>NC_137903.1:15443700-16175173 GCF_963455335.1 Martes martes | reverse complement strand
CTAATTATTGGTATGTTGAGGGTTAGTAAAGCACTGTTTTTGAAAAGAATGTCTACAAAGAGGGAGGAGATACTGGGAAGAGAACCTCATAGAAACCTAGCTTTTAATGGCTAATTAATGGTGAAGAAGGATGTGGCCATAATGGTGAATGAAGGGAGAGCGAGAAATAAAAAACTGGAAAGAGCCAAGTGAGGTTCTGTTAGGAGTTAAGAGCATGGCTGTCAAACAGTATTCAAAGCCCTTTTATGATGAGGACTGACACGTGTTCCTGGGCCATGTTCTGGCCCAACTCTTAGGAAAACACTGCATCCTACTTGTGGTAAAAGTCTATTACCAGTCAAATGTAACATGCCACTTAGAACTGGAATATGCAGTTAAACAGATATGGTTTACTTGTTTTTAAGAAAATCAGAAAGAATTAGATTGCATGTGAAGTTGTATCATTTCAACAGTTCACTTACACAAACTTTGTACCTGTAGTAGGCACACAGATTCATATATTTAGCATTACATCTAGCATTTACATTTTCCTTAAAATGTAAATTCATTGGAAGAGGTATTAACTTATTATTAATAAAAATGGTTGATTAGTAATCAGAAGCATTTTCATGGAAATGACAAAAGATGCATATTAGGTTAAAAAACAGATGAGATCGCAGTGCAAATCAGTTTGGGTGGATTTGTCCCTCATCGCTGTATGTTTCTAATGCAGAGTTTACATCTTTATCTTCTCAGAAACAGACTAAAATGCTAAAACCTAAAAGAGAATTGTAAGAGAAGTAGGAAAGAGAGTAGATTCTCGATTATTCCCAGTGTATACCTTCCCCACCTTTGTAAGTCAAATATAAAACAACAGTGGAATTGTTCAGGAGATAAGAAGACTTCCTGTATACTTAGCATCTTTGTATCAATATTTGAGGAGCATAAAATATCCTGTTATTATAAAACTGAATAGGAAACAATCCGTCTATGTAATATATCACTGCCATCTTTATATTACTAATTCATTACAAGAAAAATATATTACATTTGTTCTTGTAAACACAGTAATTTTAATATGATAGCAAATTGGAATTCTGCAGAAAATAAAAAGATACACAATTTCAGAGATTTGCTTACATATCTTTGATGAATTTTGAGATCAAAGCTTAAAATAACTCTATTAGAAGTTTTGTCTTGTTTATGAACCAAAGTTGTTTGGATGATCTAGCCAAAATGTTTCATAGAGTTATATATTGTTTTTATACAAGACAAAATACTAAAAATAAATTAAAATAAATCACAAGAGGTAAGCAACATAAAGATTCACGATCGCATGGCTTTTCCCATTATCAAGGAGAGAAGTACAAAAATGCTTAAGTTTTCACCAGTGGGCCCTCGGTTTGAATCTGAATTTTTATCCTCAGGTCTTACCTCCTTGTCTCCAAGGTGACTTTTCTTTTAATATTCAAAGCTTCACTCCCCTTTTATATATAAAAAAGCCCCCCAGTCTCACACCTCTATCACATGCTCTAGAATATATTCCTTAAATCTAACAGTTGAGAAAAAAGAGTGTGTTTCCCAGGACCATTAATGACCCCTCGCGGCTCCCTAAGTCCAGCAACATGTTCCCAGGCAGTCCTGACAGAGTTTCTCTGCTATGGTTTCAAGCATCTTCATTTTCACATCCTGACTGGAATTTTTTATCTTTTGACTGTTTCTCTTTACGCTGTATGTTGCAAGTGTGTATGCAGTTGTAATGGTTTCTTCTCTGTCATATACAAATTGCACTCGCTACACTTGTTCAATAGAAAACATTAATTTTCAGAAGCAGTGCGCTCCAAACCCACACAAGGAAGTAAGGAAATGGTTTTCTGGCTATCTCACACCACGAGGAATCAAAATATACCTACAGTGGCACCAAAACATAAGTGGTTCACATGGTTCTGTATTTATTGTTCATTCACTTCCTTTACCGTTGGCTATCAAATGAGGCATTTTTAGAATCTGTTAGAAATAAGAATGAGGCACAGTGCTGGGGCATAAGTGGCTAGTACTCTGGCGGCCCATGCAATGATTTCTATCAATGCTACATCCAATTCTTAGGGTCCCATGTCAAGTTCAGGTTCAAGAGAGGGCGGGTTTTACCCTTCTAGTTACACATGGCTTCTCCACACTAAGTAAAAATGAGGCTCCACGTTCTTCAACATTTGGACATGTTTTCTAGGCTCTGTAGGGCAGACTGATGTTTGGTAAGGAGCACGAAAGATAACTGGGAGCTTAAGTTGGAAGCCTAAATGGCTCCTGGGGGCATCACACATCCATACAGTTGATTCATTCATTCCTTAATCATTAACTGACTCACTCAGATTGCCGTTTTGCTCATTCAAAAAACAAATTGCCTACCCTTAGTAGGTTGCTTATTTATAAATGAGTTGCTTGGAGTAGCGTGTCTGTGAGTTCTCTTCTTTCCATTTTCTCTGTACGTGATTGGTACAGATTAATGTGCACACCTACTTCAGGGCTTAGCACACAGGTTGAGGCTCTGAATTTCATTAATAGCCTTGTTTTACCTCCTAATGACAATAATGCTCCCCAGTTTAGCAAATCAAGCCCTACAAGTCCCAGGAGTATTCCTTCTCTAGTCAAATAATTTCAATTCTCTTTGGAAGTTGATAGAATAGCAAATAACAGCAGCAAAAATACATTTCCAAGCACTTTCCGCTCATATCGTGTACCAGCACAAATGAGAAAGCTTAGTGTTCAGTGATTCACACACAAGTTTGCTTAAGCAGATGTCAGGCTGGCTGCATATAAATTACCCACGACAGTTTTTAAAATTCCACTTCTCAGTATCTCAGTAGATCTGGGGTGTAGTCCAAGATTCTGTATTTTTTAAAGTTCTTCTGATGCCAAGCCAAATTTGTGAACCCTCACTCTACTCTGTTTGCCATGTAGAAGATCATACTGTTACAAGTGGCTTCGACATGTGATATATATGCAATGAATTCCGAGGTTTGCTGCCCACTATCAGTGTCATTTGGGTCAAGTAATTTAACATCTCAGTGCTTTCCTTTCTTCCTTAATAGGTGTTTTGTGACTATTAAATGAGTTAAATACATGTAAGATGCTGAAACTTGTACCCAACATAGGAAGATCTTATTATTTTCATTTTTATTGTTAATTATTCATTTATTTTGTAGTCACCCAACAGTTATTAACAACTTATAAAATATCGGGCATAGTGCTTCATGCTTGGGGAATATGTAAGAGAATATCTCCCTTTTGTTGTTAACACTAAGAATGTACCGTAGAGAATAGATTTAGAAATAAATAATTAAAATAGATATATTTGCAAAAGTAATTAAAATAGACTCTATTCATAAGAGTCAAAACTATAAAAGTTTTAGAAGGAAACAGAGGAGAATATTCATGATATTGAATTTGGCATAGAGGAGAATCTTCATGACATTGGATTTGGAAACGTTTTCCTGGATGTAATATCAAAAGCGCGGTCATCAAAGAAAACACAGATCAATTGGACTACATCAAGATTAAAAACTTGTTCCCATCCTCTAACTGGCTATTCCCCTGCAATGCTCTTAACCACACTCTGTCTGGCAAATTCCTTCACTTCTCTCAAATCTTTGTCCAGACCATGTTTGTAATCACTCTTCTCTGCAAAATGTCCTGATCACTACTTTTTTTCATAGCACTTTTTTTTTTTTTTACCTCTAACATATATAATTCACCAAATTAAGGTATTACTTACCACCTTCCCCCTCTCAATAATCTGTGGGAACCTTTGTTTGCAAGCCTATCCCAAGCATCTAGACAGGTGGATGGCATATAGTCATGTGGAATAAAAATATGTTTAGCTAATGACTGTAAAAGTTGAAGAAAAGAAACGGTGACAGACACCTGGTTGATTTCCTATGGAAAATGAATAGTTCAAGAGAGATTTGAGTATAGATAAAACCTGAGCCAGAAGCCAGAAGCCTTCATTCTAGATGCAAGAGAGATTGGTGCTCAACAGATGCCGGTACTGAGAAAATAGAAGACTGTATAAAGATCAAATTAGCAGTCAAGCCACATCATAATAAGGAAATATATTCTCTGTTCTGCTTACCTTCTGCCTCATCTGAGTGTCTTACACATATAACATTGAATTGCCAGTCTGCATGGATTTCATATGATAGGATATCATATGAATATGATATCTTGCCTCATTTAACTTCCTTCACAGGACATTCGAATAACCTTTGTCATCGAAAAGATAAATTAACACAAATAAGCTCTTAGAAGAAAGGAAACAAAAGTCATTCAGAAAATCTTGGCTCTAAAATAATTATTAGATTAATCGAACTGTCTGTTTTCTCATGTGTGAATGGCCATAATATTCTGAATGAGAACAATGATTCTGGCTACAGTGAAAATTCACAACAATCCAGACAGGAAAACAATCTTCTGATTGTCCTACAAAGGAATGAATTATACATTACCAAATGATTGCTTTTACATTTTCCAGGGCAACATTATTCCATTGCAAGTCTGTGTTATTCAATTCTTTCGTATTCTTTAATAATAAAACCTGCGAGTTTGTAAAGTTAAGTAAAAAATATATCACTATCATTTGAGGCAATGTGGTATTACAAGTTACCAGAAATGCCTGGAAGCATCCCATGTGGGCCTCTTCAGAGAGAGCTTATTTTCCATCTTAAAGGCTATAAAATAGAAAATGAACATAAAAAATGTTTCTGTTTGTTCCCTAGACATAGTTTAAAGCAAAGGCAATACATAACCATAAGATAAAACATGGCTGGCAATCCTTTTCTTAAGGTATTCATATCTAGCAATATCTTTGAAGGTCCATTCATTAGGTAAATGAGAAAACCAGTCTATTATTTCTCTTGTAAATTAATTTTATTCAAGCCTATAACAGTACAAATTTACATCATCATGTGCTATTATGTCCTGTAAATATCTCACTTCCTTTGGCTAGCAGACCATTAACTAAAGTCATGAATTTACCCAATCTTTCAATATAATGAAGGGCATATTTCTCTCAGAATTTTTCTTTGTTCCCCCAATTTTTGCTTTCTAATATAACATGCTTTAATCTGAATTTTCCTAATGACAAAAGATGTTGAGAATCTTTTTGTATACTTATTTGCCATCTGTATATCCTCCATGGTGAGGTGCCTGTGCAAATCTTTTGTCCATTTTAATTGGGTGATTTGTTTTCATGTTGTTTAATTTTAAGTGCTCTTTGCATATTTTGGATACAAGCTCTTTATCAAATATGTTTTACAAATATTTTCTCCCAGTCTGTGGCTCATCTTTCCCTTTCTATTTTATTAAAATGTGTTTAATAAAACTTCTGTGAGCAGAAGTTTTTAATAAAAATCAAATTTATCATTTTTTTCTTTTGTATATCATGCTTTTGGTGCTACATCTGAAAATTCATTACCAAACCAAGGTCATGTAGATTGTTTACACTTAGGTGTATGATACATTTTGAGTTCATTTTAAAATAAGGTGTAAAGTCTGCTTCTAGGTTCAGCTTTTTGCATATGTGCCTCCAAGTGTTCTAACACAATTTATTGAGAAGACAAATGTTTCTCCTCTGAATTACCTTGGCGTTGTCAAAAGTCATTTAGCCATATTTATGTGAGTCTATTTCTGGGCTCTCTGTTCTGTTCTATTGTTTTATATTTTTGTCAATGTCACAATATCTTAATTAGCTTTATTTTTTTTCTTTTCTTTAATATTTTTTTAACTTTTTGAACTCTTTTTTAACATGCAGAGAAACATTCAATACCTTTAATTCCGTAATCTTAGAAAGGAATTTTCCATAGGCATGTCATAGGTAATTTTAAAAAGAATGTAATTTTGAGTTGTCCCATGACTAAACTACACAACAGAAAAAAATTAAACACTAGCTGTAAGTGAGAATATTGGATGTGACAAATGCGTAAGATTCAGGAAGTCTTAATTAAGATACATGCTAAAAGGTATATTCACTTTCCTATTTTTTTTTTGTTGTTGTTGTTGTTGTTACTAATGACTTACAACTGAGATAAAATCATCTGACAGTTCCCACTGTGGTCTTTATTGAACACTCTAGATCATTTGCTCATTTTTGTATGAAAGTAGAAAATGTAGAGAGGCCTTATGAAGTTCTTTTGCAAAATCATCATATTTGAAAGTAGATCAGTAAGATAATCAATATAACTGTAACTTCCAAATTAATTTCTTTAAAAATGATATTTTAAGACACTTCATCAACATACTTCAATGAAATTATCCACAGATTCTAATTTAAATGCAACAATAGTTTTTTAATCACAAGGAAAGTTTCAGAAACAGCCCCTGAAAATGCTTGTAATATATTTTTAAATTCATATCAATGATATAAAAATATGTAAAGTAAAAATCCACTGATCTCATGAACACATTTCTTTATTTCAAAAAATTCACAGACCAGTGCATATATATTTTCAAAGTAGTGACCTTATTATTTTAAAAAATATTCAATGTCCATCACTCAATAAACTAAAGAAAACCAAAAAAGTTAGAAATAAAAATCAGCACAATAGTTAAAAACCTACTATCCAGGGGTGCCTGGAAGCCTCAATCGGTTAAGCCTCTAACTCTTGATTTCTGTTTAGGTCATGATCTCAGGGTTGAGAGATCCAGCCCCACATAAGGCCCCATACTCAACAGGGAGTCTGCATCTCTCTCTCTGTCCCTCCCCACCACTTGCATGTGCATTCTCTCTCTCTCTCTCAAAAATAAATAAATAAATCTTAAAAAACAAAACCTAATATCCAGAAATAAGCAGTATAATATCTCTCTGTACCAAAATGTTAATCAAAGGATGGATAAGTACATCTACAGACAGAATAAAATTTTCAATCAGAGATTAATTCTATAAATGGTAGGCTCTAAGTGAAAATATTAATTATAATTTTCTTGAATTTAACAAAAAAAAACCTGAAGAAGTTCCATAATTTAAAAAACATATTGTTTTTACTCTAAGTTCTAAATCATCGAAGAGAGCTCTAATTTGAAGAAATGTATCATGAAAACCATTATGACTTGAAAAGTATCTTTTAAGCGCATGTTTAAATGTTACATATTATGGGATGCTTTGATTTTCCTACCAATGATGAACTGATTAACGTGTTTACAACGCCTGTCCCTTCTTTCCTTTCCCATCTCCTATTCTTTGTTTTGTAGCGATTTCATTTTCTCACAGTTTGTACTACTTACATTTTTTCAAGTATTTAATTTACTTTATGTATTTGAGTTGTGTCATTGTTCATCAGTCCATATGCCAAAATATTTCTCATTCTCACTAATTTATTTTGATTAATGTCTGAGTTAGGTGGATGTAATCACCCATGTGTTTTGTTCTAAAATACAGTTAAGGATACTCTATATTCCCAGAGTATTTTGTGTTTGAGAAAAAACTGTTTTTTTTTTTTTGTTGTTGTTGTTGTTTAGTTTTAGAGAGAAAGAGAGAGAGTGGGGGTGGGGGTGGAGAAAAGGGAAAAAGAGAGAGAGAGAGAGAGTCTTAAGCAGGCCCACTCAGGGCAGAGGCCATCGTGGGGCTCTCATCCATGACCCTAAGATCATGACCTGATTCAAAATGAGAGTTGAATGCACTACTGACTGAGCCACCAAGGCACCCCAAAGCTGTTTTTTAATGAAAACAACAATTTGCCTGAATGTAAAATATCCTAGCTATACTTCTTTCTCAAAATAGAGAGATTGCTGCCCTGTCTTCGGATCCTGACTGCCGCTCGGAAAAAGTCTGCCACCAGCCTGACTTGCTTTCTCTGGCCGTGTGAGAATAGCTCTTGGTTTTCACTCTCAACATTTCATTGCTTAACGAGTATCTGTCTCAGCCTTAATTATTCTGTGTCAGATTTTCTTTGATGTACAGATTTAATTCTCCCACTATCTTAAGAATATCATCCTATCTTATGCTTCTAAATATATGCTTTCACCATTACAGGATTCGCCACTGAGGGACACCAGTCCTCCGAAAGTCAGGTAAGTTTGCCCTCTTCGTCTATCATCTTCCTGCCAATTCCTTTAGTGTATTTGTCTATTTGCTTTAAAGTGATTGCTGGGTTTATCTTAAGTCAGTCATTACATTTTTAGCACCATTGATTCCATCCTACTATGTGTCTCACTTTCAATTAGTTTGTAATAGTTCGGTTTTGCTTTGCTTCTTTAACTCTGCTGTCTCTATAATGCTCTCAATGTGCTATTTTATTATCATAACAACTTAAAGTGGTATTTATTGAACTCAGGTAATATGCTTTCTTCCTAATGATATTCCGTGGGTTTGACCTACAAAAATGGCAATGTTATGTAGTTTAACCTATTGAATTACATCCCATCTTTTGGTTGCTGAAGTTGGGTTAAGTATCGATTTTTACAATTCTTCAACATGTGTTGACTTTGCAAGTCTTGTGGCCTTTATAGTCGGAGATCATCCATAGAGGTTTGCCTTATTTTCTCAGAGGGCTTTCTACTCCCCACTTTGGGCTGCTTCTCTCCACATTGGAATATGCTACTGAGAATCTTTTTTTTTTTTTTTTAACTGTCTTTCTTATAATAATTTTCTCCTAGAAAATCAGCACTGTGGTTTGTACCTTTTCTATTTAGCTGTTCCTGGTAATTTTTTTGTACTTTTTAAAAAACTTGTTTTGATTCTCTTCCTCTGAATGAGGAAAAAAATCTTTGAATCTACTTCTTTTACCATATTTCTTCTTGTTGGATGACTATATGCTCCTCTGAATCAATTTCTTCCCAGAAACATCTTCTAATATCCCCTAAGCCATTCATTATTTGTATCTCCCTATAAGTTAAATATGTGATAGTTTCATCAAACTTTTTAGAATATATATTTGTACCCTAAAGTATATGTTTGTTTTGAAATTATTTTATTAATGAATGGGATATAAAATGTATTTTGCTATTTCTTGCCAAAATCTTTTCAAGATTGTTGGTATAATATAAGCACATACATTTTAACTATTTTTCAGATCTTTTTAAAAGATAAGCTTCCAGGGGCGCCTGGGTGGCTCAGTGGGTTAAAGCCTCTGCCTTCGGCTCAGGTCATGATCTCAGGGTCCTGGGATCGAGCCCCACGTCGGGCTCTCTGCTAGGCAGGGAGCCTGCTTCCTCCTCTCTCTGCTTGCCTCTCTGCCTACTTGTGATCTCTGTCTGTCAAATAAATAAATAAACTCTTTAAAAAAAAAAAAAGTTTCCTTTTTTCCAGAAAGAGAGATTGTATCCTCTCTCGTTTTCATGAGTATTTAGAAATATATAATTCTTTTTAATTTTTTTTGTGAAACTGCAGATAAAAGTCATCACGTGCTTGCCATTTAGAGTTTCTGCCTGTTTCTTTTTAAGTTTAAAGATAGCCACCTCAAACATTGTAATAAATTCCTAGAAGGTCTCAATTTTCTAGCCCAAAGAGTTGTTGCAAAGTTCTCATCTTTATTCTGTGAACATTTGAACATGGAAATTGACCTAAGTTTGTGAAGTTCAAAAATAGGGCTAGAATGAGTCACCTTTTCTTTTTTCCTGAGATATTTACCATTCATAAGCCAATGGAATTTAATGTTTAAGGCATATAGGTATAAATGTAGAAATTAATGGATGTAGTTACGGATGTAGATGTAGGTGTAGGCAGAGGTAGAGGTTGGGGATATGCGTTTTCCAAACCTACTTTTTTAGTTATGCCTAAAAGTCACATGAATTCAGAGCACAGCATTTCACATTTTCTTTACCTAAACTGATTCTGTATTTTCTTTATCTCACAATCCTATAGGAGTCATTTGAGAAATCAGGATGCTAAAGAATGTGGCTTCAATATTAGTTCAAAAATAATGAGGGAAGAAATTACTATGGGATGGGGCATATACAAGGGTTGACAAGAAATAACCTGAAATATAGGGTATCCAGTCATTCAATCAGATTTTTTTTTTAACTAAACACAGATTTTTAAGGTCACTCTGCTTGTTTTTATATATGTAAAGAGACATATATGTTTAAATAAGTATCAATGCTTTCATCATTCAACAAATGGTATTTAATATTAATATTATGTTCTTAAAACTGTATCATTTTTTCATCCACCTTATAAGTGAAGATGAAAATACATGAGTATATTTAAAAGTGGTTCCTAGTGAGTTTTCTCGTTGTGGGTCTTATAACTTCTAATTATAACTGTGAAACAGAAAATCATAGTAACCATTTATCTTTTAAAAAAAAATAAGTGCCATGAAGGTTCAAGGGATGGAAAGAGACACTTTCATTTCTTTTCTTTGGAGTGCACTGTCTTTCATGTTTCCTTATAAAGGTCCAACTTTCATGTAAATTTCAGTGAACATATTCCTTGATTTAGAATTTTAAAACTTTCTCTCCAAATAGATAATGATCTTTGAAAAATTGCTTTTTGGTATGTTTTATTTCCTAAGTTGAATCTATATAGAATTCTACAGTTATAAATTAACAATTTTGCTTAGTATCTGTCAGTTTTATTCTTTTATTTTCTATCACAGAGCTTTTTGAATTATACTTTAAACAAAAGAAATTTGATAAAAAATAAGTAATTAAAATTTGATCAAGTAATTGTCTTTTTGCATCAATCAAAAATATTTTTAACAGCTTATTATGATCAAGTCAGTGTACACAGCACTAGTGCCTAATATCGAAAGACTCAAATGCCTAATAATTAAAGGTAATTCAAATACAACATGAATAGAATTTAAAAGTAATTTGATAAATTGATAAGAAGTTTGATGTGGAAATTAGGATACTAAGGAAGACTTAGAGATGAAAAACATATTAGTTGGGGATTGCTTCATGAAGGGAGCTATCCTTTGAATTAAGCGCTAATTATTGATAGATTTTGATTGCAGAAAAGAGGGAAAGATTCCAAGGGATTTACAACGTAATATCCTAAGGATCTATAGCATTCCTAAAGATAGTTCTGTAACATTTTAAGCACCAAGAAAGTTAACACTTTCTCCAAATAAATGAATCCCCTGAAGACAGTTTTCTTCTTAACAGTTGCTAAGGTCATATATTTTTTGGAAATTTGATGAGCAATGAGATCATTTAACTGCCAGATTTAAGATGTTAATTTTGAGGTTCAGTATTCTGGATTTATATCCCTGTTGCTATTCATTTATTCATTCACCTGTGAAATATCTATTGAGTGCTTAGTATATGCTAGGTGCTCTTCTTGATGCTGGGAGCACAGCTGTGAATAAACACTTTCCCTTATGTCACTTGAATTCTCATATTAGAATTAGAAGGAGATACATTCTATGAAGGAAGTGTTTGCTGTTAGTAAAATGAAACAGAAAAGCCTTGTAAGGAGTCAGGGTTGGGGCTTGGGGCGGCGTGGGGGAGGGTGGACTGGCAATTTTAAATAGAGATTCCAGAGAAGGTCTTCCTAAGGTAACATTTTAAGCCAAAACCTGAAAGAATTAAGGGAGCAAGCCAAATAGACACTTAAGGAAGGGCATTCTCAGCAGAGAGAACTGCTGGTTCAAAATCTCTGAGGAGAAAAAAATGCCTGTTCTGTTTAAGACACAGCAAGAGGGGCCAGTGTGAGTAGACCCAAGCGAGCCTGGGGTCCTGGTGGTGGAAAGGGGGGAATTAGCAGAAAATCAGATCTGAGAGACATTAAGGATCAGATGGTGTAGGGCCCTGTGGGGAGTTATAATGCTTTAGGCTTTGCCTTTCAATGACATGGCAGCCCTTGGAAGGTTCAGTGTTGATGAGTGACATATTCTGACTTCTGCTTTTTTTTTTTTTTTTAAAGATTTTATTTATTTATTTGTCAGAGAGAGTGAGCACAGGCAGACAGAGAGGCAGGCAGAGGCAGAGGGAGAAGCAGGCTCCCCGCTGAGCAAGGAGCCCAATGTGGGACTCGATCCCAGGACCCCGGGATCATGACCTGAGCCGAAGGCAGCTGCTTAACCAACTGAGCCAGCCAGACGTCCTGACTTCTGCTTTTTAAGTATCGCACTGGCTGCTGCTGTGTTGAAAAAAAAGACGATACTGGGTCGTGTGGGATAGAAACTGGCAAACTCGTTAAGCGATTATTCCAATAATCCAGTCAGGAGATGATAAGGATTTGAACCAGCCTGGAAGCAGCAAAGACAAGAAAAATAATACGATCTTCAGATATGAATCATGACAGGGGCAAAAGTACGACCTTGGAACAAGGTCATATATTGACCTTATATGGACAGCCTATTCGATAATGGAAAAATAACAAATATGGCAATCCAGGAAAGGCGAAACTTTACCCATCTTGGGTTTTCAGCTGAACTCTAACAGATTAACTAGAGAAAAACATTTTATGAACACATGCAGCACATTTAATGCAGGAGAAATCAAACAAAGGAACTCAAAACAGCAGCTTATAATTCAAAATTGAAAAGAAACAATGAATTTGTAGAGAAATGACAAGACAAAGAGAAGTAGTTTTTGTCTTCCAAGGGTGTCAAACTATGGGAAAGTACCCACAGAGGAGGGAACTAATGGAGTAAGGTTTATTTACATTTTCCTCTGGTGACCTCTATGGGCTGATGAGTTTGTCTCCGATTAAAGGAGGATTCATATCCAGCCTTTAGGCAGAAAAGGGGTCTTGTGGGAATAAGTTTGTAACCTGTGGGATCTGATGCTATTACCAGGTACATAATGTCAGAATTGAGTTAAATTGTAGCACACCCAGCTGGTGTCCAAAAAATCAGAGAATTGCTTGGTGTGGGAAAAACACCCACATATTTGAGGACCAGACTACGGAAATGTTCTGCGTGTCTGTGTGAGTGTGTAGAGAAAAACAGGTTTTTCCTCGCCACCAACTTCACTACTAAAGCAAACAACCCTGTAGTTTTCTCTCTCATCAGGACGAAGAGAATTTAAATGCCCATGAGTTTAATGTTTTGGTTTTTTAGGTCAAAACATAGCATCTGGATCAAGGATTGTTTAAGGGCAAAATTTAGGAAGTTTAAAGCATAGTGCTTTTTTATTTATATACCTAATAACTTCTGCATGGAAATCTATCTCCTACTCCTCTGTTAACTCACTCAAACATCAGTAGATTTTTGTGCAGAATTTTTTCACTTCAGAAAAAATTTTGGTATTTTAAAAATATTGTTTATATTGGTTAGATATATTTTTGGGCATTGCTGCTTCTGTAGCAGTTAGGATATGACTATGAATACTTCAGGTTCTGGTCCATACTGATATACAAGCTCCTGCCCTGATAAAGGGAGCTTTTTTACTGACAGTGGCAAAAGCCGGGCCAGGGGCCCACATGGAGCCCCTGTCATTCCCTAGCAACAAGAGACTTTTGCTTTTGCAATGGTGGGTGGACATCAGCTCTAGAGTACCAACTCCTATAAATGTATACCTCAACTAAATTTGCACTTTATTCGTTCATCTCCCTGTGCTTGGAAAACTTGTGTGATTAATCTACTACTGATTTGGAGTATGGTATTTCTTTATTGTTTTTTTAAGAGGCACTACCCCTTATGCTATTTGCTATTATCCTGTATACTATATACTATTCCCACAGTGAGCCTATGTTAACTAAATTGTTGGCAAAGACAAGCTAAGTCCCTGAAAATCATTTGCCTTTCAAAACAAAACAGTTTTATATTAATATAGTACTGTTTTGAAAAGACTCCAAGTTGCACTATTTTATTTGTTTTTCTCACAGTACCCATGGAAGTGAGGGGTAAAAAAAAAAAAAAAAAAAAGGCTTATGGGTAGGTTATCATTTGGTGGCAGAGCTATGTCAGTATCTCCAAGCCCTCAGACCCACCAAATAATGTATCAACTATTGTCAAGACAACTTTTTAAAGGTTATTAGTAGAGATACTTATGAAAAGCCTGAATAAGTTGTCTTCTAATTTACGTTTATGTAAATGTTTCTGTAGTCTCAAACATTGATTTATTGGCTTATTCATTTAAAAAAAATTATTGAATCTCTACTAAGCATTATGCCTAGGCAGTATGTATAGATAAATGTTTAGCAATTGGTATTCTGAAAGGAGAGAAGCCCTCATCTGAGGTATTTGCAGTTTTCTGTGTTACAAATACTTTCAGTTTGATTGATTTTAAGCTATCAACTTCATATTCACTGAATGCCAAGTTTAAGAGGGATGGGCATAGTTAACTCTGGAAAGCTGGTACAAGATTTGGCTCCAGCACACCCTTGGAAGAATGACAATCCATAAGGAGAGATAAGATATTGAGAAGAAACAACACTGCCAAAGCCCCACAAAGGAGCATGTAATAAATGAAGATTGCGGAAAGCGATTGAAGCATTTCAAAAAAAAGGGGGGGGGGCTTAAATTCATTATCTGACTTTCTAACTTTGAAACAGGTGAAGAGTAGTATTTTACTATTCTTGGCTTAAATTACTCTTCTAATTTCTAGCACGTTGCTGACTTGCCACAACTTAGGGATTTTTCTTTTCCTTGGACAATCTTTTCACTTTAAAATTGCTTTTTCTCATGCGGTAGCTTTTCTTATTTTTATTTCCACTTAGCCATAGAGAGTTATAAATTGGTGCTTTACTATTTGTCAATAAGAGTGCTATAAACCAGTCTACTACTAGGAAAGATATGGGACTGAGGCCTGAGATTGATTCTAGTTAGTATTTAGTTAGAATGATCACAGAAAATATTTCTTGACAAAAAGCCCATTTTGAAACCTTAAAAAAAAAAAAAGGTGAAATACTTCCAAGTCTTTTCTACCTAAAAGTATCTGCCAATTTTCAAAGAACATCCACAATGTAGCTCTATGGTTTTTCTATTTTCTGTGGCACAAGAGAAGCCATAATATTTATCCTGTCTAACATGACCCAGTTTGATCCATCTGCTTCCCTGTGTAAATCTCTTTCAGAAACTCTCTGTAGAATTTACTGCTACCTTGGGTTCTCATTGAATTATACATAAGAATATTTTCCCTTTACATGTCTGCTCTGTGTGGTGAGATTTTAAAAAAAAAAAAATGTTTCCAGCAATGTATATGTAAGTTTAATGTTCAGCCAATTTTATTTTAGGTCTTCTAAACATTTTATTGCTTACACTTAAATATGGAGGGTTATTTGAGCTCTTTTTCATGGCTTTCTTGATTGTAGTTATTTAAAATATGTTTACGCAGCTGAACCTCACAAAAGAAGGAAAATAAACGGTATTTTTTTCACATTGTAGTCTGTTCTGGCTTGAAAAACAGACAATATATTTTTAAATTTGGTGTCTGCCACTATACATTATCAGAGATGAATGTCTGTGCATGACCAAGTTTTCATATCCTATTTGGTATGCTGATAATTCAGGTTGTCTGCTTTATCATCACTTTACCTTGTCTAGGCCACCGACGATCAATGGGAACTTGAAATTAACTGCAGGTAGCTATTCAAAAAGAATATTGCTGCAGATGTAAAAATGTGCATGTGGTTATGAAAAAGAAAAGTCAATTTCACTGTATTATATCATGCATACGTCTCTTAAAATTGCTTTATCAATATATGATATGTGGCAAAAAGAAGTAAAATAAACAAGGAGCATTCTCCTCTTCTCTACTTTCTGTCATTTCATATTAGTTTTAATGAAAATACTTTGATTCACTACATCCTGTGGAGAATAGGAAAAATATTTCCCGGTAGGTTTTGTTATTCAGTGGTTATTAAAGAGACACTGAATAGATGCATCTTTTTCTAAGACATTGATTTCACTATTATTATACTTCAGTAAGTGGGATTTATAGAGCGGTGTTTTCATCTATGTATTTCGAAGGAGGGGATGCTTGATGAAAGATTTAATTATTTATTGGGAAAGACTAAGTGGATATTTTATACTTTGCTACAAAAGAAACAACATCTTAATAAAATAAAATATTATTTATTTCTGAGATACCAATGAGCATGGAAAACATACAATACATTATCTTAATCTTTTAAGAAATGTTTTACAATAGCTCTTATACAAATCAGAATTTGTATAAGTATATACAAGGATATATATATATATTGTATATATAGTATATATACTTGTATAAGTACATACAAGTATAACAAACAAGTAACAGACTTGTTACTTGTTCATATTTGATCTCTATGAGTTAAAAAGTTACAACCAACAAGCTAATTTAAACTCCATATAAATTTAAGATTGGAGAAACCATTAATAATACTCAGTGGATGTAGAGAGAGATTGCAAAGAACGATCACTCACACCTGAACAGAGTGAAAGAGAAGCGTATTTGACTTGAATACAGAAAAGGGCCCAAAGGTCCATATTTGGCACCTACTCAGCAATTACTCACAACTACACTTTCTAAAGTCCGCTTTACTCAACCTGGTGTATTGTATATAACTAGCAATAGCAATAATAAAGACTAATCTTACATGTAAAACAAAATGTGTGAATAAAACGTCTTTTGTGTATTCATTTTTTTTTTTTTTTAGGAAAGAAATGACAAAAAGGATAGAGTCACATATGGCACAGTCACATATGGTAATTAAAGAGATAACAAAAATAATTTCAAATCCTTTATGCAGCTGTATAGGTTAGAGGAAGAAGAAAAAAAAATATGAGAGTAGGAAGCTTTTATTCCCCTCCTCATGCTAAGAAACTGGTGGAAATTCTTTTAACCATATCTCTTCTTGTTCCTTCAAAAGAAACTGAAATACCTTACAGGTTGGATAAATGTTCGAATTCTAAGGCACTATTTACTATTGGAAATGGTCTCTCTGGATTAAAAGGGTGTGTGTGTGTGCGCGCGCGCGCGCGCGTGCGTAAGTCCTAGTGTATTCATCAAATTCGGATGTCTGCCTATTCGTTTAGGCAAATAATAGAAAGCTTCTAAGAACAGGATTTGAGATATTTGAGATCATGTATTATAACCCTGTAGACAATGAGTAAAAATTGTGTTCTCCAACCATTACTCACGAGAATTCTGATGGAAAGGTATTGGCAAATAGCCAGATAATCATAAAGCAGCACCTTATTCCTTATTTGTTCTAGCTCCCCTAAGGAATTTAGGAGAAGTTGGGATGCCAGCTCTGCATGTTTCAGGCATTTTTAAGTCAGCCATACAGTATCCTCAATTTTCAGCACCATTTTCCTTTTCCTACTCCAAGCACTAATTTATTTTTTTTAAGATTTTATTTATTTATTTGAGAGAGAGAGAAATCGCAAGATGGGGGAGGGTCAGAGGGAGACGCAGACTCCCCACTGCGTGGGGGAACCCGATACAGGACTCTATCCGGGGAGTCTGGGATCATGACCTGAGCTGAAGGCAGACACTTAACCGACTACACCACCCCGGTGCCTCACCAAGCACTTACTTATACTTGTGTCAGCAAAGCCAGTGTGCTAAGTACCATGACTCAAGATTCAGTGGCACTAAATGATCATTAGGAGCCAGATTTCAGAAAATGTTCTAAGCTTGAGAGGAGTTTAATTCCTCATGTTATCATCTCCCTAGCTTTTACACTGAAAGTAGATGCAGATGAAATTGCTGAAACCTGATACCTCGGTAAAGTGAAGATAAGGACAATGTAAATGACGAATTCCTGTTGGAATTTTGTTGGCACTCTGTTAGCATCCCAACAGGAAGCCCAAAGCCTCGGTGGTGGATAACCTAGAAATCATTTGTGACTGATCTTACATGTAAAACAAAATGTGTGAATAAAATGTCTTTTGTGTATATACATTTTTTTTTTTAGGAAGGAAATGGCAAAAGGGATAGAGTCACGTATGGCACAGTCACATATGGTAAATGGTTGCTGCTTTGATTCAGCCTCCTGTGAAAACATATGCAACTGATTGACACAACCGTGTACACAAGGGGTGGGCAGGAGGAAAAGCGAAATTGCCCGTATGTTAACAACATTCTACACTGGCAGCTACAGTTCGGATTTGGGCTTACGTGGCCAGACTAAGGGGCATAGATTTTTGACTTTCTGTCTCCTGGAGGTCAAGAGAGATGCAAAGCAAACCAGTCAGCTCAGTTCTGGCAGGCAAGACCAGAGAGAGAAATAGAAAAAAACCCGAAGAACCTCTGAAAGGAAAGTGGTCGTTAACTATCAAATAAACATTTTATTAGAGTTTCATATCTCAGAGTTTTAATAAATATGTATTATTTTATTGTAATAAAAATGGAATGTCAAAATAGGGCATAGATGTTACATACACATAGAAAATTAGCTGTTGATGGAAAATGTTTACATTTGAATAGCAATCAAAACTAAAATTTCAATTTTCCTGTGTTCAATTTCTTTAAAAGGTTTTTGTGCTGTGAATTTAGTTTTAACTTTTTTTCTGAAGTTCTAGTCTGCAATAAAGTCAATATATATCTCTACTGAATATATATACACATATATATAATATATATACATATATGTATGTATACATATGTATATATATGTGTGTATATATATATGTGTGTATATATATATGCATATATATATATATACACACACACACATACTTGATGTACCAGATAAAATACAAGACGGCAAGAGTAATTTTACCATATTGGGATTTATTTCAGTCTGATCCACTTTAAACAGGAAAACTATTCATTTCCGTTTATGTCTTGACATCACCTCCATTAACATGTTCTTAGTGATTAATAAAAATCAATAAATAATAATAGAGTGGTGTACCTTACATTGCAATGTAGAGTGATCTCGTCATCTTTGTATAGTTTTTCAGTAGAATATTATTTGTCAATAGAAAATAGTCTTCTATAAGACCTTAATATATAAAACATGGAAAAATGCAGCTTTTCAAAGGAAGCTAGCCCAGAACTGCATGCACTCAACCTCTTCCTCTCCATTATATGAAGTTGAAAGCCTTGGTTATCCTAGAGAGGTTGAAACTAACAAGTAATATCTCTCTCTACCATTCAAAAATATGGTGTTTTCTTTGTGCTCTCAGTCTCCTCGTCAGTAAGTTAGTGTAGAGGGTAAAGGGAGGGAGGCTCTCAAAATGAGCAAAGAAGAAAATTTGATGAAAGCATTCTGTAAAATTTTTAAAATATTATTATTACTGCATTTAAAATGTTGTGAATAATCAAAAATGCTTCCTTTCTTTTGGTACTCTGATAAGTACTTAGAATGCATCATAGAAAGAAAATGTGAGCCAGGCCAGTGTCATTTTCTATACCTGATACAGACTTTAAAAGATTTGTCCACACAGAGGTAGAGGGTGTTATCACCATATTAATTAGTCATAAGCGTGTTTGTCTCAGGGCACTTTGAAAATGACCAAGAAAACAAAACAAAACAAAACAAAAACGTTAAAAGCAGTTATTGAGGGACAGATGGTATTAGAGAGAAATGGTACACTGGCTAAAACCATATGTGAGGTATGATTCTGTTTCCTCAAAGAGAATATGGGAAATCTGTTCAACATTTTATGTAGTCATGGTGCTCTGATAACGAGATGAAAAAAAAAAACAAACTTTTATTTTGCTTCTTCACATACGGTGAAAAAAGAAAAAAGGAAAACCAAGAAATAGACTCTTAACAATAGAGAACATACTACTGGTTGCCAGAGGGGAGGTAAAAGGAGGGGTGGATGAAACAGGTGATGGGGATAAAGGAGCACACTGACAAGTGTTGTATGTGTGAAATTACTAAATTCTCCACCTGTAACTAATACTGCACTATGTGTTAACTAACCAGACTTATAGACTTGAAAAAATAGAAAATTGGCTATTATTACTGATACTGCCTTGAATGCTTAATTCTGCAGATGAGAAAAGTTTCATTTTTAAAATTGTTTCACTGTCATTGCGGCTTGCCCAGGAAACATATCTAGAGAAAGAGGCATGATACACATTCATAGCACAGAGTGAAACAATATCAGCTCAGCTCTTTGTGCCTGACTAGCATATAGCATTTGCACTCAACTCCAGCATAGGTGACTTTTCTGGAAAAAATGGTTAAATCATAGGCATGTATAATGATTATTAATACAACAGTGGCACTAATGTTTTCCATAGTAATGAAAATATAATGTGCTTGGCTCCTATTCTCTGCCCAACGCCATTCATAAATGGTGCAAGCTGGATTTCTTACCCTCTACAAGGAGTTTTTGAGGAGTCGTTAGGAAGTGACTACCTTGACCTAATTTTATTTTTCAGTTCTGCGACAGTCATCTTATTTTCCTTTTCTTTACTCTTGTACTTTCTGTGACGTTACAGATGTTTGAAAAAAATTGTTAATCTTAACATTCCCTCCCATTTTATAAAATTGTCTCTTCTGGAGTCCATAGTTCCTAACTTGCCCTTAATATTATTCATGGTTCCTGCTGAAAATGCAGTACCATAGTAACTGTTACCTTTTCCTGAATCTTAGCAACATGCCACATAGTCAAGTGAGTGTTGTGGAATCAGGAGATAGGTGTGCTATGGTAATAAACTTGAACTTCATTCTAATGAATGTTGGTTGATATTAGTTTTTATGGGTGTTAACTTTGTATCCTTAAATCTGTGAGGTGAATATTCGTATAAACCTGGCAGACCAAACAGAGGTTGGTAGATTCGAAGAGTTAAGCAAATCCTCTAGAAGAAGCAATATCTGATTCTGCTGACCCTATTGAAAAGAACTTGCTTACTTCATGCTATGAACAACATATTAGATATTTCTTCTTCTATTTTTCTGTCAGAGGTGGCTGACATATTTTCACTGGCTAGCATCTTTTCTTGGGCATTATTAATCATACTTTCTTTGGCCAAAAGATGTCCATCGTGAATTTTAACATATCAAGCACTCTAAAATAGCATTTATGAAATTACCCAAGTTTTAAAGTTGACATCTGTTGTCCTACACACTATCAATATTTTCATGGTCCTATTGGATTACACATTAAAATTAAATACCAGGAAATATGACAGATGGGGTGGGCTAGAAGTATACCTCTACTAACTCGATGCTTTATCAAGCGTCATAGTCTTTTCTTTGGGACACAACAATTTGTTAGGACAATTTTATAGCCCCACAAACAATCATAAACACAGCTCACGTTGACTAGTCTCTTCTATTCATTTTGCTCGAAGACAGAATAACAGCATCTTCATCATAACAGGGAAAGCGGAATGGTTGATCAACACCTTCAAACAACCCAAAAGCCACCATTTTACCTTGGCCTGGACAATAGCTAATTTTTACTATGTAATAAAACTATTCCAAATCCTTGTAGTTTGACATGACAACTATTTATTTACTTACAGTTCTATGGTTAGCAGTCTGGGCTCAGCTCAACTGAAATGGCTCAATTCTGCTCCAAGTGGTGTTGGCTGGGCTCAGTCTCACATTTGTGGTCAAGTGGAAATAGAAAAGCCTCACCTGTATGTCTGGTGGTGGAGTGACAGTTAGCAGGGAAATTGTAGCTGAGGATGTGTCTCCCACTCTTCGTGTGGCAGGCTAGCCCAGGCTTATTCCCAATGTGGTGGTCATAGGATTCTCAAGTATAGCAAAAGAGGGCAGTTGCTAAGGTATAGGTGCTGTTCAACCATCTTTCTGTGTCACGCTTGATAATAACATCAATTAATTAATTAATTGATTAATTGATTTGTAAAAATCTCACTGGCCAAAGCCAGTCACATGGTCAAACCCAGGTTCATAGGGTAGAGAAATGGACTCCACCTCTTGATGGGAAAAATCTCCAAGTCACTCTGCAAAAAGGATTTATACGGAGTCTACAAAAAGGATTTATATGGAGATGTAAAACATTGATGCCATTTTTATGATGGAGTACAACTCAGCTTCTAGATTTTTAATGATAGTGGCATGGACTGGATCCCAGTGACATCAAGTACTGTCTATCCAACCGTGGACAAGTTCCTTAACCTGTATCCATATTTCCTCAGAGATTAAAAGACATTTTTTAAGGATCTCCCCGTATGGAGATAAGTGAAGATTAAATAAGGTACTTCCTGGAGAAGTACCTTTGAAGAATATGGCACATAGTGAGAGTTCAATAAATGCAAGTTATTATTATCTCAGCAACAAAAATAACTAATATGTACTATTCTTAAAGCCTGGGATGCACTTTTTTACCCACAAATTCTATTTCTCTCCATATGCACACATGCTTGCTGCTAATGGATCTGTTCTTGCACATTACCTCTTTAGTTTTGATAGATTTTTTTTGTTAATAGCAGATCATTGTCTTTATCAACCATTGAAACATGGAGGTTGTTTTTAATGGAATTTTTGTATTTTTGGTCCCTGGATGATCTTTTTTGTCCTTTGAGCCACCAAGCCCTTTCTAATTCAGGACTGACACACCTGATCTTCTCTGTCTAGAGCACTTTCATGCTATTCTCCCCATGGTTGGCTCAACCCCAATTCAGGTCCCTCCAAATACCGCTTCCTCACAGAAGACTTCTCTGATCCTCATGTCTCAAAATTCTCTCTTCATGCATTACATTATCTCGTTATCACTTGACCAGTTTTTTATAATACCTCGTACATACTACTCTAAAATGTTTATTGTCATCTTACCTCACTTGAATGTAAGCTCCATTAGCACATGAACCAGGTCTATTGTTTTGCAAGCATCCCTAACACCTAGAAAAGTGCCCTGTATATAACAGCTTTTCAGTAAAAGATTCATAAACCTATTGAAAGTATGTTATGTTCTCTTCCTATGTACCCCACTGCCCCTGAGATCACATTTACACCCTGAGATGGCTCTTAGTAAATGTCTTTTCAGTAAAGAAGGCAAAGCTTATTCAGCTTGTCTGTTTATTGGCATTTTATGGAGGTCACTTGTTAAATTAGAGAGTTTTCTATCCCAAAACAGAGAACTGAAACATCAAGCTGGAAATGATGTTAAGGACCCAAGGAAACTTGTGTCGCACAGAACAAAAGTAATGGACATGCTTGATAGCAGTAATTCAGTTAGGTCTCTATTATCTGTGCTAATGAAGAAGAGCAATGAAGCAGATGATCCATAACAACAGATAATGAAAAACTATTTGCATTTAACTCTGGGGTGCATTATCCAGAGTCCCTAACTTGTAAACAGGTTATGTTTTGAAAGGTCATTTATAAATAGGTTATTTTGGTCTGTGAATACATTTTTCCAAAAAAATAATATAGCTGATTTATAGTGCAAACAATATTTAGGAACTAAAAAGCAGTTAGAACATGCTTTATACAATTTTAGTAGGAAAAAAACAGCTTCCAGTTTTTAAATAGAGAAGTTGGTAATCTCTCCTCACTTTCGACAGACCTGATTCCTGTCATCCAATCCAGAGAGAGCAAAAACTCTGCCCCGGCTACCTTCACCCCCAAAACAAAGTCTCTAGTAGCTACACTCCCAAGAAGGATGTAATCAGTGGAGGGGGTAGAGAGGAAGACGGGGGCTCTTTAGTAAAGGTCTGAGGGTCCCCCATTGTCAGAACTTCCCTGGAAGCTCGAAGGAGACCCCTTTGTAAGGAGCCCAGTGAGGGCACATGGCCTCCTAAAAGTCCAACACAGTGGAGGAGAGATCTGTGACAGCTATCTTGACACTGCTCAAAGCATCAAATTTTAGGCTAATTTTAGAACCTACAGATTAAGAATAGGAGATAAAGTGTTGAAATTTCATGAAGAGAGACTGTATATAGAAGGAGACTTAAACAAGAATGGCAATGTTCATAATAACAAGAGAATAAAATAACTCAAATTCTCATCACCAGAATGGATGTCTAAACTGTGAAATATAGACCAAAATTAAACATTGTGAACAAATAAACTACAGTGACAGACATTTTAGCACATAACAGTAACAGATTAGATACATCCAAAATTACATGCACTGTGGTAGTTAAAAACAATGAAAATAACCATAATATGCTTAGTTAAATATGACTAAAGTTAAATACAACTAAAATAACCATTAGATAGATAGATGGATATATAGATAGATAGATGCAATATAATTATATAAAAGGAATCAAGGGAATAATGAATCTTGAAATATGGGTGATAGCTATCTTAGATGTTGGGAGAATGAAATTAAAAAACCATATGGCTAAACACAGATTATTGTCAAGTACATATTATTAAGGCTTTGTCTTGAATGTTCCTTTTTATCCCCATAATACTTATTATCTTCTAAACAATATCTTATTTATTTTATTTATTATTATATCCCATATATACTAACATTCCAAGTTATATTGTTGCTTTTAGTTCTGATCTGTTAAAGATGCTTCAGGCACAGAAAATTAATTTTAAAAAGAGTAGCCATGATAAATTCATTGATTAGATAATATTTGAGTAAAGTTTAGAGGCAGTTAAAGAACTAGTCTTGAGGATATCCAAAGGATGAGTATCCCAGGAAATGGGAATGACCACTGCAAAGTTCTCAAAGGAAAAGGGAGAAATAGGTAGAGAGAGAGACAGAGAGCAAGAGAGAGGAAGAAGGGAAAGAGAGATCAGAGAGTTTGAGCACATGAGTGTTGTAGCCTGACTTAGGTAGTAAAGACTCACTCTGGATATCATGTTGAGCAGTGACTATGTTGGGAGGTGGGGGGCAAGTCTGGAAGTAGACCATGGAGAATCCATTAGGAAGCTATCAACAATCTGATTGAGAAATGATGGTAACTTGGAACACGGTATTAGCAGTGGAGATATTACAAAGTGATCGAATTCTGTAGGAGGTGAAATAAAGAGAAAAATCAAAGTGACCCTAAGGTCTTTGGCCTCAGCAACTAGAGGGATGGAATTGTCATCTGCTGAGATAAGGAAGACTGTTAGAAGAATAGATATTTGAGGGGCGCCTGGGTGGCTCAGTGGGTTAAAGCCTCTGCCTTCGGCTCAGGTCATGATCCCAGGGTCCTGGGATCGAGCGCCGCATTGGGCTCTCCACTCCGTGGAGAGCCTGCTTTCTCCTCTCTCTCTCTCTCTGCCTGCCTCTCTGCCTACTTGTGATCTTTGTCTGTCAAATAAATAAATAAATAAATAATCTTAAAAAAAAAAAAAAGAAGAAGAATAGATATTTGAGGGCAACAATCAGGAATTCCACTTGGACATATGAAATTTAAGATTTTTACGGATACTCAATTGACATTTAAAAACAGGCAACATAATATAAGAGTCTGAACTTCAAGAGAGAAAGAGATCTAGGATGAAGAGTTAAAATTGAGAATCGTTAGCATTTTAGATGATATTTACAGCCTTGGACTTGGATGTAGTCATATTGTCATCCATTATTTACATTTATGGCTGGAAATTTAAATAAAAATTTAACTTTTATATCCATTATTCATGTTGAAAAAATTTTCACAGTGAATTTTAGTTTAGATAATCCTTGTCTGATCTCCCACATTAATGTGTCAAAAATTAGAACACATAGATAATATCTCTTTAGCGGTTTTGCTCCGAATAAATGAAATACTTCACTTGGGTTTTTTAAAAAAAATTATTTATATTGCTTATTTGTTTGTTCCTATAATTTATATTATATTACTTTTTGAAATCTAAGTTTCATTACCCATGGCCCTGTGAATGCTGCCAATGATTCACTCTGGTAAAATAAAACTTTATATTTAGAACACACTTCTGTTATCTGTTATTTTGTTGTCTAATTCAAATTCCTTTCTCACTGGGAAGTGAATTGCTTCATCTCTATTTAGAGTTGTAATCTGAACTCTAGAAAGAAACAAATCCTTCAAAGCCATTACGGTGTTGACACATAATCTTACCAGTAAAGAGAAAGGAAGCACAGCCGACTGACTGTCTTCTATTTACTTAGTTTATTGACACTGTGTTAGTCTCAGGCAACTGCCATGGCATTTTACAGAGGAAGCCTTGTTTCACTAATCTTATATCCCACCCACAATCTCCAGGGCATTGAATATTGTTTATCTCCCCTAATATGCATCTACATACACAAAGATGGAGAATTTTAAAAATAAAAGAAGAACTTTTTCTAACAAACTGTAAAGTTCCTGGTAGCTAAATATGTTATGATTCCTTCTATCAAATTTGTAAATTTTGCAAAGATTCCTTTGGCTCAGTAATGTAATTTTCAAATTGATCATTCCCCCTTAGTACGTTTTCAAATTCTTTTCACCAGTAATGCTGCTCCTTGACCTGTTTTTCCTCCTGCAGCACCTTATATGATTTGATGGTTTTTTAAAGACACTTTTCAATATTAATGGCAATTTTTGGTCTTTGATATGCTAATATGTCCTGATAAATATGCTTTTGAAGTCGTTTATTAAAGTGATGTTGGTAAATAAATTTTAAAGAAGTTTGCTTGAGATTTGAAATACACTGTTGGGTGTGTTTTTTACCCAAATCTTCAAAATTAATAATAATAATACTATATTATCAGATTGCCATATAATAAAATTGATTGTCCAGACTACAATTATTTCTATTTAGCTTTTCAAAATGTAGATTTCATATCAACTCCTTAATACCCTCTATTTCCTTTAAAGCAGTGAGCTAAAAACAGATGATGACTACCATTGCCATATATTGGAAATTTGCAGAAAAGACTAGAATGAAATTCTGGAGAAGTGAATGAACAGACATAACTGGCAAAGAATCTTTATACTTTTAAAATGTTAATGGAAATTAGATGTAGTTTTACTGGTAGCGTTGAATATAGAATGTGAGACTTTACGCCAATAGATTAGAAGTTAAATTTATCATCTGTGTCACTATGAGTAAGTGCCTCATTCCTTGGAGGCTTTTTTAAAAATATATAGAGTTAAGACATTCAAATGCACTTCACAGTATCATGTAGTAAGGAATGGCTAGATTAGAGAGTGAACGTGGGGAAGCCAGTGTTAATTGAAAACCTGGAGCTGGCTAAAGCTAGTGAAGTCAGCTGTGAGGGGCACATCAGCAGCATATGAGGAGACCCTGATCATCTGTCACTCTATCTGGGTGCCTTCAATCAGAATAATAAGCAGGAAGTCAACCATGTTGGAAACTGGTCATCCTAAGCCAAGGCTCTGATAGCAAAACAGAATGCAAAGTCTTGAAAGAACAGTGCATTACTGACCACCAAGATGCTTTTGATAATGATTTGGTAAAAGGCAAACTTGACTCTGAATGCAATGAGGAGGACACACTGTCAAAGTTGGTGGAGA
Source organism: Martes martes (assembly GCF_963455335.1). Lineage (NCBI taxonomy): Eukaryota > Metazoa > Chordata > Mammalia > Carnivora > Mustelidae > Martes > Martes martes. Next base: position 16,148,026 of record NC_137903.1, on the reverse strand, counting down.
CAGCTGAGTTAGCCTGTGTATGTAGTTTTGTTTGGGTGCTCATTTGGGTCCTACAGCCAAGAGACGAAAGACGTCTCATCTTAGTGTTGCTGTTGATCATCATTCAGAGGTCAGGTTTATAGGAAGAACCTCCTGGGGCTCTTGTGTGAGGAACTGGGGACTAATTCTAACATAATGTTCTACTTTTGAAAAATATGCCTTCAAGCGTTTCTGTGGGCCAGTACTAGACTGCCATATTTGTGCACATACTTTTCCTCTTTTCGAATGTACAAGTTACACAATTCTACTGGGTATCTAAGTTATACATGCAAGATATTTATGACATGGCTAAAGCTTATATTATAATGAATACATAAAGAATGATTTTTAGCTTAAAATATGTCTTCTGCACTTTGTTTCTCTCTGCCTATATTAATCTTCTCCAAATAGCTTCGTAGCTGGCATTCCCACCAGATAATTTCTTAAATGTTGTCTTCTTCAAGGCTTTCATTGGCACCCTATTTAAAATTGCCATAACCATCCTCATCTGGCACTCCTTATCTGGTGATTTATCTCCATTCTCTGATTTATGTATGTCTATGTAACTTACCATCATCAAATATAATGCATTGTCTATCTTTCACCCTGCTAAAATGAAAGCTCTATAAGAACATTTTATCTGTTTCATTCAGTGCTGTATCCCCAGGACCTAGAACAGTGCCTAGCAGATAACAAGCATCTAATATTTATTTTGCAAAATAAAGAAAATGATACAAGCGTAAAGGCACATAATACAAAGTATTAAATAGAATCATTGAGACTTACTACTCCAAGTGTGGCCAAATGGCATTAACATCAGCATCACTTAAGAAGTTTTTAGAATACGGAGACTCATAGCCCAATCTCAGAGGTACTGAACCAGAATCTTTGCTTTAATAAAGCCCCAAGTGAATTGCTCATTAAGGTTTGAGCAGCAGGTGTAGAATCGGTACTCAATGAATGTTTCCTGAATCTAAATACAATATACTAACAGCTGTGAGATAGTAACATATAGATCATTAATGGTCTTTTAAAATTAATACAGTTTAGATTAATGAGCAAAGAAAATCAATAACAGAAGGGAGGATTGGACTTTAATTATTGAACATTCTACTGTATAACATTTTGATTCACCTGGAAGGTCACGTTCCAGTAGAATTATTTGTTAGGCCATAATCCGCTAATGAAGACTCCAGGAGATATGAGGAAGACAGGGCATATTAATAAAAAAGAATAAAGATCATTTGCCATAATTAGTGAAGCTAGTCACCCATCAGTCAGTCAATAAACCTAACAGAAAACGATTTAAAAGAGTTGAAGTGATTAAACAGAGGATTAAAATGTCATATTGGCAAATGCCATATGCTTTTATTTTTTGGACCCTTAGAGCCCTTGGGTTATTTTCTAAATCCTGTACATGTAAAAGTACAACAGAGGCACATTTAGAAAATAAACAGTTTCTTCTATCCTACTTGTACTGGTGCCTAGTCCTTTTTTTTTTTTTTTTTTTTAAGATTTTATTTATTTATTTGACAGAGAGAGAGATCACAAGTAGGCAGAGAGGCAGGCAGAGATAGAGTGGGGGAAGCAGGCTCCCTGCCGAGCAGAGAGCCCGATGTGGGGCTCGATGCGGGGCTTGATATGGGGCTCAATCCCAGGACGCTGGGATCATGACCTGAGCCAAAGGTAGAGGCTTTAACCCACTGAGCCACCCAGGCACCCCTGGTGCCTAGTCTTTATTTGCTTTGTGTTTGCTCCTTGGAGTACTTGAGGGCAGAGAAAATGGTAATAATTACAATGCCCAAAAGTGCTTTGAATGAATAAACAAATCAATCAATCAGTCAACACCTTCAATAATAAGTGGAGGCTTTGGATATTATGATTAACATCAGGTTCTTCTGAGAAAGAGGACCATGGTGACTTGTCAACCTGAACGTGCCTGAGGGAGAAACTGTAAATGACAAACTAGGTATAACACAGCAAATCTCTTTCCAGGTGTACATACTCTCCATACATACAATAACATGGCTTCCTCTCTCTATATACAATAACGTGCTGGATATTAATTAAACCAAAGGACCATAAAAAGTTAGAAAACTGAGCCATCTATAAACTTACTCTTGTATATCTCCATATTGTAAAAATCTTACTTTAACATTTGTACATTTTTATCATTTTCTTTTTTTCTCAAACTATTTTAAGCACATTTTGTGAATTGAAAAATCACTTGAAAAATATTATGATTTATATTACTTACTGTATAATATGGTAAATGAGCATAAAATTTATGTCAAACTTTAATGTTGATTTAATTTCAATGATGAATTGGGTTAGAAAGAAGAATAAATGAGTTGATAGAGTCTAAGTTTTCTTGTTTATGTCTTTGAAGTAAATCTTCACATTCTATATTTATATTTTTATTAAACAGGTCTTTCCTCTAAAAAATGTGAATTAAATAAAAAATAATTAGTCTTAATGATGCTATTATAGAAGTGATCTATGTATCTGCTACAAAAGGATAGGAACATGCAATAAATTAAAAATTGTGCAATGTGTATTCAAAACTAGAATTTTCTGATCTTGCCAATTTGAAAATTGTTGCATAAGTGATTTTTTGGTTACTAATTAACAATTAGAAGTCTGAGACAAATAATTTCTAGGCTGAGAAACAGAATTATGATCACATATGATAGTAAATAATAACTTATTTCACAAATATTTTACTCATTTGCAAGTGGCATTTCTTATGTTAAACCGTTAGACAATGACCGTCTTCTTTGTTACTTCAAGAAATCTTCCTGGAAGAAGGACACTGAAGGGAACCTGGGTGGCTCAGTGGGTTAAAGCCTCTGCCTTCAGCTCAGGTCATGATCCCAGGGTCCTGGGATCAAGTCCCACATCGGGCTCTCTGCTCAGCGGGGAGCCTGCTTCCTCCTCTCTCTCTGCCTGCCTCTCTGCCTACTTGTGATCTCTGTCTGTCAAATAAATAAATAAATTAAAAAAAAAAATAGAAGGACACTGAAAATGATCACAAAGTTTGCAGCCAAATCAACCTGTATTTAGTCATTTCTTTATGTCATATTCAAATTTTCCACAGGTTATAATAATATAAAAGTAGTTATTCTTATAGTAAATGTCACCATGTCCTATTTTAGAAAAAAATAGAATATAACTCGTGTTTTGGCAAAGTAGAATTTTCAGTCTTAAACTATGCTTTCCCCAAGCCAAACTGCTACTTTTAGTAATTAAATATTAAAATATAATTGGAAATAATAAGTAAGAATAATATTACTACTGGGATAATATTTCAAAAAACCTGTACAGTTCGTTCCGTCAATATCTTGTTCGTCTTGCACTTTAAGCAGATAAACTTGAAAGCTGATGGTAGACACTTTGTCTGCCTACCCAAAATTATTTTCCTCACATTCTTCTTACCCATTTCATTTAGGTACTGCCATTTTCTGCATGACTACCTACAAGGTGGCCTGGCCTCAGCCACAGGCTGACCATTTGGGTTCTGACTGACCTCAGTCAGTCATTGAAGGTCTCACTTCCATTGCCAATGACTAAGTTGGGTTTATTACAAGGTGCAATTCTGGCCACTAAAATGTGAGGGTATCCGCTGAGATGCTTTTGAGAAAGTTTCTTCCATTTTTAAGAAAAATACAAAGGAAGATGGGGCGCAGTCCGTTAAGCACCCAACTCTTGGTGCTGGCTCAGGTTGTGATTTCAGGTTTGTAGGACCAAGCCCCATGTCAGGCTGAGCACAGAGTCTGCTTGAGACTCTCTCCTTCTCTCTGCCTCCCCTGCCTGTGCTCTCTCACCCTCTCTAAAATAAATACATATATCTAAAAAAAAAATCAAAAAAATGAGACAATCTCTTTTTCCTAAGCACTGGCACCGGTGCCAATTTTTTCCCCCTGCTCCCAAGAGTGTGGGATCATCCTCCCTTGAAGAACCAAGGGGGCCAGAACAGAACACGAAATGTCAAGGAACCAGTACTGTCTGTGGACTCCACAGGGTGTCTTTTCACCAGCAGTGCTGGGAGCAGCAGGGATCAAAGCTTCACAGATTTGTCAGAGTTTAGTGCTCTTCCTACTGAGATTTGGAAGTCGGATCCACATCCTAGGATTCTGCCACAACAGCTCTTGCAAAAGGAGCAGCTCTAAGGTGGGTATATCGGTCTTTCTGCCAAATGGGTGCTTACGTTATTTCTTGAAGGGAAAAAGGGAAAAAAAAGAGAGAGAGAGAGAGACCTGCAATTATTTGGCACCCAAGCATGTCGGGCAAGCCATGCTTATTAAATCTGCCACCTATTTCAAATCAAGCTTTTTCCTTTTCAGGATACACTTTCTTTTAAACTGGAGAGCAGGGTGGGGCAGAAGGAGAGCAGGGACTTCAGAGCAAGACAGGGTCGAGGCTGACTCTACTCTTCCGCTTGCGTGATGCTTGCCTCTGCCCATTTTACTCCTCTTAGCTTCAGTGTGCTCATACGTGAAGGGCAGATCGTGATACCTATTTTTTGAGGTCGTTATAAGGAGTAAGCGAATTTATAAAGTGCCTAGCATATTAACTGGCATACAGGAAGCAGTTAGGAAATACTACTTATTATAATATGGTAAGCCTGGTGATGTGTTTCTTTATCATTCTCTGTATCATAAATTTCTATGCTGTTATTCTCAAGAAAAAAATATTTTTAAATTAAGACTCTATTTTAGAGCAGTTTTTGATTCACAATAACATTGAGAGGAAGGTGCAGAGATTTCCCATACACCGCTGTCCCACACATGCACAGCTTCACCTGTATCAACATCCTTATCCTCTACCAGAACGATACATTTGTTACAACTGATGAACCTACACTGACACCATTATCAACCAAAGTCTATAGTTAACATTAAAATTCACTCTTGATATTGTATATTCTAGGGGTTGGGCAAATATATAATGACATGGACCCATCATTATAGTATCAGAGTATCTTCACTGCCCTAAAAATCCTACATGTTTGCCAACAAATCCTGGCACCACTGATCTTTTTACTCAATAGCTTTTCCTTTGCCAGAATGTCATGGAATTGGAAACACACAGTACATAGCCTCTTCAGATGGGCTTCTTCTACGTCAGCTTCCTCCACAGTTTTTCAGGACTTGGTTTCTCATTCCTTTTTAGCACTGAATACTATTCCATTGTCTAGATGTACTACGAGTTATCCATTCATCTTCTGAAGGGCATCTTGGTTGCTTTCAAATTTTGGAAGTTATGAATAAAGCAGCTGTAAACATCTGTGTGCTGGCTTTTATGTGGACGTAAGTTTTTCAGCTCCTTTGGATAGTGCCAAGGAGTGTGACTGGTGGGTCGTATGATAAGAGGAAGAAACTGCCAAACTGGCTTCAGGTATGGCTTTACCATTTTGCATTCTCACCAGCAATGAATACAAGTTCTTGCTACTCCACATCCTTCCTAGCATTAGGTGTTGTCGGCAATCTGGGTTTCGGCCATTCTAACAGGTGTGTAGTGGTGTTTGGTTGTGTTCTTATTTACATCTTCCTGATCACATATAATGTGGACCACCTTTTCATATGCTTATTTGCCATTTTTGTATCTTTTTTGTGACGTGTCTGTTAATGATTGTTTGGCCTATTTTTTTTAGTCAGGTTATTTTCTTATAGTCGAGGGGTCTTATAAAATTTTTTTTTCTTATATTTAAGTTTCAAAGAGTCCACTGTATATATTGCATTATAGTCCTTTATCAGATATGTCTTTTGCAAATACTTTCTCTTAATCTGTGTCTTGATATCTCTTGATATTGTTGTTCAGAGAGTAAAAGTTTGCAATTGAATGAAATCTTTCCTGTCAATTATTTCTTCCATGGATTGTGCCTTTGATATTATATGTAAAAAATTATCCCCATACTCAAAGTGATCTTGGCTTTCTCCTATGTTGTCTTCTAGGAGGTTTATCATATTGTGTCTTAGATCTATGTCTATGATTCTTTCTCAGTTAATGTTGTGAATGGTTTGAGGTCTATGTCTAGTTTTTTTGTTTTGTTTTGTTTTGTTTGCATGTAGATACTAGTTGTTTCAGCACCAGTTGTTGATCAAGAAGAATATTTTGAATTAGATTTTTTAGAGAGGGGTGAGGGCCACAGGGAGAGGGAGAGAGGGAGAGAATCCTAAGCAGCCTCCATATCCAGTGCTGATCCCTGCATGGGGCTTGATCTCATGACCCTGAGATCATGACCTGGGCTGAAATCAAGAGTGTGCCCCTGAAGTAGATTTTTGAGTGGCTGATGTGAGTCACTGTCAATCCCTTATACAGTAAAAGGCCCGTATTTAATAAATTAAAAAACAAGTAACATTACACGATAGCAACTACCATGACAACTGGAACATATAATGCATCACCTCCTTGTAGATGGAGGAAATCCAAAGTGAGAAGAGACAGAACGCAAGCGGAAGCTTCATATGCATGATTTAGGTGATGAATCTAAAAGATCTGGGAGAAAGCCTCTCTCTGCCTCCCCTGCCTCTCCAAATGGTATGGATATTGTTTCAAGAATAAATCTGAGGACTGTCCCACATTTGAAGGGATTTTAATGTTTTTGATTTAGTCTCACTAGCTCTTTGATTTGCTTTGAAACAGAAATGAGCACCAACATCACTGGGTTCTTTCATGTGAGGGCATCAGCACAGGATCTGCAGAGAGCTTTTTCATCATTTTTGCATGGGTCTTATACCACACCTGAGGGTACTGCTGCTGGAGATACTTCCCTATTTGCATGATACGTTGATCCCTTCAGTCAGGATTTGCTAGTAAGAGGACATATGCTATTGCCCTTGCCTGGAACAGCCCGTTCCCCACAGTTTACCTAATTAACTCAGGTATCCTTCAGACCTTGGTTCCAATGACTCTTTCTCCAGGGAGCCTTTCCTGATACCAGGCTAGATTAGGTCCCCTACCACATGCCTTCATAGCTTTCTGAACTCCGTAACATTAACCCACTGTGCAATTGTGGGAGATACAGAATTATATATATTTGATGTTTCTCTTTCTTACTTGAGGGGTTAGGACTGGGTCTGTTTGTACTTCAGCACAACTGGAAAGACAAGGGCCTGCCTAGTGCAGAGTAAGTGCTCAATAAAGATCAAATGAACTAATAAAGAAGTAATGTTAAATGAATAATTGTAAAAAAATGAGTGAACGAATACCATACTTCCATTCACATAACCACAAAAGCCCAGGATCCTTTCCTCATGTTAACAAAATGTTCAAGAACCAGGGGCCTATGGAGTTCAGTTCTGGCCTCACAACTTGTCAGCCGAATGGCAAGAGGCAAAGTATTCAATTTCTTGGTGCCTCATGTTTGTGATTCAGACAAAAGAGATAATGAAATGTCTACTGTACAGGGTTGCCGTGAGGATTAAATGAGTGTGTGGTGTGTAGTAAGACTACACAAGCATACACCATACCACCATTTTCTCTTTCTAATGTGGAATTCTCATGGCCATTGTATTCAAACTAGTACTTACATGCATTTACCCTTGGCTTGCATTAGTATGAATATTTTATCTAATCTGTTTTACACAAACACAGAGTTTAGAACTGCTGTGAAACTTTTGGAAACATGAGGGGAGCTGGCTTCAGGCGTAGATCAAAAGAAGGCAAGAAACCTGGAACTTGAATGACAACATCAGGCCACTTAATTAATCAGCAATGGATTCACTTTCTCAATTTCTTGACAAGTGATATGATAAATGCCCCCACATTATAGGCCACATTATATTAGATTTCCTATAACATTTAGCCAGAAGTTTCCATACATATAGTGGTAACAATTAGGTCATCTACTCTGTTCATTTAAGCCATTGCAATCTGATGGATGTAATCATAACATCCGAACAGTCACCTAATTTGTTCTGTCTAATCCCTTTTGGATTCCGCTTCTTTGCAATCTTTTTAGCTTTTCCTCATCCTCCTCCTTCTGGTGTCCTACGTGTTTATTGCAATTGTCTATGATTGTCTCCTTTTTTATGATTCCTTTTGTGTCTCCCCCTTATACTCTTATACTCTTCCTTATACTCTTATACTAGAGTATAAGCTACATGAGAGCAGAGACTGCAAATGCCTTATTTCTTGTTGTACCCTCCAAATGATAATAACCAAGCAATCAGTAAAGCATACTCAATGAATGAACCACTTTAGTGTATACATCAGAAATGACACATTCTCTCTATCCCCAGGTAATTAAACTCATTCCATTAGGGTGAAAGTGTGTTTCTTCTTAAACCCAAATTCTGGTTCCCTAGCATACTTACAGACATGGAAAACAATTTTTTTAAGCATAGTTTGGAAATACAATAAAAGCATGAAGAAGTATATTGTAATTTTGAGAGGAAATAAGGCAATCTAAGATTCCTAAATATGTCATCTCTTCACCAGATTGGGAGAGCTGCTACCTCATGTGGTTATTGTGACCACAAGGTGGAACTGGACAAGGAAAGCATTTCAAGATGCAGTAAACACTCCAGGATTGTTAGCACTAATTATCACCATGTGCTGTTAATACACATTTCTTTATTCAACAATGCCAAAAAGTGATTAGCCTTATTTCTGTGGTATTGGTGAGGAAATGGAGGTTCAGGAAATGGAGGCTGAGGAAATGGTTACTTGACCGCAAGTAACCAGTGCAGTGGGTATTTATAAGCAAGTCCACACAACTCCAGAGTGGATTCAGTTTTTGCCACATCACTGTGTGAATAGACAAGCTATCGCCAAGGTGATACACACAGTGGAAGTGCAATCGTCTCAAAGGGAGGGAGTCTATCCTGCAAATTGAAAACTGAATGAGTGAAACTATGTGTTACGCCGGAAAACTATATGTAGCAAAGGCATTAATGTGCATTTTCAAGGAATTAAAATAATTCTGGAAGACTGAAGGAAAATACTTAATTAGTTCTCTCTGATTTGATTATCTTAAGCATATGGTTATTTCTTAGAGACATACAACCAACTGAGTAATTTACTGGGAGCTGTTGTAACTTACAAGCTAGTCTCTTCAGTTTAAACAGCAATCATATGTACCTTTTTATCCACGAAGATAAGTTCTTCATTCTTAAGCTGGGAGTTTGTGTCAGCAATCATCTAGATCACTCAAAGATAAGATTTGCTGATGTGGACAAATTTAAAGCTGGTTAATTGCATCAAATTTTTAAGTGAAAAGCATCTTCTTTACATCCCTCAAATACAATCAAGGAGGGGCTGAGTACAGTTTGAATGCTCTCTTTGCAGTTCTTTGGTGACAAAACTGCTGACCTGGTTGTTCTTTCATCAGCTCATGCTGAACCCAAAATGAAGAAAATAAAATACAAATTCTGAATCTTTATGTAAACATCCAGATGACATATTCTGCAAGGAAGGCAGTTTTGAATAATAAAAACCTTTGTAGAGACTCACATTTCATCATGTACAAAAGCTTGCTCCAAACATTATGCAAAAGGAGATTGAATGTTCTTTCCCAGATGTATCAAATTGTTTTGGATGACCCAGCCCTGAAATCTGCTATGATCAGTAAATGGAAAATGATTTTTCACTACTTTTCTAGGGTTTTCTTCCTAAGAAACCAAGTCTCCAAATGTATTTATTAATTATTATACCATGTCTATATTTATCTGGCTTCCCTAAAATAAGATAGCAAAATATTTTTTTCTCCATAAATGAGAAAAGTAAACTAATGGATCTATTCAAAGTACTGGTAACAGATTTTTCAAAATCAGAATTTATACATTATGTGAAACTCAGTTGTCTTTGCTTCAAATAGAGGATATACACCATCAAATTTAAACTCCTTCAAGAGCTCTTGTCTATTACACAAAACTTACCATTTCTCTCCTTGAAATAGTAGCAATAAAACAGTATCTCCCACAAGCTAAACATCCTTTTTTTCCTTTGAGTGTTACTCAATTTTTTGGAAACAGTTTCACTTCTATCATATTCTAAGTCATGCATTTCTCATACCATTACTTTGTCGCTCCCATATCTATCACTTCACTGAAATTCATCACCTTAAAGTCACTGAAGTTCTCCAATTTTTAAATCCAAAGGCCTCTCTTTGGTTTTCAGCTTACTTGCCACGATACCATCATCCAGCCAGAAGTTTCCTCCTGGATTTCCTGGAAACTTTGTCTATTCTTTCTCTTTCGACTACTACAAACAAAACAAAACAAAACATAAAGCACTTGATTGAATGGCTACTCTATCAGTCCTTTACTAGACACCAGAAAAAAATGACTGAGGAAGGGTTTAGCTGTTTCAGAGTGTAAGTGAAGCTAACGATAATTAATTGCAATACAATGGTATACGTATTATAAAGGCAGTATGTACAATTGTCAATGGAAACAAAGAAAAATCAGTTTGTTTTTTTCATGATCTCTAGATTCTCTTCACTTGCACATCTTCAGTATCCATTCATTTTACAAAGGTTGCAATTATTTTTTGTCTTCTGCTCAGAATACTTGCTCTGTAAATATATTTTTACAACTAGTATTTAACATTACTACCTAGATATGTTGTCAGCTTGAAGGGAACATATCATTCCTGAATTTTTTATTTATCTCATTTTATTTTATTTTATTTTGAGATAAAGAGAGCATGCATGGGTTGGGGAAGGGATGGAGGAAGAAGTAGAGTAAGAATCCTAAGCAGGTTCTGTGCTCAGCATGAGCCCTATGCAGGGCTCAATCTCACAACCCTGAGATCATGACCTGAGCTGAAATCAAGAGTCAGATGCTTAACCGACTGAGCCACACAGGTGCCCCTCATTCCTGAATTTTTAAAAAAAGAAATACAACTCTTATCATACTAGAAATACAAGGAAATTTCTTCCACTGTATAAAATTCAGTCCTATAAGAAATATCACACATAATGGAGAAACAGAATATTCCCATTAACATGAGAAACAAAATAAGAACATGCACCGTTATTGTTGATTTTAAATATCCTTAATTGATCCTAAATATTCCAAAAGAAAAAGAAAAAGTACACAAATGAATGTGAAGAGATAAAATTCAAAAGTCAATTGAAAAGCTTGGGGGGGGGGAAAGAAATCAATAAATTACTAAATTCAAGACCAACATAAAGATATTATGAGCTCTCATATCTCAAAAATATACTACAAAATTCCAGTTAAAATAATAAGAGTAATCCTAAAAAATGGAAATATTAATGTCAAGATTATTTTTCAACTTTTGTTAAATGTGTAAAATTATGCCTGAATAGTTTCCTAGAAATACTTTGTATTTTTGGATTGGAATACTCAATATTATGAACATTTCAGCTCTTCCTAAATCAAGTTATAAATTAAATGAAACCACAATCAAAATTCTAATGGAATCTGAATGAATCAAAAGTTTTATATTAGAAAACGAACGCAAGAGTATAGCCAACATTTTTCTTAAGGAAGAATAGTTTATATATCTTGTTAGTTGTGAAAATATACAATAATTCTTAACTAGTCTAGGTACTGTGACAAAACAATGCAGATACAAGTGAATTCAAAACAGAGGGCCTAGAAAAGAAAGAAAAGAGAAAAAAAAAGAGAAGAGGGACAATCAAGCAAGATTAAGATAAATATAGAATTTCAAATCAATGGAAAAGTAATTATTTAATAAAGAATATTTACACAACTCTCTATTAATTTGAGAGAAAAATTAAGGTTAATTTCTATCTCACATCACATATAAAAACATTAGCTATAGATTAGAGTGTCAAATGTACTAGCAGAACCACATTTAATTAGTGGACAATTTCTTATTTTAAATAAAATGAGTAGGAAAAATCTTTTGAAGAAAGGAATAAAAGTCAATAGAATAAATAAATATGTTTACATGAGCAAACTGAGTATTTGGATTAATGAAGATACCATAAACAAAGTTAAAATATAAGTGACAAATATCTATGAGGTACAAGAATACATTTCATATTATGTAAAAACCTTCCACAAACTACCACAAAAAACAAAACCAAGCATAAGGTCAGTAGAACAAAGTGTAAAGGGTGTCGGTAGCCATTTCAATGAGGTGAAAACAAGGGAAAAAATCCAGTGGAGTGGTCAATGAATATTCAAAAAGATGTTCTATCTCATTAGTATTCAGAGAAATCAAATTAAAACCATAGTAACGTATCTAGCATCCACTTTCTATTGGCTGATGTAAATTAATAATTGTTTACTAATATTGATAATATCAGTTTTATGTAGTTTACAAGGCAAATTCTTACGGGCATATTAGAGGATGAAAGTTAAATTTTGCATACCATTTGAACTTAGAGTTTCACCTCCAGAATCAATCTTAAAGCACAACAAATGTGCTATGACAAATATAAAACATCATTTGTCATTTTAATGTAACAGAAAAAAATTAAAAACTCACTCATCAAAAAGAAAATAATGATCTATAGCCAGTTATTACTAAAGAAAGAGAGAAAGAGATTGTCCACAGAGAGATGCATCATAATTTCCATACTTGGAGTTATATTTTCTTACCATGATACCCATGGAAAGCAAAGGTGTGTGTACTACGATGATATTAAAGAATGTAACTCCAGGAAATAGGTGTGTCTGTGGGAAGGAGAAAGGGCAGACTCCAGGATGCAGTGCCACTAGGTATTAGTTCCTAAGGGACTGCTTGATCTGTAGACACATTATTCCCAAAGAAGTGACTACTTCTCAGAAGAAGTCTATTCATTCATGGAAGAAAGGCAGATTTTATCTATGAACCCTCATCTCCTACAGGTCAAAGTTTTGCTTCGCAGGCGTCCTGAGATATATGTGTGGGCGCATAGAGAGACCTACATCAAGAGAGGCATTAACAAGGAAGCCCAGAGACAAGGTGAGAGTTGAAGCAGGCAGTAGACAAGTGTTGTTGGATTGTATCTGCATGGAGTTAGTGGTCATCCACAGAACTGGTTGTTTCAGTGAAGTCTGTCAGGACACCAGGAGCCAATGACCCAGGGAGAATTGAGGTGAAGAGGACCAGATTGGCCCATAAAATTGCCTAATACATTAACATGTGTGTTGGATTATCACTTAGGTTCCAGATGTTACCTAACTTAATGGTGTTTGCATCTAAGGATGAGGATAGATTTGGAAAGATAAGGTGGCACTCATGCCTTATATGGTTGTCAATTGAATTGCTTTATTTCTTGCAATTATATTTGCAACTACATTTGCAAAAAACAATATGTAAAATTTTACATGTTCAGATACCTGATGGTAGGAATGACTAGGCCAGCCTTAATTATAAAGTCAGTATATGTAAAACTTAATTTCTTATATCACTTACCACCCTATGTTTCCTAGGTTACTGGCATCATCATAGAACCAACCACCAAAAATAAAAACCTTGGTGACTTTCTCAGTTCATCCTTCTCTTTCACTTCCCATTCAGTCAGTAACCATGAACACTGAACCACCAGACAAACCTATCACGGGTCGAAGCAGATATTTGCAGTCATGTAAATGAGCCTGGCCAGCTCCCAGTTTCAGCAGAGTGTCACTGGATCATCCTTTTTTATGTATTTAAGGAAATAACGAGTCACTCAGAAAGGAGTAGCAACGACCAAGAATGAGCTAGAAGTTTCTTCACTTCTCTATTCCTCAGTTTTCCCATTGGAAAGTGGGGCCGAACAATAGTATCTGTCTCACAGAAATGGGAAAAACAGAGGTTAACGGTGACAGTGAGCTGCCTACAATGTCCAGAAGAAGCTTTGTCGTGATCAACCCTCTGTCCGATATATTTCAATTACAACAGCTACCATCACTACCATTACCCTCCTGATTACAGATTTCTCACTCTACTCAGGGCCCTAGAACAAGTACTTTCTATGCCACCCCTCCCCCAACAAATATACACTTACATCACAAGAATCCGGTAGGTTCGTATTATTTTTGTTTTATAGATAAGGAAAACGAGGGCCTGAGATATGTTGTATCTTGGTCAAGGATAAGCATTTACTGCGAGGCGAAGCAAGATTCAACCACCATTGTGTCTGGCTTCAAACTCTGTCCTTAAATGAGCATGGCTGTTCCAGGTTAGTTATTATAGCATAACAAATTAACATTATTTAATCCCTGTGCCAAATTACCTCTGTATGGACAAATTATGTTGATTTTCCAAGTCTAGAAAGCTGAGAAACAGATCCTGAAATTTGTTGGTCTCAAGGGTGCTCACACCACCCCAGGGTCTTGTGGATGCCAGCTGCTCTCACACATGCAAATTCTGTTTCATTTCCCTTGCAAAAATGATAATTTTAACTGTTTAGGAATAATGGTTGAGTATGCACTTTGTGTCAGACTCCTTGTGATTGAATCCTGTTTTCACCATTTTCTGTTTGCATGGCCTTGGGCAACTTCCTTTACTTCTGTGTTGTTTTAGTTTTCTCATTTCTTAATGGGGACGGGGCTCAGTAGTAATCTCTGCCCATAATGTTGATGTGAAGTTTAACAGAGTTAATTATTCGGTTAGAACAATTACGGACACATAGTAAGCACTTAACATAATCATTAGTTATTATTGTCATCATTTCCTCTGTGACTCATTCTCTAATTTCTTTGTACAGTTATGCACTCTCTTGTAAAGGTAGTGTTCACATCTCTGTCAAGGTCACTTATTATGTGTTGAGGTTTTTTGAAATATCTCTACCCTCCTGGATTATGAGCTCCTCAGAGGCAGGGACTGATACTTTAATTGTGCCTTGTACTCCTGCCACTCAACACAGTTGCTAGAACATATTAAGTCCTATCTAAACATTGGTGGGACTTTGAGTGGGTGGAATGAGACAGGCTGTTGCCCTTAACTTCATCTACCCCCAAACCTACTTACCCTTTAAAATCCATTTAAGTTCATCTCTTCTTGATTACTCCTATGTTGATCACTCAATCATTCAATGGCTTTCCCATCTGGTCTTTAATCATATATAGTCATGCCATTCTACATTTTCAAATGATTGAAGGTTGCTAATTTTTGTAAAGCTGTCTCTAAAAATATGCATCAACCATACTATAAAAATCACTCTTAAATTAATGCTTGCTGATTCAGTCACCATTTTTTCTGGTATGTTGTACTCCTTCAGCTCCAACTCAGGTTAAATGCTCATTCTTTAAAAAGACTTCAGTACCTGCAGGCCACAGTGAGGTGCATATGTTACCCACACACAGCATGCTATGCTTATTCTACCTGCCATTAAATACTAGGTTGTATAATTATTTGTTCATGGTTCATCTCATCCTATGTTACTGTGGGCTTCATGAGAGCATGAGAATCATCTGACTTACTCTTACACTTCTCTCAAGTCCAGTATAAAACCAGTACATGGGATGTTCGTATATTGTCATTGAATAGATGTTACTTGAAGTCATGTCTTTGACTTCTCCCTTCTTATGGAACATTAAACATAGTAGACACTTAACCATAGTTCCTAAAATGATACCCTGGAAAATAACTTTCAGGGTTGTCTGTTTATTTGTTTTTCTCTCAGAACCTTAGTCTAAGAAAAGTCTGGATTGGTTATAGTTTTTGGGATCTCTGCCCTACCACTATGTTTGAAATCAAGTTTTCTAGTAAAGTAAAGCATACTGTGGAAAAGATGACTTCTTTCTTAGGGAAGTCTATGTAGTCATTCAGATCAGCAATAAAATATGGCATATTGTAATCTAAAATATTGATATATTTTCTAAGAAACTCAATTTTTTTTTCTAAACTGCTAAAATGAACATAGTCATTAAGACAGGAAGAATATTGTCAGAATTTATTTCATAATCACAAGGATAAGACTGTCCTCTTCATATACTTTTTGTTTATAAATTGAACATTTTACCAAAGGCATAAGACACTTCATGCATGGGGAACCCTTTGTCTATCCATCTATCTATAGAGCTACTGAGAAATCTATCTAAATTTCATTCCAAATAATGTAAAGATGGCTGGAAAAAGATTCATGAGTAGAGTTAAGATTAGTTTATTTCAATTCATTCATCAATTTATTAATGGCCTGTTACTACATAGACAGTAATTCAATTACATCAGCAGTTTGATTTATCATTTAGAAACGGAATATTCCAACGAGTGTATCAATAGTTTTCAAAATCAACTATGAAAATGATTTTAAAAGATAATCAATATAATGAATAAATAAAGCTTAACTTGAGGAAAAATTTCACAGGCTTGCATTAATCTCAGGAAAATATTTTAAAAGCCCAATTAAATGTTCATAGTCAAGTTCTGCAAAGAAGCATGAATAAAGGACTAAAATGGGATTTCATTAAAAACCTTCTTTAAGTGACTATTTCTAGGCTAAATAACACATTGTTATTCTGAGACCTGATTATCTTGATTTAGGAATAAACCCAATCATCTCTAGCCAATGGCAATAGGGTAGGAACACTGAATTTTCTCACCCTGTGTTTGTCTTATATTTTTACATTTTACATTTTTACCTAAAGTCATTGGAAATAAATATCAATAAATTAATATTATTTAGGGGAAAAAAGTCTAACCTTTTGTTTATAAATTGAAGCACTTCTGTTTCTTTCATCAAAATTGGAACATTTCATTTTCTTTGAGCAAATGTGCCAATTCCCTGCCTAGACTTCACAGGGCTAAGAAAATCCCAGGGCTGGGGCACCCGGGTGGCTCAGTGGGTTGGGCCTCTGCGTTTGGCTCAGGTCATGATCTCAGGGTCCTGGGATCGAGCCCCGCATCAGGCTCTCTGCTCAGCAGGGAGCCTGGTTCCCCACCCCCCCGCCTGCCTCTCTGCCTACTTGTGATTTCTCTCTCTCTGTCAAATAAATAAATAAAACCTTTAAAAAAAGAAAGAAAAGAAAATCCCAGGGCCTGCAATTTTGAAGAAATCTAGTGGACCACTGATTTGGATTTTAAAAGAAATGAATTGTTATGGGAAAGGCTTCCAGGGGGAAAGAAAGAGGTCTTCAGCTGGAGTAGGAACACACTAGTTAAATTCTTCAAGTGAATGTAGGAAGAGAAAGTCAGAGCCAGATGCTCAGCCGATCTGATGCCAGGTTAATCTCTTTTGTGATTCCAGGTACTCCCAACAGCTCCTCTGGGTGACCCAGTTTTTATAATTTATGGAAAACTGTGCTGGAGGATGGGGGTAGTTGGTGGGATCTGGGAAAGAAGCAAGCTGGAGGAGGAGACTCACGATGACTCTGGCTGTTTAGTTGGTTCATCTAAACACATGAAACAGATCCTCTTTCTGTCACTGGCAAATAGGACAAGCTGTTGACCATCAGGACAATCTGAGATCATCTACGACCAATAAAAGCTTGTTTGACATCACATACTTCATGAAAACTAGTAACATGCTTCATCCAAGTGCGGGAGTAGCCGATGAAAAACTATCACTGCTCTTTATCTTGTGCTAAGAAAGATACTACCCCAGTATCTTGGCAGAAACTTGGGCAATTGTTCTGGTTACAAACGCAGGGACATGGTAGGCATGTCTTTCCCTATATTCAAAAGGCATATGTTATACCTTTTATTTTGTACAAATACATATGAGACTCATTTTGGAAAGATACTTCATGATCTCCAATATCCACATGTTTTCTATTTTCATTATTTCTTTCATGCGTCACCTATAGTAAATATATATAGTAAATATATATATATATAAATATATAGTATATATAGTATATATATGTGTATATATATAGTATATATAGTATATATA
Organism: Martes martes; assembly: GCF_963455335.1. Taxonomy (NCBI): domain Eukaryota; kingdom Metazoa; phylum Chordata; class Mammalia; order Carnivora; family Mustelidae; genus Martes; species Martes martes. Next base: position 16,130,262 of record NC_137903.1, on the reverse strand, counting down.
TTTAAATATATATATTTACTCCTATAGTAAATATTCCCTTTGATCATATGTATCTTAGCTTTGATTTCTAATAACTTCTATTTTAATGTTAGTGATCATGTTTTTTTTTCCATTTTGTTGATTGACATCAAACTGTTTCAAGAGCTTTTTAATAACTATAATAATTCACATTTATCCTAACTAATCTTTCGATTATTGCCTTTACAAATTTAGCACTGCATATTAATGAAAGAAGGGCAGCATATTAAGGTGACAGATTTTTGGCTTGTCTTTTGTTTCTATGTCTTTAATGCAGCAAAGGCCATTATTTCCAACTTTTACAAGTCTGACTTTTTCAGCAACACAAAGAAACACAACCTCATGATTTTTAAGAAATCTCATACTTTTAACACATCCCATAAAAATAGTAAGAGAGAGTACATTTGAGATAAGAAACTAAATAAATGTAGAACTGTTATTTAATTTCTTTTATAAGTTTAGACCAGCAGATATGTTGTTTTTATTTTATGCTGATTTTTCCTTTGCTCTTTTCAACTTGAATCCTATTATATTTTTGCTCAGTTAACTATGATTGCATATATTTTAAATTATTTAACTGCAGTAAATCTTCTCCTACATATTCTTAATTGACATAGGCTATGTTGAGAAGGTTGTATAGCTTCTTTCTTTATGATTATCAAAACATTTGTTTTAGTACTGTGGTTTTAGCTATACATGATTTTTTTGAAGCTTATCTTTTCATTTGATTGTCAAGATGACAGACATCTCTACAAAAATGTGTGTTAGATCAAAAATAACAGAGGATAGATTATGAGGTATTGATGATTAATTTCTAGACTCGTAGGGCCACAAGCCTAGCACCAGGACTCAACTGTACAGTAGGATAAGTAGTGTAGGGCAGAGTTTGTTGCTGGATCAACCCACATCACATGTCCAAAATGAACCCAAGCAGGTAGAGTCTAACACTGTAAGAGAGTAAGCCTGCTACATCGATTCATAAGGACGAAGAAAAGTACTGGAATATGCTAATGAGCACAGGCAACTTAACTAGATGGGTAGAAAAAGTGGAAGACTATAAAAACTGGGGTGCATTGTGAGTATGAGAATCACGTGGCCAGAAATGATTTTACAACCAAGGGAACATTGCGGATAAGCAAGACACAGTGTGTACTTGCAAGGAGGTTTTAAGGAAGCAATGGCACAATATTATAATATTATAAGGATTTCCATAGGTAAAGAATTAAAGGATTTCAGTCCAGTATGATCAAAGATATAAAGGCCTACATGTGCATGACCTGTTCACAGTCAAAACTACCGAATCTAAAAGAAAAAGTGTCTAGAACATTAGCATCAAGTCATACTAGAAGGGACTACATATAGTACCAGGCTCTGTATGCACATTGGGACCAGCAAAAACTTCGGAAAGAATGAATGAATATCACTAGAACATCATAAGAGACAAAGAAGATACAATAAGAGAGACAGATGCTCGGAGACAATCTTTCATGGGTTTCGTAGGTTCCTCAGTGTCTGAGAGCAAAGATACTTCCTTTGTCCCTAGCTTTCAAGAATGTTCTTATCTTCTACCTTCTTGGAAGATAGAGATGGTATCTCCTGACAGGGCAAAGGTTTGGTTGCTTTGCTTGAAGATCTCTTATAAAAGATTTGGTCTTTGTAAGGTCAGTGTTCCTCAGTTGTGAAACAAACCCATTGTGGGCACAGCAACCACCTGAGTATCCTCTGCACCACACCCAGGGGTCTGAGGAGTCAAAGGGAACGGATGCAAACATAAAGCTCACGCTGTCCATTGGGCCTTTTTGCTCTCACTCTAAAGTCTTTTGTCAGCATCTGTCAGATTATCTCAGGCTATCTTCTTAGCTTGTAGGTGTGATAAAGCTCTCAAACCCTTCACAGTGCTTTGCAGAATGGTGGTTTATTTATTGACTATATCAATGAGAAATGTAAGAAAGTTTGAATACTCCTGAAATTTTCTTTCAGGGTTCCTTGAAAGATAGTGTCTTTAGCAATCATGTTAGGAAACACACAAATAGGAACATACTTGTAGAAAAGACAAAATTTTCTGTACATGTTTAGTTTGGGGATGATACTAAGATGTCTTTGAAATTAGTTTTGATTAAATAGACTGTCCTGGAAAATATAAAAATATGAGGGATATCACATTTAGAAATATGTATTTAGTAAAAAATGAAAGACAAAATAACACACATGGCAATAATTATTCTGAAATACAGATTAAAGAGAATAGCTAATGACAGAATTCTGAAAAACAGTCATTAGTTGAAGCAAGGGCAGCATCTAAACCAGGAGAAATCAGGGAAAATGGAGAAGAGCTAAGACAGTATAGTGATATGGTATATGATATGGTATATGATATGATATAGTGACGAGAGAAAGCATTTTACAGAGAGGGATAAGATATTGAAGTCAAATAAGCTAAAAATTTGAACAAGATGTGGATAGAAGAAATAAATCACATTGGTATTCTGTTTGTCCTTTTCTGGTGTTGTCTGGGGATTATGAATATGGCAGACAGATAATCTTTAAGACATATCTTTTTTTTTTTTAAGGATTTATTTATCCTTTATTTATTTATTTATTTTTAAAGATTTTATTTATTTATTTGACAGAGATCACAAGTAGGCAGAGAGGCAGGCAGAGAGAGAACGGAGGGAAGCAGGCTCCCTGCTGAGCAGAGAGCCCGATGTGGGGCTCGATCCCAGGACCCTGGGATCATGACCTGAGCCGAAGGCAGAGGCTTAACCCACTGAGCCACCCAGGCACCCTTAAGTCATATCTTTTTTAAAAAATATATTTATTTTAGAGAAGGGGAGAGTACAGAGGGAGAAATAGAGAATACTCAAGCAGACTCCCTGCTAAGCAGGGAACCCAACATGAGGCTCAATCGTAGGACCCTGGGGTCATGACCTGAACTGAAATTGATTGACTGAGCCACCCAGGAGCCCCTTTAAGGCATATCCTGATTGAAATAAACAGCACCAGGGATCAAAGCGACACAAGGGAATTTTCCTATATAGGTTCAGAGTATACACTTAGGAACCAAAAAGGGTATGTTCTGAATTTAGATAGATTGTAGGCATCTAGGAAATATGTCCACAAACTGAAGCTCTAAACAGCATACTATATTCCTAAATGATACTCTTACTCCCATGGAGTCTTACAGCAAACTTTATATAACGTTTCAAGAAAAAAATGTTGGTTCTTTCTACATACACTTAGCACATGCCTATTATTTCCTAGATACAGTGCAGGTCCCTAGGATACAAAACAGAATGAAACATAATCCCTCTCTCAAGGAGATATAGCCACCATGCCTCATACAATGAAAGGCGCTAGATAACTGACTAAAAGAGGAAACTACGAAATCACAGAGAAGGTTCTAACTGGAGACGTGAATAGACTTCTCAAAGGAGTTGTTGCTCACATTACATCTTGATTCTCTGAAGATGAATATAGTAGGGAAAGCATTCCAAACCACAGTCACAACACATGAAAAGTGTCACAAGCTAAGAGAGGGCTAACATTCAGAAAATTCGCTGAGCAAAGTCAGAACTTTTACTGTGAGTGGGACAAAGGTAGAAGGTGCAATATGGGTGTTGGTAAGAACCAAAACATGGGAGGTATAGCAGGTCTATTGCTTCGACAGAGGCTGAGAAGCCCTGAATTTTTTAAAGTAGGGAAATAAATAAAAGCTGCATTTTTTAAAAAATTTACTTATTTATTTGACAGAGAGAGATAGATCACAAGTAGGCAGAGAGGCAGGCAGAGAGAGAGAGAGAGAGGGAAGCAGGCTCCCTGCTGAGCAGAGAGCCCCCCGTGGGGCTTGATCCCAGGACGCTGAGATCATGACCTGAGCCGAAGGCAGAGGCTTAACCCACTGAGCCACCCAGGTGCCCCACGAAAGGGCTTTTAATGTTACATCTGTGCTTTTCTCTTTCCAAAACACCAGTTTTGATGGCCATACCTGTTTTCCAACTCTCAAAAAACATTTGGCTGCGAAGACTGGAGTGGACTGAGAATTGTGTGTGTGTGTGTGTACACACATATGCATATAATATGCACACGCGTATGTAGATATGCATATGAATATACATTGAGACTATGCAATTATAGTTGTACTGCATGCAGCTTCCTTTAAGTCTTTGCCCTGATAGGAAGAGAGAGAATGCTGTCAGACTTCTTATTCCTTAACCAACATAAAAAGACAGTGTGAACACGGAGACAGGTTTTCCTATTTACATTTGACAAACGAAGGAGTTACTTTGGAAAGTTATAATGTAGCGACCTTTATCCCTCTCTGACTTGTTATAATTTTCCAGTGCCTGTACTCATTACAAACTTGTGGGATCTTCTTCATATGTGGAGATTTAGATTTCACCCCAGAGGTTAAATACAAAACTGCTGCTCAAAATAAATTGGGAAGGAAATCAACTGCCTACAGGGTCTGAGGCACCACTGCAATGCTCATTCCTAAAGTGGCCATGCACAAAGTGACTTTGTCAGAAAACAGCAGCTTTCAGAAAATAGCATCAGGAAGTTATTTAATTTGAAGGAGAAGAATCACATCTCTATCTGCAATCGCGCTGTGATGCAAAAAGAAACACCCGCTAAAATAGCGCTGCCCCTCTGAGATGCTGGGTTTCCGTTCCAACGTTTGAAAATTAAATTATGTGTCATGCTGAAGCTTTGTGTTCATCAATTACTTCACTAATTCCAACCCCATGGCCTGTTTCAGAATATACATAGTGCATAGCATAATCTCTGCTGGGCAGTTTCACATGATATTCTTGTGGTTTAAATTACAAAAGATCATTCAGATAGAAAATACACAATGGAACGTTTTCTTATCATTCAGAACACAGACTCCATTCAAGCAATGAAATAGGTTTCAAATTCATTTCTTAGCATTTCCAGGTGTATTTCTATTGCTGTATTATACAATTTTTGTCTAGTTTTCTGCCATCACCTCTCACATATAGCTTTATTGATTCCATGACAAATAAGTCACTCAGCTTGTAACTACCATGTTATTTGAAATTTCTATTCAAGGTTTTCTGGACCATTCTCCTTTACAAATAGAGTCACTTTCTTATTATTTATTCTACTGAATATAACAAAAGTGGATACAGAGGAAGTAATATTAGCTTTCCCAGGTGAGGAATAAAACTGACTTATGTTCTATCCCTGGCTCGGTTATGGAAGGAAAGTTTTGCACATTCAAGATTTGTGTAACTTGCTGTCTTTTTTCCTATTTAAAATTTAAAACTACAGCACATTATAGTTGTGAACATGATGAAATCATTAAATTTTGCTACTTAGAATAAGAAAGTAATATTCACTTGTGCATAACTACCTGGGAGCAAAATTAAAAAAAAAAAAAAAAGACTTGGTGACAAAGTAACTTACAATGTAATTTTCTAACATTTTCTGGCATTTATTAAATGTTGACCCCTATTACTGACCATGTCTACAAACTGTCTAAAAATCTGTTTTTAATGGAATGGACCTTTAATGTTCAATAGAAAGGATTGGAAAGTGAGAAACTAGAATTCAAAGGGGTGTTTGGGTAAGTGAAAGAGAATACACGGAAAGACCATGAATGAGGAGTATCCAATTGTAACAGGAGGTCTGAATGCTGAACAAGAGCTACGCACTGATTTGTGAAACATTTACTCCACACCTCAAGAAACCAGAAGCAGTAGCAGGTACAGGCTGACTAAAGTGCCATTTCTGATCTAAGGAGGTCATGGGTTAGTACACTTGGGCTTGTGGTCAGAGTTGGGGACAAATAATATCTGATGATAATATTTTAGAATGCAATATGATTTAAGCTCCCCAGAATTCAGATGAGCAGGGGAACCCTTTAATATTTTGGAATGCACATATGTGGCAACAGAGACAGATTCTAGAAGTCAGGATCAACAGCTGAAGAAGTCTTAGCTGTGGAGATAGCCAGGCCAAAAGATTCCAGAAATTTCACAAAGAAGATAGTTTTTATGGTAAATTCAGAAGGAAAATTAGAAATTTACCAAACTGTCAAATGCTAGGCAAGAGGGGAATATGATTAGGAAGGTAAAAAAATAAATTTTAATGGAAACAGCATGTAGAAAGTTATGGATTTAAATAAGGGGTTTGTATATTCTAGGAAAAACGTTTTCTGTGACCCAGGTGGAGCTGTGCTGGTCATGGCAAGCCCGGTAAGGCAATGAGGGGCTCATGAATCTGCCCCCGAGAAATATTAGTTTACAGTTGGCTGGAGCATCTTACTAATCAGCACAAAGTGACAGGTTCAATTTCTATAGACTAGACATCTCTGTTCTATTTTACAGCTGTAACCTAACATGCCTTGATTTGGTTAGCTGTCTTCAAAACTGATGACTCTGGTCACAAGCATGGCTGAAAGAGGCCAGCTCAATACATCAGTTTAATTCTATCATAAAAAAATTAAAACAATAGGACATTGGTGTCCTTTATATAAAAAGGACAGACTACACATACATACAGACTCTTGCAACTAGGAAAAAGACCTTAAAAAATTATATAGCCCGACTCATGCATTTTTCCAAGTGAAAATCTGAATTAATACTTATACTATTGAAATGACTTGCCCACTGTGACATAGTATTTGTGACAGAGTTCTCATAGAGCTACTTGGATGTCCTCCACCTCCTACCCCAAATTAAATTCCATTCTGGGAAGGAATTTAAAACGGACTCATTTTGTTTAAAACTTAACTTGAACAATTAGGTCTTTTCTAGTGTTTTTAAGAGAGTTGTTTAGACATTCAGTTTCTTTAATCTTTCTCATACCTGCGAGGTATGTTGGGTCAGCATGTCCTTGTGCCTGTGGACCAGAATAATTCTAGAATTTACACAGAGCTCTCTCACTCCTTTAATCCTCACTCAGTACCCTTGTCCTCTTAATCATTACTAAACATGTCAGCAAGGTAGCTGGCTCATTCTGGAGGATGATTTAACTCACAGGGTGACTTGGTTAGGGTCTACTGGTGATCCAGTGTCTGAAATGACCTCATCTTGACTCCTGTTTACACTGTAAACCTCTCTGTGTCTCTATAATATCCTCCATCGAGCCTCTTGTCTAGTCAACCACCTATAGAATCACCAACCCTTCAACAAAGTGGGCCACATGGCAGACCTGCCCTCTCTCCACTCAGCCACCTTCCAAGTCCCTTCTTAGAACACAAGGCTTTCCATGCTGCACAAAGAGAAGAGTGATTCAGGATACTCAATGTCAGCCCTCTCTGTGACCACACTGTGCCATTATGGACCCCCTGTTATGACACCTCAAGATGCCATAGGGTCAGCATCTTGAGGCACATACCCTTCCCAGAGTCCCAAACACTAATCCAGTGAAGAGCCTCCATCTTTGGCATTTCTAGATTGCCTTTCTAACACATTTGATTGGAGGGAGGACCCATTTGTCTGATTTTCTGCCTCTTTCACCTTTCTCATTCTTTTCAAAAATCTCCTAGCTCCATAAAGAGAGTTACAAACATTCTCTTCATCTTCTCCATCCTCCTCACTCCTTAGCACAGCAAATCTGTCCTAAAGCCTAATGCTTATTGATGGGAGGGATAATATCTTTACATTAAAGAAGAAACATCTTGATCTGAGATCTCTGGGTTTGGTTCTTGGCATTCTTTAATGAAATCTTTAACATGTTACCTATTGGAAAATTCTTAGAATGGCAATTCTTTGTCTTTACATTTCTTTATAACAGTCTTAATCTCTTGATCATACTGCTGGGAAGATGAATGCCTCAGGCCCACCAGAAAGAAAATTAGGAGCAATATAATATAAAAGAGATGCACAACCCCTGTGGTATACTGAGAAAATGAATAAATGAATTAATACATAAATTTAAACTGAGAATTGAAACATTCCTGGGATTGATATCATAACCTGTGCTCTAATTTAAAATGACACCAAACTATAACTTAATTCATATGATAAGAAGAATTAATCTTTGTTAGATATTTTGTGTCCCAGGAAAAAGTAATTCCTGCCACCCTCCAATAATGTTCCTCTTGAGTTTCATGGAAAAGCTTTTCTTTTCTTTTTTTTTTAATAATTTATTTTTATTTTTTTATAAACATATAATGTATTATTAGCCCCAGGGGTACAGGTCTGTGAATTGCCTGGTTTACACACTTCACAGCACTCACCATAGCACATACCCTCCCCAATGTCCATAACCCCACCACCACCCTCTCCCCCACCACCAACCCCACAACCCTGTTTTTTTTGTTTTTGTTTTGTTTTTAAGATTTTTTTTTTTAATTTATTTGACAGACAGAGATCACAAGTAGGCAGAGAGGCAGGTAGAGAGAGAGAGAGGGAAGCAGGCTCCCCACTTGAGCAGAGAGCCCGATGCAGGGCTCGATCCCAGAACCCTGAGATCATGACCTGAGCCGAAGGCAGCGGCTTAACCCACTGAGCCACCGAGGCACTCCCTCAGTTTGTTTTTTGAGATTAAAAGTCTCTTATGGTTTGTCTCCCTCCTGATCCCATCTTGTTTCATTTATTCTTTTCCTATCCCCTGGAAAAGCTTTCTGATGGGAAAAGCAGGTAAATGTATGATGACCTGAAAATATAACTTATTTAAGGAGGTTGAAGAGGAGAGAAATGGAATAAAGGTAAGAAGGTAAAAATATGAGACAAAAAAAAAACACAAAAATAAAAATTGGGTCAAGATTAAGAAGGGAAAATCGGTAGAAAAGCATGAATGATTTTTAAGGAGCTTGAGAAAATTGAACATTTTAGGATAGATGTGTAAAGGAACTGGAAAGACCCCTGAGAATAACAAGAAAACAGCTAGAAATTATTTTCCTATAAAGTAATAACACAATCCACTGGGAAGTTGGATTTTAGAAACTCTATTTTTCATAGAGTCTATATACATTTCTTAAGGGGAATCAATGGTAGTCCAGTTAGGGAATTATGCAAATCTATCAAAGAACTAGATCACTTTTATTACTATGTGATTTGAAACAGAACACATATGGCTTATCTAACAAACTTAGTAGAACATATTCTTTGGAGTGTAGTATCATTGAAATGCAAATGGCATTTGTAAGGCAGAGGAGTGAGCTTTGATGTTATTGTTTTATCCTTTGAGATACAGTGCGTTCCAGGCATGATAATCTTTACCTCATTTGGAAACAAGTTAGCACAGCTTCTCACTACCTAAATTCTTTGAAATCTAAATACTTTGTTATCAATCATTTTTGGTATGTCTAAGACTTTATTTTGGTACCTCCTTCCTTTTTCCTGGTGTCCTCTTTCTGAAGAACTATTCACTGAAAGTTTTCCTAAAGCCTAGTGAAAGAGGATATGTTAAGTTTTTATGTATGAATGCTGGATATGTAATCACAGAAAATATTTTGTGCTGATATATTTACTCAAACATATTCATATAGAATCTACTATTTTCAGGGCCTATCTGATCTGCAGTTCATACAAGTGGAATAAAATACATGGCTTCTGCCATCACATGGTATATAGTATGTGAGAGAGAGCTATTAATCAAATCAAGTGACTTTATGCCAAAAATACACCAGTGTGATACTTGAGTAAACACAGTGGATTGGAAAATTATCGTCTAGCATTTTCCTTCCACCTAAGCTAAGAGGATGAAAGATGTTGGTCAACCATAAACTTATACACACCTTGGAAAAAATTTCATGAATATGTTCTCTTTCGAAAGATCAGGGTTTTTTTGTTGTTGTTTATTTGTTTTTTTAAGATTTATTTGAGAGAGAGTGTATACAGTGGGGGGAGGCGCAGAGAGAGAATCTCAAGCAGACTGCCCACTGAGTGCAGAGCCTGATGCAGGGCTCAATCTCAAAACCCTGAGATCATGACCTGAGCCAAAATCAAGAGTCAGGTGTTTAACCAACCGTGCCACCCAGGTGCCCCTGAAAGATAAGTTTTTGTTTTTGTTTTTTAAATATTTATTTGACAGAGACCACAAGTAGGCAGAGAGAGAGTGAGAGAGAGGAGGTAAGCAGGCTCCCTGCCAAGCGGAGAGCCCGATGTGGGGCTCGATCCCCTGAGTTCATGACCTGAGCCGAAGGCAGAGGTTAACCCACTGAGCCACCCAGGTGCCCAAGGTCAGTTTTTTGTGTTTTTTTTTAAAGAATGTTCTTTCTTTAGGTAGCCCAAGCTGGAGCACATAGATTGGTTGGTCTATAGGATGCAACATCTGGTGGTCCCAGGCACAGATTCATCTATAAAAGAAGAAGACTGCAGTAAATGATTCTCTAAGATATCCACATATTAAAAATACCACTTTGGGGCATCTGGGTGGTGCAGTCAATTAATTTCTTAGTTTCAGCTCAGGTCATGATTTCAGGGTGATGATTGTAGGGTCATGTGATTGAGCCCCACCTAAGGCTCCAAGATCAGTGCAGAGTCTACTTCAGACTCTCCCTCTCCCTCTCCCTCTGCTCCTCCCCCTTGCATTCTCTTTCTATCTCTGAAATAAGTAAATAAATCTCTTTAAAAAATTGTCAGATTCTCACGATTTCAGAGGTAATTAAAAATGCCACATATTTATAGACATATTTACAGACCAGTGTTCAATAAAAATCATAAAGTGCTGCCACCAAGTGGAGATTATTTTCAATTTGGAGAGCATATTTATTTTCTACCACACTTTTGGCCTTGGAATATCTGTCTGGTCCCTGTGGAAATTCAAAGTGCTAACCACAAGATAACATTCATTAAGTAGGCAGCCCTTTTGAGCAAAATTCTGCCTGGACATAAATTGTGCTATTTCTGCAGACTCTAGTCCCAATGGAATCTTCTTTGATCTTATTTAGAAATGTTCTTTGTTACCCTAAATAGCATACAAACAGGCAAAGTATCTTCCAGTTGAACCATGAAATCTAAAACAGACGGAATCTTATGCTTTGCCTGTACCAGACACTCAGTGTGTTAGTAGGTTAATTATATTATCACTGCTTCATCCGGTACTATGGCTCAACAGACTTTCCTCTCTGATTCCACACTCTCCATGCACCATAGTCTCAAAATCCTCATTGCTGGGCTCCGTCAACCTCTAGTGTGCTTTCCGTCTGGATGATTTTCTAAATGAAACTACAAGGAGCTCTCCATCCTTGCCTCCGACCCATCATTTTCATTACCGTTGGGAAGAACGGTCCTAGAAAGGTTGACATTGGTAGAACATGATTTACCATTCATCTGTCATTGCTTTTGTTAGATCTCACCATCTCTCAAAACTGCTGCATTTTCAAGTTTCAAGTTTAAATTCCTCTTTCTGACCAGAGAGCTCTGCTCGAGACTCCTCTTTCTTCCAGGAGGAATCCTTTTCTTACCCATAGTTTATGTTACTTTGTCATATCTCTCTCTTTAGTCTCTTTAGTCTCTCTTGCTTTAGTCTCTTATCCTAAATAACTCATTAACACAGTTTCCCAATCCTAAATTATCAATAGTTATATTTGATTTGCCAGATCTTCTAAGGGAGGTAGGCACTGGCCAACCTATGAGAGTCACACCCTCAATCCAAGAGGGGCTGGGGAGCATGGAAAATAGCTGATAAAGAACACAGTTATTGAGGGTGGTAGGGTCTTTTGGTGAAATAGATGCCATTAGTTTAATCATGACACCTGGCTTCTCTCCCTTTCTGCTTTCCTCCCCATCTTTAATCCAACAGGCATTTCCACAAGGCTATTGTGAGAATTTGTGATTTCTTAACCATTTACGGGCCTCTTAAATTTCTCCCAATGATTAGTTTTTGGAAAACTGAAATTAAAACGGTTTGAATAAACCAAAAATAAAAGAAGGTTTTAGTTTTATTGGCCTCTTCTGCAACATACTTCTACAAAAGACGGCACCACAATACATCTATTAGGGAACAGTTAGGTGATCAGTGAACTCCCATTCATTTATTAAAATTAAATCACTAGGACATATCAGGAAACAATATTGTCAACCTCCAATATTCTACTCTCTGGGTCCAAAATTTATCACCTTTTTGGTTGAATTGGCGGTTTCAATTTGGACTCTTCCCAAAGCTCTCTTGATATGTAGACATTTCATTTGCATACAAAAAGGCACACAGCATGGCTGGATAAACCAACCATCTGGCCCAGGCTATTTATCTGGATTATTACTGAACTGTACAGAACTATGTAAATACATATTCCTAAAAATCCAACTGCTTTCTTTTCCATCTGCCTTGCTGCATTTCCCTTCAGTAACCCTGAGCAGACAGGATCATTTGTTTCCCCAACTCCTGACACAACAGATACACACATATCTTCCTGCTCTATTGACTGTTGCTAGTGAAAGTCAAGTCATAAAGCCAAACCAGTTGGTTCGCTGCCAATGTATGCTATTCAGACTCAGCCAGGCTTTGTAGCTGATTAACATGCCTTTTACTAGTCTCCAGTTGAATCCCCATCTCATTGTCTCATTTTTCACAATGCCCATTCCAAAACATTTGCATTCTCTTCTAGTCCTGGATTTCTCATTCTTGAAGATGAGCTATTTTAGGAACTCAAAGCTAAGGATACCAATGAACAAATATCAGTATAAGTGCCCCTGGTATGTTATTTTTATTATATATAAATGGTATTGGAATTCCTTATATGATTTGAGTTTCATAATTAAACCATTGTCATATTTCTATAGTTCTGAATTTAAGGACCTCTTTAGTTATTATTAGGTGAGATTGAATCCAGATTTCAAATAACGTCTTTAAATCACTAGTCTATGTCCTATTGGTAAATCCAAGAAACGACACAATACAGCATATTAAGAGCATGGATGAACAGGGGCTCTGTAACCAGACTGCTGAGTTTAAATCCTTACTCTTCTACTCACAACCATGCGACCTTGGGCAATTTACTTTATAACGATTTTTTCTCATCAAATTCTGAGAACATTTAAATAGTCAGCATTTTCAAAGAGTTAAGACAGTATTACATTTGTTATATAAAACAGACATCTACTAACCCACACACACCCCCAAAGAACCCTCCTGTGTGGATTTATTCTGTTGACATGTGACTCTATCCCACTTCTTTTTTTTTCTTTACATGTGCAGCCCCTGAAGTTAACGTGTCCTTCCTTCCCCCTTTATGGACCCAGTTTGGCATGCAGCCCCGCATTTGAAGAGTTTGCCTCATTAACTCCACATATTTCAATAGAAAATGACACTGGATTTTAGGGTAAAAGCTTTAGCCAGTAAGAGTAAGTAACCATTGGACTATTTTTTGTCTTTTGTGCATCTATTCAGCTGCAACATTGGTCATGGTCAATGGCAAATTGGGGACCCAGAGCATTCAGTTTCCAGGGTATACGCTCTCAGAGATACAACATCAACATACACCTCCATTTCCTCAACCCTCAACTCCATCCATTACTCTACCCACTGAAATTTGTGTTCCACCCATAGTGTGCACTGAAACCACTCTTCCAAAGTCACTGATGATAACCTCATTATTCTTCTTCTCACGTCATTGCATGTTGATCACTTGTTCCTTGGATTTTATGACAACGCTGCTAATTTTCCAAGTTTTTGTCACCATTTCTTTTTTGTCACCTTTGCAAGCTCTTCTCTCTGGGCCTCCTACATAATCCTCATTTGATTATCCTTCTGAAACAACAAGTTTATACTGAATTGTCCCATTCACACTCAAGTTTCAGCCACGGCCAAATGGTGATCATACCCTTGTGATCTCCTCCTCATATTACATCAACAGAATCCTAACCAGGTTGTCTGTGCTTCTAGTCTTGTCCCTTTCAAAGCCCTAAGGTGATCCGTCTAAAATAATGGTGTCGCCATGATTCTCCACAACCTACACACTGAGGTCTAAATTCTGTAATGGAGCCCCTGTGGCTTTCAATATTCTAGCATCTTTCCATCCCTCCACTCTTACTTCACAAATATCCCTTGCTGTGCATATTACCTTCTAAGAGCTCTGCATATTCTCACAAATGTGGAGTTTATTTGTTTTGTTTTTAAATCTCATGCTTTCACAAGCTATCTTCTCTGCCTGGAGTACATTTTCCTAGACCTTACTTCCATCCTGGAAGTAAGATGCAGTTTTAAGTAAGTTTAAGTAAGATACATATCAATTCCTCCAGCCTATTCCCCAACCTTGGATGAAATGCCCTCTCTCATTGCCCCCAGAGTATCATTTTATGTATGCCCTGGCATATTAATTGCATTTTACTGAAACTATCTTCTTAATACTTTAGATGTCTTTGATGGCAGAAACACTGTAATATTAATATGTATACATATCCCCAGTCCCTTCTAAGGCACTTGTCCTTTAAAAGGCACTCCATGATATTTATTGAATGGATGAATAAGTGATTTGGCGAATGAATAGTTGCATAGGGGCAGCAAAACTCTCAAGAAATTGACCCTTGAAATATGCTCAGTAACCTCTTTCATGAAAATCTAAAACCTCATTCAGCCCAAAGACACGAAGCTAGTTATGCGGCCCTCGTGTTTCTTTCACACAGAGACAATGAATCATGCCGAATTACAGCACTTAAGACCTTACGGCAAATGCAAAATGCCCTGTAGGACATTCATCTTTCATACCGCATTATATTTTTAAATGATAATTGTTGTCATAAATGTTCTTACCCACATTTCAGCTAGTTAAAAATTTTGCCTGCCTCAATAAAATGAAAGATGCCAGATTGTTTACAGATGAATTAATCATGACATTATCCCTGGAACTTTTAAATTACATCAATTACATTGCATTTAGCATCACAAATAACCTGCATATTAAACAAATGGAATCTTTTCTCCTATTAATAAAGATTAAATCATTAACTACCACTGCTTGAATAGTAATGTGTCTGCAGTCAATGGCTCCCAGGACAGATAAGAAATCTTGCTCTGTCACAAAATATATGCCATCCTTTCAGGAACACGGTCCATCCTCATGGAATTTGGGAGCATTCGTTTTCTTTAGGCGTTCATCTATGAATTGATTATAACATGGAGACATGGTGGACTGCTTAAAGCTGAGAGCTCAGGAGTGCTCTGGAAAATAATTCCATGTTAAAGAGTCCAATGCTTGGGCATGTTTGTGAGACATAAGACAAGCCTGGCTTTTCAGTTTCCAATTTAATTTTTCAGATACTTAAAATATTTGGATTTAGTTGATCAATGTCTTTCAAATAGACACTTGCTAATGTCTGAATCAAGTCAGGCAGAGCCTGAAAGCCATGATTTCTAATATCTTCTGTGAATTTGCCTGAATGTAAAATAAAGATAAAAATAATTAAATGAAAACTTTGTTTAAACATAGTGGTCTCAGAATGATTGCTGAAGTTGCCTTTAATGCATTAAGCTAATGGAATGGTGTTACCCTTTATATATTATGAAATGTTATTAATGAAATGTTATAAACGAAATCAGAATTCTCTTGTCTATGATCCATCAATATAATGCTAAACAACAACAAAGAACCATCACAATATATAGCCAAAGCATTTGTCACCACTAGTTTTCACTGTCATCTCTAGTTTTCACTGACATATAATAGAGAACCAAAAGTTGTAATCTCAGGGCCTTGGAAGCTACCCCTGCTCACTGAATTGTCCCATTCAGCTTTCAGCTTCCCTTTGTACAACCTTGGTGGAAGTCCCTCTATGGAGAAAGGGAAAAGATGTTCTAGAACTATTGGCAGCCTACAAAACCAAAGCAAAGTAATTAAGACTGTCACAAGGCAAGCAAACACTAATTCATACCCACTCAGGGTGGGCCATAGGTGTTAAGTACGTGTCAGTATGGGAGGATGGTTTGGGTAGATTTAGGTCTGCATAGTACCTTAATATTTTCTTTTCACTCACTCAGATGGACTTTTCCTGAGGTTTTTGAGAAAGCAGGCCATAAGCAATCAAGGAAATAAATCTAATATTGCTGAGCAGAGACCCCTACTATATAGTAAGGTGACTGCAAGTGCCAGTTTGCTCAGGCAATTCTAGTTTTATGAATCTTTTGGATTTTGAGCCATATGAATCTAATATCTATTCAAAAATTCATTCAAATCATATTAAATTACATTCAAATGGTGTGGAGAAAATCTACGTGTTATAAAGATGGGAGTGGTTAAGTACTTAAAGTGTATTCACATTCTAAATATAACTAGAATGATTTATAAAGATTGTGAAATGACAAAAGAGCAATTAAGTGAATAAAATAAACGATGAATGTATGTGAATAATATAATTATAACTATATGTTTAAATCTATGCATGGAAAACTGGGAGTATATAAATGGAAAATGAAAATGAAAATAATTATCATAGTGAAATCATAGATTTTTTCTGAATTCTGCTTTTCTTCATTTTTGTAATTTTTTTGAATGACACAGTTTCCATAATATAAACTTTCAAAAAGAATACTTAAATTCCACTTTGATTATTGCACATTTATTAAATAAAACTCGAAGAAACAATAAGCAGAACACTATCTAGGTTGTCTTAAGACAGTAAAAAAAATTTTTTTTAATATATAAAAATTTAAAATTCATTTAAAAATGCCTTTCCTTTTAATTATTATTATTATTTTTCCTTTTCTTTTTTCTTTTTTTTTTTTTTTTGAGCAAGAGAGAGAGAGTGGTCACTACCTTGTTCTCTGGATCAAGTCCTTAGCATAGTTTCTGGCTTGTGGTGGACACTCAGTAGGTGCATGTTGAATATAAGTGAATGGACTCATGGGTAACACAGAAGCTATCAGAAAAAACTCCATGCAGCCTCATCACAAACTCTACAAGATAACATTAATCCACACCCACTTTCCCCCCTTTGGGCCTGAACTTATGTGTCCCTCTTTGCTTTAAGGTAACCACTCAATATCATGAATTCTATCACTTTTTACTTTTCAAAGTAACTCTCTCCATTGACTATACTTCTTCTCTAGTTTGAATTCACTCTCTCTTACACTCCTGGATCATTCTGGACTTCATATGCATTTATAATTCTTCCTTCTTAAAACAAATAAACGAACAAAACACTTTCTTGAATCTCTAAATCTGCCTTTGATGGCCAGCAAGTGTTAATTTGGGTTCCTATGATAACTGAGTTTGAAGCAGGTGCAGACTGAGAGATGATTTTAGGAAACTACAGTCAGTGAACAGGAAAGGAAATAAAGTTCAACAGAAGGACACAGTGTCATGGTCACCATTATGGGACTTTCTGAGAAGTAAAGGGAACACTTTTCAGACTTGTGTCTGAAGAATTGCTGCAACATTTTTCCACCAGCTCTTGCATCCCAGAGCTTAAGGGCTCTCCTGGGGGAGGTAACTGCTCTGAAATGTAGAACCATGCTTGTTCATTCTACAGTCCAGTGGCCCTCACAGCATGGGTAAAGGCACAAGGCCAGAAAGCTGAACAACTCATAACATTCCCTGCCTAAGTGTATGGCTGGGCTATTTGTGCTTTCAGGCTGCTTCTATCTGGGTCCAAGGCAAACTACTCGACTGGCTTTGCTCTTACCACCACCAACTTGTTGGCAGAAATTGAGTAACATCAATGTAGGAGCACTGAACCTCACAGCATCAAGAATAGAGGAGCAATAGTTTAGGAAACAATATGGTGGTCTGGTGTTCTATTCCTCTGGATTTCAGTTGTATTTGTCTCAATTACCCACTTTTTTCTTCTCAAAATAAAATCCCCACCCCCGCCATTATTTTCTTAATTTTTTTTTTCCTGGAATTTATTTGCAGTTTTCTCTGTCCCCTTTGCAGATGCCTCTTTTCATTTTCTTTTCTTTAAAAAAAAAAAAGATTTTATTTACTTATTTGATGGACAGAGATCACAAGTAGGTGGAGAGGCAGGCAGAGAGAGAGAGAGGAGGAAGCAGGCTCCCCTTAAGCAGAGCCCAATGTGGGGCTCGATCCCAGGACCCTGGGATCATGATCTGAGCCAAAGGCAGAGGCTTTTACCCAGTGAACCACCCAAGCACCCCAGACCCCTCTTATTCTAAACCCCAGAAATTCTTAAGATTCAGTCCTAAGCTCTCTGTTCTTTACATTCCATTCTTTCATTTCTAATGTTGCCTCATTGCTCTATAGCCCTATTTTCTTTCTATAATTACTTGTTGAAGGCCTGCCTATCTTACAAGCTTGTAATTTCCAAAGGACATTTTCTTTCTTAACCCCATGATAAGGCACACAAGAAGAGCACAGTAAATATGGTTAATCAGGAATCCATGGTTTTTCACTCTCCTATCTTGTGGACCTGCCCAGTTGCCTTTAGGTGTGCAGTCGCATGCTGTTGCTGAAAGCAATAGGGCAGGTCTGTGATTCTTCAGCAGTATATACAGCACCATTCCCCATCTGAAGGCTTAATGTCAGAATCTTCTTCAAACACTACTATCACCAATTAATGAAGTACAATTAAATAACTGTTGGCTATATTTTTGATTATGCAAAAGATGGGACAATTCTATCTTTTACAAAAAATGAAAAAAATTATAAAAGATTAGAAAAATGTGTTCTGAGGGAAAAAATGCTTTCTCATGTTTGCCTTTTATGAATCATAAATAGGGAAGGAAAGGGGACTTTATGCCCCACTTACACCAATGGACAGTTCACCTAAGCAGAAAATCAACAAGGAAACAACAACTTCTCATGACACACTGGACCAGATGGACTCACAGATATATATTTAGAATATTTCATTCTAAAGTAGCAGAATGCACTTTCTTTTTGAGTGAGCAGGGGACATTCTCCAGAATAGATCACGTATTTGGTTACAAATCAGGCCTTAACACATACAAAAATATTGAGATCATACCATGCATATTTTCAGACCACAATACTATGAAACTTGAAGTCAAACATGAGAAAAAAATTTGGAAAGATCACAAATACATGGAAGTTGAAGAACATCCTCCTAAAGAATGAATGAGTCAATGAGGAAATTAAAGAAAAAAATAAAAAATACATCAAAACAAATGATAATAAAAACACCATGGTCCAAAACCTCTGGGATGCAACAAATGCAGTCATTAAGTGGGAAGTATATGATAATACAGACCAACCTCAAGAAGCAGGAAAAGTCTCAAATACACAATCTAACCTTACACCTAAAGAAGCTAGAAAAAGAACAAAAAATGAAGCTTAAAGCCAGCAGAATAAGGGAAATAGTAACAATTAAAGCAGAAATAAATGATATAGAAACAACAAACAAAACAGTAGAAGAGAGCAATGAAACCAGGAACTGGCTCTTTGAAAGAATTAATAAAATTGGTAAACCCCTAGCCAGACTTATCAAGAAGGAAGGAGAAAACCCAAATTAATAAAATCACAAATGAGAGAAGAGAGATCAGAACCAATACCACAGAAATACAAACAATTATAAGAGAATGTTATGGAAAATTATATGCCAACAAATTGGGAATCTGGAAGAAATGGATCTATTTCCAGAAACATATAAATTACCAGAATTGAAACAGAAGAAATAGAGTACTTGAACAGACTGAGAACCAGCAAAGAAATTGAATAAGTAATCAAAAAACTCCCAACAAACAAAATCCAGGGCCAGATGGCTTCACAGGCACTTCTACCAAACATTTAAAGAAGAATTAATACCTATTCTTCTCAAACTATTCCAAAAAATAGAAAGAGAAAGAGAACTTCCAAACTCAAACTCATTCTATGAGGCCATCATTACCTTGATTCTAAAACCAGACAAAGACCCCACTAAAAAAGAGAAATCAGGCCAATATCCCTGGATGAACATGGATGCAAAAATTCTCAACAAAATACTAGCAAATTGAATCCAACAGTATATTAAAAGAATCATTCACCAGGATCAACTGAGATTTAATACTGGGCTGCAAAGATGGTTCAATATTTGCAAATCAACCAACTTGATATGCAACATTAATAAAAGAAAGGATGGGATTCCTGAGTGGCTCAATTGGTTAAGTGGCTCAGATCATGATCTCTGGGTCCTAGAATCAAGCCCCACGTCAGACTCTATGCTTAACAGGGTGCGAGGATTCTCTTTCTTCCTCTACCTTTGCCCCTCCCCCTTCTCACACACACACTCTCTCTCTTTCTAAAATAAATAAATCTTTTAAAATCTTTTAAAAAACAACAACAACAAAAAAGGATAAGAACCATATGATTCTCCCAATAAATGCAGAAAAAACATTTGACAAATTTCAGCATCCATTATTGATAAAAACCCTCAACAAAAATAGGGTTGGAAGAAACATACCTCAACATCATAAAGACCAGGAACAAGACAGGGATATTTACTCTTACCACTGGTACTTAACATAGTACTAGAAGTCTTAGCCTCAGCAATCACACAACAATAAATAAATAAATAAATAAATAAATAAATGGCATCCAAATCAGTAAGGAATAAGTCAAAATTTCACTATTCACAGATGACATGATATTCTATGTAGAAAACCTGATTCTACCAAAAATTTGCTAGAACTGATACACAAATTCAATAAAGTCACAGCCTACAAAATAAATGTACAGAAATCTGTTGCATATCTATATACCAGGAATGCAGCAGCAGAAAGAGAAATCAAGGAATCTGTCCCATTTACAATTGCACCAAAAATCACGATACCTAGGGATAAATCTAGCCAAAGAGGTAAAAGATCTGTACTTCAAAAACTATCAAATACTGATGAAAGAAATTGAAGATGACACAAAGAAATTGAAAAACATTCCATGCTCATGGATTGGAAAAACAAACATTGTTAAAATGTTTATATTACCCAAGGCGATCTACACATTCAGTGAAATCCCTATCAAAATACTACCAGAATTTTTTTGACAGAGCTAGAACAAACAATCCTAAAATCTGTATGGAACCACAAAAGGCTCTGAATACCCAAAGCATTCTTGAGCTATCGGGATTTCATCGAGATAAAAAGCTTCTGCACAGTGAAAGTAACAACCAACAAAACTAAAAGGTAACCTATGGAATGGGAGAAGATATTTGCAAATGACATATCTGATAAAGGGTTAGTATCCAAAATCTATAAAGAGCTTAACAAAATCAACACCCAAAAAACAAATATTCCAGTTAAGTAATGGGCCAAAGACATGAATAGACATTTTTTCAAGGCAGACATCCAGATAGCTAATAGACACATGACAAGATCTTCAACATGACTCATCGCCAGGGAAATGCAAACAAAACTACCATAAGATATCACCTCACACCGGTCAGAATAGCAAAATTTAACAGTGCAGGAAGAAAGCAGATGTTGGCGAGGATGTGGAAAAAAGGGGAACCCTCCTGTACATTTGGCAGGAATACAAACTGATGTAGTCACTATGGAAAAAGTATGGGGTTTTCTCAAAAAGCTAAAAATAGAACTACCCTATGATCCAGCAATTGCACTGCTAGGTATTTATCCAATGGACACAAAAATACTGATTTGAAGGTAAACATGCAACCTGATAGTTATAGCAGCAATATCACCAGTAGCTAAATTATGGGAAGAGCCTAAATGTCCATCAACTGATGAATGTATAGAGAAGTGGTATATATATTATATACATATATGTATGTATATAATGGAACATTACTCAATCATAATTAGGATGAAATCTTGCAATTTGCAACAACATGGATGGAACTACAGTGTATTATGCTATGCTAAGTCAGTCAGTCAGAGAAAGACAAATATCATATGATTTCACTCATGTGTGGAATTTGAGAAATGAAACAGATGAACATTAGGGGGAAAAACAGATAAAGACAAACCATAGAACAAACTTTGAATTATACAGAACAAACAGGATTGCTGGAAGGGAGGTGGGCAGAGGGTGGGGAGGGATGAGTTAAATGGGTGATGGGCATTAAGGAGGGCACTTGTGATGAGCACTGGGTGTTGTATGTAAGTGATGAATCACTAAATTCTACTTCTGAAACTAATATTACAGTACACTACTAACTGGAATTCAAATAAAAACTTGAAACAAATGAACAAACAAATACATGAGGAAGGGAAAACTATGATTGGGAAATGCTAGAGAAGCAAAATTGCTGGTCAGTTAGGAAACAATCAGTTCCATCCCAAAGAAAAACATCTCTTTTGACACCTCCCTTTATTGTGATAAATCGTTTTCCTTGGTTATTGGAGAAGTGATACTCGCAAGGTAAAAAATTAATTAGAGTCAACTGTGCATGTGTCCTAAACGAATGCATTAAGGTAACATTTAATTTTTTTCCTGAACAAATGTAATATTTTGATGATTACACAGAAATACATATAGAAAGATAAATTTTAAATATTTTGTGAGAAAGTTTTGTTTTAATTCAGAATAGTATGTTTAATTACATGTAGAAAGCAGTGAACTCGAAGCCACCAATGGACTATTTGTGTATATGAAAACAGGGTGTAGAAATAGCTAAGCCAACATTAATATTGTTGTCATGATTTATTAATTTAATGTACTAATGATTCATTAAAATTCTTCTAACCAGCCTCTGTCATCAATCAACAAATATTTATAAAACAGCTATTAGGTATGTGCATGCTCCCACTCTGTGATAAAATACTATAGAAATGAAAAGACAAGACCTAATTAATCCTAGATAGGAAGCTAATGCAAAACTTTGAATTATTTGGCTTGGGTATAGGCAATGCATGATGTTAGGAAAAAAGTGAATAAGGACCAAATTGCTTTACAGTTGGTTTACTTCAGATTCCTTCAGAGATATTCACAAAGTTGCTAATTAATGGAATAACCATACAACAGATAAGGGGAATTGAACAGAGGAGGGAAAAACGGAGTACACACGTATTCTCTAATTCACAAGGACTCGGCTTCTCAAGAAAGAGATTTGTTTTGATTCTATTTTTGCTCCAACGAAAAGGAAGAGATGTTTTCTTCCTAACTGAGGTTTCGTATCTTGACTGGAGACTAACTTAAAGACTGACTTTTGTTTCAAGTGACGTGAGGAGAAACATTTCAAGACATAAAAGGATCCAAGCCTGTAATAAAATTTTCTCCCTAGAAAATGATTTTAATACTGATTCCTCTTCCAAAAGTGTTTTTAATTGAAATATTCCAAGAAGACCTCTATTTTCTTTGTAGATGCTATCCTCATATTCAAAACTAAAGAATATTATGATATAATAGTATGTTAGGTGAAAACATTGATTTACTCTCTACTCTATCCATGTAAAATGTTGTAATAATATAAATATCTTCTAAGAAAGCACAGGCCTATGATTTAAAGATGTTTTATATTTACCTGGAATAAATATTTCATTTCCTTAATAATTGTTATATAGAGTATAAAATATCTTAAACCATGAACCTGTACTTTTTATTTTAATCCAAAGGACAAAACTGCCAAATAACTTAAACAGCAAAATTTCCAATGTGAATCATTCTGTGCCAGACCAGAAATTCCTGGCAATGCTTCTTCCATTTGTAAATAAATAGAATTGGCAGAATTGTTGCTAGGGAAGTATAGTAAGACAAGGCTCTGTTATAGTAACGGGGGGAAAATCATAAAACATAAAAATGTTCTTAGTATCTTGGTTCTGCACCAACTCATAAGAGCATTTGCCATTGGGTGCCCCAAAGGAGAAAGGAAAAGCTATAATTGTATATCATTGTTGTGATGTGATAGCCTTTAGACTTGTCAATTTGGCTCAACTACAATCTGCAGTTTTGAATCAAATACTAATTCAGGTATTGCTGCGAAGGTATTTTGTGGATATAATTACAGTTCATAATCAATTGACTTTAAGTGAGATTACCCTACATAATTCCTTACCTGCTTATGATATATAGATCAAACATGAGAAAGTGATTACCTTAGATAATCTGGGTGGACCTGATTCAATCCAGTGAAATGCCTTAAAATCATTGCCAAGGCTTTCCTGGTAAAGAAGAGATTTCATCTGCAAATAGCAGCTTCACCCCATATACAAATTTCAACCTGCCCTATGGATTTTGAACATACCTAGTCAATCCCTACCAATGCTTAAACCGATTCCTTGCAATGAATCTTTTAATATGTATCTCCTACTAGTTCTGCTTCTCTGGCTGAACCTCTGGTAATGCTGTTATCTTGGCTGTAGAGGAGGAAGCCAGTCACCTGCAGGAAAAGAAGTAGTCATCGCATGGAAAAAGGCTGGTGGTTTCCAGTGGCTTTAACATAGGACAAGCCACATTTTGCCTCTTAACACGGAATTTCAAGCTTAGCTTGAAACTTAGCTTGAAACTGTTCAAGGAGAAAGAACACTAGAAGACGACTAAAAAAAAATGGTCTCCATAATGTTTAATAATTTTTCAATGTTATTGGAGGAAAAAAAAAGGGGGAAATTTTTTGAAAAATCTTTCTGACTGATGTCTCTATAGAGTTCTGGACCTTTTACTCATTCATTTATAACAACTAACCTATTCATTTATTTGGGGCCTGGCAAGGAGAAAGGCAATTCTCCTGAACTTGGGTCAATAAGTCCTTGAAAATCTTTCCTTTTTATAAAACATAGGTGACCTCACATATTAAAAAGGCATTTATTTTCTACACAGGTTATTTGTATTCAATCATTAAATTTCTTTGAATAAACACTTTATTGTAATTTTTACTTATACTTTAATTGATTTTTCACACACAGACATGTATCTCTATCTTTGTGAATATACATATAGTTAAGTACTTTAGTACATTTATATATTTGAGAAATTATACTAGGGTTAAGGATTGTGTGCACCCTCATGATAATGTTCTCTATCATAAAGCCCATGACCAAAGTACAGATAATAAACTGATTTATACATATGAAAATATTTGAAATCTCATTGCACCTGTCTTATAATATCCCTTTCTCAGGACTAATGATATAAAAATTCAGGATTAAAGATCAAAGCCCATAAATCATAAACAAAATGATGCCTGTTTTTCTTCTTATAAATCATTTTTCTAAAACCACAGAGTACAACAGTGCACTCCATCAATCCATCATGCCTGAAGCTAAATACAACATTAGTTTCCAAGGATATTCACAGTGTTAGTATTCTGCAGAAGCTCATTAGATTTCTTCACAGGTATTTGAGAGTTACAACTATCAATGAGGTAATAACTGAAAGGAATTTACTAGAACATCTTGATTTTTATTTTAATGAGGAAAAAAGTAAAGCAGATAGGTAGTCCACTGACCTTTTATATATAAGTAGATCCCAAACTGGGGATATTGTTGTTATTGAAAACAAAAACAAATAAACAAACAAACAAAACAGAAACAAAGTTTATAATGAAGTACATTTCCCAAAGAAACTATTATGATGGGGTCTGAAGTCCCTGAACTACTTTTAACTCTAACATGTTTTAAGTATAGGATAAATAATTCCAGCCCGGGTTTGTAGACTGGGAAATGAGAATCTTGAAGTTAGAGAGGAAAAACAGGAAGAAGAGGGGGTGTGAGAAAAGGGACAAGACACAGACAGTAAGATGGAGGAAAAATTAATTGCCAGTTCCTAAATGTTGGCCTAACCTTAAGAAGCAATTTAAAATTTCTCTTACTTCTATCCCCTGCCTCCTTGATCCCTTTGCGCATTTTCTCAGGCATTCAAGTGACTCCCCTGCTCTAACCAGCCACTTCCAGGTTTCGTTTTCTAAACTGCACAGATCAGACCCCTCCAAAAGATAAGACCTGCTGAAGTCTGAAAATCAGTGACTTTAAAAGAGCATTGCAGTCATAGGGCCTCCTGGGTGACACAGTCAGTTACATTTTCAACTCTTTATTTTTGCTCAGGTCGTGATCTCAGGGTCATGAGACTGAGCCCCATGTTGGGCTCCCAGCTCAGTGGGGAGTCTGCTTGAGATTCTCCCTCTCTCCCTCTCCTTTTGTCTTTCCGCCACCAAATAAAGAAATAAATCTTAAAAACAAAAAAAAAATTAAAAAGAGCATTTCAATTGTAAAAAACCAGTAAGTCTTTGGATAGAGGAAGATACCCACAAAATAAGCTGACACAGCCCATAAGCCATTTATTTATTCATTGGTTCATTCTGTTTACTTGATACACATTTAAGTGCTTTCCCCTCGAAGGGCACTGTGTTATGTCAGTCTTGCCAACATTTCTCTTCTCCTTTCAGTGTCTTGACTCTGCTATAGAACCTTACAGACTCTAAAAATCTCCCAGTTTTAGTGTTTGCTCTTTTGGCTTATTTGTCTCCACAATGGCTCATATGTTAGTAAGAGCAGGGCCCCCCTCTGGTAGAAAGGGATGAGGTGCAGCGATTTGTACAGAGGGGTCAGGAAGAACTTCATCTGTTACTCTCCATTAATGTATGCTCCTGGCAAATTAACTAGGTCAGAAGACTTACATAAAAATTTAATTAACTGGTTAATCAGGTGGACAAAGATCAAGTTGGATATTTAAAAACCTTGAAGGAAAAGCAAATTAATTACTTCAGTGCACTCCCTATCAAAGAGCTACTAATTCCTCTAACCAGATTGAGTTCATTGGGTCCCAATATTTTTGCCACCCAAGAGACAAAGACTCCAGCCCCCCATGAGCGATGTGTTTGGAAGAGAATTTTTCTGTGAAACAAACTGCATTTATTAAGTAATGATGACTTTATCACTTTTATTAATCAAATACATCTACAACTGCTAATCAGAATTTCTGATGGGTATTTGCAATCAGATCCTACATAGCCAAGATTACAAGAAATTACCTAGTCCCTGATACGGGTTCTTCTTACAAAAAACAATTGCGCTGATTTTAATATCTAATATTAGAAAGTGTGTATTTATTCAAAAAAAATGCAAATCACACTGAATTTTGAGAAATTACTTAGGGAGACAAAGTGTTACTTTACAATAAATTATTTCACTTAACCATTAAATAAATTCAATAATTTTTTTTTCAGTTGAGAGGAGGAAGGATAAACAAAAAATATAAAAGAAATCAGATGTGGCTTTGTAAATGTTCTTCCAGGACTTCTAATTATAGATTATCCCATCTTTATAGTTGTGCAGAAAATTCAAGTGTGGTAAAAATTGCCTCATCAGTTTGTCTGATTAGAAGAACTAATTTAGGCTGAACAGGAATGTGTTCTCAAAAAAGGAGTGATGACCTTGAACAGTATGATATTACATACATATTTTCTCTGAAGAGTTTCTAAGTAATTTTCAATTACAATGTGTTCAATTCAATATAAAATCCTATTTTTGTCTTACCTGATCATAGCTATTCACAAAACTTGTATTATTGGGGGATGAATAAACTTTATACAAACTTTCAAAATGTGATAGTGTATTATACAAAATGTTTAACAACATGAAAATAAGTAGCTTCATGTATTAGCTTGTGTTCATTCTACAGATAACTCTTGAGTGTCTATCAGGTGACAGAATACATTCTGTGTCTACTACTTGAGTGTCTGCCAGATGACAGACACTGGGGAAACGATAGCAAATAAGACAAACATGTCTGTTCTAGTGGGGCTTAAAGAATTAGCTTAATTACAAAAACTTGCAATTAACAATTTAAGTGGTGTGTTTCAGATAGTGGCTTGTGGTGATGCCCTTTGTCCACACAATTAAATGTATTAAACTACTGTTAATTTCCTTTTTCAGTAAACATTCCAATAACACCGGCTGATTTCACCTCGAAATTATTTAAGATGAAAAAATTTGTCTTAATGTTATATTTTAAAATGAAGGAAAAAAAATTCTCTCATGTTAGAGGTAAGATGCTTCTACATAAATATTAGTAACTGAACAAAATTGCTATAATTATGGCTTAAAATTGTTAGAAATTTTTAATACAGAATTAAAAATCAAAATCATCCAAATTAAGAAAGTTTCTTAACTTCAGTGTAGACAATGTGTTGCTTTTTCTGTTTGCTTTTCCATCAGCATGGAATTAATAGTCCTTAGAATTCCCCACCTTTTGTCAGAATTGTTTAGGTAAACAGTCAAATTTTGTTCACGTATTTTCGTTTTCAACTGCAATATGTTTCTCCTCAATTTAATATTGTACTACTCACACTTTATCTTCTAAAAATGCAATCTAATTTTCTGCTAAGAAAATTTGTGGAATTTTCAAAACTATAAGAATAATGACAAAATTTTTATACTGAACTCAAGGTTGTTCACAATCTGACCACAACCTAACTTTCTTACTCTCAGGATTTCCCTTTCTCAGAGATGATGTATAAAAGTGAAAATGTCCTGTCTAAGAGTCAGGGCATCTTTATTTTATTTCTGATTGTGCCACTTACTCTTTGAATTAACCCTCTTTCTCCCCCTCCTCTCCTCTTTCTTGTTCTTCAACTTTTAATCAACATTACTATTTCAAGTAAAAACTAATATTTAACTCCTCAGAGAGAAGCGGTATCAACTGAGCTGTTTGGGATGTTGCTTGGCAAAATATTAGAGTCTCACTGGCTTGTATATGCACTTCCCTTCCTGGTCTTCTCTGAAACACCTTAGGAAAAAAACCTTAGGACTCCACTGAAAATATGAAAACTCTTGGCCTGCATGATCTCTAATATTCTTTCTAACAAAATTTCCTTTCCCCTCTTCTAAAACAAGTTTCATTAATGATTCTACTAGAGTTTTATTTCCTTCATCAACCTACCTTGAAAGCTATACTCCAAAGATATTTTTCCTTTTATCAACTCAACACACTCTATCCTATTTTGCCAAGAAGCATTTTCCATAATGTGTCTAGTAAACACCAATGTTGTTAGCTATTAATAGTTGTTAGGGAGAACGAGAGGGAGAGAGAGAGAGAGAGAGAGAAGGCAAGCACACAATCCAGGCTGAAATAAGTTCGGGAACTTTTGGATAAATAAGACCAATTGGGAGTCTTTGCTTTAGACCGCTCAAACATTTTTTATTGTGATTAAGATTTTATATGATGAAGATTTAGAAGTACTACTAACTCTTATCATATTCTTTAGGCTGCTTCTCATTATCTTTTATTTGTTTTGTTTTGCTTTTCCTAAATTCTTTTTTTTTAAGTTTTTGTTTAAATTCCAGTTAGTTAACATACAGTGTAATATAAGTTTCAGGTGTACAATATAGTGATTCAACACTTCCATACAACACTAGGGGCCCATCACAACAGGTACAGTCCTTGATTCCTATCACCTATTTAACCCGTCCCCCATTCACCTCTCCTCTGGTAATCCATTTGCTCTCACTATCTGAATGTAGAGAAGATGTTGTTCTACTATTATTTTTATTATTATTAACACTATTATTATCATTAACAGTGTGGTAAATATAAGACAAGTTATGCTTCCTTTTAATACTCTCATCCCTAATTGTCCACAGCCTTTCTATATGTGTTTGGTAATGACTAATGAAAATTTGGGTATTAGGTATTATGGACATAAGAGCAACACTGAGTATTCAGTATTATCTTATGGACATAGCTATTGAAAATATAATATTAGATAACCCCGTTCCTATAGCTCATTAACCCTGCTTATGTCTGGGAATTATCTCAATGGATAGTGTGATAGATTCAAGTACATTTTTTGCTATTCCTCCCACTAAAAGTAGAGTCTTATTTTCTTCCCCTAGGATCTGGGTGATCTTTCATGGTTTCCTTTATCTACAGAAAATGACAGGCTCCCAGTTCTGGGCCTAGCCTTTATAAGAGCCTTGGAAGTTTCCACCCTTTCTCCTTGAAGCCTAAGACTCCATGTAAGGATTCCAGCTACCGGGGCACGTAGGTGGCTCAGTTATTAAGCATCTGCCCTCAGCTCAGGTCCTGGTCCCAGGATGCTGGGATGAGCCCCACATCGGGGTCCCTGCTCGGCGGGAAGCCTGTTTCTCCCTCTCCCTCTCCCTGTACTTGTGTTCCTTATCTCACTGTGGATCTCTCTGTTAAATAAATAAAATCTTAGGAAAAAAAAAAAAAAAAGAACACCAGCTATCCAGGCTGTGAGGGCTCCGTTGGAGTCCTATAGAGAGGCTTCACGGGAGGTGCTTAGTTGGCAGCTCTAGCTGAACAAGCCAACAGGGAATGCCAGTCATCATCTCAGGCTGTCCTTCAGATGACCTTGGTACCAGCTGTGACCTGCCTGCAACTCCTCAAAAGACTTCCAGTGAGAAATTTGGGGCTAAAAGTAGCCAAACCACAGAACCATGAGGAACGTTATATTGTTTTTTTAAAGTCACTAGTTTTGGGTTGGCTTGTTGCACAAAATGGGATAACTGGAACAGATAATTTTCCTCGTTCTCATACTGCCACACTATTATATCAATATTAACAAATATCTTTAAAAACTCTTGTATTTCTATTCAGATTTTTCGGTAGGTGTATCTTTTGATAATCACATAGCAAAGAGAAAGGACTAGCAGTGATTTAGAAAATAGTTCTTTTGAATAAGGAATTAAAATAAATAAATAAATAAATAAATAAGGAATTCAAGAAAGCCAAATACGTAAGAGGCAAAGCAGACCCATTACAGACTCTATACATTTAGGGCAGCTAAGCTATGTATGTATACATGACATGAAAAGGCTGCTGTTATTGTGTTTGTAGACTCACATGTGTAGATTACACTGGCTCTCAGTCATGTCACTCTTCCAAAGATCATAATAATACTTTAGGAATGTGAGAAAATTTTTAAATGAGATATGAGGATGGTTATATTGTTACAAAATATTAGAACTCACTTAAGAAGTCAGAAAGAATTTTATTTTATTTTATTTTATTTTATTTTAAAGATTTTATTTATTTATTTGACAGAGAGAGAGCACAAGCAGGTAGAACAGCAGGCAGGGGAAGAGGGAGAAGCAGGCTCTCCATGGAGGAGAGAGCCTGATGTGGGACTCGATCCCAGGAACCTGGGATCATGACCTGAGCCTAAGGCAGATGCCCAACCCACTGAGCCACCCAGGCGCCCGAGAAGTCAGAAAGAATTTTAACTCAAAATTATTTATCAGAGTTTTTCATAAGCAGATATATAAATATTAGTACAAAACTTCAAAATTGTAGATTAGTACACATGAATTAAAGTTTCAGATATTTAAAACTTTATAAAAGGGAGAGGTATATAAATTAACTCATTAAAGAATAGTTTATTTCAACTATAAATTTTCTAATCTACTTACTATTAGATGAAATTGTAAACATTTTCCTCTTACATTTTATAAAACAGAGGATTCTTAGCATTTGTTTTTTGAAACAGCCATGTGGTCTTCAGGTAGACATTATATGTAAGTCCTTAAAATCCTGTGCTTATATATGTATGTGTATTTTCTGGGTAGAAGATCCATGTTTCTCATCAGATTTTCAATGAAAAGAATAAGCCTGGTTGCTTTTCAGATTGTAATTAGGATAAAAAAAAAAAAAAGACTCACTTTAAAGCAGAAGGGAGCTAAAAGAACACAAGAGTAAAACAGAGTTTATTAGACTAGATTATGGAACAACTTAATTCCTATTGAAACCCTGTCTTTACACATGATGGAAGCCTCTCGTCCAGGACTGGTCAGACCACTCTGATTCCTCCCACCATTTTGGTGGCCTACAGTGTTCTCTGCCTATATAGCTCTTCTTTGTCTAACAGGTGGGGCACAGAAGGAAAAGTGCCATATTTTCTATTATTTTTACAAACTGTAAAAGATAATGTAATATAAATAACACAATAAAATATAAAAAACCAAAAAGCTAATGTAGTGTTGATCGGTTAAAAGATAAAATTAATTCAGTTGAAATGTCATGAATATATACGTGACATGGAATGGCTGACTTGGTACATTGAGTCAGAAATAGCAACATGGAGTCAAAAATGTAGGTTCAGCAATTGTAACAAACTGACTACTCTGGTAAGAGAGGTAGGTAGCAGGGGAGGCTATTTATGGGTGGGGGAAAGGGGTATAGAAGAAACACCCAAATGTTCCCCTCAGCCTTGCTAGGAACCTAAAACTGCTCTAAGAAGTTGCAATTGTTTGTTTTGTTTGTTTGTTTGTTTTAAAGAAATCACACTGTGTATTTTACATATATACAATTTGGTTTTGTCAATTATACTTCAATGAAACTGGAAAAAATTACCATAAAAGTTTAACTGCAGAGAACTTCCTGACTAAAATATTTTTTCTGCTAAAAATAAGTCTAAAAGTGATTAGAAGTGTTATTATTGAGAGTATTAATTCTGAAAAGAAGACTGATATCCATTTGTTGGGAATTTTATGGACATTATTATATATACATTCAACAGGCAGCAAATCTCTCTTTTTATTCCATACTAATCCTAGGGCAGTATGTGTATATATACTCACATATATATTCAACTATATTTAACTTATCCATAAAGAACATGAACACATTAAGTAATTAATGCTTGTCAGTTACTTTGAGTGAATACCGTTTTAGTCAAATGCTATATCTGTGGTAAGTAATAATAATAATCAAGATAATGGGCTGTCCAATTATGTAGGTTATTTGCTAGCAGTTTTAAAGCATACCATATGTTTGCCCAGAATGTAGATATTTAATTTTTTTCTTAAAAAAGAAGACAAGCATTCAATTTAAAAGAAAACATTTTTACATGTAAGAGACATGCTGATTTATATAATGATACTAAAATTGTCTAATACCCTCAGTACAGTCAATCACGCTGCAGTCAATCTACCAAAGATAAGTGAAAAGATTACCTCCTTACGTTGCGTTCAGTCACTTCTCCCAGGATTTAAAAACACCTCCTCTTCACTCCCACCCACAAATGCCATCTTCCTTTCTAGATCACCTGGCTCTTCACAAGTTCTTTCATGCCCTATATCAGTTCACTTTAACTGTAGGACACTTCTTGAACATAAAACTCATTTTATTTCATGTATAATTCAGAATGGTTCTGAAATATTATTGGGGAAAAGGAGTAAAGGCAATAGGCCAGCTTTCCAGTCATTCCTGGGTGGGAGACAGGAAAGGTACTGGGAAAAAGAGGCAGATGACATAATTTCCTTGTCAAGTGGACTTTTTCAAGTAAGGAAACGAATGAGATTTGCTCAGAGGAAGATTGATTGTCTTTAAAATGCCCTTAGAAAGATGGTTCTAGCTAAGGATTGTGTAGAGTAGATAAAACCCTGGGTTGGTGATGTAGGGCTCCCTGGAGAATATTATGAAAGCCATACAACTCTGGGTTGTAACACAGAACGGCTGAAAAGCTCTCTCCAGTAAGGGGAATCCCCCACATCACACCTACAGACCCTGTCGACGCTGGTCAAAAAAGACATGTCCAGTGTGGGAAAGCAGGACCTGGTAAGTTGCCCTTGACATGGTAACCCTGCTCTGTCCCCTTGACGTGGTGACCCTTCTCTACCTCATGTGCATTTACTGACTGCCTGCAATCTTGGCATCATGGAGTAAAGTCTGACGGTGGGTTAGATCTCCAACCTGACAATTCCAGGATACCTGTTTTTCTCTCCTTTCTGAATTTTCTGCTACCAAAGTCCCCATCGCCAAGGTTTCCATTTAAATTATTTTCTCTTATTTTTATATGTAACTATATCACATTTATATGTGTCTTCTTCCATTCTATCTTTTTAATAAGTTTTGTAAAATATTTTTTTACAAACTCTGTGGGTATATAATCTGAGCCCAACATATCTTTCTTTAAAAATTCCTCGAAAAAAAACCCCTTTTGTTCTGGTAGCGAATCAAAGATTAAAATCCTGAGTAAGATGGCTATTAGGGAACCCCCGCTTGTGGTATTTATTCGCCACACAAGCAAAACCTGTGGGTATTTCAGCACTGTCCTCCACACCCCAAGTCCTTAATAATGGTCACTGATTCTAGTTTCTTCTATTTTCACTGTAAGCTCCCTTCTCTGTGAATCACGGCTCTGATTATCTGACTTTATCTTAAAGTCTGTAGTGACTCACCCCTGCTTACTGTGTGGAGTCCAAACCTCAGATTATAGTCACAAGGTCTTTGACATTGTGCTCTCATTCGTCGGGAAGGAGGATGTTATAAACTTTTCCATGTAACTTAACTCTGTTGTACCAAACTATTTAACACGTCCGAAGCACTATCCAGACTGATTTCCAATTTTCATGTCCATGTGGCACCATATTGGTCATAACTAATGCCAGAGTGTTTAGTTGTAAAGGTTGTCACTGCACAAGGACACCTTATTTAAAGGCTGCACACTGATGACTTAAAACAGATAAGCATCCAACAAAGCTCCAGTTTATAAAGGAAAAGAAAGAGAAACAACATGTAAGGCATCTATTGTACTTCTGGGACACGGAACGCAAAGACTTCCTGCCAAGGCAATGAAATGACTTCCTTGGTCAACCAATTTCACTACCCCTGATTCTCTTCACTGGAAAAGTCACCCTTCTATCGACTTTCCCATGTGGAAAGGGAATTGGACAGCCATTCTGCTTTAGCACTCTACTTTTGTGGGGTTGGTTTCAAACCTTAGGAATAAACAATAATGAATATTTTCTCAGCTAGCTTGGTGTTTTCCTGGTATATATATACACCAGAAAATATATAAATACAAATATAAATATAAATATAAATATAAATATAAATACATATGTGTATATGTGTGTGTGTGTGTGTGTGTATATGTCACAATAAAAAGCTGGCAAGTTTGCATTCTTTCTACTCCCCAGCCAAGTAACCAAACCTAAGGTGTTATTCTAAGTTGATTAATCTGGATTCAGCAGTTCTGTCTCTTAGCAACAGGCTTTGGTTCTCTATACACAGTCTTGGTCTGTATTTTGATAGCCTCCCTTCAGGCCTCTGCCTCCAAATTAATGGCTAAAATATGCCCTAAGTATATTCTATCCAATTCCATAAGTCTAAATCCCAGTTGATGAGTCTATACTATATGAATAGCAATTAATTTGATCAGAAAGAGACTATAGTATGGGAAGTTTTCACATAAAACTAAAGAATCTAGTGTCCTCCTTTCCCAGTGGCATTCCTGAATTCGTTTCCTGCTCCCCACCTTGCCGGGAGCAAAGGATCTTGCTAGTGCAACCCCCCAGTATATGCAATTATCAGACTTTCAGTTATCATCCACGAATGGCCATCAAAAACTGTTAGGCCAGTGAGACCAAAACTTAGCCCTCTCCTCCCTCCACACCCACATACTTGACTCGGCGCTGCAGGCATTAGACAATAGTTCTAGATAGTTTTACGGTAAGAATTTCCACATTTTTGCCCTAATGGGCCATAAGGCAATCTGCCATAAAATAAAAAAAAAAATTAACTGGTTGACAGTTCGATTTGACAGTTTGTTGGTTTTATGAACTGGCTGACAGTTTAGTTTCATTTCTCCATTGACTCAGTACTCCCGCTCTTACAGTATATAAAGCTTAGCCCTCATTACAGTCTCTCCAGGGGAAACAGAGGTTGAACTCGCATATTCCATAGGACTTTGGACATGTGGCATAGGCCAAAAACAAACAACTGTGTAGAAGGCTTTCACAACACAGTACAAAGCTCAGTCCCAAGCATGCACCTTTCCAAATATGCGTATTTGGAAACTGATAACTCTCTTAATGAAGGAAGAAATTTCACCAAAAAAGGAAAAGTGGGATGTTAAATGAGGAAACAAATCAATAAGCACAAAACAAAACAAAACAAAAACAAACCCAAAAGCCAAAACAAACAAACAAACAAAAAACACGTATAATACTATGAAGCCTGGAAAGACAAGTGCTTAGGTACAATTTGTGAAACACAATCTATTACTCATGCAGTATTGCCATAAATCTACACACATTTTAAATGTGTTCAAATATATTTTATTTTGCAATAATCTTTTAATTTTATTATTCATTTTTCATGTTTCATTATGTCCTTTTTAATGAATATCCCCCTTTTTTGTGATCTTATCTTTTATAGCAAAATTGTCTGACAGCCCATTAGTTATGCTTCAAAAATGTTTGTGGTAAAAATGCTTGTGGCAAAAACACCAGTCACGTTAGACAAGATAGCCCTACTTCCTGACATTATTCAACCAAGTGTCTCTTTCTAGACATACAACATGTATCAGACTAATCAGTTGCTTTGCTCCTCATAAAAAAGATTAACTTTCCAGCTTGAGGGAAAGATACTCACCTTGCCATCCCCCTCCCTTAAATCAACTGATTTCAGAGTTGGGGGCTTTCCATTGCAAAAATTTCCTCTCATTACCAATTTTGTTTTCATCACACTTTATTTGCAAATATCAGGAAACTGACTCAAGCTAGTTATAGCAGATATGGTGAATTTATTAATTCACTGGATTAACAGCAAAGATAACAAAAAGGATCCGGCTGACCACATTACCCCGGGACCCACAGATCTCCCTCTAGCTATGCTCTCAGTGCCCACCTCCACTCTCCCTATAACTGAGCTCTGCTTTTCTCTATTCTGGCTTCACTTTCAGGCAGTATTTCTTGTTGAAGAATAATGAAAACTTTGTATTGTATTTAGGTTTCCAGATTGCCAGAAGCATGTTTATAACAAACCACTGCAGCAGGCAAGATGGTCGAAAGCGATCGTCAAAACCACTGAACATTTTTACAAGGCGGGGAACAATGTACCCACAGTAAACAGAGAGGACGAAAAGAAAAATAATCTGTGGCCCTTTTCACATCCTAAATGATTAACCACCAAAGCTTTTTGTGAAGCGTCAAGAATTCTCACTTTAATTCTTATTTTATGACAAGATTTCAAATGTATTAAAACTTACTCTAACAGTATAGAAAATGTCCATATTTAAAAAAGAAAAATTTCTCGGGCCCATTTGAGTGTTCTCTAGATTTTCAGGATATTTAGACAGAAGCAACATCAGCAACAAGCACCATTCACAGGAAATGAATGTAAGGTTATCTAATAAAATACCATTTATATATGAAATGTATAATAGCATAAACAAATTTAGCACAGTAGAATGGTTGTCCTTTGTAGACGTATACATATGGAAGTGTTGACTTTTCAAAGAGAAAGATGAATTTCCTCTGCAGAAAGGAGGAAAGAGGCGAGAGTGAAGACCTCCAAGATAAAAAGTCATGTAAGGTGTGCATTTCAATACCGGGCTACTGTATTGAGGAAAATGGAACGTGTTTCCTATTACTGTAGCAAGCTAATTCTGGGAGACGAGTAATATAAGGACTAAGCACCACTGACAAAATCAGTCAAGATAAAAAAAGAACACATTTGGGTTACACTTGATGTGGATAACAAAGACAAAAGAAAAATTAAATTTCCTCACTTCCCACAGCCCACGGACAAGTCCTTGAAACAGCTAGTGAGAACTTCCTCTGGGAGCTCAGCTGCCTCAATGTTAACACTTTGCTAAGGGCAAAGGGCACTCTTAGCTTAACATTATTATGCCCCACCCACAGCCCCCCTCCCACCCCTGGATCCTTTAAGTCTCCTTTAACTTATAAAAATTTCTTTGGCAACTTCCTTTGTCTCTACTCCCCAAGATAACTGTTGGCCATTCCCCAAGCATATGACCCAACCATATATACATCTGAAGGGTGTCATTGATGGGGTTTTGGAATGTAGGGTAGGTTCAGTGGGGTGGAGTCCAGAGTCAAGGACCAAGAAAGAATTCTTGAGATGTCTTTGGGGCAAAATGGTGGTTTATTAAAGCATGGGACAGGACCCGTGGGCAGAAAGAGCTGCTGTCCCAGGGTTGTGAGGGGTGGCTGATCATATACTATGGGGTGGGGAGAGGTAAGGAAAAGGGAGGTTTCAAAAGGATTTTCATATGTTAAAGAAGACTGACAGCTTACAGGAGGCCTTGCCTTGTCAAGTTAAGGTTATTATTCCCTCTAGCAAGGCATTAACATGAAGATAGTTGGGAGCTTCCTGGAGGAACATTACACTCTGCCCACTTCAAGTATCTGCCAATGGGCTACAGGTTATAAGAACATTTAGTTTTATCTACATTTCCTTCTGGAAGCTAGGTTATTGATAGAAATGCTTTGTTCTTGTAGATTGCTTGCAGGATTGTGATCTCTGTAAGTTATCTAATTGCTTTTGCTTTTCTTAGCT
Organism: Martes martes; assembly: GCF_963455335.1. Lineage (NCBI taxonomy): Eukaryota > Metazoa > Chordata > Mammalia > Carnivora > Mustelidae > Martes > Martes martes. The sequence continues at coordinate 16,092,224 of NC_137903.1, read as the reverse complement.
TTAGGGCAGCCAGGAGTGCCTGAAGAATGTCACATATATCCCATGGGGGGGGGGGGGTTGTGGGGTGTCAGCTTCTGCTTTGTCCTCAGCTTGCCTTCTGCTCCCTCATCATCATGACTATGGTTTTATAGGACAGTAATAAATGACCTTTTCCTAACAATAGTTAGCCCCCTGGAAAGCTTGCTTCCAAAATTCCTCTGAGACTTATGCTATCCCTAACCCTCTCCCAAGTTGAAAATAAATAATCAGTCACTCCTCACAACCTCAGTGCAGCTCTTTCTACCCGGAAGTCCTGTCCCTGTGTTTTAATAAAACCACCTTTTTGCACCCAAAGTCTTCTTGAGAATTCTTTCTTGGCCATCACCTCTGAACCCCAGCCATTTTCTACATCACACTTAGCAATTAGCAATAATCACAGTTTAAACATCTTTTATAGAATACAACATTATCACAGAAAAAAATGTATATGGTTAATGAATCAATATATTCACAAGTTCATTTTCCTGGCAAATTCACCAAGTTGAAAACAAGAACTGATAATGTCGATAGGATTTCCCCAGAATCAAAGATTGGCAACATTTCAAAATGAGAAATAAGAGCAAAATGATTTTAGAGAATTTATGTGATTATGGATTAGGTGAATGCTGTGGGAAACAGAGGCAGAAGCAAAATTATTACATTTCCTTACCCACTGACAAGCCCTTGAAACAGGCGGAGCGACACTTTCCATCTTAACACTTTCCTAAGGGCAAAGGGCAATCCCAGCCTGACTGACCCCTCCCCCCAACCAGGATCCTGTAAGTCTACTTAACAATTCATTTGGAAACTTTATCTCTAAACCCTCCAAGATACAAGTTGACAGTCATTCCCAAGCATATGGCCCACTGATATATATCTAAAGGGTCTCACGACAAAGGTTACATTACTGGTAATGGATAACCTTATTCCAACAATAGCTAGTCCCTCAAGGTCCTGGAAACCTTGCTTCCAAAATTCGTTAGAGACTTATGCCCTCCCTAACTCCCTCCCAACTTGCAAGCATATAATGAGTGGACCACTCCTCATAGCCCCGAAGGCAGCCGCTCTTTCTGCCCACGGGTCCTGTCCCCATGCTTTAATAAACCACCATTGTGCACCAAAGATGTCTCAAGAATTCTTTCTTGGTCATCGGCTCCAGACCTCACCCCACCAAACCTCACTTATATTCTAAGACTTCATAATTAGGAAAGAATGCTTCCTTATGAGACCTCACGCATCCTCCCATATACAGTTTCATCTGCAAAACATGACTAGCTCAATTGCTCCTCTTGACACAGAAAGGAATAAATCAGTATGATTCTCTTTCTGCCCTTTTCTCTTTTTCTGTGGGATGTGACTACACACTTACAGAGATGCATGCTTTCTGCTTCACTCTCCCATGCTGTGAGACATACTTACTGAAGTATGAATTTCCCCCTTTGGGAAAGTAGAACAAGGAAGGAGGACAGATTCTGAAGTTTGGGCAAGTAACAGTTGCAATTCAGGGAAGTGTTAAGATTTGGAAATGGAAATTATAAGATGGATATTTGGGGAGCAAAATAATGAGAATAAAGGCATCTGGCAGAGTCTTGATCAAGAGGCTTTAAGTGTTAGAGACACTGTATTAACTCGGATTACGTGAGAAGTTTGCAGAGTCCTGTGTTTCTGCAATTTGGTTTTAGTTTTGTGGTCTGAATTTGACAGCTGAGCCTTAGTTGAATATCTAGGCCACATGGGAGGTAACGCTTTCCCAAGTTGTACAGTGCTTGTATATAACTAACCCATCCTCAAGCTAATGAGAATGAGTCAGAAAATACTTGCAGTCCTGTGTTAAGCCTGGGATCCTCTGAGTTGAGCATGATACCAGGCTTCAGGAAAGACACAGGCCTTACATCTAGAGCTGATGTAGTTTGACCTTGACCTTCATAGGGCAAATGTGATATTATGAGTTATATAATAACAGATACAGATTTGGTTTCTTTCTCCTTTTCAGGCACAGAGTTCCCCAAACACTTGGAATTTCCTAAGTGATGAGATTGACACAGATGTCTTTGTTATGTTAATGAGGTGACTTAAGACAATGTATGAAACGTGCATAAAAAGTAATATGCATATGTTTCCTCCCTGTTTCTTCCTGGTTTTATACTCATTTCTTTTTAGTACTAGATAGTGTCTCATTGTCTGATGTGCCACAGTTTATTTATTCATTCACTTGCTGAAGGATCTCTTGATTCTTTCTAGGTTTTGGCAATTATGAATAAAGCTACTATAAACAACTACATGCAGGAGTTGTTTTTTTTTTTCCCCCAAATATGTGTGTGTCTGTGTGTATGTATATATACATATATATATATATTTAATATAAACTGACTAGAAATGCTAAGAATCTAGACAAGCCAAACAATTTTGAAAAGAATAAAGTTGAAGACAAACTACATGATTTCACAATGCACTTGAAACATGTAATAAAGACAGTACAGTATTGGCATAAATGTACATATAGATTAATAAAGCCAAAAAGAGAGTCCAAAACGAATCCACATCTAAGATTGATTCAACAAAAATGCCAGGCTAATTCAAAAGGGAAGGATAGCTTTTCAAGAAATGGTTCTAGGACATTTGGAAATCCACATTCCAGAGAAAGGGAAGAAAAAAGCCCGAACACTTACTTTGCACCAAACACACACACACGTATAACTTGCAATGGATCATAGAACCTAAATTTAAGTTCAAAACCATGAAACTTCTAGAAAAAACATAGAAGATCACTTTTGCAATTTTAGTAGAGAAAAGGTTTTCTTGGCTATAACACAAAAGGCATAACCCCTAAGAAAAAATAAAACATAAAACAGATTTCATAAAAATTTAAATCTCTTGCTTTTGCTTTTCAAAAGACACCATAAAACTAAAAAAGACAGGCAGCAGAAAGAGCAGAAAGTATTTGCAAAACACATTTCTGATAAAAGACTTGTATCCAGAATATATGATAAACTCTACAACTCAACCATCAGCATCAGAGCTCTATTAGAGGACAGACAATATAATAAAAAAATGGAAAAAATTTTGGATAGGAGCTTCACCTATAAGATATACAAATGACAAATATGCATCTAAAGAAAACTTCAACAACATTTTTCACTAAGGAAGTGAAAGCTCAAGCCATGGTGTGATCCCCCTACGCAACTATCATAGTGACACTAAAATAGACATGCCTTTCCATCCCAGATATTGATAAGGATGTAGGGAAATGGGAACCTACATTGCTACTGAGAACATAACATGTTATAACTACTTTGGAAAAATAGTTCTTTAGTTTCTTAAAAAGTTGTTTAAGACCCAATAATTCCACTCCTTGGTAGGTTAGGAAAACATGTCCACCCAAAGATCTGAACTTAACTATTCACAGCAGTTATTTAAAATGGCCACAAACTGGAAATAATTCAAATGTCCATCAGCTGGCAAATGGATGAACTAAACATGGGATATGGTGGAATACTACGCAATAATAGGGATGAACTCCAGACACATGCAGCAAAACAAATAAACCTCAAAAATGTTATGGTAAGTGAAAGAGGCTACAAAAAAGGGAAATTACGAGGTTTTGAGTAGTGGGTGATAAAGAAAAGTAGCCAGTGACAATAACAGATACTGTCCTGGATATCTGATTTAGCTGATTTGTGGGAGATTTCCACTAATTGCATTTTTTCTTGCTAGTTCTTTTTTTTTTTTTTTTTTTTTATTTGACAGACAGAGATCACGAGTAGGCAGAAAGGCAGGCAGAGAGAGAGAGAGGAGTAAGCAGGCTCCCCACTGAGCAGAGAGCCCGATGTGGGGCTCGATCCCAGTACCCTGAGATCATGACCTGAGCCGAAGGCAGAGGCTTAACCCACTGAGCCACCCAGGCGCCCCTCTTGCTATTTCTTGATACCTGATAACTAGATCTCAGTACCCCCCTCTCCATTTCCCTCAACTACCATTGCATTTCTACTACAGTTATTGGAGGAACTAAGTACAGAGCTAAAGGAATGTTATTCTGATTAGAAAAACTTTCCACGGATGGGAGATCATCTGGTTTCCTAAATTTGTTGGCTGGTGAGAGGGTGGAAAGTTTAATATTTGATTATCTTCTATGTCCTTCCAACCCTTTGGATGCTCTTCGAAATGAGACATATCAGTGATTTCACTTTGATCTAGATCTTCTGAGGTCCTGATAGAACGGTGGCTGTTTCCGTGAAAGACATCTCATACTGCTACAGGAATCCCTAACTCTACCTGGAAGACCATAACCCCTTTAGCTAAGACTGAAAATAAGACATTCTAAATATATTATATTTCATTGTGCTCACAGGGGGGAAAATATTTTTGCAATTTACTTTAGATTTTGATGCTACAAACTTTAAAATTGGTGGAAGGTATTATATTTAAGTTTATATATTTTTCCAGGGATTTTGGTGATGGGAGATTTATATCCAAATTTGAGAACTTTTTATGTTTGCTTCCTTTTACTGGTGAATATTAATGTTACCATTTTATCTCCTTGCAGAAGTTTGGTAGGCTATACTAAGCAATAAATTTGGACACAACTACTGATAGAAAAAGAAAAAGAGGTCAAGTCCTGGGTTTGAATACTAGATATCAATTATTGTACTGTTTTTAGGCATTTCAGATTTATAGGGCGAAACCATGACTAGTGGTCACAGGAGAATTTACAAAGGAATAGTCACTGGCATTATGGACATGGCCAGGAATTTTTCAAGAGATAAATTAAGGGAGGAAAAAAATCTAAGAATGTTAAAGGAAAAAAGGGGATGAGGACCAGAGGAGAAGCTTGTTGTTGTTTTTGTTTCCACAGAGGAAACAGTTTAGGAAAGTAGTAACAGATTACAACCTGGAAAGACATATAAGAAATAAGGAGTGCTATTATCTCACTTAATGACTAGGGGAGCATTTTCTTAAAAAAAAAAACAAAAAGTAGGAGTTACAGGCAGAGAACAAGAGAAGGAGGTTGGAGGATGGCAAATTACTAAGGCACATTAAGGGAACGGGGAATTGTGGCTAAAATGACCTAATGGGAGTATTGTTAGAGGCAAGTCAGGGTGATCAGATATCACCTGGGGGTGATTTGAGGTGATCAGTTATCAGATGCTGAGGTAATCAGTTATCATCAAGGGTTGGGATTCTGACTTAAACTTAGCAGGATTCTTGCTAAAACTAGATTCTATAAGGAAGAACCCAGGAGGTCAAGGTCAGGTCTAGTCAAAAAGAAAACTCAGAAGAACTTGACCAAAGTTTGGTGAAGGAGACACTCTTCATGTGTGACCTAGTACAAAACTGAAATGTCTCAGACTTAGCAGCCTCTGACCTCACATATTCAATATTTCACATGAACACTCAAAAAGTTTTACTACCTCTCAGTTTGTACTGGTTCATACAGAATTTTCTTTGCATTATGGATCTTTCTCCCCAGATATTTCCCCCTAACATGGCTCTCTCCAGGAAAGTTCATAGAGTTATAGATCTAGCAGCCCAGACGACTGCTAGAGGTACCTGTCTTGGGAACAGGCACCTCCCAGATACCAATTCTGCTTTTGAGACAAACAACTCTATTTGGGTCTAGAGAGAAAGGAAATCTTTAAAAAAAAATTTTTTTAATGCATTTGACAGAGAAAGAAAGAGACAGACACAGAGAAAACACAAGCAGGGAAAGCAGCAGAGGGAGAGGGAGAAGCAGACTCCCCACTGAGCAGGGAGCCTGGTGTGCGTCCTGATTCCAGGATCCTGGCATCATGACTTGAGCTGAAGGCAGACACTTAACCAACTGAGCCACCCAGGCATCCTGAGGAAATCTTCTCAAATGTCAGTATATGCACCTGTAGGAAAAGGGTTGTGTATCTGAAATTGTGAAAATTTGGCTTCCCACATGTCACCAGGGATCTGTTGAAAAGACAAGGTCAGTTTATTGCTTACTGCAGCAAGAAGGAGCAAACCATTGGCAGTAAATCAGAGAGGAGACAGGAACGTCAGAAATTGTGGAGAATTAGAAATTGGATTTAAGGGGCACCTGGGTGGCTCAGTCATTAAGCGTCTGCCTTCGGCTCAGGTCTTGATCCTAGGGTCCTGGAATCAAGACCCGCATTGGACTCCCTGCTCAATGGGGAGCCTGCTTCTCCCTCTCTCACTCCTCCTGCTTGTGTTCCCTCCTTGCTGTGTCGCTCTGTCAAATAAATAAATAAAATCTTAAAAAAAATTGAATTTAAGGCCGTTCTTTCAAAGAGGGGTTTGTTGAGGATTAGGTGAGAATCAAGATACAACAGTTCAGGATTCAAAGAGTCCTAAGGCTCGAACTCAAATTGCAACTTCAAAGATTTACTTATTTATTTGAGAGAGAGAGAAAAAAAGAGAGAGAGAGAAGAGAGAGAGAACGAGCAGGAGGGACAGAGGGAAAGGGAGAGAGAACCTCAAGCTGACTAAGCCTTCAGCACAGAGCCCAATGCAAGGCTCAATCTCATGACCTTGAGATCACAACCTGAGCTGGAACCGAGAGTTGGATGCTTAACCAACCATGCCACCCAGGCTTCCCTTAAGTTGCAATTTTAAATTAATCTGTCTTTATCTTCAGGGACAACATAGTGAAAGTAATTTTGCAAAAAGCGAACTTTGAAAAGTGAGCCTTTCGAGAAGTCATTAGATAAAATGAACAAACCATTTGTCTGGGCAGACAGGTCCCTGAAAATAAAGTGACGCTAATGGAGACAGTGAAATGGCAAAGTCAAACAGTTCTCAGTGTGTAGTGTGACTCTGGAGATAGTCTTCGTTCTGCAGTTGTGAGCTGCCTCACTAAGCTACGCAGACAAAGTAACTGCCGTTGACTAGCGAGAGTTCATGTGTCCATTTTAGCTTCAGAAGCTGTGTTGCCTCGTGACTTGGTTGGAGCTTCTCCTTTATGACAGGCTCAGAATCCTGGGCTGGTGGCAGCAAGGTCAGCACACAGGAGGCCTTGTGACCCAAGCCAGCAGGAACAACCTGAGAGAAAATGTTCTCTCAGGAGGGCATTGGGCTAGGAGCACACACAGGAAGTCTGACAGACTTAAATCTTAGAGAAGACTTAGATCTTTTCTAGAAACCCATTTAGTACATTTGTGGTTTGGGTAAATTATTGAACCTCTCTGGGCTTCTGTTTCTACTCTAAATGAAACAACAGACCAAAGACACTAGCACATAATAGAACCCAGCAGATATTTTTCTCTTCTTCCTGTAAATCTATCTACTAAGGAGAAAATTACCTAAAACACGGTATTATAATTTATTTAGTAGCCATTATATATTAAAATGAGATGTAGAGTTTTACTGAGTAAATCAGTAAGAGTATTATTTCCACCATAAACACAATTGTATGCCTACTAAAAAAATAGACACTGTGTTTTATGAAAATAATCTGCAATAAACAGGTAATTGTTGTTCAATGAGTATAAAGTTTCAGTTATACAAAACAAATAAGTCTACTGTTCTGCTGCACAACATAGTATCCATGGTAATAATGCAGTGTTATACACTTTAAACTCTGCTAATATTACAGATTTCATGTTAAATGTTCTTACCACAAAACCAAAATCAAACAACAGTAACAACAAAACCACAAAAGAACATGAGGAAGTTTTTTGGAAGTGATGTATATATTTAGTACCTTGCTTGTGGTCATGGTATCACAGAGGATTGCATCTGTCCAAACTCATCAAAAAGTAGACAGTCAACATATCCATTTATTTGTATGTCAATTATAACTTGATAAAACTTTAAAAATTTTCATACTGAATTTCTAACTTTCCATTAAAATTAATTATTTAAATTTACAGGTATCTCAAAAGTATTGTATTTTAACTTTATATAACCTAGCTCCTGTTGGATGTTTACTTAAAATAAAAGACAGACTTAATGACATTTAAGTTAATTTCACTTGTTTAAAATTTTAACTTAAAAAAAAAACTTTCTTATTATTTTTAATCCAGATATATTTGGTGTGAAGATATAATTGCAATTTTAAATTAACTTGTCTTCTACCTTCAGGGACAACATAATGAAAGTAATTTTGCAGAAAACTGACCTTTTCTCTCTATCTTCAACAAGACGTGCCCCACCAAAAATGAATCAATACTCCAGAATCTATTTTAGGGGGGAAAAAAGATAATATTCATAACAATTTTATAGCTTTTCTCTTGAGTCTATTTCTAATCTTAATTCAAATATATTTAACTTATGTTTTAAATTATAATAGATTAAGCACCAAAAGTGTTAGCAATACTTTTTCCTAAGCAGAGTGTTAAATTAATCCTTTAACCAAGTCTTGAATGCAACCATAATCCTGTGACCCTTATTAATAGTGTAAAATGTTATGTTGCTTTACAAGTTATTTTTGGACCACTTCCTTTGATTTTACATTTCTTTTCTGCTTAGCTCAATATTCTAAATGACTAGAACTTAGTAGGATGATGGTGTTAGAAGTAAAGATTTGGTGTGTGGGTGATGAGAACAAATAGATACCTGAACAGGACACATCTGTATCTTTCTCCTCCATCAGGGTGATTTTGTGGGCTTATTCCTTTTCTAATTTGTAATTCACCATACTATGGGGTATTTTAGTATACACTTTTGGTCTGAATAGCACAAAGTTTCTTTGGGTCACTAATATGCTCAGCTTTTTGAATTTTTTTTATCACCTTCTAATTATACGCTATAGTCCCCCACACATTACTGCCATCTATCAGATTTGGAGATATTATCTTTGCCTAGATAGAAGTGTCTCAGCCTTGATGAGTAGCTGAATCGTGCCAAATGATATCAGCACCAATATGAGTACTGGGTCTCCAACTGCCTGGCTGTCTTTGGTGGGAAGGGCTTTTGCACCACCATTTTTTTACTTTAGTTCCTGCCCTCCACACCAGTGAGGTTATCCTGTGACCCCAGTTTTCTTCCTATTCCACAGTTGATATTCTGACATATTTCCATAGACACTTACGTACAAGGGCCCAAAACAGAGTTTCTTAAATGAAACTGAAAACTGTCTGCATTCTGACAGTTTTCCCAGTTTATTTTTACCATTTAAAATCCTTCCTGGGGCACCTGGGTGGCTCAGTTGGTTAAGCGACTGCCTTTGGCTCAGGTCGTGATCCCACAGTCTCCGGATCGAGTCCCACATCAGGTTCCCTGCTCGGCAGGGAGTCTGCTTCTCCCTCTGACCTCTCTCCTCTCATGCACTCTCTCTCTCTCAAATAAATAAATAAAATCTTTTCAAAAAATAAATAAATAAATAAAATCTTTCCTATAGTGAAAAATAAGCTCTGTTAAGCAAATCATCTAACCTAGATGATGTCTATCCAGAGTTTTGAAAAAACTTCAGAAAACGTGTAAATGTAGACATGACTCGTACCCAACACTGGGACCCCAGAGGATAAAACACATTTCACTTCACCAAAAATTGGATATGAACTTTGATATGGTTCAAGACTACATAACATTTTAGCAAATAGAACCTTCCTTGGGAGACAATATGGAGTCTGTGGGATAAAGCAGCACCCGCAGAATCAACAGTACTAGAATATGACAAAAATATATAAGGAATGAAAAGAGAATGTGTTATTTTATTTAGAGACTTAAAAAGTATTTTCACAAAATTTTACATACCTAATTCATTTACTTATTAGAGTTTTTGTTTTTTTCCAAATAAACCATAGAAGGAAATGCTTTAACAATTATTGACATACTTGATCGATAAATTTTGTCAATCTTGTTCAAATAAGCTTTGTTAACAGGTTTATTATACCGTTTAAGACCATGGATCCTCGAGTCCGAATCCTGAGGTTCAAATCCAAGCTCCATCACCCAGTAGCTGGGCAAGTTTTCTTATTTTTTACACCTCAATCTCACCTATGAAATGGGGATAATAATAGTAATAACTGGAAAGACTGTTATGAAAGCTGAGTTAATATATAGAAATTGCTTGGAATAGCTTGTGGGCCATTAAAAAGTATCATATAAGTGGGAGCTATGAATATTATGATTAGAATTGGTAGTAATAGTATCATTATTTTTAAAACAATAGTGTCTTAAAATGAGAAAAGCAAGAATAAAAATATAGGAATGTTTTCCTGGTTGAATAAAAACTAATAACAATTTTTTAAAAAGAGGAAAAAAAGTTAAAAAGCTAGAGTAATGTAATGGACAGTTTTTTTTTTTAATTTCTCTGCCTTTAGCCATAAGTTAAGATATTAAGTACAATTCACAATTCTTCAATGCTGCAATTGAGTGACCTTATTAGCAAAGAAAAAAAAAAAAAAGCCACTCCCAAGACAGTACGGTATGTTTTGCAATTGGCAACAGAGGCACCATGTCAGGAATCTAAGAAAGCAGCGGATTCTGGAAGCATTCTGGTTCCCATGCATCAGCTGGAGTGCTGCAGCGTAATAACAATGATAAATGCTCAATTATACGGCATTGCATCAATGTAGCATGTCAGTAAAATTAAAAGCATGTATCATTTTCCAGATAAAACACACACGTTCTGGGAAAAGCTAAGGAGAAAATGAAACTAACGTTTTAGCAAAAGATTGTAAACGGGGCTTTCCGCATTCAGTGAACATCTCTGCTCACAATAGAAATTGCCGTTAAGTTTCTTTAGCGCTGTCCTCTACCTGATGTAACACCTGATGTAACACCTATCTTGTTGCTCAATATGTACTAATTATAGATGACAGTCATTTAACACATTGAACAGTCTTGTCAACACAACATTTAGTTTCTGGAAAGATTTGAAACATTTTCCCCAAAACCTTGTGTGTGTGTGTGTGTGTGTGTGTGTGTGTGAGAGAGAGAGAGAGAGAGAATTTAATAGCTCATAGCTCATGATACTTTTATGTGAATTTTGTTTCTCATAGTAGAGCTTTCCCTGTTTTAGTAATGACATTTTACGACAGACTTATCTGATAGGAAATCAGACACAAGTTCTTGACATGCATTGATTTTTATCATTTGCATAATTACCAGTACACCAAATATTCGAACTGTATTTGAAATCTAAAATGCTGGCATTTTGAATTTATCTGCAAGTCATTTCAGAACTAAGAGATAAATTGTATTTTTTTTTTCAAAAGAGAACAGACCTTTATAATTATCTAGAGAAAGCATATGCTAAAAGTTTAACATTCATTTCTGCAAAAAGGATGTCCCTACCTAGACAAGTCCGTGGTTACAGGCTTAAATGTGATGATTTCAGTCATGTAAAAATGGATGTTTTCCATTCAATGATATGAATGTCAGACAAAATTCACCCCTTTCTTCTGTTCTGTCTTTGAAATAAAATGAAACAACTTAAGTGACTTAGGTCGATTAGTGTTATATAGACAAGAAAAGGAATTCTAGGCATTCAAAAATGCCCATTTGTATCTGGTGGCACAATTAACCACCTGTGGGCCATTGTCTCTGACCCAGGTAGAACGGACAATGGTAGCCAAGAAGGTTTTGGGGATGTTTCTAGAAACAACTTTAGGCATTGAAAAATATCTATACTGTCACTTCCTGTGTTGCCTTGGGTGGTGGGTACTGGACGCTGGTAGCATCAGTTGTTTTTCTAAACTGTTTCTTCCTAAGGGAAGAGTAGAGGGTGTTACAGAAAAAGAAAAGAAGGAAGAAGAATAAATGAAACGTTGTAAGTGCACTTCCAAGTCTCTTTTTAACTACCTGTCTCCTCTTGAGGAAGAAGATCAAGTATTAACTGAGAAGGCTCAGGGTAAAGTTCTTCCCAGCAATCTCAGATCATGGATGGAACCATTTACAACTCCTGGGAAAAACTAAGGGATCAGTGAGTCTGTCACTGATGTTACGTATTCTTCATTTAATGAAAAACAAGGATGTTATTAAAGAGAACATAACTATAACTGAAAAGAGGTGTTTTTCATTTCCCTAAGTTTTAAAGGACTGATGAAACATATGCAAGTAGTTTCTTATTTAGGATGTCACAAGTTTTCTGTGACATGGACAGATACATCAGTATAAAACTGCGTTAAACACAGCACTTTCTTTTTTTAATTTTTTAAAAAATATTTTTATTTATTTATTTGACAGACAGAGACCACAAGTAGGCAGAGAGGCAGGCAGAGAGAGAAGGAGGGGAAGCAGGCTCCCTGCCGAGCAGGGAGCCCGATGCGGGGCTCGATTCCAGGACCCTGGGATCATGACCTGAGCCGAAGGCAGAGGCTTAACCCACTGAGCCACCCAGGCGCCCCTAAACACAGCACTTTCGATAAGAATTAGGATTGAAAGGAGAAAGGCAGTAAGTTTTAAAAACCAGTACTCTTGTAGTAATTTTCTACTGCATCAGAAGGAATTACCATAATCTTGGTGAAATAAACAACACAAATATATTGTGCAAATATATGTAGTTCTGCAGGTGGGAAGTCTGAAACAAGTGTCACAAAGCTAACATCAGAGTGTCAGCTGGGCTGATTACCCTCTGGAGGCTCTCAGTGAGATCCTGTTTCCTTGCTTTTTCCAACTTGCAGAGGCCACCCACAATCTTTGGTGAGCAGCCTGCGTCTCAGAACCGACACCACTATAGCTCTCTGAATCTTCTCCCCTTCCCACATCTTTCTTTTTGACCAAAGCTGGGAAAGGTGCTCTGCTTCTCAGGGGCTGCCTGAGTAGACCAGACCTACTTGGAGAATCCAGAACCAGTTCCCCAACCACAGGTCCTCATTCTTCATCACATGGGCAAATTCCCTTTTGCCAAGTAAGGAAATATATTCATAAGTGTGGACATAGAGAGGGTTGTTATTTTGCCTACCACACTGTTTCAAAGAAGTTAATTTGTTTTTTTCCAATGCATTTAAATTCTCTTCCAATGAATTAACAAAAGCTTTCTCAGTTGATGTCTACCATGTGCATATATATGCCCAGGTTTGCTCACAGTTAAAAATAAACATAATAATAAAATAAAGGTTATTTTACATTACGAGTTAATAATAACTAAACACATTTTGAATTTGGAATATGACTAGTTTTATCAAATCAATCGTGGATGATCGTTCTATTTCTTTTTTTTTTTTTCTCTTTTTTTTGGATCATTTTATTTCTGATAAAATAATAAGCCAGGTTTTCTAGGGAAATCACTAAATGGGAAACAAAATTCAATAACAATTGCCATTTGTTCTATTTGCTTTAGTGTGACATTCTTTTATGAAATAAAGTCAGAGCATAAAACTAATACAACTGACAGATGGCAAAAAAAAAAAAAAATAACAAAAGTACATCCTGATATAACTACTCCGGCATTTTCAGTGAACAAGACACTTACATATGGTTGATTCCTAGCAAAATTTCTCTAAAGCCAAGGGAACAGAGTCTTGCCAATACTACCGTTCTCATACAATGTCTTTGGGGCACAATGTACCATTTCACTGGAGCATCACTCTTGAGTCCTAGGAAGTATGGACGTGTGCTTTCTTAAACAGTATCAGATCATTTCGTGGAGTTAGTTTTCATATTTATTCTGTGTTTACATAAACTCTGAGTAGGAAGTTAAGATTTAACTCATTTCATTGATGCTCCAACTGGGTCCTCCAATATCTGATTTAGGATCAAATACGTAATGTTAATCCACTCTAACATCACCTTCAAATGAATAAATTTCTAGTTGTTAGGAAATTCCATATTTAAAATGTCCAGGCTCTTCACTATTACTTAAAATTGTAATAGTTAATAAATAACATAAGTGAAATCTTGTGCCAGAGAAAAATTCCAACTGACCAGAAAAATTCCAAATTCCAACTGAAAAATTCCACTGTTTCTTGAGCAAGGACAGTTTAGCCTTTGGAAACTGGATAAAATAAGAAAACGACTCTAGTCCTCAAAATGGTTACTGTAAATCAAATTAGGGATTGACAGTGCAGAAACTTCCTGTAGTTCAACATTCTTCCCAAACCATCTAATCAATAGCAGTGTGATCAACAGAAATAAAATGTAGTTGTCACCTTGGCCTTTTAAACTGTGGCCAGACAGCACCTTGATGTGAGAGAAATGCTAACAATTGGAAGAAATCGAAGAAAAAAGAGGTAACATTTCAGGAGCAGTAGTAGAAATGTCTGGGTTTTATCTTCAGAACTGCCTTCTGCAGAAACTACTAGTTTTAAGAAAATATATCTTCTGAGCTAAAGTTCACACTTCATATTATTTTATTCATTTTATCCCTTAAAATTAAGTAGTCAGAATTCTTCCAACTGTTGATCCTATAATTGAAAACCAATAGGAGATTTAGGGGTAAAGGTTTTCAAGAATAGAGTCCTGGGACTTCGAGCAATTTATTCCTTTGTTGCAGAAATCTGCATTACCTACCTGATGGCTATTACCTAAACCACCACACCAAGGGAATTTCCTAGATCCTAAACTATTTTATTCAAAAGATATTAATCCCAAGAATAAGTGATGTCATATTGTTTTCCATGTTCAAATTAACCTTGAATAAGCCATTAAAAAAAAAACTCAGCAATGGAAAACCCAAACCTAAAATTTGAAAATAATACATGAGTTTATGATCATATCTATGTATATGCTCATTTATATCACAGAAATTTTTGGGTATTTCTAAGAGTGAATCTGCCAAAACAGACCTTCTTTACCAGAGCGGGTCCTAAAGAGAGTTTGATAAAGTCACCGTATTTCTCTTTGTATCCTTCTCAGTCTGGTTTCCAGAATGACCCTCAATTCCATGTCTGACTTCAAAATATATTTCATGGGGCACCTGGCTGGCTCAGTCTTAAGTATCTGCCTTTGGCTCTGGCTCCCCCCTCAGTGGGGAGTCTGCTTCTCCCTCTGCCTCTGCTTTTCCCCTTGCTTGTGTTCAGTCTCTCTCTCTCTCTCTCTCTCTCTCTCAAATAAATAAATAAATAAATATTTTAAAAAATAAAGTTCTTAAAAAAAAAAAAAAACCCCACAAAAAACCTAAAATATATTTCATGAAACATCTAGATAGACACAGGTGTATATATAGTTGACTCTTGAACAACACAGGTTTAAACTGCACAAGTCTACTTATACACAGATTTTTTTTTTTAAATAAATATATTGGCAAATTTTTGGACATTTGCAACAATTTGGAAAAATTAGCAGAGAAAGTACACAGCCTAGAAATACTGAAAAATATTAAGAAAAAAATGGGTATTATTGTAAGAATATATGATAGATATAACATAGAAAACATGTGTTAATTAACTGTTTATGTTATCAGTAAGGCTTCCGGTCAATAGCAGACAACTGGTAGTTTGCTTATCCTGATGTTTCAAATGATTACTTTTTTCATTATACTTCTAGAGACATAATTTGAAATAACTTTCTCTTCAGAATCATACTTTAAAATTCAGCTCCTCTAAAATGTTATTTAAAAAAAAACTGCTTTTGTTAGTATCTTATGTGTACAGAGTAAAAGTAAGCATTGTTTTTGAAGATGCTTGACCACATGCCAATACCATTTTATTTCTATTTTCCTCCTCTGAAATCTTAGTTACATGTGAAGAAACATAAATGTTGTGGTGATAATGTGTCAATGTGTTAAATTACCATTGATGTGGAAGGTCTCATACATACACTGAAAAGCAGTAACTCTTACGTTATAGCCCGTTTTAAACTGAATCCTTCATTAAAAGCACATGGCTAAAGAAAAGCTGAAATAGAACAGCCAAGATAATGGCCAAAGGATTTGAGTTCTAAAAAAGAATATGAAGTATATGAGGATTAAATGTTATATCATACAACACATTACCTAGACTTTTGCTTCTATTTCAATTGGTTTCCATAAGTCAAGTTAGAATCAATAATTTTAAAAAAATTTTTGGAAATTTAAAAAATACTTTGGCTTTGTTGGTTGATCCATTTCCCCACTCTGGCAATCTTGTGATTAATAAGCATCCATTTTTAGATTTCTTACATGGTAATTAAATAATATTGAGGAAAGTTTATACTTACAACACTTACAAATTTGAAGAGTTACATAAAAATTATGTTCATAACTACAATCCCAACTTCTTGTGCAATAAATTAAAGAGGGAATAGGTTGAATTTAAAAAGAAAACTAATTAATGAAAGCATAATAAACTTCTACCCTTCAATGTAATCCACTGTGTTCTTCAAAATCAATGGTACTGAAATATAAGAATTACATGTCTAAGATTTGATTATTTGTGTGTACGTCCCATATACTAACAGCCAAACTAGACATTTAACTTTCATTTTATCTTCCTCTTAAGGGAAACACTTTTTTTCTGTAAAACTAGCTTATGTTTTTAATGATAACATAATGATACTCACTTAAACTCTCCCTGTTGCCTAAAGATCCATGGAAATCAATGCATTACTTCTGTCTTCACATACTACACTAAATGTAAATAACTGAATTTGTGTAGCAAGACATCTTAATCTTACTTTTTCTCTAAAGCACATCCACAACTTAACAGTGCAATTCTTTACTCTGAACAATATCTTCAAAAAGTTATTAACTGAACATCTAGATACAGTTATATGCACAAAAGGATAATTTCCCATTTATCAAACCTGATTTTAGAAAATCTGTAACATTTTAAGGCAACTGAATATAACTTCTTAAAAAGGTAATAAAAAATATAAAGTAAAATAAAATAAAGGCTATTGATTTCCTATTCCTATACCACTCAACTCCCACCAAATATCTTTTTTTTATTAATTTTTAATCTTTTTATAAACATATAATGTATTATCCCAGGGGTACAGGCCTGTGAATCACCAGGTTTACACACTTCACAGCACTCACCGTAGCACATACCCTCCCCAATGTCCATAACCCTATCCCCCTCTCCCGACCCCCCTCCCCCCAGCAACCCTCAGTTTGTTTTGTGAGATTAAGAGTCACTTATGGTTTGTCTCCCTCCCAATCCCATCTTGTTTCATTTTTTCTTTTCCTACCCCCCAATCCCCCCACGTTTCATCTCCACTTCCTCATATCAGGGAGATCATATGATAGTTGTCTTTCTCCGATTGATGTATATCGCTAAGCATAATACCCTCTAGTTCCATCCACGTCATCGCAAATGGCAAGATTTCATGTCTTTTGATGGCTGCATAGTATTCCATTGTGTATATATACCACCTCTTCTTTATCCATTCATCTGTTGATGGACATCTAGGTTCTTTCCATAGTTTGGCTATTGTGGACATTGCTGCTATAAACATTCGGGTGCACTTGCCCCTTTGGATCACTACGTTTGTATCTTTAGGGTAAATACCCAGTAGTGCAATTGCTGGGTCATAGGGTAGCTCTATTTTCAACTTTTTGAGGAAACTCCACGCTGTTTTCCAGAGTGGTTGCGCCAGCTTGCATTCCCACCAACAGTGTAGGAGGGTTCCCCTTCCTCCGCATCCTTGCCAGCATCTGTCATTTCCTGACTTGTTAATTTTAGCCATTCTGACTGGTGTGAGGTGGTATCTCATTGTGGTTTTGATTTGTATTTCTCTGATGCCAAGTGATGTGGAGCACTTTTTCATGTGTCTGTTGGCCATCTGGATGTCTTCTTTGCAGAAATGTCTGTTCATGTCCTCTGCCCATTTCTTTTTTTTTTTTTTTTTAAAGATTTTATTCATTCACTCGACAGAGATCACAAGTAGACAGAGAAGCAGGCAGAGAGAGAGAGGAGGAAGCAGGCTCCCCGCTGACCAGAGAGCCCGATGCGGGGCTCGATCCCAAGACCCTGGGATCACGACCTGAGCCGAAGGCAGAGGCTTTAACCCACTGAGCCACCCAGGCGCCCCCTCTGCCCATTTCTTGATTGGATTATTTGTTCTTTGGGTGTTGAGTTTGCTAAGCTCTTTATAGATTTTGGATACTAGCCCTTTATCTGTTATGTCGTTTGCAAATATCGTCTCCCATTCTGTCAGTTGTCTTTTGTTTTTGTTCACTGTTTCCTTTGCTGTGCAAAAGCTTTTGATCTTGATGAAATCCCAATAGTTCATTTTTGCCCTTGCTTCCCTTGCCTTTGGTAATGTTCCCAGGAAGAAGCTGCTGTGGCTGAGGTCAAAGAGGTTGCTGCCTCCCACCAAATACCTTTAAAGAAATATAAGAGTAGTGGAAATGGAATGTTTACTATAATATGATAGTTTATTGACTCATGGGTGCTCTATGATCCCACTACAACAATTTTGACAACTAATGAGAATTCTCAAACAACTCACCAAACTGACCAGTGCATGGGAGAATACAGTGAAATCTAATGTTCATTCTATAAGTGCCTGCATATCACAGAATATGCAATAAATAATAAGGAAGGAGCAACAAATGTTAATATAAATGTTTGATTGCATCTAAGAAAATAATAAAAATGAATTTGAAATATTTTAACTCACACCTGGGTTGCAATGAGATGTTGAAGAGATTAGCTAAAGAATTAAAATAAACTGCTAATTAAGAAAGACAGTAAACAGAATTTCTGCCCTCATGAGGCATGTTATCTCTGGGTAGACAAACAAGCAATCAATGGAACATAAGAGGAGACAGAATAAAAATAATTATATACATTTTTTATTTTTTTAACCTATCTTTCATAAAGTTAAATAAGTACAAAAGAAATTCCTAACTACTAACATTATGGGGTATTTATTAAATGTGATATTTGTTTCTTTAAAAATATCTCTTAGTCATGAAATAAAATGCATATTATTTTAAAAGACTTTAAATGTGATACTTTAAGTATCATCTACTAAGCAAGCAAAGTGCTAAAAAGAATTATTGTAATTGTGTTAAGTAATTCAATTTTGTTTGTGTAACTCCTTGGTTTTCTCCTCCAAATTATTTCTTCTGTTAAATGGAGTATGGAATCACTATTGGCCTAATGAAATCCCAAATGATTAAAGAATTCCACCATAATGCATTACTCAATACTTCAGATAATAACACATTTGCAAGAGAGTCCCACGGATCTCCTTTTCTTTCTTTGAGAAAATGTTTTAACTATGTTTCTTCCAAGAATTTATGAATTGGGATGATAAAATAAGCAAATAATATTCACAGTACATGAATACAAATAATATTCATACAAATACAAATAATATTCACAATACTGACTTTATGAATTATAAAAATATTTCTGTTGGCAACTCTGTACATCCGAGTTTTATTTCCAGAGATCAGAATTTGTCTCTTGAAAAAAGATGATGGCAGGAAGGAAGAAAGTGAAAAAAGAGTGAAAGAAGGAAGGAACAGAGGAAGAAAAGAGAGAGAGGGAACATGGAAGGGATAAAAAAGATAAATTTGATAACCATTAACCTTAAGAGTAGGAAAGTCTAATGCAAAAACGTATTATTTAATCCTTAACCAAAAGAAATACAAAGCCACCACATTAGGTAAACTGATCTATATGAAGTGAATTCCCAGTTGTTATTTTGTAATCGTTTTTGAGGTAGTCATCAATTGCACAATTATTGTGTTGTAATCCTATCAAGGGTTTGGATGAAATTTACCCTGCTGGCCATGTTCTTTAGCTAAAAATGCTAATGCAAACCTCAAGTTGAGAATTTTAATATATTGATCTATCAGTGGGCAAATTGCAGCCTAGCAGAATTGTACGATGCTGCAAGTCAAGTAATTCACAGTATTCAAAGCAATATTCGTGTGGACACAACTACTCTAGACCTAAAGTGTCAGCCTATGGTTTCATTCATTCCATAAATATTTACTGAGCACACTTGTGTGACAGGGATTGCACAGGAAATTGGAGACTCTGTGGTAAACAAGGCACGGCTTTTGCAGGTAGTATATTTATTCAAGGAAATACTTTGCTTTCTGAAGTAAGGTTGATTCTCTAACGGCACAAATAAATACATGTTACAATTAACAACCAAACTCTTACTAGTAGTTTTCCACAGCATTTTTTTAAAATTAAAGTTTGCAATCATTAATATCTTTGCCTAATATCTCTTTCCCAGTAACTACCAATATCTTGTTGGGGGGTTTAGGGGAAAGGGTTAAAGTGAGAATTTCCTAACATCCTGCTAAGAACTCTTAAAATAAAGTACATGATATATACTTTCTAAGGAAGAAAGAGAAATGGCATTACCTAATTTCATCCTTCCTCTGAAAAGTCATAAACTTGAACTCTTTTTTTTTTGGACATACCACTTCCATGGAATAAAATCTGTACCTATACCTTCCCTATACATCAGTAAGCGTCAAGGAAGTAGCTCATGTTTAAAAAAAAAAAAAAGCAAAAAACAACAAGCAACTTTGAAATTATTCTTGATTCCTCTCTTCCTCTCATACCTGATCTCTGACTCCTTAGAAGAATCTGTTAGCTTGCTCTTAATAATAATAACAATAGTTGTTGCTTTCTACATGCCAGGAATCATCCTCAATGTTGTACATATATATTAACTACTTTAACCCTCACATAATCCTATGGGTTTGGCACTTTATCATGCCCATTTTATAAATGAAAAATAAAGCAAAACAAAACAAAAAACCCGAGGCACAAAGGTGTTGGGTAACCACTCTAAGGTCACAAATGGAAGTAGAGGAGCCAGAATTTATCCTAGATGTCTCACGCCAGAGCCCATGGACTTAACTGTGACCAAGATGGCCATGTTTCCCTCCACGGGACTGAACTGCAGACAAGTTTCTTCCAGACTGCAGGTCTCTCACTTCTCTTTCCATGTGCATATTTTAGAAACTTGTAACTGCAAATTCTTTATCTCCTTGAAATGTAGATAAATCTCCTCCCAGTCTTTTGCTAGTTTTGCCAGGAATCTCCTTCTCTGGGATCTGCGAACCCTCCTTTTGAAATGTAATCACTGAAGGAGATAATGCCTTCACCTCCCAGTCTCTGTGTGAGGCTAACTTTGATAAGTAACAATTAGCAAACACAGATGACCAAATCACCAGCTTCCCTTCTTGGACTTTTCCACTAGCTTGTCCCGCCACTTACTTTTTTTTTTCTAGCAGTATTTTGTTCAATCTCTCTCTTCTATTGTAATAGTCTTTGAATAAAGTCTCCCTTGCTTGTTTCATCTGTCCAGTGCAATTTTTCTTCGACAAATGTCATCCTATAATTTCAAAATTTAACCCGAATACAAACCTTCCTTGCCATCTAATCACCCTGATCTGAGCCACCATCATTAGTCTTCGATTGATGTTCCTCCAAGTTCCTCCTTCAGTCTCTTTCAACAGCTGATAGAGTGATCCTGTTAGAACCATGTCATTCCTTTGCTCGAGTGTCCATCATAGGTCGAACTATGGGCCACGATAGTCTAGTCAGCCCTTGCATCCCTATCCTTTGCCACGTGACTTTACATTTCTTCCACTAGAGGTGGAGTGTATCCTCCGGCCTTTTGACTTTGGACTCAACCATGCGACTTGTCTTAGCCAGTGAAATATTAGTGGGAGCAACAGAAGCAGAACCTTGAATTGTCCTTGTGCATTTGAACTCACTGTCATGTAGCTCTAGCATCACTATGAAAAGAACATTTTTTTCACAGTTCACTGTTTTATTCTCACACTTGGGATGCCCTATGGCCATGGAAGGGAGAATATGGAGAGGGGTAGCCCATGCGTCTGAGGAGCGTAAGAGACACAGAGCAGACCTGTGCTCTTTATCTTGGGAAGAAGTTCATTTGAGACCAGCTTAAATCAGCTGACCAACCCAGCCAAAGATCTTTGAGTGAGACTGAATGATTGTTGCTGAGCTAATAGAGTTAGGAATGATCTGTTACACTGAGTTGCTGTGACAGCTGCTGATTGATAAGGCTACCCATGCTCCTCTCCCTGTCTCACCCAGAGTGAGCTGGCCTCCAGCGCTATCCCACATCTTGGGCTGCTACCTCTCTAACCCCATCTCCTGTTTACGTCTCTTTCACCTGCCTCACTCGATCAACACTGATGCCCTTGCTCCTTCTCAGACAGTAACTGAGAATACTCCTCCCTCTGGGCTTTGTATGTGTTCCTCTCTCTGATTAAAATTCTCTTCCCTCAGGTGTCTTCACAATGTTTGCCCTCAACTCTCGTACTTTGACTCAAACGTACGGGGGCCTCTCTTGCCCAGCCTAAGATTTTATACCCCAATGACATGCCTGTTTCCCTCTCTCCATGGATTTTATTTCTCACCATTTATTACCATCCAGCATATGTGTTGCCTTGATTCTTGACTGATCTTCCATTAGAATATGTTTCGTGAATACAGGTCTATTTTTTTATTGTTATATTTCCAGAACCTGAAACAGCAAATGGCCAATAAATACCAGTTGTAAGAATGAATTTATGGGAACGTCTTTCTTTCTGTGCAAGTCAGGGTCCTTCTACTCTTTCTGATTCCCAGCGGCCATAGATGCTCTTTCCTCACAAGTGTGACCACCTGCCCACTCTTGTAGGCTCAATCCTGTGTTGACTTCTCATAAGAAATCTGGGGAGAAATAAACTAAAGAGCCTTAATTCAGCTGGGAATTCAACAATATGGGATTTGGTTTGACTTTTGATCCTGTTTCATTAAACAGAACTCATTTATGCCATTCTGGCCACTGGGGGCCTGTCTGATTCCCTCAACCGAAATATCCCTGATA
This sequence comes from Martes martes, assembly GCF_963455335.1. NCBI lineage: Eukaryota > Metazoa > Chordata > Mammalia > Carnivora > Mustelidae > Martes > Martes martes. The sequence goes on along the minus strand of NC_137903.1, from coordinate 16,069,595 downwards.
AGCTCGCATTTAAGCAAGATATTGTTTCTCTCAACCTTCTCTGGCCACTAAAACCTCTTTCTCTCACCCATCCAGATAATGGACTTCTGCCTTTAACCAGCAGAGGAGTGAAAATGAAAGGGAGCCAATCAGCATCTGCTTTGGTGCTTCCGAGCACAGAAGCCAGACTCCGCGGTTTCCCAGGACACTCTGGCCTTAGAGGAGTAGCTTGTGAGAGGAGTACCAATTTCGTGTGTTTAACATGAGTCAAGTACTTTTACATACACTTCCTTGTTAATGTTAATCCTCCTAATGACAAAATGAAAGGCAGTTTTATCTTTGTTTTATTGATGAGATAACCCGCTCAGAGGGATTAAGAACAAGCCCAGAGATCACAGAGCTACTGAGAAGCTGAGCCAATATTTGAACCTAGAAATTTCTTATCTCAGTCTCTTTTCTTTTTTCACCAGATTGTGAGTGTTCTAATCAGCTCACGAACAGCAACTGTCATTTCTCTTCCTCTGTCCTGTAATTGTGTTATTTGATTGATTCTTGGTTTCCTCAATTGACTATGAACATGCTTGAGGGTATGGAACGTGTCTTCTTTATCTTTCCATTTCCCTTTTTTTAACTACCACCAAGGAATGAACACAGTATTTCATGAAGTAGGCTCAAATAATCATCTCTTACCCAGAAAAAAATAAAATGTATTGTATAGCATATGGGTAAATATCTTAAAGATATAATTATATCTTTGAATAATATATATATATATTTGATAATTGAATTACCTTATATTATATTATAGTATGTTATATTTCTCGACTTATCTTGATTGGAACTACTGTCTGAGGCTCCCAAGAATGAAAATTAATAGCAATCATGGCATCCTTCTTTTATACCCTGGCCTATAGTCATCACAGATGAAATGTATTAATTTTTTTTTCTGCTCTTGCTTTACTACTCTGCTATCATTATTATTACTTTTTTTTTTCTCTTAATTTTCTGGAGTATTGAATCAGTAGTTTGGTGGCTCTACTCTCTGCAGGCTATCCCCGTGACAAGCAAACAATTCAACTAATCTGTTACTAGGTATTCAAGTCGTCTCGGTTTTGTATTCCATAGGACAGTAGCTTTTACAAATGTTCCAAACTGAGAAACTTCCAAATACAAAGAGCATCAGTAAATGCAAATTACTATTCATCACTGACTTCACGTAAATTGATAGGATCATTACTAATAATTGGTGGTTTTAATTATCTTATTACTTGACATTTTGAACTTAAAAAAAAAAATACTGCCTCACGTTTAGATTGTTGGATCTGAGTATCTAAAAATGGGCCCTAGAGATTCACTCTCACTGACCTGACTTTCTATTAGTCCCACCAAACATTCGAATTTACTCTGGCATCTTTTGAATGCCTAGAAAGACTTGAACACAAAAATGAATACTTTATCTTGGATAATTCATTTTGGATGTTGGGCTTTGCTTGCTGCAAAGAAGTTTTTGAAGTGTCTTACGTGTCTATCCCGTACAATTCAGTCTGCAGATAACTGTAATATGGGAAAATATCAAAAGTGAATGTTTTAGAGAAATAATACCTTTTTCTGAACAAGTGGAATTGCCTGTCCTTGAGGCTTTTTATCCTTATGGCATGTCAAAACACTTCAATATTCACTGACCTTTCAAAGTCTGTAGTTCTAGCTCGTTTAGGAAGCTTTTGAAATTATGTAATACTCTGTATTACATTTTACCTTTAGTACTAATAATTCATGTGAATCATGTTCACTGCACCTTATTTTTCTTTTTATCCATTTCCAAGTTATATAAGGAGATATTTCAAAATCTTAACCATTTGAAGAAACAAATTCAAGGTATGTCAGGAAGGAAAAACAATGAGAGGTTTCGTTCTTATTTTCTCGAATTTCATCTATCTGGTCAGTGGAAGATTGGAGTTTTTATTGAAAGGATGTTATCTGGGCATTCCAGCAGTCTAATCTGCAAAAATATTTTATTGCTGTAGATGAACTCAGGTGAAGGATACTCTGCTACATTTAGGATATGCCAAATTAATTGCACACTAATTAATCTGCGATTTAGAGAAATCATTATTAGTTACAACACATTACTTCTTCGATGAGAAGAATATGTGTGTGACATTTGCTGTCTATATCTCAGTAAGGACATGCATCATAGTACATTTGGCAGCATCTGGGAGAAATGATACATTTTAAAGCAGTTCTATAATGTGGCACTATAAATGTCTGCAGGTGTCTGTCTTTGGAAATGTTACCTAGTTTCAGAAGCGAATTTCTTTGCATATAGCACCCCCTGCCTTCAGTAAATGAAAAACGTATGTACAAAATAGCTTCAAGCTTTATGCCATAGTTGTGATGCTTAAAAGACGTTTTGTGTCTTCTGTGCAAAACATAGGCTAAAGTAAATAAAGAACTAAAGTGTTGAAAATAATGGAGAGAAACAGAGAACACCCAGAGACAAACAGAGAAAAAAGAAGAGACATAGAATAACAGTGCTGTGTGAGATTTGCGCATCTTTCTCTTACTAAGCTGGCCGGCATGTAGCTGAATAGGTAGGTCTAATATTTGATCTCTGGAAAAACTGGCTGGGTGCAGAGTTCAATTGTGGCATCTCTTTGCATGCCGTCAAATTCACTCACTGAAACAATAGCCTTTCTTCTCCTGTCCACGCCAGAGTGACAGACAGCTGCAATTAGTAGCTGTGGGTAGAAGAATATGGGATTAAAAAATCGATGATTCAAGAAGGAGAGATTGATGCTGACACTTGCTTTAACGTCAGGGGACCTGCAAAAATGGAGCAGCGTGAGAAGGCGATCATCTTACTTTGATTTTTCTTTAAAGGCATATTTTATAATGATTCTGAAAGGGAGGAAAAGAAAAGTGTGCAATGAGGGAGAAGAGTTGAATGTATGGGTGGGAGGGACCTGGGGAGATTGTAGCTTCACCTAAATGATAAAAGTAAAGTTCTATCTCTCTTCTCCCCACTTTCAACCATGTGGGTGTTATTAACTGTTCTTTTAGTGGCCTTTGCCCAAACTGTGGGACGCTACTGTACTGGGACAGTGGAGTTGGAGATCTAGTTGGATGTAGCAGAAGGATACAGTATGGCTTTCTGTTCATTGCCCATGATGTCTCTCCTGGAGGCAAGAAACAAGAGGTAAGCAGACACCAAGAGACAAAAGTATAACAACAACAAAAAAAGACATAAGGGAGGAAAAAGAAAATAGGGCTAGACTTGAATGAAAAAAAGAAAGGAAGGAAGAAAGGAAGAAAGAAAGAAAAGAAAAACAAAGAAGGACTAAGTAAGTATTTGATACATGACAGAAATGCAGTTTTGGAGAAAATGCAGTGCTTGAGAAATAAAGCATTTGGGACAAACGCTTTCTGTCAGTGGGGCTTCCCCAATGTTATCCAGTCACTGGCCCACCTTTGCAGCACCCACCAGCCATTGATAGAACAATCAATCCAAATAGAAACAAATTTTTGTTTGACATTACCTCTAGCAAGAAACAGTCAAATGGAAATCAATAAAAGTGTGTGCCGTTATAATCCCTAAAACCTTTTCGGCAGTGTTGTTTGCTCAACGGTTTCAAAGCAATTCAGAATGAAATTTCTTAAAACATATACTTCACTGCCACTTAGATTTTTGACATAGCTTTCTCCCAGATTAGTTTATTTGATTGCTTTCTTGACGTTATTCTTTCAGAATTATTATGAAACCCTCCCTGAATGCTCGGCCTGGAGTGCTCCCTCTTTCATACCCACCAAGTACCTGGAACTCACCTCTGTTGTTGCACGTGACATCCTGCATTGCAAATCCTCTTTTTAGCCAAAAGTGAGTTCTTGTGACATCACTAAGGTAATGACATAGGTTGTTCCTGACTTCACTCCCCCTCACAAGATGAACGATGAACAATGATTCAAGAATCAGACACCACTGAGAGAATCCAGAACACAGAGGTCAGGCAGAAGCATTCCCTGCACCGCAGAGACCAGAACAGATTGTAATACAATATTAAGAAAAGTGGCTACACGTTGACCACGTTGTTCCTCCCCCAGGCCAGCACAGCACCTCGAGGAGAAGTCTCCCCTAAGCCTCAGTTTCTTCCAGTGGGGAAAAAGAACCCGGGTGGGGAGGAGGGGAGAGGGAGGGGGAGCGGGACTAACCCCAATGGAATGTGCTGGGCTCAACCGCGGGGGAATCTGACTGTGAAGAAGGGGGAAGGGGCTCACAGCAACTGTCACACGGACTTTGCTGGACCAAATGTGTATCTGCATTTTTCGAGGATTAATTCTAATTAGAGGTTTTGCTCATCTCTAGAGCCACGTTGATGGTGCACTCTGTTCAGGTAACTCTGCAGAGGGCAGATCTGGCTGACTCAGACCCTCCAACAAGAAGTTTGGCTGACCCTACAGCCAGTTTTCCCATGCTCAGGCAAGGTGGTAAGTCAAACCCTCACCGTGGTGGAAAGTACCTTTTGGCACCATCTGACCAAAAGGATTAATAACAGCTCCTAGAAGCTGTGCGGCCCAGCGGTGCTTGAGCTGAGAGGCAGATGAGCAGAGCTGATGGTCCCAGAGCAAAGCCATTACCAGGCATGGAGTGGTCCCGTGTTACACAGAGGCAGGAGATTAATTCATAGGTAAAGCTGACGGTAGCTCTCCAACCCTCACAACCAGAAAGCATATCTGGGAAATTGAGACTTGCCTAGAGAGGACTCTCCCCTTCCAGCCTAGGCAAGGGATCTGAGACAAACACCCACACACGGTAGAGAACATTTTCCAGCCCCATCTGACCAGTGGCGCTGGAGACAACTCCTAGAATTTGTGTAGCCCAGCAACCCTCAAGCTGAGTGGTGGACAGGGAGAGCTGACAGTTTGCAGAGCAAAACCAGTGGCACAGTTGAGTCAGGAAACTTGGGAGTATAAGTCAGCTTGAATTAAGACAACAAACAACTTTACTGCTCTAGAGGTGCTTCTTCCATTACAGCTGGGAAAGAAACCTAATTCAAAGCCCTGCTCACTGCTTGATTCAGCTTCAGCCTGTCCAACCGGGCACCTGAACCAGAGCACCTAGAAGCTTCACAGATCATTCAACAGCCTTGTGTACAGTGACACTTGAACAGAGAGTATGGTTCATGGCTTCCCTCATCCACAGAGCAAGCTGGTGGCTTCACCTGACCTGGGAATTTAGTGCACACTCTGGATTGATTGGGGTTCACAAGCAAGGAGCTGTCTAGGCCCTCGGTTTTGTCTTTGTGCTCTGCCAGGGCAGGAAAGCTAATTCGTAGTTTCATCTATTTCTGAATATAGTACCCAGTCCTGACCATCTAGTAAGCCTGACCAAAGAATCCAGGTAAGCATGAAGCCCAACTTAGAGCCTCACTTGTATAGGGAACCAAGCCAGTAATCCTACCCGACTGTTGTCAGCCAGTGGCACAATCCCCATCCTCAGAACTCAATGAGTTGCCTTCCTCAAAAACAGACCATAGTAACAGGCCCCAACTGACCAAGGACATTATCAGGAGACACACACAGTAAGAAAAATTAAGCCGATGGATGAAGAACTTTCTCTGCTACAGCAAACCTATAAAACTCTGGAAAAGGGACTTGATTATTCAAATTCACAGATACCAACATAAAGAATCAAGGGTCATGAAAAATTAGATAAATGTGACACTACCAAAGGAAACTAATAAAGCTCAAATAACTGACTCAAAAGGAATAGAGATCTATAAACTCTCAAAAATAATTCAGAATAGTCCTCAAGGAAGTCTAGTGAACCACAAAAAAGCACAAGGAGACAGATAAAAAAATTAGGAAAGCAATGTATGAACAAAATGAGAAGTTCAAAAAGGAAATAGCAACCATCAAAAACAAACAGAAACCATAGAGTTGAAAAATACAATAACTGAACCAAAGAATTCAATAGTTTTAAAAGTTACTGTAAACATGCAGAAGAAAGAATCTGACCTGGGAATTTAGTGCACACTCTGGATTGATTGGGGTTTACAAGCAAGGAGCTGTATAGGCCCTCGGTTCTGTCTTCGTGACCTGGAGGATATGACATGAGAAATGACCGGGAGGATGTGACATGAGAAATTATTCAGAACAGCAAAGAAAAGAAAGTGAAAAAGAAAGGAAGAAAGCTTATGGTAATTATGAGACACAAGGGAAAAAACAGTATTTATGACTGGGGAACTCCAGAAGGAGAAGAGAAAAAGAAAGGGACAGAAAGTATATTTAAAATAATAATAGGGGCACCTGGGTAGCTCAGTGGATTAAAACCTCTGCCTTGGCTCTGGTCAGGGAGCCTGCTTCTCCCCTCCTCTCTCTCTCTCAGCCTGCCTCTCTGCCTACTTGTGATCTGTCTGTCAAATAAATAAATAAAATCATTAAAAATTTTTTTAATTAAAAAATAAAATAATAATAGATGCAAACTTCCTGAAGCTAGGAATAGAAACGAACATCCAGGTCCAGGAGATCAAAAAAAAAGCCTGAATAGGTTGAACCCAAATAGGACTACACTTAACCATGTTGTAATTAAATTGTCAAAATGCAAAGAAAAGATTTTAAGAGCAGTAAGAGAAAAGAGAAAATTTACACGTAATTTAAATGTTAAATGTATGGCTTAAAACTATGCAATCCTAGAACGAAACAAAAGTTTCTTCGCATGGGTCTTGGTAATGATTTTTTTGTATATGACTCCTAAAGCACAAGCAACAAAATAAAAAATGAACTAAAAATCTTCCACACAGCAAAAGAAACCATCAACAAAGAGACAATCTTTTAGATTTGTGAAAAAAAGGCAATCTTTTTGATTTGTGAAAAAAAGGCAATCTTTTTGATTTGTGAAAAAAATATTTGCAAATCATATATATTTTCTTTCTTTCTTTCTTTCTTTCTTTCTTTCTTTTTTAAAGATTTTATTTACTTATTTGACAGAGACATAGAGAGAGAGCACAAGTAGGCAGAGTGGCAGGCAGAGGGAGATGAGAAACAGACTCCCCACTGAGCAGGGAGCCCATGTGGGGCTAAATCCCAGGACCCTGGGATCATGACCTGAGCTGAAGGCAGTCATTTAATCAACTAAGCCACCCAGGCGACCTATATATATCTTTCTGTATCATATATCTGATAAGGGATTAATATCCAAAATACATAAGGAACTCATACAACTGAATGGCAAAAAAACAGATAACCCAACTAAAAAGTGGGTAAAAGGGCTAAAGAAACATGTCTCTAAAGAACATATATTAAAAAAAAGGATTTATGAAAGGCCAATAGGTACATGAAAAGCTGCTCAACATTATTAGTCATTAGGAAAATTCAAATTAAAACAAGGATGAGACGGGTGCCTGGGTGGCTCAGTGGGTTAAAGCCTCTGCCTTCGGCTCAGGTCATGATCCCAGGGTCCTGGGATCGAGTCCCGCATCGGGTTCTCTGCTCTGCAGGGAACCTGCTTCCTCCTCTCTCTCTGCCTTCCTTTCTGCCTACTTGTGATCTCTGTCAAATAAATAAATAAAATCTTAAAAAAATAAAAATAAAAATAAAAAAAATAAAACAAGGATGAGATATTACTTCCTGCTTATTAGAGTAGCCATCATCAAAAAGACAGGAGATAACAAATACTGGCATAGATGTAGAAAGAAAGGAACCCTTGTGTACAGTGAGTATGATGGAAAAGTGTATGAAAGATTCTCAAAAAATTAAAAATAGAACTACCATATAATCTAGCAATTCCACATCTGATAATATATCCAAATGAAACAAAAACATTAACTCAAAAAGATATCTGCACCCCCATGTTCATAAACAGCATTATCTCCTATAGCCAAGACAAGGAAACAACATAAATGTCCGTCCATTGATAGAGGAAGGGATAAAGCAGTCATGATATGTATATGTGTGTGTGTGTGTATATATATATATATATATATATATATATATATATATATGGAATATTATTCAGCCTTTAAAAAATGAGGAAATCCTCCCATTCATAACAACATGGATGGTCCCTGAAGGCATTATGCCTAGTGAAATAGGTCAGACAGAAAAAGACAAATACTGTATGATCTCACTTATCTGTAGAATCTTCAACTAATCAATCAACAACCAACCAACTAACCAACTAACCATCTGAACAACTGACCAACCAAGCAAACTCATAGAAAAGGAGATCAGACTTGTGTTATCAGAGGTGGAAGATAAGGGAGGGTTACTTGAAGGAAGGTGGTCAAAAAGTAACACACTTCCATTTGTAAGATAAATAAGTACTAGGAATGGAACCTACAACATGATGACTACAGCTAACACGACTGTATGACATAGAGGAAGGTTGTTAAGAGAGCCTAAGAATTCTCATCATCAGGAGAATTTTTTTCTCTTCTTATTGTATTAAATGAAAGGATGAATTTTGGCTGAATCTACTGTAGTGATCATTTCACAACACATGTAAATCTAGCAATCATGTTGTAGAACTTAAACTCACACAGTCATATGTGTCAATTATTTCTCAATAAACCTGGAAAAATAGTGGGTTCTGATGGATGAGGTCTGAGTCTTACTATGCTTTGTATCCTCATGAATGAGATACAGTTAAGTGTTCAACCTGTGTAGGTTTTTTTTTCTTCCTCCAGATTAGTCAACATTTTCAATTACTTAATAACTAAAAAGCGAAGTAAGGAAACATTCAGTATCATTTTCCAAGGCACCAACATGTCCCTCTGATTTTTTCTTCTCTCCACTCCTCCACTGTGGCTGTCTACTTTATAGCTCTTTATGTTACATTTTCACCATGGGCAAGTAAGAAATGAATTGAATTTTAACTGTGATGAACTGCTCGTGACAGAATAAAAGGTCATTTTAAAGTTAAATGCTAATATTATCTTTTCTCATTATTGGGCACATTAGGTTGTCCAAATTTTTGTCTAAGATGTTTATCATTATTAGTTATTCAAAAACAATGCACAGCTATTCGCTCTATAACTGATGAGACAGTAAATCTTCTAATGAAAAGGCTTCAAGCCTGACCATTAAAAAGGTACTTAGTTTGAACTCCATTAGCAGTAATGAATGTGTTCTTTGACACATGTAACTTTCAAACCATACTCATATTTCACAAGCCAAACAATTTGACACATTTGGTCATAGAGACTGAAATGTAACATCTACTAGTTTAACTTCTGAAGATGAAATAAAAATATTACCTACTATTTGGTGTATTGAAGACATATGGAGGCTATTTGCTTTTAAAATATTTTATTATAATTATTTCTTAATTTATATTAGCATCTGTAAGTGCCAACATTAGATTTTACTAATTGACCATCCACGTTTACTTAGCAAAGAGCTACAGGTTTTACTAATATTAATACTAAATCTCAGAATTTCTGCAAAGGGAATTATCATTTCCTATGTATAGACTGAGAAACTGAGGTTCAGGCGTAGGAAGTGACTTGATCAAGGGCATTTACTAGTATGCTTCCTTCTGCAGGACAGAGTTAAAAGCTTGACTTCGAAGCCAATAATTCTCCCGCTGCATCCATTGGCCTGATGTCTTAGTAGGCTAAGAGATGTCCTATGATCTTCTAGGACAAGGGCTCTGGAATGCTGGTGGGGCCTTATCTGCAGAACATGAAGGGGCTTGAGACAAAAGGGTTGTGCGGTGGGAGAGGTCAAGAGTAGTGAATTTGCCTTGGGGGTGACAGAAACTGTAACAGGGTGGGTTGCTCATAGTCTGTGTGGAGAGGGGTAAGAGTCTGTTAGGAAAAATGGACAAGATAAAGAGGAATATCAAGAGGCCCTGGAGGGTTGACCAGCATGTATTGTTGATGCTGTGACTCAGCAGGAGGGAGGTATGTCCACAGCTCAGGGTTGGATGCAAGTCTCACTGGACCCTCATGCTCCACACCAGTGAGAAGGTGTGGGTTACAGGAGTATTGTAGTAGTGGAAATGCTATTACAATTTATTTTTAATGTTTGGGGATTGTTTTCCTCTTTTAAGTCTTAAGGAAATAAGGTTCTGTAACTTTCCTAAGTCTTCAGAATTAAGGAAGGGCTTTTGTTTCACCTCAAGTATAATTTGGATACAAGTGGACCCATAGAGCCTTATAATTGTTCAAATATGTATTATTTAATTCTGAACAGTGAGAAGCACTTTTTGAGATTAAACCCCAGAGAAAACCATTAGTGAGCATTTACCAGCAAAATCGTCGTTGGCTAGGGTCAGGGGGAGGTTCTTGACACTCTCGGCATCAATTATACTCTTTGATTTCCTTATATCTCCCCCCAGTCACCATTGTCTCTTCTTACGACACAAGCCTTTGTCCAGAAAAAGGCAACATATGTTGCACAAAGATGCTATGACTTCCTTTTTATTTTCTATCTCTGAAGTTTGAGTAAGTAACAAGGGGAACTGTAACCATGGATACAATGACAAGCAAAGGCAGAGAACTGACTCTGTGAAGTGGAAATGACAGGAACTCTGGGATGTGATGAACATGCACTTGCAGAGTTTATGACCATCCGGTGGAGACCTGGGTCTCACCAGGAATGCACTCTGTGCTTTAGAAAGGCAGATTTCAAAAAGTTCAAAGAAAGGGCTTCTGAATGCAGGTGGTAGATTTAACCGCGCATCTGATCTGTTCCCTCCATAAACCCCACTTAAGCAACAGTAAACAGATTTTTTTTTTTAACTAGACATAAACCCACTAGGATAGAGGGAATAGAGAAAAAGAAACACCAACAAACTTTTAGGAACTGAAAAGCAGTACACAAGTTCTAACTAACCTGACAGGAAAAATGAAACAAACAGAACAAAACTATAAAGCCAAACCCTAAATCAACAATGACTGGGAAGAGGCAGCAAAGCAACAACTCAGTTTTTCAGGTGGCTTAGAAACTGGGAGCACCAGGTATCACAGGATACCTGGGAAGAAGAGTTCAACTACTGAGGACTGATTGAAAGCTGTTTAAGAAATTGGACTCAGAATACTTTTCAGTGCCTATCTGACCATCTGCCCATGTCTTGTCAGAGACAGAAGGTTCATTCTTTGGAGAGGTTAAAACTGAGGTTCTTCAGGCTACAGTAGCCCCCCATGGTTGAAGATGGGGATACCATCCCAAAGCAAAAAAATAAGCATATGCTGGACGCTGAATATTCAGTCCCTTCCACTTTCAGCACCACTTGTGTTTCCCCCTGTTGGGTTCCAGAAAGGTTGACTGGCCATCATCCTTGCAAGCAAAAGATCAGAAAATTCTTTTTCTGTGAGAATCTAAAAAGCTCATGAAGAAATATTAAATCATACTTATCTTAGTGTTTCTCCAACAAATGGCCCACCCACATCAACAAATGACCCCCAGTAATGTCTTTAGTTACAAGCACCACCTATAGGCTCAAAGTTGACTTTTGAGTCAACTTTGACTCAACTTTGTGTCAACTTTGACAATTGACTTTTATTCCCTCGCTCTTTAAAGGAACGGATAATCAAGGATTACTGGACTTCTGAGAAAAGTCTACTAACATGAGACACAGAAGCCAAAGTAAATGAAAAGATAAAGAATCTTGGAGGAAAACAGATACCATGGAGGAGGAAAACAAATCTTCAAAAATGTGTTATTAATAACCTCAGAGAAGTAAAGATATTTCATCCAAGAAAGAAGTGGGCATATTAAAGAATCATTCAGAGAGAAAAAAGAGAGAGAGAGAGAAAGAGAGAGAGAGTTCTAGGAAATAAGAACATAAGAAAAGAAATTGAAAATTGAATACAACAGTTAGAGAAAAAAATTGAGAAAATCTCCCAGAAAGTAAAGTGAAAAAAATGGAGAAAGAAACAAAGGGAAAAAAAATAAAATTAGAAAATCAATTAGGAAGTCCTATTATCCAAAAAGTAGATGTTCTACCAAGACAGAAAAAGAAAACAAAATTGTAAATGACATAATTCAGGAAAATTTCCCTGACGTCAAGGACATAAGTTGCACGATTAAAAGAGCCCACTGAGATCCCTGCATAATTAAAGAAAGTCAATTCACGAGTCATTTCCATATTTCAGATCAATGGTGTAGCTTTGAGTGTGTTAGAAACATCCAGAAAGGGGAGAGATTTACATAAATGGGAAAGGCATCAAAATAGCTTCGTATTTTTTAGTAGCAAAGGTTGATGAGAGAAGGCAGCTGAAAAATGCATCCAAAATGTTGATGGAAAATGGCTTTCAGTCTAGAACTTTATGCCCAAACTGTCAATTAAATGGTAAAGAAGAATAAAGACATTTTCAGGTATACAGGATCTCAAGATATTTACTTCCTTGCTTATGAAATTGTTATAAGATATGCTTCACCCAAAAAAAAAAAAAAAAAAAGAGTAAACCAACACAGAGTAAGATACCAAATAATCAGAAACAGGAGCACAAACCCTGGAGAGAAATTTAAAAATCTTCATCTAACACTTAATCTCAGGAAACAAACTGACAGTTGCTGGAGGGGAGGGGTGGAGGAGGGATAGGGCCGTTGGGTGATGTACGTTGGAAAGGGTATGTAGTATGTGAGAAAACATAAATAAATAATAAAAAATAATAAAAAATAAAAGTCCTCCTCTGCGGGATGAATCTCAGATTGCCAGGTGTGCCCTAGGCAAGGACAACCTGGTCTGAAGCCATGTGACTCAAAGTAAAAATATTGAGGCCATCAATACCATGTTCTTGGCTATATTGCTGCCATCTTATTTTTATGAAACTACAAGAGAACGTGGTCCAATGGGCTGGGGGGACAGGGAGGACCTAGAGAGGCAAATAAGATCTATCAAATGGGTAAATAGATATGCCAACCACGAGAAAAGCAGAGAGAGTTCTTAGGAGAGCAGCAGGAGAAGTCCCAGAATGAGAATATTGGGTCAGACTAGAGGGTAGACAATCCAGATAGAAGAAATCTCTAAAAGAAAAGATTCCAAGAAAACTTGATTAGGTTACATGATGTAGTTAATCTTTCATAAAGTACTGTGATGCTAATCACAAACATAGTAAAGTAAAACTTAACATTGATTTAAACCAAAACTATCATTCAACAATACCAAAAGGCAGAGGGAAGGAAATCGAGGGCAATGACAGTGTTAGAGAATTAAATCCTCCTCGGTTATAATAATAAGTCAATGTATAGTATCTCAGAGAGATCAAAAGGAACTGTATAACCTAATAAACAAACAAACAAATAAATAAATAAAATATATAGATAGATGCCTAAATGTCAAATGAAATTTTCCACCCCAGGAGAGAGGACTCAGAAGGCAGGGGTGGGAAAGGATGTTGGCCAAGAAACCAGGGTCATTATAATCAAGGGTATGTTATGGCCCAGAGCTAATTGTTCTCGTCTTTTCCGTACTCCCTGTCTAGTAATGTAATGCTGGTTGCTTCAAATTAGCCATGGTGGGAGTGTTCACACTGGGGAACTCAGGGAATGCCTTACATCTTTATTCACCTCACCCCTCACGCATCCCCTCACACACACACCCCTCTGCGATAGAACTAGTTGTTTTGTTTTTATTTTTTAAGATTTTATTTATTTATTTATTTGACAGAGAGAGAGAGTGATCTCAAGTAGGCAGAGAGGCAGGCAGAGGGGGAGGGGGAAGCAGGCTCCCTGCGGAGCAGAGAGCCCGATGTGGGGCTCGATCCCAGGACTCTGAAATCATGACCTGAGCCGAAGGCAGAGGCTCAACCCACTGAGCCACCCAGGCGCCCAACAGAACTAGTTGTTAAATATTTACTGGTAGTCCATTAACTGCACGCCTCCTTGATTTTTATTCACAAATTCATAAAACATGTGTAGTTCAGCTAATAATAATTAATAAATAATTTATAATAATAAACATCAGAACATTCCAGGAAAATATTTTTATGACCCTATGTTCTAAGAGTCTTAAGAATATTGATAACTCCAGAAGAATTGAAGACTATAATAGTTATGCTAATATAATCACACATTATTCCAGTGAGGGAGGAAAAAGAAGGCACTTAAATTAATGCAAATAACAGGGAGCTTTTATGACGAACTCAGAATTTTTAATGATCTATACAAATACAAACGTTGGAAGGAAGGCTATAAGATCATGTATGATTATGGGAAAAAGCCACAATGCCAAGAGAACAAAACAAGTTTAAAATAAGCTCAGGCTTCCTGAAAAACTTACATTTAACACAAATCTTTTTAACCTATTTATGAAGTAGGAAAATACACAGAAGAGTAGGATGTCTTTTTTTTTTTTTTTTTAGAAGATGGTGTTAACATATGATGGAAAAGAGTACAAAACTGTCCAGCTCTGCTGTTCCTGAGGTAACCTCCATGGAGGGAAAGGGCAGATTATCACTTTGGGAATGTTCAGTGTGTCCTGCAGAAGCTAATATGTGAGTGATACTCGGATGTTGTACCTTGTGACCTGGGACGAGGCACAGGGTCCTCCTTCCAGACTCTAAAGGGAACATAGTGACTAACACATAGACTGTCAGAGATAATCCTACCTTTCCACTGATCTGTCCTCTTTACTCAGTTTCCTCCTTATAAATCCCAAATTATCTGGATGTCATTCAGTCACGTCAGTCATCTTGAGCAGGCATCGATGTTTGGGCAAGTAGCCCCATATTACTTGATTCAGAGAGCAAACAAACACAAAAACGTGAAACAAAGAGTAAATAAAGACAATTCTGTTTTTGTTTAGTGGTTAAGCAGAAGATATAGTAGTCTGGGGCAATAGAGAGGATTATTGAAAATAAGTCTTTTGATTCCATAATTTAAGTGCTCAATGAATGAACCTTAAATATGTCCTTGGTTCTGACTGTGAAACTTTAACAACATTTAACACTTTAGCAACATTTCATTTGCATTTCTTTCCTTCCTGTTTAAGAATCTTCATTTAAAGAGAGAATTTCAGCCTGGTCATTATCGTTAAAAAAAATAATAATAATTTCATAGTGATAGTATCCTGTTTTTCTCTGAAAATAATATTTGAAACCATTACTGTTCCATATCAAGAACTCAATAAGGAAACATGACCCTGAAACTCATGGAATAGAAAAATTATCCTTTTTCTTTACAGTTTAAGTCAATCATATACTGATTCCAAAATATATTCTGCTGGGACTGTATAAGTCATAGGTTCAGTCTTGTGTGTTTCTATGAAGCCACTGTTAGGAAATAGCACTGCTTGGGGCGCCTGGGTGGCTCAGTGGGTTAAGCCTCTGCCTTCGGCTCAGGTCATGATCTCAGGGTCCTGGGATTGAGCCCCACATCGGGCTCTCTGCTCAGTGGGGAGCCTGCTTCCCTTCCTCTCTCTCTGCCTGCCTCTCTGCCTACTTGTGATCTCTCTCTCTGTCAAATAAATAAATAAAATCTTTTAAAAAGAAAAAAAAAAGGAAATAGCACTGCTTACAAAGACAAGACACATTCCCATTTTTTAAAAAAAAAAGATCTTTTTTTGTGTATCTTGCTTTTGCTCACTGAACCATTTATGATTTTTGTTGATTATACTATAATTTGAAGCTTTTCACAAATACATTTTTTGTTACCATAACTCCAACCTATAAAGGAGTCATTTACCTTGCTGGCCACTGTGTTCGCCTTGGGTCTTCCGAGAGCGAGCTGGTGAAGCAGGAAAATGGGCTCAAGGATGGGGGGCCGAGGAAGCCCTGGACTGCAGGTGTGATCACGCTTTTTAGAACTTCATGAAGGTATTTGTTTATCTTAGTCCTTTTGGGCTGCCATAACAAAATTACCATAAACTGGGCGTTTATCAACAACAGATATTTGTCCTCACGGTTCTGGAGTCTCGGACATCCAAGATCAAGGTAGTGGGGTTCTCGGGTCTGATGAGAGCCCACATTCTGGTTCAGAGATGTTGCCTTCTTCTTGTGTCCTCACGTGGAGGAAGAGGCCAAGCTGTCCTCTGCCTTTTTAAGGAGGGCACTGATCCCATTCTGAGGGCTGCACCTCATGACCTAATTACCTCTCAAAGGCCATCCCTGAAAACACCATCTCTGGGGACATCAGGTTTTTAACATATTAACTTGGAGGCAGGGGGGACACAAGCAGTCAGTCTCTCACATTTTTGTTTTATTTTACTTTATTTTATTTTATTTATTTTTAAAGATTTTATTTATTTATTTGACAGAGAAAGAGAGATCACGAAAGCAGGAACACAAGCAGGGGGAGTAGGAGAGGGAGAAGCAGGCTTCCTGACAAGCAGGGTGCCCTAGGCGGGGCTTGATCCCAAGATTCTGGGATCATGACCTGAGCTGAAGGCAGATGCTTAATGACTGAGTTACCCAGACGCCCCAATCTATCACATCTTTATAAAAACAAAAAGCTTTATGAGAAGAGGGAGGTAAACAGCTCTGCTAAATTCCTTTCTGTTAACTGTTTACCTGAAGAAGTGTAATACTACTGTATCTCCATGTTATATAACATGAAAATAAAACAGAAATATAAGCTTTGCCTTCAAGAAGCTCACAATCTACTTCAAAACTCCTTGAAACCTTAAAAAATGATTATTACACACACACAACATGAATAAATGTAAAGGCTAGGATATTTAAGGAAAAAGAATCTTAGGCAAAATTTTTATGCTTGAGATCCAATTGCCAAGCTTGACCTAACTGAACTTAATTATTCTTATGGGTCACTCTCAACTAATTCCGATCTTTTAGACGAGTAAGACCACTTTCTGCAGAGAAAATAACTTTATCTTTCTTAGCAACACAATTACATTATTATGGTTTTTTTAGAAATAGTTCATTAAGAAGGAGACAAAGACAAATACCACTGATTTGAAATTGTTAGTTCAGAATCACATGGTATGAAATTGAAAACATGCATCGACTGAAGATTATAAATATGCTGACTACTAAGTGGAAAATATTATTTGCCTTTAAAATAGTAGTTTCTGCTCACTTAATAGGGCATTAGCAAATAAAGTCACAGCCATCCATCATGCTGTGTTATTGGTTGTGTGTTATATGTGTCTAGATGATGTGGAGACCAGCTGATGTCTTAATGAAAAATTTAAGGGTATCAAAGGGAAAGCAACATGAGCTGCAGTTTCGAGAAGACGCAGAGGGCAGAGAGAAAAGCAAGACTCTGGGTTGGAAAAATCTGGTCAGTATTCTAGCTTCACATCTTACTGGCTGTGTAACGTCCATCAAGGTTCTCAACTGCCCCAAATCTCAGATTTCTTCTCCTTCCCTCCTTTCCTTCCTCCCTTCCTTCCCCCTCCCTCCCTCCTTCTTTCCCTCTCTCTTCTTTCTTTCTTTTTTCTTCCTTTCTTTCCTTCCCTCCATCCTTCCTTCCATTCTTCCATTCTTTTTCCTTCTCTCTCTCTCTTATTCCCTCCCTCCTCTGTTCATTCTCTCCCTCCTTTCTTTTCTTTCTTTCTTTCTTTCTTTCTTCTTTCTTTCTTTCTCTCTTTCTCTCTTTCTTTCTTTATTTTCTCTTTTTCTTTCTGTCAATTCCTTATCTGTAAAATGGGACAACTCTTCCGAACAACATGTGACTTTTGGTGAGAATGAAGCAACAAATAGAGCACGTGGCATAATGTCCGGAAGATGTAGGCACCTGGGTTTAGTTCCCCTTCCTGACTTAATATTGGTGACTTTTGCCTTGTGGAATTTAACAAAGCAATATGCATATACTTGTCTATGGAGCTCAAGAATTTTTATTAATTTCTCATTATTTCTGTATAGAATGGGATGTTTAGAATTGGACAGAAAACAAAAAGCACTTAACATTTTTTTTTCAATTAAGAGAGTACCTGTCTAAGAGAAATAAAAATCCAGATCCAGTTAAGGATTATATATTATTATACACAAAGATTTATTCTGGTCATTCACTCTTCCATATTCATCTCAATGCAAATAAATTATTTTCTAACACATGTACTTTGTATCTACAAATAGTTACCTCTTTATCCATTTTTGGATTGTTTTGAGTTTATTAAGCTATGAATCTTGACAAAAATCCCAAATGTATTTATTCTCAATAATCATAGCAATAGTTAACATATTAAAGTTTTTACTATATATCAGGATCCCCATGTCCTAATCCTTGGCATTGGTAAATATGTTAAGTGCACAGCAATTGGGAATTAAAGTTGCAGATGGCTTTAAGGTTGCTAATCAGCTGATCTTAAAATTAGGAGATTATTCTGGACTCCACTGTGGGCCCCATGTAATGACAGGGGCCCTTTAAATGTGGAGAGGAGGGGCACCTGGGTGGCTCCGTGGGTTAAAGCCCCTGCCTTCGGCTCAGGTCATGATCCCAGGGTCCTGGGATCGAGCCCCGCATCGGGCTCTCTGCTCAGCGGGGAGCCTGCTTCCCCCACTCTCTCTGCCTGCTTCTCTGCCTGCTTGTGATCTCTGTCTGTCAAATAAATAAATAAATAAATCTTAAAAAAAAAATGTGGAGAGGAGTGACAGAAGAGTCAGCATTGCAGTAATTTGATGTGAGAGACAAGACCAGCCACTGGGGCTTTGAAGTTGGAAAGGGGCAGGAGCTGAGGAAGCCAGCAGCCTCTAGAAGCCAGAGTGCAGCAAGGAAACAGAATCTTCAGAAGGTCTCCAGCAAGGTACGCAGCCCTGCTGTCACCTTGATTTTAGCCCAATGAGACACATTTTTGACTTCTGAACTACAGAACTGCAGGATAATAAATTTGTGTTGTCTAAAGCCACTAAGTTTGTGGTAATTCATTACTGTAGTAATAGGATTATAATATGCAAACACTCTTCTAAAATATTTTATATGTATTAAGTCATCTTATTTTGAAAATAATCTTATAAACCAAGTGCCAGGGTGGCTCAGTCAATTAAATGTCCGACTCTTGATATCGGCTCAGGTCATGATCTCAGGGTCATGAGATCAAGCCCCAGGTTGAGCTCCGCATTGGGCGTGGCGCCTGCTTAAGATTCTCTCTCTTCCTCTTGCTCTACCCCTCTGCTCCCCGCTCTCTCTTTCTCTAAATGAAAAAAAGAAAAGAAAAAAATAACCTAGGTCTTAGTATTATTCTTTTCCTTTTATGGTTAGGAAAAAATTTTAAAAAGAGCTGAATGCATAAAGAAGTCAAGTAATTTGCCAAAGTTAGAAAGTATTTGATCCTGAGGGATTGATCTTCTGATTCCAAAACCTCCATTCTTAAAACATTACAATACACTGCCTCTCTTGACTAAAATACATTTTTAGGTGGTTCATGGGACCCCTGATGCTTCTCCATCGATGTCAGTGATCTAGAAAGTGTTATCTGCCTATCATTAAAGGAAATAATTTTCACCTCACCTTAAACTTTTTTTTATGGTTCAAGCACATCATAGGCATATTAAGATGGGTTAATGTAAAATTATTTTAGAATAAATGAATCTATCAGTAAAATGGCAATATAGCATCCATAGTTGGTGAGAAGCTGATTTATGGGGAAAGAATGGGTCTCATGCCCTCTTCTCCTTTACCTTGTTTCCATCTCTCTTTCTGGTTCTCTGTCTCTCTCTGGTTCTCTCTCTCTTTATCTCATGTACCTAATATACATTTCCCCAAGAGTCATTAACATATAAATGCAATAAAGCACTGCCCTACCAGGGGAAGAGGCCAGGGGAAGTACGTTGTAAGAAGGCAGGGTAAGGGTGAGTTCGGCTTGACAAGAGCCTGTGCGTCTGAGATGGTTGACCGGGAAGCTTTCCCACTGCACTTCTTACCACTCTGTCAATCCTCACCTGCTACTTGGGTTGGGTCTGCACTTGTCATCTGACATCTGAGTGTTTCTGTTTCTTCACATTGTAAACAATCTAAATAAACATAGGTAAGACAAAAAAAAATCCCAAACACTTATAAGAGTCTTTCAAACATTTTCATGAGAGACATGGTACTAAAAAAAGTTTTAAAAGAGAGAGAAAAGGAGATACCATCTATTTTGTGCTACTCTCCCCCTTTTAGTAAACTTTGACCTCTCTACTCTTGAGTTTTCAATGCCACTGCCCGTCTTCATGGAAAAATGAACCTTCTTTCTTTTGCATAACATATCAGAATTGTTTTAAGTTAAAAATAGAGGGTAAATAAGAATTAAAAATAAATAATATCTAAAAATATTATTTAAATTTTTAAAAATTATTTTTCTTTATATATGTGTATTATATACTTTAGTGGAATAATGACAGAAAACATGTATTTGGCAACTGTGCTGAAATGAAATAAGTAGGAAACGGTCAACTGTACCAAAAATTAGTTTTAAGTTCTATACCAGGCATTTAGATCCCCAAGTGATGGCAGAAATAGTCTGTGACTAGGGAGCACACCCACTTACTGTGACAACACTGTCCTGAATGGAAACCAGAGCACTTTGTTGCCGAACTTAAATACCACTATCCCTCACTGGACAAAGACAACACGCTTTTTGCCTGTAAGAGTATTTTATTAAAATCATTTCTCTGCACTACAAGTCAGTGACAGGTGTTAACCAAGTCAGTTGGCAAACATTATTATGTTTTTTAGATAGGATGCTTCTAAATGACAGTTTCATAATAATCTAAAAGAGCACATAATACACAGGCAAGCCCTATGCTAAATTATTAAGTAATAAAATGTTGCATAATTGTAATATTCTCTGGACTACCCATCCTTTTTTGCAGATTCTTCCCCAAACTACACTTTTCCCCCACTAATGCACACATGTACCTACATATGTACACATACACACTCCTGAAAGATGTCAATTTCGAATACTTGTTCAACTTCCTGCCAATGGAAAATTGCTCTCAGGGGAAAAGTAAACTCTAAATAACTAATCAGACTGTGTAAGTTATAACACTTATAATGTCATAGAGTTGTTACTTCTAGTGGTGTTCGTATTTTGCCCTTAAAAAAAGGGGAAAGTGCAAGGGGAGGTCCCAAATGAATAAATGTGTATTGGTGAGATTTCATAAAGCAAATGGCAGGTGAGATCCCTTTTTTGTGCAAGGGCTTGCTTCCCTGCGACTCTGAAATCACACAATTTAAAGTGACCATCTGTTTTTGAAGCATTCCTACCTAAACTGCATGCATAATATGGGCTCTCTTGTTAAGCACAAGACTCCAAAATTGTAGATCCTGAGTATCTGTAGACAGTTTAAAATATACCACATATAACTTGATCAGCAATGCATTATAAAGACTCTACAAAGTAGATAGAAATCACCCATAAGGCAGGTACGAGGGATCATTTAATTGGCAGTAAGTAAAACAAGGGTCAGTCCCAGGCAGTGAAGATCTTTTGATTGGACCACATAGCAATACATAAAAATAGATAAAAGTAACAATACAAAACGCAACCATATATAGAACACATAGTATCATTTTATGTGCATTTATATTAAAAAAAACAACAACATAATTTCTGGGGCACCTAGGTGGCTCAGTGGGTTAAAGCCTCTGCCTTCGGCTCAGGTGATGATCCCAGGGTCCTGGGATCCAGCCCCGCATCGGGCTCTCTGCTCGGCAGGGACCCTGCTTCCCCCTCTCTCTTTGTCTGCTTCTCTGCCTGCTTGTGATCTCTGTCTGTCAAATAAATAAAATCTTTAAAAAAAAAAGAACATAATTTCTTAATGCAGAAAATACGGCCCCTCACTTATTGTGAAAGGTGGGAAGACATATCAACCTTATATACTTTAGCAGTATGTGTTTTTACTTATACTTTGAGATCGGGATAAAAGGTAGCTTGCATATGTATTTCAAATTACATTTTGTTTTCATTTTAATCAGCAATTCTCATTTTTATGTCACAAGATGGGGGGTCTGTATTAATTGGATAGAGTATGACAGGAGAAAATACAGAAGTAGTATGTTTTTTAAACATGTTTTAAAAAGAATTAACTAAATCCTTTTTCGACTATAACTTGGTTTCTTTAAGGCTTCATTTATTTCAGGCTAAGGTTTTATGAGCATCTACCAATTTATACTTATCTTCGTGAGAATAGAAATTGATTTTCTACTATAGGTGTTGCTTACTCTAGGGAATAGACACATTCTAGAAAGAGAGTTGCTGGAAATGGTTTTTTGTAATACTTGCATTTTATTTTCCCCTTGACATTCATTATAAACTTGAGGACTGTATGACAAAATATTACAAGAAAAAATCAACTCAAACTTAGTCTTTAGAAAGAATATTTTTTTCTGAGAAAAAAATACTAACTTTAATGTATAATTGCACATTAGAATTTGGGGTATATTAATTTTAGCCTGCTGCCTTTAAGGTGACAAAATGGGGGTTGGAATAAAGAAAAGGGACTACTAGTTGTTGAGTTCCTCTATGTGCCAAGTGTCATTATATACCTCAAAATGCATGTAAGTTTTATGCAGATTGAGATCTTGGACTAATTGCATCATAATCAGATGAAATGTTATGTTCCAAGGCTGACTGTAAGTCTACGAAATTAGAATCAAAGTCTTTGGGGGATGAGGCTGGGAAATCCTCATTTTTAACGAGCAGATCTGGTATTTGTTAAGCAGTCTTAAGTTTGAGAAGCACTGATCTATGTTGGGGAGGTCCCCCCTTTCTAGGGAAAAATTTTCATAAACTAAGTAAGTTATTGAAAAAGACCCTGTTTACAAATTTAAGGTCTTAATTTTTAATTTCTTGACTATTTGCATGTGAAAAATTTCTGGGGGCTCCTGCGTGGCTCAGTCATTAGGTATCTGCCTTCGGGTCAGGTCACGATCCCAGTGTCCCGGGATCGAGCCCCGCATTGGGCTCCCTGCTTGGCAGGAAGCCTGCTTCTCCCTCTCCCGCTGCCCCTGCTCGTGTTCCCTCTCTCGCTGTGTCTCCCTCTGTCAAATAAATAAATAAAATCCTTTAAAAAAATAAATAAATGAATTTCTGTTCTTGAATTGTAACCGCAGAGCTCGGATCTAGTAAGGAGGGTATATGACTACAACTGGCTGAGATGTCATCTCCTTAACTCCTAACTCAGGGAAAAGAATTGATCTTTTTGGGGGGCGGGGGGCGCAGAATAAAAGCTGGAATGCTGAGATCTGCCTAACTGGATTTCCCCATTTCTTTCAGATGAATGGATTTTCCTAGGGTGAAACCCCAAAGCAGACCACAGAAATGATTCTGAAAGGTAGCTAAATCAAAACACTTTGATAAGCCATCAAAGGCTGATATTGTCTTTTACTAACATTCAGCAGAACACATATTGCTACATACTAGGAACTGATCGTTCAAAAGCCAATTGATGTCACAGACAGTGCTAAAGCGGTTCATGAATTTGAAATGACAACAGATGCTTTGAAAAAGGCAAACCGGCTGGATTTTGATTGAACATGCTAATTTTCAAAAGAATATTTCCCAAGCTCGATTTTATACAGTACAACCTGTTAAGACTATTTGGGAATCACAGGGGCTGGTGATAAAATAATATTGAGCTCAATTATCCATTATCAGAGGAAAAGAGAGCATCATCCCCTTTGTCCCTTTGCAGGTTGATTTGAATACACAATACCAGAGGGGGCAGTGAGATGACTCAGAGGACAAGTGGCTGTGGCTCAGGGAACGATCAGAGTGAGTAAGTGACAGAATTGGGGGATATGTCCCTGCTAATTTGGTTCTGTGTTGAGATTCAAGCTTTAATTTCTACCACTTGAGAAAAGAGAGTTAAACAAATAGTCTCTGTCCTTAAGGCAAGATTAAATTGAATCCTTTATCATGGGGATCCATAGAAGATGAGAGTAAGAATTCTCATCAGTCAGTTACCTTTAGAAAATATTTAAGTGTAGGATCTCATGGTAGAGAAATGTTTCCTTGTAGCCAAGTTCCCCTCAGCTGCTCAAAGTAGAAATTCAGGACTTTTTGGATTGATTTCAAATGGATGGCACTCCTTGACCTCCCTCTGCTCAAGCATTTTAGAATTTTTTCTGATTAAATCACCAGTGAGAGGATGGCCTTGTTGTACCAACAACAGTGATATGAGGGTCGGCTCCCAAATATTTCCTCCTGTTGCCTGATATCTCCTCTGTTTGATCTAATTCCTTTGGCTCTTCCTCTAGTACAAATTTTGCTTATGCTTTA
Organism: Martes martes; assembly: GCF_963455335.1. Lineage (NCBI taxonomy): Eukaryota > Metazoa > Chordata > Mammalia > Carnivora > Mustelidae > Martes > Martes martes. The sequence continues at coordinate 16,045,510 of NC_137903.1, read as the reverse complement.
ACATTCTTCGCAACAGGGATTGCAATGACATAAATGAGACATGCAGCTCAAAAATAGCTTTAAGGGTAGTTTTGCCAGAAAACTTGGTAATAGAGATAAATAATACTTGTAATATTTTTAAAAATCAAAACAATACCAAAAAAATTCCTGAGGAATAAAATATCAAAATTTTAAAGAGAGTCTATTGTAGTTTGTTTTTCTGAGCCTAAATTACTGGGCAGGAGGAATCATCCTTTCCATTCCTCCTGGCCCCAGAGCCATTGCATTTCTTTGTCTCCCCAGACCTGCCACCGGGTAGATTTGCAAGAGTTGACAATGACCTGCAAACAGAGGGGGCAAACAGGGGGTTTATATGTAATATATGTTTTTTCATTGTAGGGCTTTATTGTTTACCACTTGGTTGCAAACATGAGAGATTATTTGGGTAAGTGAGTGTAGGGGTGCACTTTTTTTCTGTTTTTCTATTTGTCTCTGACATGACACTGTTAGTGTCTTAAATTACTTAATATACAGCTAATGTAAGTATCCCATTAGCCACATCTGATGTTAGAATGAAGATACTGGAAATTTCAAAGAATTCTCCTGTTTATGTTTTTAAGAAGTCATAGTTTTGCAGTTGAATTGATTCCCCACTATTTAATTTGTATTATGTTCTTTGAAATAGGATTAAACACCCTTCTCACAAATCCAAAATGTGGATTTTGTGTTTTAAACTTAGGAATATTATATCCTGATTGACAAGCAGTCCGAAAGGTTGAAAGAACTAAAGAATTTCATCCCTACTCTGGGCCAAAAGATCCAGCTTAGAAAGCTGCCTGTAGAGGAGCTTAAGAGAGATTTATTGGAAACATTTTTTTTGGCTTTTAAAGCTCTTTTTAATGGGTAACCTAAATGCCATTTTAGTATAGAGTCTGTAGACTTCTAACGGCCGTACCAGAAGTGCCCCTTCTAATTGGCTGCTTAGATGGCAAGGTCACACATATCAATCAAGACAGCAGACATTTTGGAAAAGTTAAGACTGAAAGAATCATTAAATACTTTTTATAGTTTTCTTTCTAAAAAATAGTAGAAATCTAATCTCAGAGTTGTCATATACCTGTTATTTTCCTGATTAATTTTAAAGATTAGACGCCTTTCCTATAAAATTTTCTCAATTCAAGGTAATAACAAGTGCTCCTTGCCTCCACTTTAGTGCGAATTTTGTTTACTTTGAAAGGTTTTATAATAAAATATTAAAAACATCTCATCCAATGTGACTATCTGAGAATGCCCACTTCCTTTGGGGAGCAGATCGAAAGCTAATGCAACTTTAGATGGCACGCATATCAAACCTTTACAGATGACTAAAATTTTGAAGATAAGAAAACTCACAGATATAGAGAGTTTCAAGGATTTCTTCTGCCTCCTCCTCCTCCCCACTTTCCTCTCTTCCTCCTCTTCCTTTTTCTGTTTTGATATGTTGCCATTTGTTTTTAATTGGAATTGACCTGAAAATATATGTCTTCAGTCAACGTAACAGGAATGTAAGTACCTTAGTGTGAATGAAGAAAACCCATTGGCTGTTAGAGAACAATAGAAGAGAGGAAGCCAAAGCCAAAGGTTGCAGAGATGTGCAGTAAGGTAAGTCCTGAGGTTTGAAAAGTGATTGTAGGCAATCCCTTCCTTGATTGAATCATGTGAATGAAGACTTCTAAGTTAAACCCCAAGGTTTATTTTGAGGAATGAAGGGTTAGCTTTAAAGGCATAATATGGAAATTGAGAACAAGGGAGTTTCCGACAACTCAAAGGAACACTTTCCTGATAAGGACTTTGCAGTCTTTGCCTACCTCCCACTCCATTATATCATATACACAACTAACTGCCGAAATCTCTTTAAGCAGTATTCAGTTTTTTTCCTCTTCAAGAAGTTGTGTAGACAATAAATAGAACAGATTGGGCCAGTCTAGCAGGCATCAGGTGAAAAAAATAAAATTATTTTTACACTTCTTTGCTGACATTCCATGTCATGCTCTGGACGCCGTTATGATTTTTTGTGAAGTTGTAGGTGTTGCTTCCTGTAAAATATAAAACACATGCATATTTTCAGAGAGTTTGTCGGTCCATGTTTCTTATTTTTTCTCAGCAAATAAGAAAGATAGGTAGACAAGCAAATTCCATAATGACTAGAAGCAAAAGGAGAGAAAAAGTAAGATAAAGAGAAGTAAGAGAGACTATATGAAGATGAGAGCTGACGGTACAGATCCTCTACCTGATAAATCTTTTATTTTTTTCCATATACACCTTGGTATTGAAAATGAATGGCATGAACCTATGTTAACCCAAAACAGCATGGAATGTGAAACTGGAGGGAGAATTTGCAAATATGTCTTCTTAAAGAGGATTCCCGGGGCGCCTGGGTGGCTCAGTGGGTTAAGCCTCTGCCTTCGGCTCAGGTCATGATCTCAGGGTCCTGAGATCGAGCCCCGTATCAGGCTCTCTTCTCGGCAGGGAGCTTGCCTCCCCCCACCCCCCACCCCCGCCTGCCTCTCTGCCTATTTGTGATCTCTCTCTCTCTGTCAAATAAATAAATAAATAATCTTTAAAAAAAAAAAAAAAAAAAAAGAGGATTCTCTTCTTTTACCGGAAACATTATTTGAACACCTCCCTATTGCTGGTTATCAGATTCAAATGTGCTTTTTATGAACATCTTTACAACCTATCCCAACAAATATATTTAAGAATTAAAGGAAAGAATGTGTCTAAGTTTCTCCCCTTTCTTTATGAAGGAGAAAGTCAGGCTTTAGTTATTCTGACAGGGAAGTGTAATTCATATGTCACTAGAGGAAACTATTCCCCTAACAGTGTGTGTATTTCATTCTTTCCCTCATTCTCTCTCTCCCTTTCTCTCTCTCTCTTTCTCTCTTACACACACACACACACACATACACCGCACAATCTGAACAGGATAATTCTTCATTTTAATTTTCACATTCATTTATTTTTCTCCCCTAATCAACCGTAGGTCAACACTACTACCTAACAAGGAATTCTGATATGGGCACTGAGGATATAGTACTGAAAGAAATATTGCTATTACATTCCAAGAGGTCCTAATCTTTTTGTAAGCAGGGATATAGTATGTCTGGGTATATGTGTGCCTGTTATTATCATCTGCATAAAATAGTTTCTTATACACAAATGTTCTTCAATAACTACAAGTGAATTAAATTTGTTTCATTGATTTTATAAACACTTCTATGTTTATTCAGGGAGAAGATTAGTGATTATACAAAATACATTGGAGACATCCTGATTCTTAGTAAAAATTCTCAAAATTAAATTTTACACCATGCATGGTTTCTTATTAATTTAACAACTATGTATTGAGCCACTTTTATATTATAAATACTTGCACTTGATAGACTGTGATACAGACACATGTGTGCCTATGCACACCACAGATACAGTCCTCGCTTCCCTGGAAAGATGATATGCTTAATGAGTCCATTTTCCTTTCTGAATGCAAACTAAGAATAACATAGTGTGAGGCAGTAAAGAATAGCCTTTGGTCAAAGGACCAAAGAACAATGATGTAAGATGTTCAAGTATTTTAAGCAGTTGCCAAATACTAGGAAATGTATCCACCAATTGACTGATTACTTTGTGAAAACAAAAATAAAACCGAAAGTTAAAATAAAGATAAAAGGTTATTGTACCTCAATATTACCTATCCCCATCTACTCCATTATATGCTCCCTTGCTTATAATTGTAGTGTGATTATATTTAAGTTTTTAGTTATTACTTTTGGCTTATTTCCCCACTGACAAGTGAATATTGATTTAGAGCATGTTAATCTCAATGAATATATTTCATTTCCTTTTTCTTTTTTTATAGACAAAATTGACACCATGCAAAAAAAGATATTCGAGACTGTTATCTTTCCTCCCTCAAAATCTAGAACAAAGGGAAAGAAGGGCATTATCCCCTAAAAAACCTGCATAAATTAATGCACATCCACTAAGAAAACTGCATTTAGCCAAGCTGCTGATGGTAAGCAGGTTTATCTCGGGGCAATAACATTTGGAGAGAGACAATATCTTGGCTTTTACCAGTGACAGAGGGAATCCTTTGAGGCTCTGAGCTGGTGCAGAGTAATTTCCAATGAACCCATTTCAATAAATGAGTCTTCTTTTTTTCATTTGAAAGCTGAGGCCTTCATATCATGGTTTCTTTTCACAAGCTTCTGGTTACTTTAGTCCCTTTGCTGGTGTCTTCTTACCTTAGATTTCAAATCTATCTGTGTGTGTTAGACACATCATCAAATATATTCCAAAGTCGATTGGGAATTATTAAGAAATATTTCCAGCAATATAAAATACCATTATAAAACTGTGTCAATTAAACAAAATTAACAGAAAAGTAATCAACTTAAAAATTATTTTTAACACATTACAAAGAGTAAAAATTTCTGATCTCTAATTGCTCTTACATCAACAAAATGCCCATTAGAAAAAGTAACAAGCAAAGGCTGTGAGCAGACAATTTCTGGAAGGAGAAACACAGGTTGACAACCAATAAAAAATGTTAATTCTCAGTAATAATCAATCAGTGCAATTTTAAAGCGGCAAAATATACTGCCTTTAGGTTAAAACAACCCCAAAATTCCAGAAGCGAAAAACCATGATGATTTATTACTTGTTCTTTTTTTTTCTTTTTTTTTTTTTTTTGACAGACAGATCACAAGTAGGCAGAGAGAGAAGGGAGGAAGCAGGCTCCCTGCTGAGCAGAAAGCCCGGAGGCATGGCTCAATCCCAGGACCCTGAGATCATGACCTGACCCGAAGGCAGAGGCTTTAAACCACTGAGCCACCCAGGCGCCCCTTATTTCTTCTTCTTGCTAAATGTCATTCCTGGGTCGGGCGAGGGTTCTATTAACACCTTCTGTACCCTCAGACCAGACCTGAGGTGGAACAGAAACTAGGTAACTTTGCTGGCCATGGCCTAAGAAAAACAGAGGTTTCTCCTGTGAGTCTCCCTGACTATTAAATGCTCTAGTTCAGAAATGACACAGGGCACTTTGACTCAAAACACATTCAAGCAGGACTGGTTAAACCGTTCCAGCCTCCAGAATTGATTAGACGTTTAAAAGTAACAAATATTTGATGAGTAACAAGGGTGACAAGCGTATTGCCACTCCCTTCTCCCCTTGAGTTTTCTCCACACTGTGGTATCATTTCTAAGTTATATCATTCATTTACTTTTTATTTATTGTCTGCTACGGGTCCCTCCCCCTTCCTCACCCAAAGGTGAGGACTAGGAGCAGACATTGTCTACCTTGTTGGCCATCATATACCAGACACCTAGAACATGCTCTGGTATATTAATAGTTGCTCATTAAATAATCATTAAAAGAACAAAAAATGTATTTTTAAAAATCTATCAAGTTTTTTTTTTTTAAGATTGTATTTATTTGTTTGTCAGAGAGAGAGCATAAGCAGGAGGAGCAGCAGGTAGAGCAGGCAGAAGGAGAAGCAAGCTCCCTGCTGAGCAAGGAGCCTGATGCAGGACTCGATCCCAGGACCTGGGATCACAACCTGGGCCAAAGACAGATGCCTAACTGACTGAGCTACCCAGGCTTCCCAAGTTCTTTTTTCTTTTTTTTTTTTTTTAACATAACCCCAAGTGCTACCAAGAGCGAAATGTGATGGATATTTATATATACAGCCTGCTAATCAGAAATTCAGGGTCACACTTTCTGGAAATCAATTGGGCAATGTGTAACAAGAGCCTTGATAGATACAGATACTTTGTTAAAGTGATTTCTCTCCTAAAGTAGTAATCATAAAAACAAGAAATTGTTTTAGAGAAAAATAGTCAATTTGGAACCATTTAAAATCGTAAAGATTTAAAAACAATCTAAATTTCCAGTGACAACATTATGGTCAAATACATTTGGTTTGTCTATTGAAATATTTGCTATTCTATGATTCAAAATTAATGTTATGAAAAAATACTCCTAATGCAATGCACATGCAGCATAAGTCAGTGTATTAACATATACATTAGCTAAAGAAGAAATGAGGGAGAAATTTCCTGAGCAGATGCAGATGGAGCTTTTGTTTCCACCTTACCTTTCTATTGCAAATACTTAGAATGGACTGATAAATTAACTGTTAAATCCATAATGGCACTAGAAAATAAGAGAAACTCACATTACTAAACTCCAACCTTTCAGGAAACAAAAAAAAAAAAAAAAGAGAGAGAGAGAGAGAGACAAGATAGGAGTGACAAAGAAAGAAGTAGACCCCAAAATGTGCACACAAGTGAGCTGTCCTCAAAGATGGAAGCCATTCCAGGTATCCTCAAAGTAAAAAAGAAAGCCTGTAAAGAGTAGTGAGCCCTGTCTGAGTGATTAGAGAAGAAAGTCACACTGTCTTCTTTTCCTCTCCCTCTGATTATTAAGCAATTAACAACAGAATTATTTGATCCTAGACTACAGCAGTATTTGCTCAAACAAACATGTCAATTGAGATAAGGTTGGGGTCAAGATCTTTCATCGTACAGCTCTTTGACAGGGTCACTAATCTCTGCAATTCCTCTAGGGATGTAGAGTTGGGGCACACATGGACAGTACTATTTCGACTAAAGCATGAAGGGTGAAAGTTCCAGAACCTTTCCTCCCCCTTTCTAAAATGATAGCTCTTACCCAATAAACATGAATGTACTTAGCAACCTAGTCTCAAATTATATAATTAAAATAAAAGAATAGAATTATAAGGATAAATTTTAAAAGACACAATAATGAAAAATAGTCCCACTATAAACTCTGGACTTGGGAAACAGACACAGAAGGGATCTATAATCCATCTGGCCCCAGAAAGATTGATGGGAGCCAAGACTCCATTTATCACCTGACTTTCATAAGCCCTACATTGACTTGTGCACTGTACTGGTATTTTTGTCATTTCAGTGCTGGTATTTAAAAACTTCCCAAACTTCTGGACAATTCCATTTCCTTCATGTACAGTTACCCTAATAAATGGTTTCAAGTCCCTCTGTTAAAGTCTTGGAGGAAGATTTACTTGTGACTATGTTTCAGGAATTTTTTTTTTCAGTGTTCCAAAATTCATTGTTTATGCATCACAACCAGTGTTCACGCATCAGGAATATTTTTTAATAGGACCTGGCCTCCCTGTCCATCAAGAAATTCTGAGACTTGGGTAAGAGACAGTAAGTCCTGTTATAGTTACTTGAATTAAATCTCTGCCTATCTGACCTAGAATTTTATAATTTAGGTAGATGAAGCCATAGCTTAGTGCGCGCCTATTTTATTTTTAAGGACACCATGATCGATATGCCACCACCAGATGCTATGGACCAGAATACTCTGATTACCACTTCTTTCCTATGGTTTATTAGGGTGAGTGCGGCCACTCTGTCTCCAATGGGTTTATGCTGCTGCTTAGACACTACCACTCTGAGTCCTACTGTTCTTGCAAACCACAGGAAACAAATTCTACTGTGGGAATTTGGGGATTCTTATTCGGTTGCTTGCTAGGGTTGCCATAACACCATACCACAGACTGGATGGCTTAAACAGCAGACGTTTATTTCTCACAGCTCTGGATCCCAGAAGTCTAAGATCAAGGTGTTGGTCGATTTCTCCCAAGACGTCTCTTTGGCTTCTAGAGAGATGGCTGCTTTCTTGCTGTGTCCTAACAGGGCCTTTTCCCTGTGTGCCTGAATCTCCGGGGTCTCTTTTTGTTTGTTTGTTTGTTTGTTTGTTTTTAATTTTTATTTTTTTATAAACATATAATGTATTATTAGCCCCAGGGGTACAGGTCTGTGAATCGCCAGATTTACACTTCACAGCACTCACCATAGCATATACCCTCCCCAATGTCCATAACCCAACCACCCTCTCCATCCCGCGCCCCCAGCAACCCACTTTTCGTTTGTTTTAATCTATTCTTACAAGGACACCAGTCAGAGTGAATTAGGGTCCACCCAATAGTCTCATTTTAACTTAAAGTTCTTGTCTTCAAATACAGTCACATCCTGAGATACTAGAGTAAGAGTTTCAACATTTGAATTCTGGGGGGACATTATGTGATCCCTAAAAATTATATTGGACATCTGAAAAAAAAGCAGCACAGGACTTTTAAAGGACGCTTGTGTTCCCTGCACCAGTGCATTTCTTATGCATTAATAGTCCTTTGGACTCTTTCTGGGGAAGGTGGTTAGGAGTGCCTGAGAGCTTGTACATGCTAGATCCATTCCAACACTCCCACTGTTCTGTGTTTCCAAAATCTTTCCTATACAGTGCTACCACTGAATCCAACTATTAATGCCACTCCCAGGCACTTGAGCCAACATAATCAATCTTTATTTCTGGATGAGTGAACTTAACACTAATGATCCGATCCTATTATTTCTGTCTAATAGCATTCGAATCCATTTTGCATGTTTGCCAATAAAAATTGACAAGGTCTTGCAATTCTTAGGGGCTATAATTCTCTAATTTCATGGAAGACCATACACTACTCCATGTAGGAAATTCTGTGATCCAGTTCTCTCTATGAACCTGGAAATAAGAGTTTTTCCTTTTGAACAATGCCTAGGTGAGTTTAATCAAATGAGGTCTGATCCATCAGAAAGAAGGAAGAAGGATCTCTTTTCACAAGTAAGATCATTTCAGATCTTGTGGAAGCTCAAAATCTCAGATGTTATTGTCTGTTCAAATATCTTCATTCTACATTTCAGGGTTTTCTAACTTTTCCCCTTACCTTATAGGTGAGACGTGTGGCAAGTGATATTTGGTGTTGCAACTCTACATTAACACTTTGGACTTGAGGCCATTGTCAGTCAAGACTATAGAGGATCAGGGACTTTTTAAAAAGCAATTCCATATAATCTTTGTATTCTCTACCAATGCATTTGGGAGATTTAAAATTGTTGTTTTGGGGCACCTGGGTGGCTCAGTGGGTTAAAGCCTCTGCCTTCAGCTCACGTCATGATCCAGGGTCCTGGGATCGAGCCCCACATCGGGCTCTCTGCTCGGCGGGGAGCCTGCTTCCCTCTCTCTCTCTCTGTCTGCCTCTCTGCCTACTTGTGATCTCTGTCTGTCAAATAAATAAATAAAATCTTTAAAAAAAATAAAACAAAATTGTTGGTTTGACTCTTCCTTTGGTTAAAATCTTTCAGAAAAGTCTGAAGAGGGTAGTCTAGGACACAGTGGACACCATGGTCACCATAACAAGCAAGAGCTAGAGTCACTTTCTCCCCTAGCTCTCTCCAACTTCAACACATTCAATGGTGGTGCTGTTAGGAGTAAACAAGATGTCGTCACTGCATTTTGGACATTACCAATGTCCCATTTATACCAATAAGTTAGTTATCCATGTCTCTATCAACATGTGAAAAACTTATTTCCAGAACCCAATGATGAGGGCCAGTCCATGTAGATATTATTAATTTCCTTATTTTACAACTGTAGACACAAAGGTCCAGAGAGTGAGTATTTTCCACCAAGTCTCATACCTCCTAACTGGCCAAGTGGACAATGGAACCCAAAGACTCTGACACTTTATTATTAACAAGTCACTTGGATTTGTAACCAGTTATGTCTATTATTTTTAAAACTTCACAAACTATAGCTTTATGCTCAGGTTTGTACATATGAATCTAAAATCAAAAGAGTCATCTCTTTTTTATAGCAACGTAAAGACACATTTTGTTTTCATAATTTAGAAAATACCTTTCAGATTAAGGTGTACCTCCTTTTTTTCTTACATTTCAAAATGTTGCCTTTGTGGTTTGAGAGCCTACATAATATATAGATTCTTCCATTTTCCCCCCCTTTACCAATATTTATAATTATAGCCGTTGACCTGTAATTGTTTTTCCTCAAATCATATTATTTTCATATTTCATTTTAAGTATAGAGTACTTCCCGACTTAAACCTATTACAATGATTTAGTTTACTTTCAAGTACTGGAAGTAATTTAAAAATGGCTGAAAAAAATCTGACTCAGTTTATTATTTTAAAACTTATCTTTGCATTGCTGGATTTGAAATCTGTTTTATGTAGTAACTCGTCACCCTGCCGTTTGAATTTTTGCGTCAGGAGTCATCCGTTAGATCACCCAGGGAACCTTTAATGCCAGGGAGAACAGCAGCAGAAGAGCCCTGACAGATCTGGAGACTACAGTGCACAAACCCATAGGACTAGTTTAACAGAACTTCCCTACCCACCCCACCCACCATCACCATCAATTTGAACGTAAGACACATTACAAGTGACTATATGGATCAGCCACATGTTTGATGTGGGCAGCGAGAAGACGTTTTGTATGAAACAAATACTGACTGAAAAAAGAAAAAACATGCACACAGCAAAACAAACTTAAAGTTCTCTGTATCTCTGCCTGGCTGACGAAAGGATTTTCTTCTGTTCCTTTCCCTTTTCTGTAAAGCTATTTGAAAACTTTTAATAGATATAAAGAAAGACCATTTCCTACCTTATCTCCCCACCCCTTTTTTAAAGATACCAAGACACCAAGAGAGAGAATATCTTGTTTTCGTATTGAGGACACACAGAAGGATTTGGGCAGCCAAGTGTGCTGTCCTTGTTGTTCTGATCCGAATCTTCTGCACAAAGGCACCTTCAAACGGAAGACTAGAAGACTTTCCGGGACAAGTCCAAGATACATGGAGATCAGGACATCCAAAATGGAATAGTATAAAAGCGGGACACTCACTCACCCTGTTCTGTAGATGCTTTTGCTGAGCTCCCCATTCCAGCTTATGCTTTCTTTATTTTGCCAATTTCTGTTTCTTGTTTTGTTTACCTGTTCTTCTAGCATTTTGATTACATTACTTGAAACTCAAAACACCTTGGAATCTTTCTCGTGGTGCCTTCCAAATCTTTTGACGTGCTTCATTTAAAAATTACATTCAACTCCTCATAGACGAGGCTACATCAGAATGTAGAAACGACCAATCCTTAATTTCCAGCTTACCTGTGACTCATGCTCCTACAACCTCGCCAGCCTCTTAATCATTTATGCATATACACGTATCAAAAAAGCTAAGGTGCTGTTGCTTTTATTATTTTGGTTAAGATTTAAGAGAAAAGAACAGGGTAGCATGGTAGAGCACGGGGTCTTCCACAGTCCTTTTCACTTTCTCTGGCCTTTTCTTTCTCTGCCACTTCTCGCTTCTTTCTTCTGGGAACACCACCTCTTCATGTCCTATGCAGAACTCTCCTGTTTTGATACCAACCAACCATCTTACCCTGTGGGTCTGTCTTGTCTCATCTCCTCAACTGAGTTCATTTAGCCCCTTTCTTGATAAATTGACTCTTTCCCTAAAGAAAATTCTCATGCCAGCTGTACCAAAAATAAACTCTTTTCATTCTGTTGTGGTTGGAGCTACAAAGAATAAGTAAGAAGAGGGCACTTTCAAGAGGGAAACCTGTTGCAAGCAAAATAAGTGATTATTTGATTGAGAGTGCCACTTATCATGGATTAGAGCATACATGACTATAATAATACTCATGTTTTATAGACTATCAAAGATAACAGGTCCCAAATTGAATGTGGGTTTTCATTCAAGCTCTACTTCCTACCATCTTTTTCTTCCTTGTCTTCTCCACCTCAATTAATGGTAACACTATCATGAAGTGACCCAGCCAAGTAGACATATGTATACATATGTATACACACATATTGTAAACCAGCAAGTCTTCTCAGCTTTACCATCGACATATATCCTTTATCTAATAATTTTTTGATGTCACCACTGGGACAAATTTATCATGAAGCATCTTCATTTCTCATGCAGACTGTGGCAATAGTATCCAAGGTGATAGCCAGAGATATCTTCCAAATATAAGTCAGATTACACTGTCTTCAGTTTAAATTCTAATTTTTTAAATTTTAGTTAGAAAAAAATCTAATTTTTTACCAATGCTGATAAACTCCAACCTGCGTCTTCCTAATGATCTCAATTCATGTCTCACAGAGTTTCCTCTTGTTAACAAAGCTCCAATCATTCATTTAACATGTGGGCTCAGGTTCAACCTCAGAGCCTGTACACCGATGTTCTCTCTGCATGAAATATCATTTCCCCTGATCTTCAAATGTTGGACTCAGTACTGTGTCATCTCCCAGAAATTTTCAACCACTGAAATTGACACACCACTACTCTCCCCACATTATATTTTATATTTAGAGAAACTTTCATTAGTCAGAATTATAATTTCCTTTGCTTATTTGTTACATACTCACTTTCCCTAACTAGAATTTAAGAGAGATGAAATTAGAGACTTTTTTCGCTTGTGGCATCTTAATAGTGTCTGAAACATCACAGGCACACAATAAACATTTGTGAAATAAAGAAATGAATGAACAAGCAAGCATGGCAAAGAAGTACAAGATGTTAAGCATTCAAGTGGTATAACTGGTCAACATACAGAAGAACTGGTATATTTAAAAGAAGAAAAAAATTGGGAGAAGTCTTATAGGACTTGACCGAAATATTACAGAAAGCAAATATCAGTCATATTGATTCAGCTTTCCAATTCTGCTTATCACTCAATCATTTCTTCTCTTCAATCTTCTTGCTATTTGTTTGTGATATATAACATTACCATATAGACTATTTTAACTATTTATATAAGGAAGAAGTTTCTATAATTTTGGATAAATTATACATAGTCAGTCATGGAAACTGGAGGAAATTGACTCAAGTCTATTACTCTTTCCATGCAAATAAAACCTGAAAGGACACAGCAATTTCAGGAAGATATCTGGAGGCAGTCCTTTAGGGTATTTTTCTGATGAACAGCTGAGAATCATCTCAGCTTAGCCTTATTTGTGCAGACACATCAAAGAATGGTTCATTTAAACCATGCTAACACATATAGATATTTACAAAGAAGAATGTTGTACAGCTATTAATGTTCCTTGAATCAAAAAGCAGAGTATATTTTTTGTCAACTTGACCGGTTAAAATAGCTCAGTAATGAAGGATTATCAGTTAGCTAAAATAAAGTTTACTTAGGGATAATAAAATAAACTTCGATATTGATTGATGAGGACTCTGCGAAGAAGGAAATTCTCTGCAAACATGTGTACTCAATGGACCATCAATAACTGTGGTCTTCTTGCTTCATTTATCCTGGTCTTATCCTAAGTAAAGAGGCTAAAAATAAATATCAGACGCCTAGAGAAAAGTGTAAACAACGTGTCATCCTAATAAACCCCTTTACAGATCCCATTTTAAAAACCTAAACACCTACTTGCCATTTAGTTTTTGTCTCAACTATATTTATATTTGGTATGCATCCCTAAGCAGTTTTCTCAGGAATATATTTTTAGATTGCTGACAAAAATCTCTATTTCCTATACTTAGTACAATTCAATATGGAAGTGACAAAAATAAAATTGTACCTGAACTTTGGAAACTAAAGATTTATTTTAGACTAATGTATTCAGTTGCACCCAAAACTGTGTATTGGAAATTTAAATTAAGAATGATTGGAATTATACTGTTTATTTTATGATATGGCTTCCTCAGAATGGCATAACATTGTTTGAAGTTTTATTTCATTTGAACAGAAAATATAGGAATATAAAAGTATGACATTAAGAGATATTCTGCCCATAATCCTTAAGAAAATTGTTTTTAAGATGAGACAGTATTTGTGAAATAATATGGAAGATATAGGGAACAATTATGTGAATAATAATGGTTACAATGTAAATTATTTCACATGTTCCTGAACATCAGAAAAATTTTAAAGCAAAAATGTTTTTATTAGGTATTGAGGAGATTTTTAAGTTAAGAATAAGTTATATAATATAAAAATTCAGTATATATGCTAATCACTAAAAGCGTGTGAAAAAAAATTGTAAGACAGCAAGTTAAACAAATGGGATTGTTTAAAATCTAAAAAAATATGGTATAGAAACTAATAAAATATAATTAATGTAGAAGTGAAAATGTCAAAATACTTTGGATAAGAAGCCTTGAAAATTAAGAAAGATCTTGACAATATATAATTACAAAATTCAAAAATACACAAATACAGTTACAAACTTTACAGGAAAAAGGGAAGAGCATCTAAAGAAAACATAATCAGAAATTGGACGAGAAAGTGCCTACTATAATGCTTGCCTGAGTCAGCATATTTTATTATTCTTCCTTTCTTTTTAGAATTAACTGATCTGACAAACAAGAAAAACAAAGCAAAATGTCAAAAGAGCTTGGAAAAGCTGGTAGATGCTGTTACTATCATTCACACATATATTACAAAAAAGAGGCTTGCTTGGCTGTGAGGATAGTGACTCCCATTTTGAATTTGAGACGCTGAAAGATATCTGATTTGAAAAGTCAGGTAGGCAGGGCTATGGTACTCAGGAAGAAGACCCAGGATACAGATAGGCCTGGCAGTTTTCAGAATATATGGAGATGAGAATGAGCACAGAGTAAAATGTCTCTTATTTTACTACTCAAAGTGTGGTTCTTCGAGCAGCAGCGTTTGGTTCTTCCAGGAACTTGACAGAGAATCAGGATCCTGACACCACCCTGACCTCCTGGGTCACAACTGCAGCTTAAGAAGATCTACCAATGACTTGTATGCACATGAACATATTTGAGAGTTACCAGTCTAGTTACCAGTCTTGAGAGTTACCATTCTCTACTAGTAGAGAGTTACCAGTCTACTAGTCTAACTCTAGTTAGAGTTACCCATCTAACATGAGAAATGAGGGCTGTGTCTGAGGAAAAATATATTCTAAGAAGAGGGATGAAAGAACTACAAATATCAATGTAAAATGTTAGCAGAGATTTAGGAAAACAGAGAGACTGGTTTCATGAAACAAAAGGGAGGCTAGTTTTAAGGAAGAATCAACCATGTCCAATACTTCAAAAAAAAAAAAATCATTAAGATAAACAATGACATGGGACGCCTGGGTGGCTCAGTTGGTTAAGCCACTGCCTTCGGCTCAGGTCATGATCCCAGAGCCCTGGGATTGAGTCCTGCATCGGGCTCCTTGCTCAGCACGGAGCCTGCTTCTCTCGATGCCTCTGCCTGCCTCTCTGCCTGCTTGTGTGTACTCTCTCTCTGACAAATAAATAAAAATCTTAAAAAAAAAAAAAGATAAACAATGACATGCACCCCTAAAATTTGACCATCAAGCAGTCATTAGGAATGTTTCCGGCACAACTTATATTAAGCAGTGTTAGAAAGAAGCAGATGTCTATGTCTTAGTAAGTGATTAGGAATTGGAGAATTTAACAAGACAACTAAAGAGATCACATTTGCAAAATCTTGGCAGTGAAGATAATGGACATCTCATAGTAATAGGAGAGTTAGAGCAATTTTTTTGACGCAGAAGAATTTTATCTAAAGAAAAAGAAGTCAGAAGAAAAGCAGCTGGTTGCGAGACCAAAATCATTACAGCAGAAGAACAGTGTAAGAACAAGATCTCAAGGGGGCTGTCGGCATTAGGAAGAGGAAGATATCACTGCCTCTGAATTAGAACTGAGGGTCGAAGAACGAGTGAAAAATGTGTGTGCTTACACATAATATATTTGCATTAGATGGGAAAAAAAGGTTAATAGAACAAGAATAATTAAGGAGGTTAAGAGGCTTTCCAACTATTTATATTTATGTTTCTCTGGAAAAGAGTAAGATAGATTATGTGTTTATGAGCCTGAACGCTAGAATCAAATTAGTTGAGTGGAAGCCCAGTTCCTCAACCTTTCTTACATCCAATTTTCTAACCTGTAGGATGGGAATCATAATCAAACCTTTATATCAAAAGTAAACTACAGAAACTGTTCATAGGTGAATAAAACTGAAATGAGTTACTTCAAGTAAATGGAGAAGGTCACAGAAATTTCCAGTAGGCTAGACAGCTGAGATTGGAAATGGGCAAGACCAACGGCAGACGAGGTACCAGTGTATCTCATCTCCTCCCCAGCACCAGATTCATTCCTTCCTCTACTATCCCATCTCCAACCAGGAAGGAGGTCAAAAAAGTTGAGAAAAGCTGGAGGATGATGGCTGAAATCTTGACACCTATAATATTTAGAAGCCTACTGATAAGAAGCAACTAGAGAAATAAAGGAGGGTCAAAAGATGGCAGAATCAAAGACAGAAGAATTTTATGAAGAAGGAAAGTGAATGGCCAACAATGGCAAATGTTTCAGAGATCAAGTTAAATACAGAAGTATTTGCGGGGGTTTCTGTGGTGAGAATGAAAGGAATAAATTTATTTGTAGGATTTTGATAGAAAATTGCAGCATTAGGCCTGCAATTTTGATGTGAATACTTACATTCATATGCATATGGATGTGTGTGTAAATGTGTACGTGTTGTAGCGGTTGAAGGATGTATAGTTGTAAAGTGTAGAAAATACTGCCCATGTAATCTCAAGACAGGCAAGTACTACTACTACCCGAAGGAGTTCCTATTTATCATGACATAAATTCTATGGAATTGGCAATCAAATCTGTAGTGGTAATCGCTGAAGATATAAGAATGGATAAACTCTCTGGATCTGAAAATGCCGAAAAAAGAACATCTGAAAGGGAGATTTGTCAAGCTTTCACAACTATAGTACTATTCTGGACATGAACAAGAGATAAACACGATGACCAAGCAATGACCCACCTGTGGAAGGTGAGCTTAATAGGACAAGGTGTGCAGTGAGTTCTGTAGGATCAGCCATGGAGAGACATGAAGAGAGAGCACAGTTGGCATGGGGCATATAAGCCAGCATAGCTAGAGGCAGTTTGCTGCTCTAAGGATGGCAATGGCATGGGCGTTGCTGACTACAGAGAACAAGCTGGGTAGCAATCCTTGAGCTAACTCTTAGACGAATTGGGAGTTATCGTTAGAGCAGTGGCTGATGGATCAGAAGGTACATCAGCTGGAGAAATGCCTATGAAGGAAATTTCAGAACGAAAGCGTGGAATAAACCAGGATAGAATCATTTTCAGCAAGTAGGGATGCTCATTTATTCTCACGCGCAGAGGAGATAGAAGTGTATAGCAAGGACTCCCTGTTACACAGGCCACATTGTTCATCCTCTCCTCTGAGGCCATCTTCACTAATTGATAAAAGCTTCTGATTATACTAAGCCCAGACACACCTGGGAATCTTTCTCCACCTAGTGAGTGAGTGGTTCAGGCAATTTGTCTGTTGAAGACAATTTGCCCACAAAATAAAACTTCATTGCCATTCATAGTTTGACTTTAAAAAAGGATAAAAGAACACATAAAAAAAGAAGTCTGATCGATTGCTAATGTGGATATTTATACTAGGAAAGTTGCAGAGGGACAGACGTGCCGAGAACCAAGTTGAGATGCTGAAATAATACAGAAAGAAGGAAATAAGTAGAGGTAAGAGGAAAGAAGTATGCATAGTGATTTAAAGCATATCTTTGCCCTCCTAGGCCTTTGCTAGTATTGGCTTAAGGAACAAGAGCATTTTGTCATTGGGTTAGATATTAAGAATTGCTAAATTGATGTGCTTGGTTTCTTTAGTGGTCTACTCCCTTGGTAGTGTGACAGATCACAGTTCACTATCTAAGTAATTATGTGCGTTTATGGTTGCTCTTTGTGCTATGTGCAAATATCAAGAATCACATTTTAAGAACACTTCAAATTTCAAATAACTTTGAACTCAAAGGTGTTGTGGCAACATCTGCAACAAGAACCCAAAACTGGCATTTGCTATGATAAAGGTGCATCGCAAGGTCACCTTTAACATGATCTGAAGGAAAATCAAAATGAAATTCCCAAATTCCCCTTTTTAAACTAAAGAGGCTTTCTTTATATGTTTAAGTTTGTTAATTGCATATCCAAGCCTTTTTCCCTGAAGTCCTTCATTATAATACAGGCTTTAGCTCAATTTGATCTCATAAGGATTCTTCTGAAAACAGTAGCCATGCACCAATTGGATTTTACTATTTAAATAATTACTGCAATATATCAAATATTATCAAATAACATAATAAAAATGTAAAGATTAGTTGCGAATGATTAAGAAAAAAGATGGTTCCTGAAAAGAAAACATGACTATAAAGTAGTCTTCAGAAAAGAAGGGGCAATATCCCAGCCACACGGTGCCCAATAATAGCTTGACACTTAGAGGTGAGGACTAGAGAAAAAAGGATGAAATAATGAATTAAGAAAACCGTGCAAGTCAGCTACAAAAATCAAATGATGAAAGAAGGTTCAGTGTTCTACTCACTATAAAACACAAGAAGGGTAATTCTGTATGCAATTTTATTTTTGTGTCACTTTAGAAGAATAAAAAGAAAAGAAAATGACTGAATTTCTTATTGTATTTAAGTTGGACCTGTGTTGCACCTAGCTAGACAAATAAGTAAGTAAGTAAATAAATAAATAAATAAATAAATAAATAAGATCTAGAAAGCGGTTGGCCAGAGGGAGCAGGGAGGAGGCAGAAGCCATATTTCTCAGGTAAGTAAAGTTTTCTTAACCCCAAACACAACATTTATCACTAGAGGCAACAGGGATACTGTTGGGCAACATGACACAAAAGCTGTAAATTTCTAAAATTCCAAGGAGAACTTTCTCTAAATCATTCTGCCTGAGAAAATCTCCACTTAACATCATGTATTTACGAGAAAATCAGTTGCTAAGAAACAGAAGAGAGAGAAACTGATAGTAGAACACCATATCTCTTCCTCAAGATTTCTTGTGAAATTTGTTTTTATTTAATTTCTACATCTTTACCTTTATATGTATTTGAATCAAGATAATATTTAGTGCAAAATAGTCATGACATTTCATGATAACAATGTTATAATTAAAAATTATACTTCTCAATATACATGCTTTTCATCTCTTTATAATTTCTATTTGAAATTTTATCTTTTATAATGTTAATATTTCAGCCTCTGCTTTCCTTTAGAATGCATTTCACTTTCAAATGCCCCCCCCCACATTCCTTCTACATTTCTGTGTATATTTTCTGTTTATAGCTGGATTCCTTATGGATCTGGTTTGCAAATTTCAATGTTCAATATTTATTCGCTCCAAAAGAATACTTTTTCTGTGTCCACTGCTGTTCTATTAAGTGGGGATACAACATGAATAAAACAAAGTCTATGTTCTAACGGGAAGAAGCTGACCATAAAGAAACAATACAGCAAGGTAGAGAAAAGGTGTGCATCGCGGGTAGGTGGCATTTGCACAGAGCTTCAGAGGAAGTAAGGGAGCAAGGTTTCTGAGTGTTTGCTGAAAGAACATTCCAAGCCAAGGTTACAAAGTGTTCGCAGGTGGCCAGAATGGGGAGAAGAGAGCAAGCAAGGAGAAGAGAAGTAAGAGAGGTCAGAAAAGTCATGGAGTTCAAGGCCGGGTGCAACTGTACAGTGCCTGGAGAAAGAACTTAAGAACTTCTTCTGGATAAGACAAACACCACAAGGCAGAGGAATGGAATATGCTGACCCAGTAAAAGGATTATTTGGACAGCCACGTGAAGATACGTTTTTGGAAGACGAAGAGTAGTAAGATCATTTAAGAAGCTATGTACATTAATCCAGGTAAGCTGGATAGTAAGTTGAACCAAAGGGCTAGCACAGAAGACTGTGGGAAATGGTTGAAATCTGGATCTGCTTTGAAAGAAGAGCTGACAGGATTTGAGAATCAATGAGTTTCGTGTGAGGAAAAAGAAAGATCGAGTCTAGGCGACTGGAGCTGTGATTCTGTTGATTGAAACAAAGGCGTTTGGGAGAAAAGGGTCTAGAGACAACTAGTATTTCCATGTTTCTACGAGGGCTTAAAAATGGGCAGAGAAACTGAACAGACATTTTTCCAAAGAAGACATCCAAATGGCCAACAGCTACATGAAAAAAATGCTTAATATCACTAGTCATCAGAGAAACACAAATCAAAACCCCAGTGAGGTATTATTACTTCACACCCATTAGAATGATTGTCCTTATGAAGAAAAGAGGTAACAAGTGTTCGCAAGGATGTGGAGAAAAGGGAATCCTTGAACAATGTTGGCGGGAGTGTAAATTGATTTACCCACTATGGAAAACAGTATGGAGAGTCCTCAAAAAATTAAAATAAAACTACCGTGTAATCCAACTACATAGTCCCACTTCCGGGAATATATCTAAAGGAAATGAAAGCAGGATATTGAAAAGATACCTGCCCTCCCCTGTTTATAGCAGCATTATTGGTAACAGCTAAAATTTGGAAACAATCTATCCATCCACAGATGAATGGGTAAAGAATACACAAGCACACACACACACACACACAGCTCTTCCTTGGCTTATGATGCTTATGATGGGGTTGTATCCCAATAAACTCATCACAAATTGAAAATATTAAAGTTGAAAATGTACTTAATACACCGAGCCTATCAAACAACCCAGATTAGCCTAGTCTACCTTAAATGTTCCTGGAACACTTATACTAGCCAACCATTGGACAAAAATTATCTAATACAAGCCTATTTTGTAATAATGTATTGAATGCCTCATGCAATTTATTAAATACTGTACTGAAAATGAAAAACAGAACATGGGTAGGCAGGCAGAATGGTTATAAGTGTATCAGTTGTTTATACTTGTGATCACATAGCTGACTGGGAGTTGTCCAGCGCAAGAGGGTATCATACAGCATATTGCTAGCCCAGGAAAAAAAAAAATCAAAATGCAACAAACAATTTCTACTGAAGATGTATCACTTTCTTACTGTTGCAAAATTTAAAAATCATGAAGTCAAACCATCGTAAATTAGGAACTGATTCTACATATAATGGAGTATTACCAGGCTATAAAAAAGGAGAAATTGTCATTTGCAACAACATGAAAGGACTTTGAGGACAATATGTTTCAGGAGGTAAGCCAGACAGGGAAAGATAAATACTGTATGCTATCACTTATATGTGGAATCTAAAAATCTGAACTTGTAGAAACAGGGAGTAGGGTGGTGGTTGGTAGGAGCTAGGGGTGGGGGAATTGAGGAGATGTTAAAGTATATACATTTTCAGTTACAAGATGCATAAATCCTGGAGATCTAATACACAGCAGAGTTATTATGATCAGTATTGTACATTCCAAAGTTCCTAGGAGACCAGATCTTAAATATTCTTACCACAAAAAAAGAAATGATAATTATGTGACACGATAGAGATAATGTTAGCTAATGCTACCCTGGCAATCACTCTGCAATATATAAATTCAATCAACACATCATGCATCTTAAAATTATGCAATGTTATATGTCAATTATATCTCAATGAAAAATACTTATGTAATACTTATGTAAATTTTTAATACTTAAGTAAATTTTTAAAATCGGAACTTGTGGAGTCTCCTCTTTGGCCATATTATTTTCACAAAGACACACTTGGCAGATTCTCCTTTCATTCACCATGCCAGACATTTGCCAGGCTTTTTTATCCTGGCAACTCATATCTCCGGTTCTGCCTACTATTTTATGGAATATATAAATATTTTATTGATGATTTCCTCAACTCTGCTTTCCCTTTAAAGTCACTGTAGAACTTATTATTTGGCTATTGACCCCATCAGCCAGTTTCCTAATTTTCTCTGTGAGTTTCCCCAAATTCACCTGCAAGCATTCTGTGTTTCTCATTTTCTTCTTTCCCTGTTGCTATTTCCAAAAGTTCCATTTTGTTCTTCAAATATTTCTTTCTTATTACATTCTGTACCTGCTTAAATAATGCAATATCTTTATTTATTTACCTGAAGCTATTATGCAAATACGTTTTTCAAGTTTTCCTGTCATGTAAAACAGAGCTCTGTTTTCTCAAAATTGCTTTGACTTATTTATGCATTTATTTTGTTCTGTCTTTTCCTTATTAGAGATTTCCCTCAGATATCTGGTAATTTTCATTGTCTGCTAATGCTTAATATGAAAAAAGGTGATTAGAAGTATTGCACATGTTGTTAGATCATTGAAATTATGCAGTGACTCAGTGGGGCACGGTGGTAGAGAATCTCTGTAACAATAGTGGAATCAAGAATTTAACTAATCTTTTTTTTTTCTTAAATATTTTATTTATTTATTTGATAGACAAAGATCACAAGTAGGCAGAGAGGCAGGCAGAGAGAGAGGAGAAAGCAAGTTCCCCGCCAAGCAGAGAGCCTGATGTGGGGCTCGATCCCAGGACCCTGGGACCACGACCTGAGCTGAAGGCAGAGGCTTTAACCCACTGAGCCACCCAGGTGCTCCAAGAATTTAACTAATCTTCAAGGAGATTTAAAGCATCCCTCCTTCCATTATTCCATGTGTCCTTCATCTTTGAGTCCAGAGGCAACCATTAGTGTTAGTTCCTGAGCACTGTGACAATTCTGTGTTGTATATCGAGCTGGTTTTCTATTTTCCCCACTACTGTCTATAGTTCAACTTCCATTTAATCATTAAAGCTGTTACCATTTATCCACTTGTTCTGTATAATCAACTTCCTCCACAAATGTTTGCTGTTTTTTCCATTCCTGTTTTTGCATCATTATGACTTTTATGCTTTTAAAAAATTGCCTTGTCAGTAGTTTTAAACTTTAGGTCTTAGAAGTGTAGGAATGTAGTAGGTTGCCATTTTTAATGTGAACTCCTCTACATAGCCAGCTTCTACAGATGGTTAAACTTATGCATTTTTAAGACATTATTTAATTTGTGTTTCTTTTTTTTTTTTTTTTTTAAAGATTTTTTATTTATTTATTTGAAAGACAGAGATCACAAGTAGGCAGAGAGGCAGGCAGAGAGAGAGAGAGGAGGAAGCAGGCTCCCTGCTGAGCAGAGAGCCCGATGCGGGACTCGATCCCAGGACCCTGGGATCATGACCCGAGCCGAAGGCAGAGGCTTTAACCCACTGAGCCACCCAGGCGCCCCTTAATTTGTGTTTCTTAAAGTGATGAAGTCAAAAATGAAATTGCAGTCTCAAGGCTCACATTTTGCACTCTCCCACATTGTTCTCATCCTTTACTTGGTGAATATTGTTGGTAAGTAAAATATGAGGTTTGGTATGAGGATTATTACATCGATATTGTTGTTTATTTTCACAAACAATCCTATGTGAAGTATTTGGATATTTGATTTTAAATGATTTTTACTTTTTTATGAGTCCTTTAGTAAACACCTATTTTTTAACAGGACTATCTTCTAATTTTTTATAGACATTCACTAGTAGTAGGGGCACCTAGGTAGAATAGTCAGTTGAGGCTCTGACTCTTGGTTTTGTCTCAGGTCGTGATCTCAGGGTCATGAGATCGAACCCCACATTGGAAATCCCACTCTGTGTGAAGTCTGCTTGAGATTCTTTCTCCCTCCCTCTTTGCCCCTCCCACTCATGCTCTCTCCCTCTCTCTAAAATAAATAAATCTTTTTTTTTTATTTTTTTTTTAATTTATTTATTTGTTAGAGAGCGAGTGAGCGAGCACAGGCAGACAGAGTGGCAGGCAGAGGCAGAAGCAGCCTCCCCGCTGAGCAAGGAGCCCGATGTGGGACTCGATCCCAGGACACTGGGATCATGACCTGAGCCAAAGGCAGCCGCTTAACCAACTGAGCCACCCAGGTGTCCCGAAAATAAATAAATCTTTAAAAGAAAGGAATTCACTAGTAGTATATTTCTTACTTTTATATTCACATATAAAAGACAGCTTGGCTGATATAAAATTATCGAGTCACTATAATTTTTTGTGAATCTCATCAGACTCTTCACCACCCTCTCCCCTTTGGCTATTACAGCAGAGCAATCTGAGGGGGTCCAGATTTTCTGACTCATTTTGATATTTGCTATAGTTTTAATTATTGCTGGAGATTCATTTGTTTGTTTGTTTTCTTCGTTGATAGCATTGCCCTGAGACCAGGGAAATAGAAGTCCCGGGTATTAGCCTCTTCTCCATGTAATAAAAATGATTTTTGAAAGTTCATTAATGGATTTATGATCACGGGAATTATGAAGGAGAAATTCTTGATCTGAACTAATAATTTCTGCCCTCTCCCTCCATTTCCCACCACCAGGCCAGAATAGATGAGGTTAAGAATACTTTAAGTATGTGCAGAGGAAAACCAGAGAGAAAAAAGTGGCTGTACCTTTTTTTCTTTTTTGACTGCTCCAAATCACCCAAAGTGGAAGTCTAGACAGACTAGGGTCGTAGGTACAGTGCTGCCTCTGGCATCTCTTCTCCCCATGTGTTTTAGGAGGGACTTGGAACTGTCTGGGCAATTCAGTTAGAAATGTGAAATGGGGTGGGGAAGGGTAGCAGAGAAGTCTATCTGATCTGGCTCCTGGAGGAACTTGACTTGTTTGCTTCTGCCTATCCCAGCAGATTTCTGTCCAAATCAAGTTACTAGGGTAGGGCTTACTTGGGGCAGAGCACGTTTCCTTAAGCCTGCATATAACAAAAATGTGCCCAGGGAATAAGCAACAGAGGTCAAACTTTGGTCATAGCTTAATTTATGGTTTCAAACCAGTCAGAGCTATGGTAGGTGGTCCTCTGCTCTGGTGCCACAAACGCTAAAAAGAAGATGGTTCATAGGTTTTATTTATTTTTTTTTTAAGATCTTATTTATTTGACAGATAGAGATCACAAGTAGGCAGAAAGGCAGGCAGAGAGAAAGAGAGGAGGAAGCAGGCTCCCTGCTGAGCGGAGAGCCCGATGTGGGGCTCGATCCCAGGACCCGGGGATCATGACCTGAGCTGAAGGCAGAGGCTTTAACCCACTGAGCCACCCAGGTGCCCCCCATATGTATTTTTAATGAGGGCTACCAGTCAGACACTATTTTGAACCAAGTATTTCTCAGAAATTTTTGATGTTTTATGGAACAGTATGCAAATACACAAGCAACAACAAAATAGAACAAGATACTCCTTCTTTGAGTGCTGTACCCACTGGATATATCACCTTTCCCCCTCATTGCTCCTACTGTGTACCAACCACTTGGTGAATTCTTGCTATTCTTTATTTTTTCTTTAAGATTTTATTTATTTGACAGAGAGACAGTGAGAGACAGGAACACAAGCAGGGGGAGTGGGAGAGGGAGAAGCAGGCTTCCCTCAGAGCAGGGAGCCTGATATGGGGCTTGATCCCAGGACCCCGGGATCATGACCCGAGTCGAAGGCAGACACTTGACGACTGAACCACCCAGGCACCCCCAAATTCTCGCCATTCTTTAAAGAATTTAATATCTAGTCCCTCAACTTCTTTAAATCCAAATGCTAACTAATATTAACTGTTATACCAATGTCTATTCTTAAGATGCAATAGTGTAGCCCTTATATGATAATCCCAATTAATTTGTTGTCTCCTAAATCTGTTCTGGATTATATTACCACCCCAAACTAATCCCGATCTAGAACCACACGTTTCAAGTAGAACAATTCTCCTATGTTTCCAATTTATTCATCTCAGTGCTTTTTTAGTCAACGTTACCAAGGTGTCTAGTTCAAAAAGTCTTCATTGTTTTTCTTTTTCATTTTTGGCTTATCTTCATTTTCTACCCAACCTGCGCAATCGGGAAGCAGTTTGTGAAGCCGACATACTGACAAGAGAAGCTTGTCGATCAAGAGCGAAGAGCACCACGACCATCTGACAAAATCAAGCAGAAAAATGGCTGAAAGGAAGCAACCAGGTGTGAAACAGCCAAAAGACACCAGGGAAACTAGGAACGACTAGATTCCAAGCCAAGGGGGAGGGGGCAGTCTACTTTTTCTAAGGTATTTGCAGTTATGTGTACAGGATAAGAGGAAAAATGTAGGGAGGGAATAAAATCCTAAATTCTGCGTCTGTGGGGCTCTTGTCTCCCAAACCAAAGAGATCCATATTCTTGAAGGACATATCACCCAGGTATGACTAGACAAGCAAGAAATAACTTACCTGGGACCACTTAGTCAACTACTATATGTCCCATTTTACTCATCCATTAAATAAGGATATTAATAGTACTTTCATTATAGGCTTGTTGGTAACTAATCCAACTAATATGTGTAAAGTGTTAAGAAAAGTCCTAGGCCTTGTAAAGAGTGTAAGAAATGTTAGCTGTTATAACTATAATCCAATTATGGTGAGATCTCATGAACCATCTCTGTCCCACAGTAGAGAATACCACTCAGGTGGTTAGTATTCTTCCAAATTCCACTTTATATATATGTCCCCGAAAGTGCAAATGCAGGAAAATCCCCTTCTGACAAGGAAAAGAGCATTAATCTGGCTGTAGGTTAATTCATAGTCACTTAAGATGTCATACATTTTTTGTGCCCTTCCGGCTCTCCTTCCCCCGACCTGGCAGACATTCTGACTTAGGCTGAAGGGCAAGTAGCCTGTCTCATGCACTTTGTCTAGATTTCATGCACCGCTCTTTCACATAACATGGAAGTAACAAAACCGATTACAAATTCAGTCATACTTCAATCCAGTCAGTGTCAATTTATTCAACATAAACATTTAATTGTATCTTGATTCTCAATTAAAGAAAACTTTTCTTCCCCTCAGGGGAAACAAAGAAAAACAAAAACAAAATAAAACAAATACTCTACCACATGGAAGAAATGTATCAATTACGATTAAACAAGTATAATAAAAGTATTACATCTCATGCAAGGATTCCTACAGACGATGTACATACAGAAGAAATTAAATTTAGAAAAAAAGGAACAAAAATCAAAATTACAATGTAAAGAAGCCAAATGCAGCTTATTGGAGAATTACACAGAATTTTATACCATCACTCTGCTTCCCTATGTGAATTTTGAAAATGACACATTAATAATATGAAAACATTAAATTTTCAACTAAGTTATTAAAGTCAGTTTTTCTGTGTCACAACAATCTCGATTTGTTAAAGGAAAAATACTGAAAAATTCTGTGATGCCTTGATTCAATGTGTTTTATTTCTCTTATACATGCAAATTATCTGTGAATAAATTTCTGCCCCCTCAAAGAGCATGATGTTTTAAATATATATAATGTAAATATAATACAAAAACAATATAAATAGGTAAAAATCCATCTAAAAATCTAAATGCAAATTGCAAAGATCCAAATGAATTTATATACATTGAATCCCCTACTGCCTATTTCTGGTAAAGAAATGAGGAAAGCCAGAGCTATGGCTTCAACAACCTGTACACAAAAAGTCATTATATGGCTTGAAAAACTTCACTAACCACGTATCCTGTTCACAAACAAAACTATTGTTGATTATATTGAAAGAATCCTGTGTGCAAAGATTGTAAAATCAAGTCATGTTCTGTGAAAAATACTTTTAGAGCTTTTATTTAAGTCTTTGAGTCATAAAATTGCACCTGCATTTGAAATGGGTTTTACCCATCATCCCAAGTATTCAGTTAAGTCAATGTGTGCATAATTGTATCAGCAACTGCAATACTGAAGCACTGGAGTGAATTTTTAAAAAATCTGTCAGAATCGTAATGGAAAAACAATTTGAAGAAATATTCTGTGGTTCACTTTAAAGTACCACATCGTACTTGCTTGAATATTCCATTTTATTTTCCACTAAAAATAAACCCATTATGAAATTTAATGTCATTTTCTCATATTGAGCTTGAGCACTATAACATATATCTTCATGAGATGTTCAAGTTTTACAGTTTTTCACTTTCACTTTGAACACTACAATAGTAAAGCAGAAGTTTAATTAGTGGGAAGGTATTGATATAAGCCTATGACATGACAGCGATCTCATTAAAAGTACATCTAATTAATTTAAGGACTTGAAAGTCCACAAAATTTAAGCAAGCAAATCATCAGTTTTGTTAGGAAGTCTTACCATCTCATGCTTGTCACAGGGGTTAGTACAGTGGAAAGTAGGTCAATAAAAATATATATAGATCAGAGCACACAGAGGGAAAAAAAAGGATGTACAATACCAACGGAAGATTAACATATATAACAAATTTTGTTCAACTTAAATATGCCAAACTTAGAGGGTACTTTAAAGCATTAAAGTTATATATATATTTTTAAAAGCTCAAAATCAGAAATCTAGACATTCATTTCAAGATGCAAGATAATAACAGAAAATAGTAGAAATTAAATAATAGAAAATTAAAAGCAAGTAAAGTGGGAAAAAGAAATTCATGAGAAAATAAGTCAAAGTAGAAAACATACAACAAAGAAAATGAACTAAGCCAAAGATGATAGTTTGAAAACTCTAATAAGGTTGATAAATCACTGCAACTGTCTACAAAGAAATGAGAGAGAAGACAAAACTTTTCAAAATCAGGAATGAAAAAGAGGACATCTGTGTAGAACAGATATAAGATTATAAAAGGATATTGTAAAAGGAGTTTTATCCACAAAGTTAAAATCTTTTATGAAATGGACAAATATCTACAAAGACTCAACTTACTAAAGCTAAAACATGATGAAATAGAAAGTGTGGATAATGCCCTATAAAAGAATATCCTATACCAAAGTATAATTTGGTATACATACCAAATATAAATATAAATATAAATATAAATATTTAATATAAATATAAATATAAATATACAAATATAAAAGTGAAGTCAGTATTTAAACTACAAGGAAAGATCCAGATCTAAATGGCTTTACTGGTAAATGATTCTAGACTTTAAGGGAACAAATAACATTAATTTTCCAAACATTTATTTAGAGAATGAAAAAGGACACTCACTTCATAGATCTTTTTATGAAATTGGCACAACCTTGATACCAAAACTTGGCAAGGATATTTCAACAAAGAAAAATTTCAAACCAATGCTTCCCATGAACATAGCTGCTAAAATCACAAATAAAATATTAATAAAATTAGTGAAGTTGTATTCATTTTTATTTTAAAAAAGTACATCAAAATCAAGTTGGATTTATTCGAGGAATTAAATCTGTTATCATTCAAAAATCAAAAATTAATCATAATTCATCATGTCAATAAGATAAAAGGAAAAAATGAAACAATCATCTCAATATGTGTAAAAAGACCATCAATATAATTTAACACAAATTCCTTGAGTTAAATATTTTAAGGACAATAATAGTAGAAGTAAACTTCTGACTAAGAGTATCTACCAAACTTCATACCTGAGTATGAAATATTGAAAGTTTTCCCATGAGATCAAGAGAGATCAAGATATTTATTATCATGTTTTCAATGTAATACTGTAGTACAACTTTTAGTCAGTGTAAAAGGGCAAGGAAATTAATAAGATTCAAGGATTAGAAACAGATACAATTGTCATTTTTTGCAGATAACAAGAGTATGTATGTAAACAAGTATAAAACTATTGACATGATTTAAAATTAAATCATTCTCCTTACATATACATATATATGTATGTGTGTGTATATATGTATATATGTGTGTGCGTGTGTGTGTACATATATATATACATGAACACATGGAGATTTGGGGACATATACATATGGAATATACATGCATATACATATACATATGGAATATATAGGTGTATATGCATGTATATTTCATATGTATTATTTATATTTTAAAATATATAAATAAATAATTATATAAATAATTGCATATATGTATGTAATTATAATTACTTATTAGTATAGATGTTGTTATAGATTATGTATTATGGAATACATATGGAATATATTTCATATGTATATGTATATTCCATATGTATTCCATAATACATAATCTATAATAGCATCTATAATAACCTATAATAGCATCAAGAAACATCAAATATTAAAGGATAAATCATGTAAAAGTTATAAAAGGTATCTATAATAAAAATAATAAATACTGTCAGTAGAATTGAAGATGACCTAAACAAACAGAAGTATATATTTTGTTTATAGGTTTGAAAATTCAGTTTCTAAATGGAACTTTAGATTCAATATAATCTGAACAATAATCTCAGAATACATTTTGAGAATAGATAATTTCTAAAATGCATTTGGAAAGGTAAAGGCTGGGAAAAGCCAGGAAAATCCTGAAGAAGGGAAAACAAAAGGAAATTATTCCACTGGATGCTTGATTCCAAATATGGACACACAGAAAAATGGAAAAAATTGAGAAGCCAGACACAGAACCATACCTGCCCTGCCAAATACCCATTCGGCCAACAAATATATGAAAGAGTGTTCAATCACCTAAGTTATCAGGGAAAAAAATCAAAATTTTAATAATAATGAAACAATAATCAAATACACAAAATGGCTAAAGTTAAAAGGGCTAACAGCAGTTTTTGCCAAGGATATTTAGGACAAAAGTAAGATCTCTTACACATTCCTGTTGGGAAGGTCAATTTGTACAGTCACTTTTGAAAACCATTTTTGTACTATCTGTCAAAGTTGAAAACATACATAGCCCATCCATTAGCCAGTAAATCCACTCCTAAATATCTACCCAAACAGGAGCATATAAAATGTACAAAAATGTACACAGCAGTTTTATAAATAGTAATACTTTCTTGGAAACAACCCAAATATCCACCGGCTGTATATTGAATGAATATATATTTAACCATACAATAGAATACTAAGCAGAAGTGAAAATAAATGGACTGTTGTACCATGTAGTACAACAAATGTATCAAATGAGCATAATACTGAAGGAAAGAAACCAGAGACAAAAGGATACATTCTGAATAATTTCATTCATATAAATTCCAAACATTCTCAAAACTAATCATATAGGTGGTCAGAATTACAGGGTTCAGAAGGGGTGAGGGTTGGGAGGAGACAAGAGGATGCCCTACAGTGTGTTCTTGCTATTGAATTCCTTGATCTGCATGCATGACCATTTTTTTGAACTCATGATTTGTACACTGTTCTGTTATTTTCAAAGATGAGAAAACTTCATGAGGGTGTTTATTTGAACTAGACAAACAAATGTGCCTCATGTCCTAAACTCTGAAAAATCTTAGATTATATAAAGGTCTTTTCCAAGTAAAGATCAAAGAAAAATATATAATCTTTCCCTACTTTTACATAAGGGAGAAAAGAGTCAATAACAATAGCATTACAAATAACACTGTTCTAGATAAAAATGTTAACTGGTAATATTATATTGAATCAGTTGTAGTAAAAGCAAGATACTCATTTTGGCACTGCTGTTAAGCAATATTGTTAGAATAGTTTATGTTCCATAAACATGATCCAAAGCTACCGTTTACTTTTCATCATTGTCAGTTCCAAAATATCTCTTCCTGATTTTAATATTCTTATTATATTTATATTGCAAAGTGCATTAAAGTTTTGAAAAAATCAATTGGTTTTTAGATGAATTAAAAACAAAGGCACTTACCTTTTGGCTGTAACTTATCATCGAATGTATCAGAGAGTGCAGAAAATTATGTATATCTCTAATAAATAAACTTTAATGTGGTATAGCAAATTACAAATAAATAATTGAAAGAAATAGTTGTTTTTAATCACATCTTAATGCCTTGGGTATGAAAAATTCTAGTGCACGTGATTACAGTCTTTTCTGGCACATCATGTTCAGGCTAAAGCAAATACACTGCGTTCACTTACATGATCAATCTCAGCTATCCTCTCTCTATTAAAAGACAGTACTCCGGAGGGCCTGGGTAGCTCAGTCAGTTCAGTGTCCATCTCTTCAAAAGAAGAGACTCGGGTCATGATCTCAGGGACCTGAGACTGAGCGCTCTGTAGGGCTCACGGCGCTGGGCATGGAGCCTCCTTGGAAGTCTCTCATTCTCTCCCTCTGCCCTTCCTGCCTCTGCTTCTGCTCTCTCCTTCTCTCTTTAAAGACAAAAACAGAGGCGCCTGGGTGGCTCAGTGGGTTAAAGCCTCTGCCTTTGGCTCAGGTCATGATCCCAGGGTCCTGGGATCGAGACCCGCATTGGGCTCTCTGCTCGGCAGGGAGCTTGCTTCCCTTCCTCTCTGTCTCTCTCTGCCCACCTCTCTGCCTACTTGTGATCTCTGCCTGTCAAATAAATAAATAAAATCTTAAAAAAAAAAAAAGACAAAAACAAAAAACAAAAACAGTATTCCACTTCTAGTAAGAAATGGATACTGTATCTAATCAAAACTGAAAAAGTCTCCAGTATATCAGAAGTACTAAAATTCTACTGAAATAATATATTTTTCAGGTTCCTAGACCCAAATCCAATATATATGTGTGGAAGGGGTTTCCCCATACCAACAAGCAATTCTCAGACACCAGCAGCGTACAGGAGAATTCAACTCAATTCTGACACTATCTACCCAGAGATACCATGATATCCCACAGGTGAAGGGTTGGGTCCTACAAGACTGCACCTTCCCCAACTTCAGATATTAGTTGCAAGTCCATAACTCCACCCTTGGATTTGATTAATTTGCTGTAAGAGTTCACAAAACTCAGGAAACCCATTTACTCACTAGATTACTGATTTATTGTAAAAGGGTGCAACTCAGAATTAGCCAGATGGAAGAAATGCTTAAGGCAATATCTGTGGGAAGGGGTGTAGAGTGTCTATGTTCTCACCAGTTACACCATTCTCCTCAAATCTCCATGTGTTCACCAACCCAGAAGCTCGCCCATCTGTTTTTTGTTTGTCTGTTTGTTTGTTTATGGAGGATTTATTACATAGACTTGCTGGATTAAATCATTGGTGTTGGTAATTGATCCAACCTCCAGCCTCTCTCCCCTTCCCAGAGCTGTTTATTTCAGTCTTCTTTGATTTCACTTAGTGTTCTATAGTTCTCAGCCAAGAGGACTTAATGTATGTGGTTATGTTTATAACTATGTTTTAGGTGTTGTTATAAATTAAACTTTTTACATTAATTTCAATGTCTAATTGTTTATTGTTTTAGCATATCTGGACTGCGAAGTTCGGAAACACTTCTTTTAAAGATGTTAAAGACGGAGAAAAGAGCTAAATTTTTCAGAAAGCAGTAGATAGGAGCACCCAGGTGGCTCAGTTGGTTAAGTGGCTGCCTTTGGCTTAGGTCATGATCCCAAGGTCATGGGATCGAGCCCCACATTGGGCTTCCTGCTCAGTGGGAGGAGGGGGGGCTGCTTTTTCCTCTCCCTCTGCCTGCTACTCCACCTGTTTGTGCTCTCTCTGTGAAATAAATAAATAAAGTCTTTTTAAAAAGGATCACATAGGTATCTGATTTCTCAACAGCAACAACAAATTTTTAAAATGCAAGTTTTTTCCCCCAAAGGATATAAAGGTTTCCATAATTCTTCCATCTAATATAAGACAATGTAGTAGGAAAAATAATGACTTTTCCAGATGTCTACTCCTAAATCCTTAGAATTTGTGAATATATTACCTTATGATACAAATGGGACTTTGCAGATATTTTTTAAAGTTAACAACCTTGAGATGGGAAAACTATCATGAATTATCTAGTATGGCTCAGTCCAATCACATGCCCCCTTAAAATTGGGGGAAAACGGCAGTAGAGTGCGTAATAGAAATGAAATGGGAGTAGGACTCCCTACTGCTAGCTTCGGAGATGGAGGAAAGGAGTCATGAGCCAAGGAATAGTGGCCACTAGAAGCTGAAATGTCCTTTATCTTGCAGCCAGGAAGAAAACAATGACCTCAATTTTTAAAAAAATAAATTGAATTCTGCCAATAAACAAAATGAGTAGGAAATGGGTTCTGCTCTATTAGAAACAGGTTCTTTGGGACGCCTGGGTGGCTCTGTGGGTTAAGCCTCTGCCTTTGGCTCGGGTCATGATTTCAGGGTCCTGGGGTCGAGTCCTGCATTGGGCTCTCTGCTCAGCGGGGAACCTGCTTCCTCCTCTCTCTCTGCCTGCTTCTCTGCCTACTTGTGATTTCTCTCTCTATGTGTCAAATAAATGAAAATTTAAAAAAAAAAAGAATAAAAAAGAAAAAAAAAAAAAAGAGAAACAGGTTCTTTTTTTTCGTAGAGCCTCCCAAAAAGAAGGTAGCTTACCAGCAGTTCAATTTTAGTGCAATGAAACTTGTACTGGACTTTTGACCTCAAGAAGTGTAAGATGATAAATTTGTCTTGTTTTAAGCTACTGCATTTATGGTAACTTGTTATCATGGCGATAGAAAACTGATACAACTTGTTTTTCTTCAGTGACCACTCAATGTGTAGTTTGACATTACTGCTTACGTATAAAATGTTAATCATTTCTAGGACCATTTTATTAGCTAGTGTTATTAACCTTTATCTATTATATATGCTAAAAATAATGTCTCAAGTTTATTATTCCATCTATTAACTTCATGGATGATGCCTTTTCCCATATACAAGTTTTGTTTTTGTTTTAATTATGTCAACCTCTACCATCACTTTAAATGCATTCTCAATCTTGAAACTTGTCTAAGGAACAATTCAATTTTATACATGTGTATTCATACTTTCATATAATAGTTTTCAAATGTTTAAAGCTTATGTTTTAATATGTCTTATGTAATATGTGAATTGTATAAAAATGTATGATTTGCTTATATTGTCTACTTTAGGAGACAAATCTCTACTACAGTATTTGAAATCTCCTATGTATTCTTCCTTACCATAAAATTTGAGTTTTATTGTTTTACATATGCCTTTACTATTTTATTGCATAAGAATATTGCATAAGCAATGTTGTTTTACATGCTTTAAAAATTTATATATATGTTCATATTTTATGCATTCTTTTGAAATTTGATTTTTTCAATATTATGTAACATAATATTAAGTTTCTTCCATTTGGAGACCATAGTTAATTTTTCCACTGGATTTCTTTAAAAACATTAGTATTAAAGTTGCCTATATACTCTGGACACAAGATATTTTGTAGTACATATTGTACGTACCTTATCCCACTTTGTGGTTTTTGTTTTATACTGTCCTGTTTTTAAACAATTTTAGATTTACCTAAATGGTACAAAGATTGTACAGAGAGTTCCCGTATATTCTGAACTTTGTACATATATCTGGTACATTTGGTAGAGTGTCACAACCTAGAAACCAGCATTGTCACACTGCTAATAATTAAACTCTAGACTGTTTTTTTCCCCTAGTTTTCACTTAATATCCTTTTTCTATTCCAAGATTCAATCCAGAATATCACATTACATTTAATATACTATCTCCTAATGAAGAAAAATGTTCTATTATATTATATAAAAGTTGGAGTTTTCCTATAATTTTTGTTTTTTGCAATTTAAAAAATCTTTCCCATCTAAGATCATAATATATTTTCTCACATTTTCTTCTGAAAGTTTTAAAGTTTTGTTTTCCACATTTAGAATTAACCTATCTGAAATTTGTTTTTTTGTAAGATGTAAGGGGGATGAACAATTTCTTTCCATGTGCATTAAGAGTTAACCTAGGACCACTGACAGAGTAACTGTTGTTTCCCCACTGATCTCTAATGTTTCCTCTGTTTAGGTATTATTGCCATCAGAGAAATATGTATCTGATGATTTAAAAAAAAATGAACAAATGTGCGTTTTACCAATAGGGAGTAAACTGTGTGAAGGGTGTGTGAATGTGTGTATGTGTGTACGTGTATGTGTGTGTTGGAGATAGAGGCTTGATAACCAGGGTTTGCAAACTTGGTAACGGAAAAGTGAGAATGAATTAGTAGAAATGTGAAGGGTTGGAAATAAGCTAGGACAACAATAGTGATACATAAACAAAGAGATAAAAGGAGCACATCCATCTGGCAGGTACTTTCACAGCTAATTTTATTATTATGTTTACTAATATAAAAGAACACCTTTTGCAGCATCTCTTCCTCCAAGGAAGTTATAACGTCTAAGAATTATTGCCCTCATTTATGGCATAGTAAATTTCTCAACCTAAAGTTCCTGTTACATATAATTCAATTGTAACGTGAAAAATGAATTAAAATTCCAGTTTGGATTCTGTTTCATCAAACTCTGCATCTGCTCGGAAAAGTCATAATGCTGATCGGTCTCCAGTCTGATTCTTTATTAAAGTTTATGACAAGTTGTTTTTTTCTTTTTTCCGCCCCCCCCCCCATAAATTCAGGGTCTGGCTTTGCTGGGCAAAGCAGAAAATACAATGTCATGACTCTATTCTTCCATTCTGTTTCACAGTTGTGAAAATGTTTTGTTATGGAATTTTGTGAAATTTACAATGCATAAAGTTAATGTTTAAGGCAGGAAGGATCCCCTTCTCAAAGTCAAGATGAGAATTTTACGCAACCTCTCCTCAAATCTGTAAAAGTTGGTCCTAATATCAGGTCCCAATTAAACAGGTTATCTTTTTGGCCATCATTTTCATCATTTTCAAATGTGTGAAACATTCTGTAAATCCGAGGGAAAATAACATATAAACAGAACTTCTAATAAGGCTTTCTGATTTCTTTTAGAAAATGAATTTATGTCCTTTAACAACATTCCATTTGAATGTAAAGATAGTAAATTAAATGAATGGAAAAATCCCTAAGCCCAATGTCCCTGAAATAATGGAAGGAGAATTGTTCAAGACTCTTCTAATTAGTCTGAGTGTAAGACTGAATGAAATTTTTGAACAACGGTAGTAGGAAAAGTTAGCTTAAAATGTCATCAGCTAATAAGACACATACCAAGGTTTTTTGGTTGTTTGTTTTTTTTTTTAAGTTAAATTGTTAGAGAAATTGTTCACTGAATTTACTCAATATGACACTTGCAGGTCATAGTCTTTTATTTGCCTAACATTCACTGAAAGTCCTTACTTTTGTCTCATACACTCTTAATTGCTAGAGATAAAGATATGAGAAAAGACAACTTTAATTACTTGTGATTTAGTGATACAATAGAAGTGTCTGCAGAGACCACAAGGTGCATGAAGGGTCCGGAGGGATATATAGGCTGCAGTCAGGAAATGGCATGTAGTGGGGATTTATTTAATGCTTAATCTATATCAGATGGGTTGGTAAGGACTGAGAAAATGTGCTAGTTGCCAGAGAAACTGAAGCTAATTCAGTATTTTTATATAAGCCTCAGTAAACTATTAGTTTATGAATTATTTATAGTTTATAATAGTTTATAGTTTATTATCGTTTATAATACTAATATAGTATATAATAGTTTATAAGCTATTAGTTTATGAATGTTCTAAACAAAATAGTTACAATAGCAATGGTTTTTAACTTCACATCTTAAATATAATTTTTGTAAAAGATTTTATCTATTTATTGAGGAGGGGAGGAGCAGAGGGACAGAGGAAATCTCAAGCAGACTCATGCTGAGGCCGACAAGTGGCTGGATCTCACACCCCTGA
The DNA here is from genome assembly GCF_963455335.1 of Martes martes. NCBI lineage: Eukaryota > Metazoa > Chordata > Mammalia > Carnivora > Mustelidae > Martes > Martes martes. The sequence goes on along the minus strand of NC_137903.1, from coordinate 16,008,338 downwards.
GATCAATGAAACCAAGAGTTGGACACTTAATTGACTGAGTGACCCGGGCACCCCTTTAAATATAATTTTAAGATAAAATTGTTTATATTTCTATAGGTAGTTTATTACTTCTAATATATGACTTTTAGCTTTCCACAAACTGTTAAACCTGCAAATAATTTTTTGATGTCTTATTCCCCCAGGAGCACTCAGTTGTTATAATTCAGATTAGCTATATATATATAATATATAATTTATCTATACTACATGCATATGTGTTATATATATAATTACATGTCTCTAATCTGAATTATACAGTGATTATAAATCATACAAATGAATATATGTTATAAATATATATATAAAATCTTAAAATTGGAGCTCCTGGATGGCTTAGTTGGTTAATCTTCCCACTCTGGATTTCAGTTCAGGTCATGATCTCAGGGTCCTAAGATCCAGCCATGCATAAGGTTCCACACTCACCAGGGAGTCTGCTGGGGATTTTCTCCTTTTGTCCCTCCCTCCACTCATGCGCACATGGGCACTCTCTCTCTTTCTCTAAACTAACTAAATAAATAAAATTTCAAAATCTAACTTCTGTTACCACTGGGTGTGCTTGTCATTTAAATGTATCATCTCCTTCATCAATGTGAGTTATTATGGATAACAGAGGCAAGTATCAGTTTTCCTAGTGAAGACTACTTTTACTAAATGTGGTTTGTGAAACTCACTTGGAGTTGAAATATGATTGGCTGACATTCATAAGAATCAGTCTTAGTAAGGAAAAGGTAAATGAATTAATAAAATAGAAAGGGTTGAAAATAAATTTGGATAAGAGTGACAACACATAGAGTTACAGGGATAATAGGAACACATACATCTGGCAGCTAATTTTATTGTGATGTTTACTAATATAAAGGAACACCTTTTGTAGCATTTTTTCCTCCTGGGAAGTTGTAATATCTCAAAATTATTGCCTTGTCACAGCCCATCATGAGGACAGCAACCTTGTCCTCTAGAAGTTTGGACAGCAATAGCCCTAGAGACCTTGGAGACTTTGTCCCCTCCCCTGCCACACATCACCCTTGTCCCACCCAGCCTTTGAAACATCTATCCATGCAGACTAACTGTAATTTCATCTCCCAGGACAGTCAGGACACTTGCGGTCAGAAGGGGATGAAGTACTGTCCTTAGGCATATTAGCAAACCTCCAAGGGTTTCAGCTTTGTCAAAGAGTTGCACCTAGTATTCGTTTAATTTCTTTTTTATCTGTGCCTATTCATGTGTCGTGACTAATTTTGTATATTTTGACTCTTCTTTAGTTTCAGACTAAAAATTTCCTTAATTATTTTTTAAAACATTTTTAAAATTTATTTGACATGGGGGGGCGGAGAGAGTGTGAGCAGGGGAAGGGGCAGAGGGAAAAGCACGGATGTCCCTGAGGAGCAGGGAGTCTGAAGCTGGACTCAAACCCAGAACTCTGGGATCCTGAGTGGAGCTGAAGGCAGATGCTTAATGGATTGAGCCACCCAGGTGCCCAAAATTTACTTAACAATAATTTGGTATTTTTATAGGATCCGTTTTGGATATATGCATTCTTCGATTTCTTAGTTTTCTTTCTTATTGATTTCAACTTGTGTATTTATTAACTTCCTTTTCCTACATGCTTTTGGACATTTTGTCACAATCCACACCAGAGTGAACATCAGATTAAATTTCTTCCAGTGGACACTAAAGAATTAACTTTCTTAATAATAAAGATATGTAGCTTTACTGTCTCCCCATTTCTCTGTCTCACAGATTTTTATATGCATGCTTTATCTAAAAATCATACAATTTTACAGATTATTTTTCCTTGATGTGCTATTAGCTAGGGATCATTTCTTAATTTCCAAATAGAATTTCATTTTTGGCAAACTTTCCAATTTATTTTTCCTAGTCTTTATCAGACTATGATCACAGGATGCAGGCTTTAATATTGCTACTTATTAAATTGGTTTAATTATCTTTGTGATCAAATAGATGATGGATTTTGGTAAAACCTTTATTATTATAAAGTAATGTATGTTTCTTATTTTATCATGTATCTGTGTCTCTATACAGGGAATTTGTAGCTCTTGTCTTTTCTGCTGACTCACTTCAAATCTGAAAGACATCTATTGACGGTTCCTTACATTTACACTTATCCCATTTTCTAGTTGCACATTTTGCTTACAAAACCAGGGGACTGACTAAACACTACTGTTTTTAATTGATATTAGAGTAATGCAAACCCTGATTTTATGCAACTAAATTTTTTTTGTCCCATTAATTATCATTTTTCTTAGATACACACGTATACTGTCTCTCAGTCAATAGTGTTCCTTCTCAACTTTATGTTTTCTCATTCTGTGGCTTTTTTGTGGTTGGCTTATTATTGGGTTTGAGTCTTTTCTCCAATATTTTCCTCAGATAGGCTCTGTGGGTAATATTCCCTCTCAATTCTCCTTTATCAATATACACTTTGCACTTATCTATACAGGTGAATGATATCCTAGGTAGATATGAAAGAGATATACTGATTTAGCCTTTGTCAGTTCAAATAAACGTTCTTCGTCCTTTGCTCTCTGGCATCTGTTTCTTTTTCTGACTCTCCTGCCAATCCCAAGAATCTAAGACTCTCGTGAGTTTTACACTTTTGTATTTTTGTTCTGTGATTTGAGAAGAGTCGTCTTCTTGTTTTCCCAAATCACCAACTATACACTGGTGATTCTATCTTTGGTTTTGTCTGATTTTAGAAATTGCTCTTATAATATCTCTACATTGAAGTTGCTCTGCTTCTTCCACTGATGCTATTTGACTGAATTCTCTTGATATTCTGCATCCTTCTTGCTTCCTTCGTTGATGTGTTCTGTCCTTTCTTTGTGTACTGTTTGAGACTGGGGTCAAGCTGTAAGTTCTAAGTTTTAGTGGATCTGTGAGTGATATTAGGAAAACTATTTTCTGTTATACTCTTTGTTTGGAGAAGGAGCTGGCCAGCTTTGAATCCCCCATTACACCACTGGCAGAGGTAGGCTGTTTTCCTATAGTTTTGGAAAGTCATGGAAATTGTCCAACTTAATAGCTACTCTCTGGATGCTTGGGACCAGAAGGACCAGGTGTCCTCAGTAGTGCACTCAACCTCCCTACTGAGAGGTCTACATAGAAAGAGAACTCTGTGAATGGAATTCTTCCCAGAGTACCCTATGTATTCTGATCCCCCACTAGAACAAGCTGACAGTGTGTGCAACCTTTCCAGTGACTGATCCACTACACAGGAATCTCACACCTCTCCCTCAGTCTGCTTGCACAAAATACCCCAGGCCTGATTCACACCAGTCTACTTGCTGACTCCTATAGTACCGGGTCCAGGGAGGGAAGTTGATCGAAGTTGAGAGTGGAGAAGAAACCAAGTCATTTCTCTCTTAGGAAGTTCTGCGGAACAGAGCATCTATTCCTAGTTCATTAGAAATAAAAGTTTCTTACACAATCACAACTTAAATAAATTTAAAACAAGAAATGCATTAGCATCTTTATTACAAATGTAATTGGTTTTCTTTTATTTTTCTTTGTGGGGAAAGGGTCACTAGTTAAAATACACCACTGTAAAATCTGCAATTTAAATTTCATTTCATGGTGCATTGTAGAAATAGTTTACATAAATAGCATCCATTAATCATTTAAAACAAAGGTTAAATGTAAATTAGGATCCTGCTATTTATTTCTACGATTATTTGTGGTTTTCTGGTAAAGTTAGATTTTTCTGATGGTAAAAGAACTAATGCGTTTGAAAATAAAATATCTTTAAACTAAAACTGGTAACTTTTAGAAATCAATCAGCCTGGAGAGAGGGCCGTAACATCACAAACAGCATCTAAGTTAAAAAGCATACTAGTTCTCAGTCCCAATTTTAACTGTCATCATTTAATCATGAAATCTCTGTCTCCAGGAGGCCTGCATACTAATATTAAATACATACATCACACACAATTTGAAAAAAAAATCTTTCTGGTGTTATAATTTTTTGAAGTGGGTTAGAGTATTGGTTTGATTAGCTTTCAATTTTTTTCAACAAAAGAAGGTAGTAAAAAGAATAAACATCAGGATAGGGGCACCTGGGTGGCTCAGTGGGTTAAAGCCTCTGCCTTCAGCTCAGGTCATGATCTCAAGGTCCTGGGATCGAGCCCCGCATCGGGCTCTCTACTGAGCAGGGCGCCTGCTTCCTGCCTGCCTCTCTGCCTACTTGTGATCTCTCTCTCTGTCAAGTAAATAAAATATTTTAAAAACAAAACAAAAAAAAACACATCAGGATAAGTTAATAAAGACCATTTAATTTAAGGTACCTTGACAAAGGGACAAAATACCTGAATAAACACTTTGTTTCAGTGGTTTGTATAAATTATAATTTATCCCTGTTTTATGAAATACCTAAATAGCTGACCAACTTTTTACTCACCATTTTAAAATACTGTCCTTGGATAATTGCCCCTTCTGTTCTTTAATCTGCTTCTTAGGGTTTTATTCTTTTATCACGGCTTTGATATGATACTCATGTCAACAATGACAGCCTGAGATTTAGGGAACAGGGTCAAATAAATAACTAGACGTTTTATCATTTTACTAAAGTTCAAAATGAAAACATAAAGGGTGTTACCAAATTAAAGTTATCTGAAAGAAATTAACATTTTGATGCATAAGAACCAGAAATAGTAAAGATCATAGTCACAGGGGAAAAAAGCACCAATAAAATAAAACCAATTGTCTTATTTCAGAATCTATTTTATTGGGTTCCTTTCTTTATGAAGGTTGTGTTTTTGTTTTGTTTTGTTTTTTAGATTTTATTTATTTAACAGACAGAGATCACAAGTAGGCAGAGGCAGACAGAGAGAGAGGGGGAAGCAGGCTCCCCGCCGAGCAGAGAGCCTGACGCGGGACTTGATCCCAAGACCCTGGAATCATGACCTGAGCCGAAAGCAGAGGTTTTAACCCACTGAGCCACCCGGGTTCCCTCTTTATGAAGGTTGTTAAAAGTATAGTCAACAGTGAAGATACAGTCAGCCTTCCTTGAATCCTAAAACAAAGGATTTGATATTCTTTTTCTTTTTTTTTAAGATTTTATTTATTTATTTGACAGAGGGAGAGAGACAGTGAGAGAAGGAATGCAAGCAGGGGAAGCACGAGAAGGAGAAGCGTCTTCCCATGGGGCAGAGAGCCCAGTATGGGGCTCGAGCCCAGGACTCTGGGATCATGACCTGAGCCGAAGGCAGATGCTTAATGACTGAGCCACCCAGACACCCCTACAATTTGATATTCTGATGAACAATATCACTATAGCTAGATGTCATTATACATCTTTCTTAACTCACTGGGTTTTTGAGCAACAACCTTAAGAACAAATTGAAGTTACAATCAGAAGAGTTCTATCCTTTGTAATACGATAATAGCATCTACAATGTTAAATAAAAGTTTTTCAATATATTTGCAATGATTTTAATAAACCATCATTATAATATCCATTCAGAGAGAATTTAGTTAACTAGGATGTTATTTTGAAATATCTGAAGCAAAGTTCAAGTAATTGTCTCTAATAAACTGTTTTAATGGCTTTTTATTCATATTATTTCCAGATCACGTTATCGAAGGTTGATTATATGTAAATATAACAGTTTCTAGATCATTGTCTCAAGCAAAAATTATACTTTAATTATGCTTTTACCATATTTTGTGTAGCTCTTTATCCATCCAAGAAGGCAATGGCACTTTAACTCTCTTTTTCTGATGAAATAATAATCAGAACGCATCAACATGTTAAAAAGGATAGATTACTACATACAATGTCATTTAGAGAGTGAAAGTAAGTGAGTCAGGGTCAGGAAATTATTTTCAGGACTTTGAGAGTAAAGTTTCTTCTGGCGAGGCCAATCTACAGATGTTTCCATTTGAAATCTAGGTCTCCATTACTGTATCTATCTCTAAGGACGACGTGGTTTGAATTTGATCCTTTGCAATGTAACCTTTAAAATGAGCAAAATCCATATTTTAATATCTCCTGTGAAGAGGAAACAATATGTGTAGCAAGTACACAAGGGGAAACTTTATAAATTAATTTACATTGATAACAAATGTCATGCAAAGTGCATTTTTGATACTACCCCGAAAGGACAAACATCAGCCCTTGAACACCATATGTGGTCTGCATTATGGCTTCTTGGCACCAATCCATAATCTATTTCCAGCAGCTACCATTTCAAAAATTTATGAGGACCTGGAAAGCACAGAAGGGCTAAAGAAGCCACTTGAGTTCTGCTTATTAGCATACTCATTAAGCCTAATCAATAATTGATGAACCATTTGTGAAAAACATATGGATTAAATTACTTCTTGGCTTAGACCATTCAGGAAAGAGTCATAATTATTTTTGCCCCATTGTTTGCTGTGTAAACATGATGTCAAAACTGATTCTATAACAGAAAGCTGAAAAGGCTTGCACTTTCCTTTCTCTACAGCCCCAAATTGTAATGTATTATGCCATATTTTTTAAATGATTGAAATGGATTTAATACAGAAGCTACTGAAATGTAAAATTACGGAATATAAGAACTTTTCAAAGTTTTTCAAATAGTCTGTAATATATACTTGAGAGAAAAAAAATCAAAGGTATCTATTAACTAAAGTTCATAGTTTATTCTGATTTCTTTAACTTTCATCTGAGTCCTTTTTCTTATTTCATGATCCCATCTATGATACCATATTACATTTAGTTATCATGTGTCCTTGGACTTTTCTTGGTTGTAACAATTATCCAACTTTCCTTGTCTTTGGTGACCTTGATAGTTTAGAGGGGTTTGGTATTTGGTAAAAGGTCTCTCATTTGGGATTTGTCTGATGTGTTTCTCCTGATTAGACTGGATTTTGGAGATGTAAAGTACATTTTTCATCAAACTGTATCGGGGTACATACTACTAACGTGACTTATTACGGCTGACTTTGACTTTGGTCACCTGGCTGAAGTGGTTTGTCATGTTTCTCTACTCTGAAATTCGTCTTCTTTCTGTCTTAACTATATGTATTCCTTGAAAGAAAGTCCATAGGTACAGTCAGCATTTAAGTCGTGGAGAGTATGCTTCGCGAATGGAGTATTTATGTAAATTATTTGGAATTCTAACATATGAGTGATTTGTCTTTTCTCCTTATTTATTTACAGTATTCATTTATTCAAGCATTTATTTATATCAGTACAGACTCAGAGATATGCATTTCATACTTTGAGTTATAATCCAATACTACTTGATCTTTATTGTTCATATTGTCCTGGCTTTGGCTATTGAGTGATCTTTCAATCAGCTTCTGCTTCTGCATCACTTTAAAATACCACTGTCGTGTATGTGTGTGTGTGTGTGTGTGTGTGTTGGTGACCTTTCTTACTTTATGGCACTACATTACGCTCAAGGTTCAGTCATTTTGTATATTTTCATAACAGTCCTACAAATCATACATCTCTTTAAGGAGATTTATTTATTTGTTTTAGAAAGATTAGGAACAAAGATCTGGGTCCTAGTGTGCTTTTTGCTACTAGAGTGTCATTTCTTCCAGGTGTCCTCCTCTGAGAGAGTAGGTAAAGATATGGGTGTATACTGACATGTCTGTATATATTTCTACATGTAACAATCTGTGTCCAAATTAATTAAGTTAAACGTGAATACAACGGATGTCCCCAACTCTAATTCATTAACACATGGAACATTCTAACTTCCTCCCCTTGCCTATGTATAAACTCAGACTCCAACAGTAACATACCTGGCTCTGAACAGCCACCACCATCTATTTGCTTAATTGTTCAATTCCAGTACGCATTCACTCACTGAAGAATATGTTGGTTGCTTCCAGTTTTTGGCAATTATGAATAAAGCTGTTATAAATACTCACATGCAAGTTTTTGAAGGTATTTAAGTTTTCAGATCAGTTGGGTAAATAGCTAGGAGAGTGTTTGTTGGGTTCCATGATAAGTCTATCTTCAGCCTTGTACGAAACTGCCCAGCTCTCTTCGACTGTACCACTTTGCATTCCCACCAGCAATGGATGAGGGTTCCTTTTACTCTTTATCTTTGCCATCACTTGGTATTGTCAGCTTTTTGGATTCTAATATGTGTGCAATGGTATCTCGATGTTTTTAATTGTATTGTCCTATTGACAAATGATGTTGGGCATCTCTTCATGTGTTTATTTGGCATCTATATATCCTTTTTGGTGGAGTATGTATTCCAATTCTCTGGCTACTTTTTAATTGCATAGTTTGTTTTCTAACTGTTGAATTTTAAGAGCTCTTTGTAGGTTTGGATACAAATCCTCTACCAGGCATGTGTTTTGCAAATATTTTGTCCCTGCTTCTGACTTGTCTTTTCTAAATTTTACTAAGTTCAACTTCTCCATTTTTTCTCTAATTGATTGAATTTGAGGTATTCCCTCTAAAAACTCATCAACAGATTCAAGATAATTTTGATCAGATATTTTTGTCTAAAAATTTTACTGTATTGCTTTTTACAATTAGTTTTTTATGATCCATTTTGAATTAAAATGTGTAAAAGGTATAAGGTCTGCATTTAATCCATTTTTAGGGGTTTGTTGTTTTGCGTGTGGACAAAAAATGTTCCCACATCATTTGTTGAAAAGATCATACTTTCCCATTGGATTGGATTGACTTTGTACCTTTGCCAAAGATGTGTTGAGTATCTCTAGATGGTTCTATCTAACTATCTGTTCTTTTCCACTGATCTGTGTGTCTGTTCTTTCACTAATACAATACTGCCTGGATTATTGTAGCTTGCTGTTAACTACTGAGATTGGGTAGTGTGAGTCCTCAATTTTTTTTTCCTCTTCAATATCGGATTGACAATTCTAGGTCTTCTGGTTTTACCTATAAACTTTAGAATTTGTCAATAGCTATCAAGTAACTTGTTGAAATTTTTAATGGAATTGTATTGAGTCTATAGATCACATTGAGTAGATTTGAAATCTTAACAGTACTGAATATTCTTAACCATGAACATGGAATATTTCTCCATTTATTTAGAACTTTGATTTGTTTCATCAGAGTTTTATAGTGCCTGGCATATAGCTCCTGTGCACATTTTGTTAATGTTATATCCAAGCGTTTCTCTTGTTTTAGTGCTATTTTTAAATGACATTATTTTAAAATTTTCAAATCTCAGTTGTTATTTGCTGGTATATTAAAATGACAACAACAACTGACTTTTGTTCATTAATCCTGTGACCTTGCTAGATAAGTTCATGAGTTTTTTTGTTGAGTCCTTGGGATATTCAACATGGATAATCATGTCTTCTATGAATGAAGACAGCTTTATTGCTTCCTGTTCAATCTGTGTACTTTAATTTCTTTTTCTTATCTTCTGTTCTAGTTATGGGGTCCAATACAATGTTGAATAGCAGTGGTGAGAGAAGATTTCTTTGCTTTGTTCCTGGTCTTAGGCAGAAAGCGTCCAGCTTACCACCATTAAATATGATACTATCTATAAATTTTTATAAATGTTAAATAAAATTTTAAATTATAACACTCCAAATCCCAATAATAGAAATTTGTTCCAAGAGCCATCATAAATTTGTATTGAGTTCTCTAATTTACTATTACTTGCCTGCAGTCAATAAACATTTTTTCTAATTCTAGTATGGAGAAATATAATTTAGCTTTGGTTAGTTGGTAGGGGCCCAGTTATTAAATTTAAACTCTACAGAAGTCTAAAAGCCTAAAAAATAACCATTAAAATAGACATGTCAATAGGGCATTTTGTAAATACAAAATGAATTGACATAGACATTCAAGGGAAAAAAATTAGAAAAGTCATGCAAAGAATACACAAAATTATGTAATGTAGACAAAAAGGGTAATCAGAAAATATTCAGTGCCTGACATCCAATGAGAGAAATTTAGAACATAGATGATACTAAAAGAGCAGATGTTTATAATTTCTATTTCCTTCTCATTCTATCTGTAATATTTTTAAAATGTCAGTAGGCTTCAGATTATTTCAAACAACTGCAGTTAGAGGACAAAACGTCAGATTTAGCTAAAATAAAAGACTTAAGGTCATTGTATAAATAAACATAAAGCCACTTTATCATCTACCCAAAAAATTAAAAAAAAATTCTTGTACGGCATGATTTTTTTCTGTGTATTCATAGTAGTAACCTTTTTAAAAGACTATGAAAACAGAGTTCTCTAATAAGGAATTGTGCTAGGGCTGATGCTCTTAATGTTGGATCCTACAGGAACTAAGTGTTACTTAAGGAGAGTAATCACAAACTCAGTATCAGGAAATCGAACTATTCAAAAAATTCTACTATTAAAGATTAATTTTTAAAGAAAGTTAAAATCCAACTTCGAGTTTTTTGAGTTTTATTCATTCATTTAACAAATGTTCATGGACCATTACTTTGTCCCCAGATATTCTAGGTGCTGGATCATTCTTATGTGCTCTTTTATAGAGCTTTTGAGTACTCTAACACAAAACCCAGAGAGGTAGAAGGAGGCACTCTTATCCAGATTCATCCCACATGTTGGTCATTGCCAAGTCTCAACTTCTATGTCAAGGAAGCATCCAGACCAGGGTGAGGTCTCAGTTGACAGCACTCAGTTGTGGAATAACACCCATTGCAACAGCTGGGGCTGCTGATTTATCAAAAGATACTCACGTCTTTGAGGTACATTTAACCCTAGAGCATTTAACCCCTGCTTCCACACTGGTCCTGAAAGAAAGTAAAGCTAAATCTACTTAAGGAATGTACTGATTCTTTATGGCCATGATTGAGGATAATAGTCATTTGCCAATTCCTCTAGTACTATCCGCTGATGAATATTCTGTCTCTAGTATGGCTTTACTCTTTCCCAGAGAAAAACTCCAACACACAGAATATCTTTAATTATCTTAGCATAAAATTTCATAAATTAATCTTTTCTCATTTCTTATACACCCATTCTGCATAAAACTTCTTAATCCTTCTGTTATTCTTGTGTAACAGAATTGGTATTTTATACTTCCCCAATATAGAACATTCTGGATTACTGAGAAGATAGTAACTGGTTAATGTGTCACTAATATTTCTCACCAATACTAACATTTTGAAGATCATTAAAATCCCAGAAAGCAAAAAGTACCATTATATGACACAGATCATATGAAGAGGAAAATATATATGAAAAATGATTATTGTATTTTATAATACGCTAGTAATAAAGGCAGAGGAGAACTGTCAGAGAGGGTAGAGTTGGGGAATCTGAGGTCCTACTTTGCAACAAGTGAAATTTTAAAGCGTTAAGAATTAGTATGCTGATGTTACCTTATTTGTACTTATATGGTGGTAAGTCCAGTTGTATATAGTTAGACTTACACACTCAAAAATGTTACCAATGACTTTTTTAAATAATAGCAACAAAACAACAAAGATCATTGTCTCTTTTAAAAATATAAAATGAGATGATGCCCCTAAATTGCTGTGGTGAAAGGTAGAATCATTAAAGTGGCCCCTTTATCTTCTCTATGCCAAGGAAAAGATATAAACTGGGAGATCATGGAGCATGGTAATGGTTGTTGGCTACTAAGGGGGATAAGAATCACAATGGGGTCGATGGGTAAGTGCCTTGATGACTCAGGTTTTAGTATCACATGTATTGATAACAACTCATTCTTATCAAAAGTGAAATCATGAATCTAAAATAATAACACGTGTAATTGGGCCTCGAAGGATTTTTTTTTTTTTTGGTCCTTTACACTTTTCTGTTTATGTACGGTGATAAACATGTAAGGGAATTATAAATTACCCTAGCAAATTGGGCCACTGAAATGTTATCAAGTACAATAGTGAAGAGACAAAGGTTAAAATGAGATTAAATGTTACAAAAAAATGAGAATATCCTGCATTTCCCTTCTTGTTCACAGTGACCCACTATTCAGTCTTGCTTTTACAAACAAAATAAAATATTCTTTTTCATTTTCTAGCTTCCGTTGAAGCTCATATTATACTTCGTGAATGGCCTTTTGCTACTTATCACAATACTGCCAATGACTTTGGGGAAAAAAAGCAGATTTCAAATGCAGAATGAAATTTTAATACATGAGATGAAGAATCTTAAAGAAAATTATATAATATGATCTGACTGTTATTCTGAAAATTCATTTGCACTGAATTATGAGTACCAAGGAATGAAATGTTTCTGAAAGATGATTTAATTTTCCCAAGAGTTATTGGTCCATATCTGAAAACAAATAGTTGGTTTCTTCCTTGATGATTAATTAGAATGTGATGAATAGTGTCAGATAAAGGAGTAGTCCTTGGCATATATTAATGATATTAGAATTTAGGTATCTGTTCCATATTACAAAAACCAGTGGCATCTTAACAACAACAACAAAAAAGAGTATAAATGCTTGTTATGAATCCTGTTTATGATACAAACACTTACATATGATATTCTGCCTTAGGTATAGCTATTAAAATATTTTTAATTGCTAAAGTATGATTATTTGTCATTTTCTGCAATTCTTTAACTCCATTTTCCTCTGCTACTACCCATGTATTTTTGCCTTAGTGCCTTAGGTTATAAATAAAAATCCAAACACATGCACCAGAATTTTTACTATCCAAACCAAAATAACTGTCAAATATCAAATGGTGAAGAAAAGATACTTTAAAACATTTTTTAAAACACCAAAACTTATAAAAGGATCAGTAAATTGTCCTTAGAGATATTTTTATATATGGAGTCATTATTTCCTAAATTAAAACAGGATATTTCACAGGGATAACTCATTTTTCCCAAAAAACAAATGGTATCTAATTAGAGTAGCTTAAATCTCTTTTAAATAGAATGTTAATTATGTGTTAATTATGTTATTGTATTATTTATTCAGATTAGACATTTAATATAAAATGCAGTCAAATTTATTATAAGAATTTGTGATCAGAAATGTATGATACTTAATTTAAATCATCACCATTATAGGATGAGTAGGTTTTATATTATTCGAAGCTTACTTGATAAAAATTCCAGTTGTATTCAAAAAGATCATTTGAAATTTATGAATTCATTCATTCAACAAATACTGATTGCACAGTGTGTCCCAGACACTGTGTTGAGAGCTGAGTTAAATCATTGAACAGAAGAGACATTACATACAAACTCTTGGTGCTTACCATGTAGTAGGCAGGAAGTACAGATGGAAAACCTAATAATTAGAAGTAAATGGGCACCTGTCTGCTCAATCCAGGAACCCACAACTCCTGATCTTGGGGTGTAGGTTCAAGCTTCATGTTGGAGGTAGAGATTACTTTAAAAAATAAAATCTTAAAAAAGAAGAAGAAGAAGTAAAGAGTGTGGCAAAGGAAAGTACATAGTACTGTGGACGTGAGGATGAAAAATTAATAAAAAGAAAATTTAAAAAAAAAACCTCCTCTGTGAAGTAAAACAAAAAGAAAAAAGAAAAAGTAGTGCAAATACAAACAACACGTTTAAGCTGAGATCTGAAAAGTGAATAGGACTCAGCCAAAAAAGAAGTTGTGGGAGGGGCACGAGAAAAGTAGGTGGAGGTAAGGGGAGTGTGGGGTCCCTCCTCCCTCCCAGAACTGAAACGGGCACCCAGTGCTGAACATCCACCATCCGTCTTTGAACCTGGAAGAAATAACCTGGCTGGAAGACAAAGACTGAAGCAGGATATGGACTGAGATGATTAAATGTGAGTCTAGATCAGGCACGACTTTATAGGCCATTATATGAAATTCTGCCCTTATCTTAAGAACAATGGACAACCACCAAAATGATTTAAGTGAGGAAGCGAGCTGTAGATCTGAATTCAGGAGTAATCTCTCAGACTACAGAAAATAAAGATTGAGTTAGCTTGCAGCCAGGGGAGGCATTTCAAAGGCTATTTATTGCAGGCGTTTGGAAAGGAGTTGGTGATTTCGATTGTGGTGATGATAATAGAAATGCAAAAAAATAAAAAGGGTTCGAAAGGTAATCAAGATGTAGTAGTTTATTCCATTCGGTGAATGGTTGCATATAGGGAGTAAAGGAGAAGAATGAGCCAAACACGATCTCCAAATTTCTAGCTTGAAGAATCCAAAGGTTTCTGACAAGCTCTGAAAGTGTGAGAAAAATGTGTTCAGTTATAGACATATTGCATCTAGGTAAAGAGTTCAAGGAAAGAGTTATACATCTAGAGGAAAGGAAAAAATGTCTCAAATACTGTTACGACTCTTCACACATCATTCAACAAAAATAACAAAACTGACAGCCTGTTAATCAGTCACTCTCGGCATTCAGGATTTAGAAGTCAGTAAGGCAGTGGATACACCTGCATTTTTGGATTTTATTTGGGGATAGGAGTGATGGGCAGTAGGAAAAAAAGATACTAACCAATTAAAATATATTCCTAAGGATTCAACCAAAATTGAATTGATGTTTTGATCTGATTAATTATTGAGATGGGATTTTCTTTAGAACAGTATCATTGAACATATGAAAATAGACTAATAAAAACCTCTGTGTAGTTTATTAGTATCATTGTTAAAATATTTGTCACTCTGACTTTCAGTCTGACCTGGCAACAAGCACCATTAGAACAGTTTTTTGTTAATAATACCACCATGTGGACCAGTTAGGCAAATAAGTGTAATGGAAAGTTTGACTTAGAGTAAATCTTACACGCAATGAGTCTACTTTGAGGACTAAGGTGGGGAAATGGGTAGCAGAATGTTCAGTTTATAAAATCGTATCTGTTACTCTTTTTTCTTCAAACTATAGAATAATAACCTTAAGTACTTAAGGTTAAAAACTGTCTGGTCGAGTAAGAAATATAGGAAATATAAATTAAAGAAATTTAAACAGGATTTAAAAATATTATAAATTAAGTATATATTTCTTCCAGGACACTCCAAATATATGTGATTAATGGCAAAGCAGGGACATCACAAAGAAGTTGATCATATGAAATATCTCAGAATGTTTTTCAGATTTTACTGGCGTATAGTTTAAGCCACTGTGATTTGTAGTTTAGCATTTTAAGTCCCATTAATTGTAGAATAAAGCCATGCTTCATTTTTGACAATTAAATACAATTTTACTGGAAGGGAGAAAGAACTCTGAATTGGACTCAAAGGAGACATCTTCTCTAAAGGTCACCCTTATTAAATGGCATGACAATTTGATTATGCCATTCATGCTCAATACCCCAGTCTATTCCCAACACAGAGGCTGGAGTAATGCTTTTATAAAATGAAAGTCAGATCATATTACTCCTATACCCAACACCCTACCATGCCTCCACATTTCCCTCTGAAAGCCCAATTTATACCAGAACACTCATGATCTGTTCCCCATCACCCACCTCTCTACACCTCTGACACCTCTCAATCCCCATTCTCTTCCCTGCACCCACTCTAAGCAGTCACACTGGCCACCTTGCTCTCTCACACATGCTAGGCTTAGCCCCTGCCTTGTACCTTTTATGTTGGCTATTTTCATGTCCTAGCAATACTATCTATCCATCCCAGATTTTTATAGGGTGAAATTCTTTTTCTTCTTCAAGGTTCTGATCAAAGTTTACCTTCTCGGGTGCCTGGGTGGCTCGGTGAGTTAAAGCCTCTGCCTTCAGCTTGGGTCATGATCTCAGGGTCCTGGGATTGAGACCCATAGCGTGCTCTCTGCTCAAGTGGGGAGACCGTTTCCCCCTCTCTCTCTCTGCCTGCCTCTCTGCCTACTTGTGATCTCTCTCTCTGTCAAATAAATCAATAAAATCTTCAACGTATACCTTCTCCATTGCACTTTTCCTGATCTTATTTTAAATCAAAACATACCTTAATGGCACCACTGATCTCTATTCTCCTCTATTTTATCCTTTTCCCATAGCATTTAGGAATATTTAAAATACCATAAAATTTATGTACCTATTTTCATTGTTTTTTTCTGTCACCCCCTTCCCGTTGAGAATACGAGTCCCAAACCCCAATGATATCATTTATTTTACTCACTTCTGCCTCCTGAATAGTACCTTCCACAAAGAGGTGCTCAGTAAGCATTTGTTGAATGCGCTCTTATTAAATCTTATCCTTACATAAGGATTTTAAAACCTTTTTGTGGGTAAACTTTCAAGAGGAACCTAATGAGCTCCAACTTAACATACAGAAAATTGAGGGATGCCTGGGTGGCTCAGTAGGTTAAGCATCTGCCTTAAGATCAGGTCATGACCCCAGTCCTGTTCAGCAGGGAGCCTGCTTCCCCCTCTGCCTGCTGCTCCCCCTTCTTGTGCATATCCTCTCTCTCTCTCTCTCTGACAAATAAGTAAATAAAATCTTTTTTAAAAAGAAATGTAGAAAATTGAAAAGTGCTTCAAAATATCTGAACCAAAAACTTAAAGGACTGTGAGGAGAAATAGTTTAAATAAGATTGCTCTTATTTCTAAGGTGCTAAAAAATTAACAGTTGATGATGGTGTTGAGAAAATTGGACAGCCACATGTAGAAGAATGAAACTGGACCATATCTGTGCACCATACACAAAAAAATAGACTCAAAATGGATGAAAGACCTAAATGTGAGACAAGAATCCATCAAACTCCTAGAGGACAACATAGGTAGTAACCTCTATGACCTTGGCTGCAGCAATTTCTTGCTAGACACATCTTCAAAGGCAAGGGAAACAAAATAAAAATAAACTATTGGGGGGTGCCTGGGTGGCTCAGTGGGTTAAAGCCTCTGCCTTTGGCTCAAGTCATGATCCCAGGGTCCTGGGATCGAGCCCTGCATCGGGCTCTCTGTTCAGCAGGGAGTCTGCTTCCCCCACCCTCTCTCTGCCTGCCTCTCTGCCTACTTGTGATCTCTATCAATAAATAAATAAAATCTTTTAAAAAATCTTTTTTAAAATAATAAATAAATAAATAAACTGTTGATACCTCAAAAAAAAAGCTTTGCACAGCAAAGGAAACAGTCAAAACAAAACTAAAAGGCAACCTACAGAATGGGAGAAATCTACCAATCTCAGAGATATAATACCATGAAATCATTAATATTTATAAAATATTATGTATAATACTCTAAAATATATAAATCACAATACCAAATAAAGTAAAATGTGTTCATAGTTAAACAATTCATGAATTCAACCAATATGTTTCATCCTATATTATCTCAACAGCAACAAATTCTATTTCTTTCCAATTATTTGGTTAAGCCTAGGCATTATTATAGGTTATATCAATGAGAGTGGCAGTTTTAAGTTTATTGTCATTTGATAAATGATGAAAATATAATTCAAAATTTGTTCTGGTTTATTATCCATTATTGTATCTTCAGACATTCTCCCATCACAATGGGATGGTTTCTGAGATCAACCACCCATCCTCAGTCTTAGCAAATTCTCTTTGCTTTTGAGATTCTCTCCATTTTTTTAATAGGGCTGTGCAATCTGCACTTTTTCTGTCCATTTCACCCAACAGTTTTTCTTAATAGTTCTTAAGGTAAATAATTCAATGTAATAAGAAACTTTAATTTCTAAAAGGGCTAAGAAATTTTGAAACAATTACTTTATTAACCAAAAAACACTACATTCAATATATTCGCTATAAGGTAGATAGTAATAGGAATCCAGTTGTCTCTTTTTGACTGATTCATTTGGCTTAGCATAGTATAGTCTAGGTCCTTTCTTGTTGCTGTAAATGGCAAATCTCATCCTTTTTCAGAGCAATGTAATATTCCTCTCTCTCATCACATCTTCTTTTTCTTTAAGATTTTATTTATTTGACAGAAGGAGAGAGAGCAAAAGCAAGGGGAGTGGCAGGGAGAGGGAGAAGCAGGCTTCCTGGGGAGCAGGGAGCCCAGTGTGGGGCTCGATCCCAGGACCCTGGGATCACAACCTGAGCTGAAGGCAGATACTTAACTGACTGAGCCACCCAAGCCCCCCATACCACATCTTTTTTATCCATTTATTTATCAATGGATACTTGGGTTGCTTCATATCATGGTTATTGTAAATAATACTGCAATAAACATAGGGGTGTATATATCATTTCCAATTAGTGTTTTCAAATCACTATTGTACACTTGAAACTAGTATAACATTAGGTGTCAACTTTACTCAAATTAAAAATAAATAATGATTTAACATTTCCATACACTACCTGGTGCTCATCACAACAAATGCACTCCTTAATCTCCATCACATATTTCACCCGTTCTGCCACTCACCCCCCTTTGGTGTATGAAAGCATTGAATCACTATATTGTACACCTGAAATTAATATTACATTGTATGTTAACTAGTTGGAATTTAAATAAAAACTTTAAAAATAAATAAAGCACTTTTTTAAAAAAATCCAACTATAAGTTTTAATATTACAGATACAAAATTTCTAAAGTACCATTGTTTATACAAGTTAAGTCTATTTGAATCAAGAACCAAATTAAATATTATATTTGAGTTAGTCAATGGAACATCCAAAATTAAAGTTTAATGGAAAACTATTGTAACTTTAAGATAATTCTGTGCCAAAGTCTATCTAATATTATCAGTTTTTCCTTTTAACTTCTATGTTTTCCTTCCTAAGAAACCCTTCTAGGAATTTTGTATCTTTCTTTATAAAACTATAGATCCAAAAGAATTTAAGAATCACCATTTACAAGCTATCGAAGGTAGTGAGGAAAGTGGGTTATGGGATCTGAGAGATGCAAACAGAAAAAATGATAAAAATATGTATTTTGAAATTCAAGGAAATCTAAATATTAAACTTCTGACTAAACTGCAAAGCTTAAATTATATAAAATAGCTATTGGTCCTGACTTTGGGCAAAAACAAATAATCATTTCCAAAATAACTTTACCTAACTATACAAATGAGGCACATATCACTCATAAGAACTTTTATTAAGATGCAAGATAGCTTGAATGTTTTGCCACCTACTAAAAAGCAAATGTCCCTATAATTTCTGAGGAAAACACCCAGACTTCAGCTGGCACGAAGAAGAAATGACAGCATAGTTTGTCATCACAAGAATGTTGCTGTGTTCTGTTCGTTATGCCTTACTCTCTATTATTGAACGGAACTGGATGATCTTTATTTCATTTACTTTAATCAGAAGGCTCTTCTAAAATGCTTCTGGTTAATATTTGGTTTGAATGAAGCACTTTATTAAAAATGCTAGATGTTTCCACTTAACATAGCCTGAATAGCTAAAAGGGAAATAATGGCCCAAGCATAAAATGGCATAATAAATCAAAGGACAACTTTTTTCCTTCTAAATATTTTCAAGGTTAGTTTTCATCTTAATAGAATTGCTGATCTGTCAACTGATCAACTGTAGATATGCCTATGACTTGTTTCAGTAGAAAGAGGGATGCCAAAAATAATGAGAAATAACCCTTTGAGTCTTGTCTAAAAGCATTTTTGTTTTGC
Organism: Martes martes; assembly: GCF_963455335.1. Classification (NCBI taxonomy): domain Eukaryota; kingdom Metazoa; phylum Chordata; class Mammalia; order Carnivora; family Mustelidae; genus Martes; species Martes martes. Next base: position 15,988,889 of record NC_137903.1, on the reverse strand, counting down.
TGCACATGCTTTGTGAGCATGCAAAATTCTTTTGCTTTCCTCAAAGTAAAATTCCAATTGATTCAAAATAGAAGGATTTAGCTGGTTCCTATTTCAAAGGAGCATGGGACAACAGATCATCGTGGTAAATACCATTTTCAGGATTTACTTTAAATTGTAATGGTGATAATACACTTGATTAGAAGTGTCCAGTTCCACCAGGAACAATAAGGTGTTACGACCATTTAAAAAGTTGGAAAATAACATAATCTGAAGCAAGAACAATCTTCATATTGCATCAACGATAATTAGAGATCTCAAGATCATTTCTGCAAAATGAGAGAGAGAGAGAGAGAGAGAGACAGAGAAATCTTTTCTTCCTCCTCCTAAATATACTCCAGACTACAAGTTGCACTTTCACAGATAACATGAATTTTGAAATCCCTTCAGACACTTACAGTGACACTTACATGACAATTCTCACTTAATTCCAAGAAAAGATAAGAGTCTCTAAGGAAGATAAGAAACCCAAGTTGTGCCATATCATACCAACCAGAATAAAGTCTTTACTCAAGAAAGTGGCACAACAGAAAAGTATTTCAATCAGTTTTGAAATTAGTTCATCACAAAGTAGGGAGAGAAAATATCTATAATGCTCACCCTTTAGGTGAAGGTCCTTTCCCCACTGACCTCAAGTAAAAGTCTCTGGCTCAATTAAATGGCTCCCTCTTGGCAGGCCAGGCTATTTCTCAAGACTTGCTGAATATACTCCACTATTAGAATAATTTGGCTGAAATTATACATGTCTCTAGGTGGAAACTAAATTTTATTCATGGTAGAACCCCAGTGTTTATCACATAGTAAGCATCGGCTAAACCCTTCTTGAACCCCTGTGGAGGTGTACATTTCACTTAATCAGCCATCACATTTCAAGTTCCTCTCAGGGAGAGTCTAAAGCCAGAGTTTTGCTCCCCTTCTAATCAAGGATTATATAGAGAGAAGCTAAGAGCCCCAGTGTTACAAAGGGTAATTGGTATAGCTTTAATTCATCCACAAATCCTTAAGATCGGAGCACATATGTTTGCAGGAGATGAAAGTGCTTTCAATAAGGACACATCATTTAGAAGTCTTACCCAATATTTCATTTGGGTATATAACCTGATACTGTTCCAGTGTGATAAGGAATATTTCGAGCTTTAACTTGGGTAGAGCACAAGGATATCTTTTAAGTCATTAGTCTAATTGGTTTAATCTGAGCTTAAAAAGAAATATCCTCTTAAGAGAAAATCAGAGAAAATAATGCATTTAACAGACAAGTCAAATATCAAGGGAACACACACATAAATTCATAAGCATGTGCACACACATATAAACCCTGATAAACCTTCAAAATACCTACTACAATCTTTATTCCCATTAGTTTAAGAAAAATAGCAATAACATTCTTTTCTGTAATGCAAAGAGCACATAATAAAATGCATGAAATGGGACAGTTCAAACAAGTCTTCACTTTTCATTTACTTTTTGTTGTTGTTGTTTTACTCTTCATTTACTTCTCTTATCGATGCCACCCTTGTTCTTGCGGACTTCTCACTTTCATCCTAATCCTTGATGGCATGGTTTATATCTGCATTGCTAACGTCCAGCTTCTCAGATTACATCATTGCATTTTACAATACATAAATACAAAAAATTTTCCTTCCTACAGAAATAAGTACGAGAAACAGAAGTAAAATGTTAAAGAAATATTCGCTTTCTACAAATAAAGAAGCACAGACAATCCCTGTATTCTAGAAAATAAAAATTCGAAGTTAAATGGCATAATAGTAAAAAAAATGCTCAGAGATAGAAGATCAAGAATTAAAATAATCATATGCAAGATTATGTCATTTGTTTTCACGTTTTACATTTTATGCTTATGCTTCATTGTTTAAAACAGCACCTGTGTGATATCATACTATACCAATATAATTTTTTACACAATATAATTTTATTCTTTTTTATACTTACCTATTTTCCTCTTGTAGTGTAGCAACGTGGCTTTTAATATTTCTTGAAGCCCAACTAATCTTTTTCAGAATAAAATAGATTCTTATTTATTAATAAAAAAGTACATTTATTATAAAAATAAAATTCAAACAAAAAAGATTTTAAAGATACGAGTTAAAAGAAAAAAAATCATCCACAGTTCACCTACATAAACACAATGCTGGATTAACATTTTGCAAAATGACTCTGTTTAATGTAACCCTATCTGTGCTATAACACTAGCTGAACTTTTTCATCTTTAGAATTTAGCCAAATGAAATAATAACACTGTTATAAACTACATTATTATTATGAACCATATATATAGTTCATAATTTAAAAGACTACATAGTTTTATATATAGTTTATAGTTAGAAATAATATTTTATTTATAACCTATAGTATACTATATTTATATTATTTTAGTTATAGTATATTATGTTATGTTATATTTAAATAAAATAATTTAAGACCTTTTAAGTGTTTGTCATGGTTCATTTTACGTATCAGCTTAACTGGGCTAAGGGATGCCAAGATCACTGGTGAAACATTATTTCTGGATGTGTCTGTGGGGGTGTTTCCAGAAGAAATTAGTGTTTGAATTGGTAGATTGAATAAAGAAGATGGCCCTCATCAATGCATGTAGACATCATCCAATCTGTTGAGGTTCTGAATAGAACAAAAAGGTAAAGGAGGGCAAATTTGGTCTTTGCTTGAGTTGGAACATCCATCTTCTTCTGTCTTGAAACTTTGGCAGTCCTTGTTGTCAGGCCTTTGGATTTGGATTAGATGACACTGCTGGCTTTCCTGGCTTTCCGTCTTGCAGACAACATGACATGGAACTTCTCAGCCTCCATAACTGCATGACCTAATACTATAATAATCTCTCTTGATCAATCTCAGATAGACAGATACATAGATACATAGATATCCAATTTTTTCTGTTCTATGGAGAGCCTGTTTGGTGATCAGCTATTAGAATTTTAGTATTTTTCTTATTGGCTTATGTGAGTTCATTAAATATTAAAGCTATGAAATCTTGGCAATATTTCCCAAATATATTTCCAAAGCACTTGCTCTTTGCTTTTCACTCACAATGTGCTTGAATTTTATTGCTGTGGGTTCATGTTTTGATATATAGAAATTCTTAAATGATATCATCCATTTCAAAGAATAGATTGCATAATCTATGCAGCTGAGATTCTCAAGATGTTATCACTGAAGTATTTATTCCAAATCATTCCGAAACATTACCATACAGTGTAAAATAAGAGAAATGTACAATGTTTGAAAATTAATATTGCCAAAAACAGGAAGGGAGTATTTGTTCATATGTAACAAACAAAGTGGAATTACTTCACACTGTACTTGACCTCAGTGGGCTTGGTTTAGAGTAATAGTTATCATCTTGTGTGTTACATTATGAAAATGACAGTCATAGAGGAGATGCATTTTCCCCTCTCTCTTATCTTGCTGAAGTTTGAGTTGATTTCATTTCATCCCACATTGATCTGGTGCAGCCACTTTCCCTTCATTTTACTAGTATCTTAACAATATCTAGGGCTTTCTGTCCCTAGAGAGTCAGATTTATAACCTGAATAATTCACAGAGGTAGGTCAGGGGGTGAGTAAAATCTGGGGGCAAATCAAGCATCACTTCTCCCAGGAAATGTCTGGGCAGTTTGCCTCATCAGATGGCAGGAGGCAGACCACGGGGCACTGATGTATAGGTTGCTAGCTGTCACTGACAACGGAACCCTGAAATTCCACTTTCTCCAATTCATTCCCCTGTCCCTGTGATACTTCCCTTCACTTTCCCCAGCCTTAGCCACCTTCTATCCATTTTACAGGGTAACCCTGAAATCTGCACACCAACTGATACTTCAAAACGTCTTGTCATAATGCAAATAAGAGATACTACCAAAAAACTGGAGACCTGAAACAGTGCTTTGGAGTGCATGAAACGAAGACAATGGGATGTCTAACCAAAAAGACTTTTCTCCTACAACCTCTGTGGCACGCATGAGGGCACTTAAAAAAATAGAACTTCTGCAAGGATTTTAACTCCTATCTGTCCATTTTCCATTTGCTAGCTGCAGGTTATTTTCTCTAAATAAATTTTTGTCTGACAATTTTTGAGGCATAGATTTCAGCAAGAAGTTTTGGATAAGCTACGCTTATTATATATTCAAAAATTCTCTACCTTTTTATAGATGGAGAAGCCTTTGCCCAGAAAAGCAGTATTCCACAACATAAATTATCCAGAAGAAGGCTACTCTGACTTGGGTGTTTATAAATATTTTTTCTATTAAATCTACATTCTCCTGCTAGCCTCAGATGTGTACTTTTCCTCAGTTAAAACAGGTGGATATCTGAATGTTATAAAATGCAATGGACTTCTCATGGTGGGAGGGGAGGGGAGATAAGAATTTTTTTGGATTTCCAAATTGGATTATATAATTTTCCCTATAATGTATATAAGTGATGAGAATGAGAGAATTATGAAACCACATTGGATTTGATTACTGAGGAGCTGGCTAGGCTCACTCATTAGCTTACAGGCACCCTCACTTATACCATCCCCATTGTATTATTAAAAATATAGCTCAGCGGGGCGCCTGGATGGCTCAGTGGGTTAAGCCTCTGCCTTCGGCTCAGGTCATGATCTCAGGGTCCTGGGATTGAGCCCCGCATCAGGCTCTCTGCTCAGGGAGCCTGCCTCTCTCTCTCTCTGCCTGCCTCTCTGCCTACTTTACTTGTGATCTCTGTCAAATACATATATATATATATATATATATATATATATATATCAGTAAACTTACATCAAAGTATATACCCTGTGCATTTAAGAGACTCAAAACTGTTCATGTTACAAATATATCATATGCCTATATGGTGAGTGAGGAGACAACACAAAAAATAATGCAAAAGACAGACATGAATTGTAAAAGTAGTATTTTAAACATTTGCTTCCAATACATGTGACTTTGAGGTTTATAGCAATTACATTAAAAGTTTGCATGCCATAGTAAATGTATCAATAGGTCAACACATCGATAATTTATCACCATTGTGCAGTTTGGTAGATTTCATAGCAAAACCACAAAAAAGGAGTAAGATTACTGAAAAGTCAAAATAACAAAAAATGATGGGTACTCTAAGAAGACATTTCCCCATGAAGAATCTTTTCTTGAAATTACATCTCTCAATACTGGAAGTATTCAAGGAATGAGGAAATTAAAATTCTACTTCTGAAAATGCAGCACAACTTGCTGCAAATAATTATTCAGTGACAGAAATAAATGCATCTGAGAGCATGTGAGTATAATTATGTACCACAGGTAGTAAATGTCATGTTATGTTTCAATGATTTTATGGATATCAAACTCATCTGTATGCTATTTCTAATAGCAATTTTATGACTTAAACTAATAAATATAGGAAACTGTTCTGATTTTTAATAATACATGGTTTCTTATGGTGGTAGTTTATTTTAGCTGATGTAAAATGATAAATCTGAAGGCTCAGGTTAAAGCAGGCCTTGAAAAATAACCTAAAATATCAAACACATTCCTTGTCCTAGATCTTCCTAAAGTCATTATGGCATTTTTTGAAAGTATGCTATAGAGGCTTCTTTTCCACTTCAAAGTTAAACCCATTAAACTTACTGTTCCATGGAATAAATTAATAAACAAGAATAGATTAACCAAATGGTATGGAGCATTACCTTCCTCCACTTCCTCTCGTTCTCATCTAGTTCATCGTTGTTTCTCTCTTGGGAAGTGGTGAAAAGTTCTACTTAAATTTAGATTGAATAAAGTGCTCAGTAAGATATGTCAGACTCTCGGAAGTGTGGTATGCGGTGGAGAGAGGGAAATGGACTAGTTTTTTTTTCCTTACTGGAGCTTCTAACTACGTTGGCCTGGGCACACAGCTCCGCTGAGTTGGCTGACAACCGGCACTGGCTCTGGTGGGGAAGCTCCCCCCAGAGCTGAGGAAACGACCGGCAAGTGATTTCCCTAGACACCAACAACCCCCGTATGGCTTGGTGATCTCTAACGTTGACCTTAGTTACCAGCCTTTGCCTTTATCTCGTAAAAATCCTTCAGACTTTGTGAGATGCCAAGAGGGAAAAAAACCCAATAGAAGCAACCACCAAGCATAGACCTGGTACTTAGGGGAAGGTGGTCAGATATAATAGAGACTCTAAAGTAGGACTCAGGCAAAACCTATCTATGGTGTCAGAAATTAGGCTAGTATTTTCCTTGGAGAAGGAGTGGTCACTAGAACAAGTACAAGAGAGCTCCTGGAATGAGGCAAGTGCCTTTTTTTCTCACCGTACTCTGGCTACACAGCCGAATTCACTGGGTGGAAACCTCTTGAGCTGTATACTTATGATAATGTACAATTTGGGGGGTTTAAGTTACATTTTTATTTTAATAAAATCTAGGAAAAGTACATCAATCACAATAATTAACACATATATGCATACATATGCATGTTGAAAACATTCACCATGGCATTGTTTAAAACAGGTAAAAATGAGAATAAATCTAACTCCTGCAACAAACTTGGTTAAGAAAATTATAATTGACCCACACAGTAGGCTCTTGTGCGGCCAAAAAACACCAACCTTGTAAAGGAATATTTATTTACGTGGAAATAAGCAAATAATATAATCTTAACCGAAGGAGATTTAAAAGGGTGTATGCGTGCTGACTGTTTTTTAAAGACACAAACACATACTAAGACCTCAGAGTAGAGTAACTAACGTGCACAACGGATAGTACTTTCCGCGGGGTGTGACTTCTGCGGTGTTTTCACTTTGCTATTGTTTTTGTTTGTTTATTAGTATTTCCTGATGATTTTTGAAAGTGTGTGTGTGTGTGTGTGTGTATATATATATATACACACACACATACATATATGCAGAATTTTTTTTAAGAACTTTTTTAAGATTTGCCTATTTTAAGTACTTTGGGAAAAGTTTGAAATCAGCACTCTGACTTGAAAACTAAAGGATTTACCCTGGCCAATGTCAGTCTGGAAGATAGTGTGGGGAATATGCAGACAGATCCATTAGTATCCACCACTAGAGAAGAGCTTTATACATATGCTGCTTCTAGTTGGGTCTCTCCATAGAAGATCTCAACCTCAAAGAGATCTAAGGCTTCACAGTATCAAAAATGTCACGCTGACATTGCCACCACCATTCATTTATAAGCATCATAAGCCCCTGGGGGTGATAGATGACTTCCCTCTCCTGCTGATAAAGAGAAGCTGACATTGCTTTATTATCTCCTCAAGGTTAAAAATCAATGGTTTACCTGTGAAAACATCTGTTTGTAAGCTTGTCTTCACTTCTCTCAGGGGCCGCATTTACATGCTGGGCTTTAAGCATGCCAGAAATGAGAAGCTTAAGTTTCATTTGGCACATTTTCTTTTTAAACATGCCAGGACGGCTCTCTGTGAGAGAAAGGGGGAAAAAAAAAAAAAACTTGAACAGCAATGTAAGCCTACCCTCATCCATTTGTAATGAGAACAAGTTAGATTTCACCTGTTAAAAATTAATGAATAGCCTCTCTGAGCAGGTGACTAGAGACATGAGCATTGATTTTAGATCAAGTGATGGATGTAGAATAAATACCAGCCAAGGGAATTCAAATAAGGATAACTTTGTTGTTGTTGCTGGTGGTGCTAGAGAAGCCTAAGGAAAAAAAATGGATTAGATTATCTCATAGAGAGACTGGAGAGATTTTCATATTTAATTTGACTCGTCTTCACCAAAATCAAAAACAACAACAACAAAAAAAAAACCCTCAGAAGATAGCCTATTGGAGAGCTGAGGACTTTTCATTCAAAACTTTTTAACACAAGAGAAGAGAAAAAGGGTTTAGCTTAACAAACAAACAAAACAACCCACTAAAACAAAAACAAAGCAAAAATACCCACTGCCACCAGGGTCATACACTCTGCGAGCGCCAGTTCATGGGTGTATTTGAGAATAATTTTCTTTTTTTTTTTAAGATTTTTTAAAAAAGATTTATTTATTTATTTGACAGAGAGAGAGAGATCACAAGCAGGCAGAGAGGCAGGCAGAGAGGGGGGAAGCAGGCTTCCTGCTGAGCAGAGAGCCAGATGCAGGGCTCGATCCCAGGACCCTGAGATCATGACCTGAGCCAAAGGCAGAGGCTTCACCCACTGAGCCACCCAGGTGCCCCTTTTTAAAAGATTTTATGTATTTATTTAGAGAGAAAGTGAGAGAGCACAAGAGCGGGGAAGGTCAGAGGGAGAAGCAGACTCCCCGCTGAGCAGGGAGCCCAATGCAGGACTCCTTCCGGGACTCCGAGATCATGACCTGAGCTGAAGATTGTCGCCTAATCAACTGAGCCACCCAGGCACCCGAGAATAATTTTCTAGAATTTCTCAGTATTCTACAGAAAGCATCTCAAATTCAACACAACCAGAAACTGAGCTCCTCCCTCTGTGCCCCCACATCCACTCTTTCCTGGAGCCTTGATCTCTGCTGATGGCAACTCCACCTTCCCACTGTGCCCAGACCCCAAACCATGTTGCCATCCCTGACTCTTCTTCCTTCCACGTCCTCCATCCACTTCATCAGCAAATCTTGTTGGATGCAACTACAAAATATGACCAGAAATGAACTTCTTACCACCCCTGCTGCTATTACCTTAGTCCAAGCCACCTTATCTCTCATGTGGATTATCGTCCAGTCTTCCAAATGATCTTCTGACTCTGTCACGCTCCCTGTTATCTAATTCTAACCCAGCACCCAGAGCCATTCTGTTAGAAAACAAACGAAGTTATGTTCTACTCTTGCTCATATTTCTCTAGCAGCAACCCATCTCGCCCAGAAAAATTCTCACCATGACCCTCGAGACCATATCAAAGTGTAGACTTTTATTTATTCCTTTGCAATATTTCCAGGTAAAAACTCATAGATTCTGGCTTGTATTAGCAGTTTGGGGGGCTTTGGGGTTTTTTGTTCATTTGTTTTGGTTTTGTTTTATATTTGAAGCAAATCGCCTGGATTCTAAGTTTCATTTAAATGCTGTGTTCTGTTCTTTATGGTGTTATACATCAGCTAAAATGGTTTTACATATCATTTATATATCTACATCTAAAGTGGTTGCCCTGGGTGGGCATCTGGTTAGCTCTGTCAGCAGACTCCGAGACTCTTAACGTGGTAGCCTCAATTCTATTTGGCCAAGTGTTCTCTTTGTATTAGGGCTTATATACGTAAAAGCCAGCAGGTTATATCTAATGAATTAGCCATGTTTACAAAGATAATTTTCCCATAAATGATACTGTACCACATGGAACTGCATATCCATAAAGTGTTTAATACATAAAGCTTTGAGGAATGAGTACACTTGCTTTAAAAATCTGCGATCTTGAAGTTAAAAATGGCATTATGAAGTAAGACAGCACTCTCCCCAAGATGAATATACAAAGTTCTATCGTTGATGCTGTTGACCGGATGACAGTCATAAATGTCTAAGGATCACTTCCATTTGGGGTAGAAGCAGAGGGAAAAAGTTGTGTATACATTTTTTTTTGATAATCAAATAACCCCGGATGTACTGATTAATGAAATCAAATCAAAGGAATATTTCCAAGGCAAGATCTTAGTTTCAAGAAAGAGACAAGTGGAGTCAGAGCCCAAGAATCCTAATATCAACTTCAGTCTCTCAGCACTTGTATCTTTGTAAACAGACAACAAAAGGGTCTGGTTCACAGTTCATATGATTTACTTCTCACCCAGCTTGTCTATGGAAACAATGGTGTGTTCTCAGATTCACTTGTATTGGATCGTCTCAGATTCACTTGTATTGGATCGGAATTAAAGAATATTTATAGAAACTTCCAAAGCATGTGTGGTTTACCTTAAAGAAATAAAATTGTTCCCTAATAATCCAAATTATGGTGTTTAAGCACTGTAGCCTCTGAGGTGGGTGTTCTTGATTACAAACCCATCTCTAACACTTACAGACTCTAACCTTAGATAAGTTATTTAGCCATTAGTTCCCTCCATTTCTTCAGTGAAAATGTGATAATAGTTTCAATCTAATAGGAATGTTGTGAGATATATATATATATATGTATATATATATATTATACAAGAGTCCCACAGCATTATCTGTTATTTTGTGACTAATAGTTGCTTCTCCCACTCCATTCTTCAAATTTAAATAAGTTAAACAAACATTCAGTAGACTTATTTCCTATTAGTTTTTCCTAAATATAAGATACTTGAATTTGAATATTTGTGAACTCTAATGATTCAGGAAAGCTAAAGATAAATTCAGTATGAGAGGGATGCCTGGGTGGCTCAGTTGGTTAAGCGGCTGCCTTCGGCTCAGGTCATGGTCCCAGCGTCCTGGGATCGAGTCCCACATTGGGCTCCTTGCTCCGCGGGGAGTCTGCTTCTCCCTCTGCCTCTGCCTACCACTCTGTCTGCCTCGCTCGCTCTCTTTCTCTAACAAATAAATAAATTAAAAAAAAATTCAGTATGAGAGTGCATTCTTTTTTTTAGTTAATCAGTGCCTTTTCCATACTAATGTGGTTTGAAAGGGGTTTAAGTATAGCTCTCTATTTAGGTTCCCCCAGACCTGACCCTATGCCAAGGACTTAGGTATAAGTAGTTTATTTGGAGATGATCCCAGGAAACTTTGGGAGACGAAGGGAAAGTGAGAAAGGGAAGACACAGAAGTCAGAAATAGAGTCCATCATTAAGCAAGTTACTTCCACGGACTAGTGCAGTTCAATCCTTCTGGTAAAATCCAAGAGCCAGTGTAGAACACAAACCTCGGTTATCATGTCTAAGCAGTAAGAAAGCAGGAGAATTTATCCACCAATTTCCAACAGTCATTGGTTAAGTGCTGATTCTGGGTGGTAGGAACTCCTTGGCACTTCCCGTCTGGTTCAGGAAAGCTCAGGCTCACAGGGCCAGAGAGCATCCTCAGACAGAGTCGCATATTCTACCATTCGGGAGAAGCACCAGAGTCCATGGAAACGTTAATTGCCAAGGGACCACGGTCGGAGCCCTGACAGCATCTGCTACAGAATACATAGAAAAAGAAGCAAGCTCAGAACCAGAAGGGCGACTTGTCCATTTCTGTATAATGTGAAATCTAGATAGAAGATAGAATGTGGAAGTGTTCTATTGCAAAAAAAAAAAAAAAAAAAAGGTGTGTGGGGGGGAAATAATCTTAAAAATTCAACCCTGGAACAGTTCTAAAGAAAAGGGGATTTGAGGGTAGTTTAGATTTTAAAATCCCCCTAAGAAATATCTAAAGAATCCATTACAGTGGTGGAATAGAAGAGAAACAAGAAGAGCAAAAGAATAATAGGAGTTACCAAAGACATTCAGTGCTATCCCAATTCCTCACATAATGATGAATTTTATTGCACCATAATTCTTATTTATTAAAATTTTTTGTGTTTCAACGGCTCCAATGAGATGCAACTCTTTGTTTTTATGTTGGTCCAGGGAGCATTAGAGGACACCATACTCATATAACATATTAAGCACGCCATCACTTGCACATCAAACTCTAATAAATTCCTGCATCTTGTGATTTAAAAGGAATGCAAGGTCCTGAAAGGTTAGAACACATTGCAGTCTTAAATTTTCAAGTGTGAAATCTCGTTTTCTGTACAAATTGTAAAGAGTTTGAACACTCAGTTTTAACTGGGTTTGCTTGAGAACACAGTCTTACCAACTTCTTGTAGATTTTTGTTTTTAATTGACTCTTACCAGAAGAACATGTGGATTTATCAGTAAAAAATATCCAACTGTTATAGTGGGTGGCGTGCAGTGTTAAAGGAAAATAATGGGATATTCACTGTAACCTAAGGGCAAATCAATTACAAGTCCCAGGCTTGGAGACCAGGCCGGTAGGACAATTTCTTTTCTGGTATGAAGAGCTAAGCTATGTGAAAACAATTAATGTACTACATAAAAACATATTTTGTACAAACATTAAAGCATAGAAGAGCTGAAAATGTATTAGAATACTACCCGGCCAAATTCTGAGAAATGAAACCTAAATCCAGAGCAGTAAGTCATGTATCACAGCGCTAACACTGCTTCTGTCCACGGCATATCCATCTATCCATTTGGCAATTTCAGGATATGGTCCAGGGTGGACTCACTGGGCCATTGTAGGTGAGAAGCCATAGGGAAGCTATTGCCTCACAGGAAGCGGAAATATCCCCAAATCTACACCATCAGAAGAAAAGCAAACCAGAACTGGTATCCCGCACCACCACTTGCACAATTCTGGTGCATGGCAGGGTAGAGACATCCGACTGGCTCTGAAAACAGCATGGAGAACTAAAGGAAATGAAACACACGCAAACTTCCCTTGATAAAATGTCAAGCACTGCGCACTACAGAAGAATATGCAGCCGAGGTAGACAAGGCTTAGCGAGCCAGGGAAGCAGAAACTCTAAACTTGCTTTAAAGGGGCTTCTGTCTTGGATTGTTCCCAGGTTTCTGGTAGAAGCACATTCAGATCTTCCCCGGGATGTACTTTCATCTTCTGCTTTGAAGAATCCGCACAAACATTTTCTCTAGAGCAAATATCACCACATTTAAAGAGAGCCATGCACCCAAGGCATCAGCAGCAAGAATAAATACAAAAATACACATTAGAAACAGACTCATACAAACTTTAGATACTGGGATTATCAAACATTATAGAACAACCATCTTATTCTGTTTAAACAAATGAAAAGTTTGAAATTGTCTATAGGTAACAAAGAATCCTAAATCAAGTGACAGCTGATATGAAAAAGAAACAGAAGTTACTTCTAGAAATAGCCAACCAATGTCTTAAAAAACATAGGACAGAGATGGCAATGGAAAAAAAAAATAATAGCAGAGTAGCAACAAGTTTAGGAGTTGGCAGGGTGGGGAGGGAGAACTATAAAACAGAGGATAAGAGACATACACTAAATAATGAAAAGTCCTAGTGTATGTTTAACTGAAGCTCAGAAAAAAAAGAAAATGTGTTGGAGGCAATACTTCAAGAGATAATGGGTAAGAATTCTAGAATTTATGAAATACACCACATTTATAGAATCAGGCAGGAAAGCCACTTCTACTACCTTTATGATCTTATGCAAGTTACTTATGCTTTTAGAACTTCAGTTTTCTCATTTGTGTAAGGATAAATCCATAACAGATTAGGTTTCTCATAGAGACTGAGTGAGAAAATGTACTGTCACATGCTAGGGACTCAAAAAATGGTAGATACGTAACCTGTAGTACATTCCCACAGTCGCCCCATCTTTGTTCATGATGAGATAAACTAATAAGTATAGGCTCTGTAGGAATTTCGTGGACATAGGATATCCAATATCCTACATAGGAATAGTTGATCAAACTTTCTAAAATAGTCTAAACACTTACATACTGACTACCAACAATCAATTATACCAAGTGGTGGCCACTAACATTCTCAAGACTCAAATACCCTTCCATCTGAAAAACCTGTTAATATCCAGCCTAATCTAATCAGTTTAAGACATTTCTAAGATGCTAAATGCAATAAAATAGAAGACCAAAGGATAGGGATGAGATATCCCCAAACCGAGGTGGTTGGAGGTGATATGACTTAATAAAAGCCACTAAGACTAGCAGATGGACCACAATAGTACTAGATATGACAAAACGTCAGAAATGGTGGACAATTACAGATATTTCGTGACATTCAAGAGTCAGTTTGTTGACTTTAAAGTAAATGTTGAGGGCGCCTGGTTGGCTAAGTTGATTAAGCTTCTGCCTTCGGCTCAGGTCATGATCCCAGAGTCCTGGGGTGGAGTCCCACACAAGGCTGGCTCCCTGCTCAGCAGGGAGTCTGCTTCTCCCTCTCCCTCTGCCCCTCACCCCACCTGTACTCTGTCTCTCTCTTTCTCAAATAAATAAATAAAATCTTTTTTAAAAATAAAAAAATAAAGTAAATGTTGAAATATATTTAGTCTCCTTATAACCTATCCTTCTGGATTGAAATTGCTAACTTACTTATCTATCTACTAGCTGTGTCTATAAGCTCTTTTAGGACACAGACCAGGCCTAGATATTAGAGCTGGCACACATAGTAAATTTCCCCAAAACAGTGAGGATCAATTGATTTAAAGAATTAGTGATTATATGAGGCACATAGCACATTAATTGGAAAAGCAATATTATATAAAAGCAAGATTTCATATAATTACATAGTATTTTTAACCTACGCACAGAAAAATATGAAAAAATTTACCAAAATGTTGGCATCTGTTATCAATGATTGTAATTATATACTGAAATTGGATTTTTCCTATTTTTACACTCTTTTTTAATTTTATGATGTTTGCAAAAGAATATGCATTGCTTCTGTATTAAAAAATAAGAAATATATAAATATAGATATAATCTCATCAACACAATTTCTAATACATAAAGCAATTTCTAATACATCTTATCATAAAACTCAGCATTATATCTGGCACTGATGCATTATTACATCTCATTTTCATGTCAGGTCAAATCAATACATATTAGATAAATACTAGTTCAGACAAGTGCAAGATGGGATTCCTTTCCTCACAGAACTTTTTAGGGCAAAAACTGTCCTATAATTTTTGTGTCTTTTATGGTGCCTACCATAGTATCAAGCAATAAGATATGGATGTAGTAAATATTGATGACTTTCTTGATCAGAGACTTAAAGGAAATTTAACATCTGAGTTTAGGAAGATGAAAAATAAGACATTTCTCCAGAAAGAGGACTATATTTTCAATAACATAGAAGTGAAGATAAGTACTGGGCATGTGAAATCTCATAGGTATGAAAGACATTATTTCTTTCTAATATTCTTTGCAGACAGCACCCATTTATTTTATGACCCCAATGGGAGAGAGGAGGAAACCTTCCAAACTTGTTTTTCACGACTTTTAAGTGTCACCCGAATTAGTTATCCAGTAAAAAGACAAAGAATGAGGAATATCTGTGCTCTTAATTATAAGCTTAATTATTTTACTTTATTAAATCCTATTTTTAGAAATAGAACATTATAGCCTATTTTTGACATTTAATACAAGTATATTCATCAGACTCTGACTGTAGGTGACATCAAGTTTTGATTGTAATCTAACATTTATATAAAGATTTTTTACTTGAAGTATTCTGTGTAATTATGCCACCCACACAAGGATGAATAGAAATGCCCTTGGATACAAATGGCAGGTTATTTATAAGAAGGAGAAAACAAAAGAGTCCAAAAAGAAACCTATCTGTTTTACAATTTGATTTACATTCCCAAATTGCCACTGTTTGTGCCTTTCATACAAGTTATTTTTAAATTCCTCTGAGATCAACTAGGCATCTTAATATGTAAAGTTTACTTAGAAAAAAAAATCCCATAATTAACTAGTTCAAACCCCCTAGTGAGGCAATTAAAGTTATCTTCATCAACTGTGTTTGATGTTTATCTAGTCACCTTCTTGTGTCATTCATAACTCTCAGATAAACTATGCAATAAACGTTAAGTCATCCCTGGACAAAGGGGCAGGGGCTATTAAAGTTTGTCATATCTCATGGCAAAAACCAGGAAAAGCAAGCATTCTACATAAATCTTGAGGTATCTTGTTACATAAATGCTATTAAATTCCTTTAGTCTAGCTTACAAAATTTCTTTTAATGAAATCTGAATTTTTACATTGGTTAATGATTTGAGCATTTCTGCTGACTTTGTCTCCATCAGTTGTGAATTTGTTCTTGGGGCTTAGTCCGTTCAATTCTGGGAACACATTCTTAATTAAGGTAAGAGTATGATTATATACAATTATGGTAAGAAATACTTTATTTTTATATTTTTTTAAGTAAGCTCTACACCCAATATGGGACTTGAACTCACAACCCTGAAATCAAGTGTCGCATGCTCTAATGACTGAGCCAGCCAGTTGCCCCAGTGGTAAGGAATATTTTTAACAGTGATGTCCAAGCTGTATTTTAGAAATAGGTGGGTAAAAACAGGAGGGGCTCTTCATTACCTACCCTGTGTCCACATAAAGCATTTTTCTTTCTTTCTTAGTAAATTTCCTAGTGTTTTCTTTCTTTCTTAGTAAACTTTCTTTCTTAGTAAATTTCCTAGCGTTTTCTGAGAAAGTGCTTTACTCTAATTTTTTTTAAATGTATGAATACTGGCTGGTTCGGTCAGTGGAGCATGTGACTCTTGATCTCAGGATTGTGAGTTTGAGCCCCACATTCGGTGTGGAGATTACTTAAAAATAAAATCTTTAGAAATATATACATGTGAATACTTAGAGTTTAGCACATTATAGTCACAAAGCACTTTCAGACATGTTAACTCATGGTTCACAAAACAACCTGTGAATTTGATAGAACAGTAGAACAGGTATTAGGATGACTTCTTTTTTTATCATTTTTACAGATGAGGAATCTGATAGGTTAAGTAATTTTCCCGGAATCTCACAACTAGTAAGTAGTAGAGTTACTCTGAACGTAAGTATACTGAATACATAAAGTGAACCCCCTCTGTTTCCTTCTAGAACATCCCAGTGCTTCCCCCAAGACCCTTGTACTTGGTAGGTGCTCAATACCAGATCTAGAGACATAACTTAAATTTCCCGTAAGTTACAGAATATCTTTGTTATATATCTAAGGAAATATCCAAGGGCCTTTTTGAACAAAACTATCCCCTAGACCTAGCACTGAGGTTTGAAAAACTGCTATGGAAATACCTTTTGGAACTAATCCCTCCTCAAATTGAAAGACTTCTTATTGGAGTGATTGCTTTAACCAATGGCAACCTTATGTAACTTCTTACAAGTATAAGTTAGTATTGGTTTATAAAAAGCCTATTTCTTAAAATTTTATACCTAATAGAAAAACTTCACGAGACCACTTATGTTCAGCCAAGATAGAGTATTGGAAAGTGGATTTAGAGAAGAATTTGGGGGAGGGGGACTAGCACAAAAGGTTCTTATTTTTGGAAATTGAAAACCCTATAACCCCTTTTGGTCCTAGTTTGAGAGTGGTTCTGGAGCTGAAGAAGCATCTGAGTCAGTGACCAAGAAACAGAATGTGGGAAAGGGCTTCCTCCAGTGAGTGAACACCAAGGATCCATATCGGGATCAGTACTCAGTATAAGTACCCACGCGTAACTGTCAGGGTAGAGCTCCCCTAGCTTGTGTGAGGTATAACTGGCTGATCCTTTCAGATCTTGACCATTAAATTCCCTTCCACAGTATATAACTCGGATCATAAGCATATCTCCTCAAAGACAGATCTTTTCCCAGGAATGAGAATACACCCTCAAATCTCCCAGGACTCTCATAAAGCTCTGACTTTCTGTAGTCACGTAACTGTGTGGAGTCAAAAACTATGTTACCTATAAGCGAAAATCTGGAGAGGGTTGTGGACATGGAGTAAAGAGCAGTGAGTGCCCTTGTTACAAATAGAAAGGATTGTCAGATCCTTGGGGCTGGGGAAAAATCTTCAAGTCAGTTATAATTCCAGCGCAAAGAATAATGCCAGGCATGACTCAAATACATGATTTTGCTGTTGAGAGTTATTTCACCGAGTCCATGCTAAACTGCAGCCAGATGAAAGCAGGTCAGGATGGGCAATGAAAGTCAAACTAATTGGAATGAGGCACTGAGCAATTGTCATTAAGAGAAAATTCCATAAAGATATGGAAAGGACATGAAGGTAATCTTCTCCACCAATGTATCCCTTGCCAGTAATCAGACCTGCTTATGTGTACATTTATGAACTACAATAAATTATAGGCGATGACAGGTATGAATAAGGAGAAATAGTAGCCTCAAACATGATAGGTAATTGAACATTTTGATGAGATGGGCACCATAAAAATTTGACTCCAGGTAAAATTTTAAGTGGAGAAATAAAATTTTCAAATAATTTATTTGAGATTTGGATTTGCTCTCAGCTACATTAAAATAAAATTTAAAAAACATAATGAATGTCCCAAATTATAAGAATTATTATGAGGTACATGAAAAGTAGAAAGACACTTTTTTTAGGAAGATGAATTAAATGATCAATAGGAAATAATTGGAAAAGAGTGATAAAAATAATGGTATATACAAGTATTAAGGAAAGCAGAGAAGAATCACGGTGAAGGAAGAAATTTAAATCAAAATCTGTATCTTCATTTAATTTTATCTTCATTTTCCCAAAAAACAGACCACAACTTAACACTATGTATCCATGGCTAGATTTAGTAGATGTTAATATTTTGTACATTTGTTTCAGAACAATTTTCAAATAAGTAAAGCTGGTGCATGTCATTCCCGTGCAAGTTTTATATTTAATCTCTGTAATCATATAACATCATGGATCTTGGGGAAAATACAACTCTTTTAGTTAAACATAGGATAAACCAATAATGCTTATTTAAAATTTTGAAATTACAAAGAACAAAGATACACATATCATAAAATACATCTCACTGAGCAGGGATTTCCTCCTGCATATTTGTAGCTCTGAGAACACAATCTTTTCAAAATGCTGCCTTGAAGCCCAGAACTTAACCTACAAATAAAGATGTTCCAATTATATGAATTATCATACTTTGAATACTACTGAAAGAAAAAAGAATTCTGATTTTTTTTTTAGCAAAATGGCATGTGCTATTAAAATAATGCTTTAAGCCATTAAACTCAATAGAACAAACTGCACAGTTAATACCTACCTCTCTAGAAACCCTTAACAGGATTACAAAAAGTCCCTAATGTCTTTTGAAGATTCATTTATGACCGAGATAATAAGAAGTCATTAGTTTTGCATCAAGGTTGAAAGGTAGACACACATAAGAGTGAACTCTGACTGAAAGCCAAGTCCCAGGTGAATCATTAAATATGACAAGAATGTTAACAGCCAATAAAAAAAAAAAAAAAAAGCTCTTGTCATGTCTCAGTTCAATAAAATGTTTATGACACAGTTATTGGGTCTGCTCAAATATTGCAAGAAAAGAAATAGAGTTATGGTTTCAAGTAGATACTGACATTGAATCCTCCTTTTCAAAAACTGAAAAGAAAATTTACAAAGAATGTCAAACTGACAACCCAAACTATTTCGCTATATTAACATAGTAATTAGTCTGCACAGAAAATTTCCCAATTGTAGTAAGATAAAATTAAGAGCAATTTTGTATCAAAGCAGAGGATTTTCTAGTGTACTTCCTGGTGCCAACGAGCCTCTCAAAATTAATCACTGCCTTCAAAACAAACTACATAACAAAAAGTGGCTATAATAGAAGCTTATGGTCTTCTTGATGTTTCTCATGATAAAATGTGGTAATTTCTAACATTACTCTTAACATATTTCACCCAGTTTCTTTTGTTAAACTTTATTATTATTATTATTATTATTATTATTTTGCTGTAATTGATATACAGGGAAAGTTTTACATCATAATTCAAGTAACTGAGACCTAAAGAGGATTCCCATCCCCACTATTAACTTCTTCCTGGTCCATGTCACTGTTAATTCATGGACTTCAGTTTCTTATAGTAATGTATTTCAAGGTTACGTTATAATATAATAAGAAGGGTTTCTAGTGTTACCAGTTTATAATTCAGTGTTCTGCCTTGACACTGTAAAATTTCCCTGTGTAAGATTCCAAGTTCTGGATTTCTAAAGATAATTTCTTTAGTCTGTCTCTTGCCTAAGCCGAAAAAGCATTTGCTGAGATTTTTCTAACAAAGTCAAAAAATAGAGAATTAAGCTACCTAGAAAAGTCAAAGTATCCTAAACACAAACTCATTCTTTGTTCTGAATTCATAAAGTAATTTACAGCCTCCCATTACTTACTGTGAATTCTACGCCTCATTAGCATACAAAATAATTCAAGTTTTATTATGTTCAAAAAGCAATAGGGATGCCTGAGTGGTTCCATCGGTGAAGTATCTGCCTTCGGCTCAGGTCATGATCCCAGGGTCCTCAGATTGAGCCCTGCACTGGGCTTCCTGCTTAGCGGGAAGTCTGCCCCTCCCTCTTACTCTCCCTCTGTGTTCTCTCTCTGTCTCTCATAAATATATAAAATGTTTAAAAAACAAACAAACAAACAAAAACAAAAAACGGTATCTTATATGCTTTATGCTGATTGGGTCTGTAGCAACAAAGTGGAAATCTCAGCCCTTATCCTGTGATATGGATGATATGAACCAAAACAGTTTAAATTTTTTTTCCTTCTTGACTGAAGGATTTTTGCTTGTTTTATGAAATCAGATGTTGAGATTATAATCACTGTTAATTACTTACACCAAGAGGAAGTACTTTGGGGTGCTTGAAAGTTTGAGCACTGGCATCAAACTAACTGGCTTCAATTCCTGAAGTTCTAAGTAAGGGTTGACAGGAAAGCCACTTTAAACGCTGTTGTTTCTGTTTTACCCACTTTAAAATAATAACATTGCATTCAATTAATTAAACCATGTAAAGACCTTAAAAATCACTGCAAGCAGATGGTGAGTATTCAATAAATGTTAGCTATCAGTATTATTTCCCGGACTTACCATATGCTTAATTTTTTTAAGATTTATTTATTTATCTTAGAGAAAGAGAGAGATTGAGAGTGGAGGAAGGGGCAGAGGGAGAGAATCTCAAGCAGACTCCCTGCTGAGTGTAGAGCCCGACGTGATCCCACAACCCATGAGCTCATGACCTGAGCCAAAACCAAGAGTCAGACACTGAGTGCTCAGGCACCCCCCGTACACTTTATTATAATAAAATCCCACAATAGCCAAAAAAGTATAACTTGTGGCAATGTATCATCTTTTATAATATTGTAAGAAAAATTATTTCAAAAAAAGTAGAAGATATTTCACATTCAAATTTATCATCATTATAATTCTCTAGACTTTCTATATAAAATGCAGGTCCAACTGAAGACAACGATTAAAAATCTGGGGCAACTGATGTGTTTGTATAAACCATTTCTCAAAACCTGTTTTTGAGTTGTTTACTCTTTGCCCTAATATATGACATCCAAACTACCAGTAGAAAAAAAGAATGGTCACAATAAACCAGAAAGAAAAAGCATTCCAAGTAAAACAACAAAGGAATAATAGCCTCCTAAAAACTTATCAAAGTAAAACAGCAATAAATTCTTATCAATGGTGTGTCAGTTCCCATTAAGAAAAACTAGCCCTGTTACCCCACATTCTGACGTCACATTTTCACCTATAAGAAGGGAAATATAAAACCTTAAAATCTGAATTTAACAAGCAGATGGTAGCTGTCTGGAAATGCATTTTTCTGAAGCAAAACAAAATTTTAGATGGTTCTAAGAAGAACAGGCTTGTATTAATAAAGGACACCTTAATCCAGAAGCTGTCTCTTGGAGGAGGGAGACTTTCGTGACTCTGGAAGATTTTCTGTAGCACAGGGATTTATGTCTGCATTGGTACTGTTTTCTCAAACTCCCCTATTTCCCTGTTTTAACCACATTACCTTGACTTAGGTTTTGTGAGGCCAGAAGCAGATGAAGAGAAAAAGCAGAGTTTTACAGTTTTGTTATAGTCACAGTTTCCCTGGGGAGAACACAGCAGCCACACATGGGCACTCAAGAAAAGCACTAAAATCTAAAATGAGTCAGAGGAAGAAAACCCACGTGGATCGGCACCTTCATTGTCTCCACGAGAAGCAATGGGCAAGGCAGACCCAGCAGGTTTAGGATTGGCTAGTTATGTCTGAGAGTAGAACCGCTGTGAAGTCGTGTCCACCGTGACTGTGAACGCTGTGGTTTGGAGCTATGTAGAGTCTCCAGGTGTTTTGGGTGAGCCAAGATCTTCCCGGGAACAGCTAGCGACCATTCAGTAAATGTTAAAGCACCAATTCAGAAAAACCACAAGTATGAATAATACAACACAGGAGGGCTTATTTAGTTATGTCAATGTTGTTTGTTCTTGGTTTTCAGAGAAGTCCTGAGTAACTAACTCAGAAGAATATTTATACGAGACATAGTTAACTTACCCCATACCTCCCTCTCAGCCATGTCTCTGTTTTCAGCGATATTTTACTGACTGCTACCTCAGGACACGCCATTTATTTTTTGATCCTTCCCCTCCTGGATACCAGTGTGATTAATTCATTAGATCAAAATAAAAGTAATTTCATTTGTTACCTTTCCTGCCTAAGGAGTGCATTTTAAAAGAAGGTGTAGGGCAGGGGTTCTCAAACTTGGCTACACGGTAGAATCATCTGTGGAGAGCGGGAAAACTTACTGCATAAGAGGGTACGCCTTCCAGAAAATCTGGTTTAATTGCTCACAAGTATAGCCTAAATGCTGGGTTTTTTGTTTTTGTTCCTTTGTTTTTTGTTTTGTTTTGTTTTAGCACTCCCCATATGATTCCAATGTGCAATCAAAGTTATGAATCACTAGTCTAAAACAATGACTTTCATATTTTCTCTTATATTGCTATTAATTATGTTCCGTGTTGATCAATAAATAAATATCTGTTCCCCAGGTGTTTGTGAAACACCTCTTTTTGAGGATCAAAGGACTAAGGAAAGGACAACGTCTTATAGAACCTGTACATTACCGGTGATGGAACTGCTGAGAGCAATTTTCTCTCCTCGTGCCCTTCAGATTGGACCACAGAGGCCACCACTGAGAAAGAGTCTGTTTATTTTGGTTTTGGTAAAAAGAGCAATGGTGCTCTAGCCCTCTTGCCAAAATGAGGTGTTCAGGAAACACAGCCTTTGCCCAGAATCCCCTTCTGCTGCCTGGATGGTCTCCCTCTGCAGTGTAGCCCGAGGGAGGAAGGAGCACTGAAAATAGTCCCTCTCTCACTCAGTTGGCTTTTACAAGTCACTTAAGTGGCTTCCTTAGACATTAATGTTATGCACCTTAGAAGATTTAAAAAATAAGTATAAAGATAGCCCCTTATCTTTAAAAATATACAGAGAACTGGATAAAAATGATACATGTTCATAAAACTGTTAAGTCAGAACACATGGATATAAATGGGTTAAAATGAGTAATTCAGATGAGAAGTGACTTAAGACAGAGTATTTAGATGTTGGTTAACAAAATCCAGAGATGTTTGATGGAGGCAGAAGGAAACAGAAGAGACACAAACTTGACCCTGTAATAGTCACCAGCCAACTGTGGAGAGTGGATCAAATTTGGAAGGCTGCCTGCTTTTGTATGGCTTGCAGAAGAAGGATATTTCCAAGGTAAGGTGACTGAAAAGAAAAAAAAAAAATGAAAAGAAGACAATTTATAGATGCAAGAAAATTTTTCAAGATTTCAAAATTTTTCAAGATTCAAAATTTTTCAAAATTTTCAAGATTTCAAAATTTTCCACAGATGGAATTTTATTGAACCATGGAGAGGATCATTTGTTTGAGCCTGTGGCTACTTCCCCGTTATAATGGGAGAACTAAGCAGTGCTGATGAAGAACATGGGACTCAGAAAGCCTGAAATACTCACTGCCCTTCCCAGAAAAAGTCTTCCCACTTCGATTTTACACATTAAAAAGAGAGGGAGGGGAAAGCAAAAGTTTTTTACACAGTGGAAGGAAGAGATTTGTGAAGTCCTGAGAACAAAACACGGGGATTGGGAAAGAAGGAACCATGTGGGAAAGAAGCTGGTTTGTTTTAAGGAGAACGAAGTGAAGGGGAAATATATTCGTTTAACAAGACTTTTGGGAGGCTTCTGGGTAGAGTCGGTTAAGCAGCCCCTTCTTGATTTCGACTCAGGTCATGATCTCAGGGTCCTGGAATTGAGTCTCGTGTCTGGGTCTATGCTCAGCAGGGAGTCTGCTTGGGATTCTCTCTCTCCTTCTCCTTCTGCCTCTGCCCCTGCCCCAACTTGTGTGTGTGATCCCTCTCTCTCTCTCTCTCTCACTCTCTCTCAAAAATAAATAAATAAACTTTCAAAAAAAAGTCTTTTTCAAGTTCTTAATGTTTAAAACAATATTCTAAGTTCTGAAAGTATAGAAACTTTCATTTATATCCTCATATAACTAACATAATCTTGAGGGCAAGATATATATGCACACAAATTAATATATATATATGCACACATATATGCACACAAATTAAAAATGGATTCATCTACACTACACACCCATTTATAAATCGGAGGCTAGCATTGACTGATACCTGATACCTTCCCTGCCGTATGTTTTTCTTGCCTCTCCTTTTTAACTTAGGCACATTTACTCTGACATTGTTCATTTTCTTTACACTTAGATAATCTAAACTACCCCTCTGGTTTGGTTTGCATACCACTCCTTCTTAGATGTGTTAGAGCTCTTCTCATTTCATGAGTAATGTCTATGAAAAGGATTACATGAAGGTATTCTGTAAACCTTTTAGTATTAAAATATTTTATAACTTCTGGGGCGCCTGGGTGGCTCAGTGGGTTAAAGCCGCTGCCTTCGGCTCAGGTCATGATCCCAGCGTCCTGGGATCGAGCCCCGCATGGGGCTCTCTGCTCAGCAGGGAGCCTGCTTCCTCCCTTCTCTCTCTGCCTACTTGTGATCTGTCTGTCAAATAAATAAATAAAATCTTTAAAAAAAAAAAATAAAAAAAAAAATATTTTATAACTTCTATTCTTGATTAATGTAAAAATGCTAGAACGTGAATCCTTCATCATACTTCTGCTATGTGAGATTTATGTAAATGTTAGGCCCTTGTCATTCTGATGCATTCTGGAAAATAATTTAAGTGTTATCCTTGATGTTAAAGTATCAAAAGTATCCAGATAAATCTGGGATGCTTCTATAGAGCAAATTGATGGATAGCGGAAAAAGCAGAAGAGCTCACAAGATGCAGATGAGAACATTGACACAGAGCAGAAGCTTTTTCATTCTGTCTTTCGTGATGAAAGTTCCCTTTGCTTATGATGGAAGTGGAAGGGCTGAACTAAGAGGAAACCAGAAACAGTATTGTAATACGGAAGAGGACCTAGGGTAGGTAGCCTTCTGGAAATCCTTACATGGCTAAAATGAGTTGGAGACTTTTCATGTTTCCTCTCCTGCTCCCAGTTGACATTTCATGGAAAAGGAAACTTCCCTAGGAATCCGCAAGTTGAATTTGACCCTGTCTTCATCAAGTCAAACCCCAGGGTGGTCATACCTATGGGAACATGGGAGAGGCAAGTGGTAATTGAAAATGATGAAGTCATAGATTTGGTTCAAATAGAGAGTAATCTATAGTAGTTGAGAAACTTTTCACAAGGGAATAGAAACCGATCACCTCTGCTTATTACAGCTTCTCTTTGAGAAAGTTCCTTAATTTATCTAACACTCAGTTCTTTCACTCTAGATCATGATAAAATTAATTCATAGATGTGTTGTGAGAAAGATAGAACGATAGGCACAGGGAGAGAAGGAGAGGTAGACACACGGTTACATGTAAGGGAAAAAAATAATAAACACGGTGTCTGGAGATACTTCCTGCAAGAGTGCTCACGGTCAGAGATGACCGGACCCTGGATCCGGGGTTGAAGAGAGGACAGTGGCACAATTAACATGGTTTCTGGAGTCCTTCTAAAGAAATTCACTCGACCTCCCGAGGCCATGTATCACCCCGTTCGGCTGCCATGGTTTCACACCAGGCCACGTGACGCGAGGTTGTTTTCAGTGAATCACCATTTAAATCATGTTCTGTCCTTCCTGTGTTGGATGACCCTGCTTTTCACCTAATATACAGCAGCTGCTTAGAAACCTGCTGTTATTTTGTTCAAGCTGAAATCACGACAGTCAACTTACGCTGTACATCTCTTCGGTGACAGTAAACTGGCTGTGTTCTAGGACTTTGTGGATGTGCTTTTCATCTCTGAGCTCTCGATTCTTAGCAAGGGCTCATGGGGGCATTGATATCAGAACCCCAGACCTGATCTCTGTAGCGGGTCCACGGCCATGGCCAAGGGAGCTTCAGGGCTTATAGGCCTTTTAATTGGGTTTAAAGTGATGCTTCACAGCCACACAATGTTCTCTCAGTCCGCTAAAGGACATACCGGACACACTTTGATTTATTTCCTACTTCTTTTCTGACTATGGCTAATAAGGAACGACTCTAATTGAGCATAGCTCTTTGATCTCTTGTAGCATATTGCTTTGAAAGAGTTTATTACAGCTGTTAAAAGGAAGCTATAAAGATACAGATCCTAATAAAACATCTTATTTGGTTAAACATTAAGGCAGGAGTTTTTCAATAGCTGTTAATACTTGTTTTCCACATGAAGTTATTCTTGGATCTCGGATTTCACAGGACACAGCCAATTTCCTAAAAAAGAAATTATGGGTATCTCTACCCATAGAGATGGCTTTTTGACGCCATCATTGTAATTGGGATGGGCAATGAATGAGATGCCCCAGCTGCAAATGTTGATAATGAATGTTTACACACAGAACCCCAAAACATGGCCAGTTTTAGTCTTATTCAAACAAATAGTTGAATTAAGGTAGAACTAGGTAACATAGAAAATTGTTGCAATGGGTAAATGAAATATCTGTTCAAGATGTTCCAAATGAATGCAAGCAGGCAGTAAGTATGTGGGAGGTATATGTGCTAGTAGACAGGTATCGATTATTGAATTGGATTTTAAGGAAAAGGGTATAGCCCACAGGAAAAGGATAGAAAAATTAATGTATGTAAGGTACTGTGGTACCAGATGGCTCAAATGGAAATCCAGAAAAAAATATATATATATATATATATTTAATCTGAGACATATATGGTTGAGCAGCATGTTAAGGAACTAATCAGGTCAAGAACTTGGGATAAGGACAAGTGTGAAAGGTACAGGGCCAATGAAACACCTGTATCATTTCCCTGGGAGAGATCCTATGCTCTCAAGAAAGGGACTTCCAAGTATGGAAAACAGAATAATATAAACACTGCCCATCTCACCTTCTCGGCATGTTTGACATTGTCAGTGGGTCATGTGTTCCTGAAAAGCAGTAGCTGATAGTTGTTTATAAGTCAGACATGGATAGATCAAGCCATTTCTGAAGTGGAAATATACAACAGATATTCACTCGACACCCCATTCCGTGAATGCCTTCATCAGTTCTCACTATTTTTATAACTATCCTGGAAATGAGCATATTGCTTTCTACCCTCTACCTGTTATCCAAAATTTTCCTGCAGCAATCAACCAAATTTCAAAAGCTGGTCATTTCTAGATTTCCTTTTGGATACTTTTGTTAGCTTCTTCCAATTGGATTATTTAAACTCAATTAGCATTTAGACTATATATTTCGTCATTTTTTTTATTTTCTGAGCACTGACACTGTGATGGGTCCTGTGGGTGGAATGCTGAACACTACAGGCTCTGCTCTTACACTTAGGAATCTTTCATTTCAGTGGGTTTTAGCGCCAGAGTGACCTAGGGGCAAATGCTTCACATACTCTTTCCTAGTTCTGGGCTGCTAGGGAGGCCACTTAATCTCTACCAGTTGCTTTTCTTAAGGCCTAATATATCCCCTCTTTGGACTCCAATAACAATTCCATTACTTTGAAACCTATATTATTTTCAGACAAATAAATATGATGTATTTCAACAAAGATACCCTTTTCCCTTGAATCACACAAAAATCTTCCAAAGAGCAGAACAGAGAGCCTGTAGTTCTCTATGTAAGAAAACACGCATATATGTATTATCAAAACTAAAATTAATATATATTTAATAAATTAACACATACGATGCTAGAGTTTGACAGATTTTTCAAAATTCTTATGATACTGACTATAGTATTTTTATGCCAATCCAAGAATTATTTCATATTTGCACATCCCTACATGCATACTTTGAAAAAATGGGGGTGCCTGGGTGGCTCAGTCGGATAAACATCTGCCTTCGGACGCTGATCCCAGAGTCCTGGGTTGGAGTCCCACATCAGCATTGGTCTCCTTGCTCAGAGGAAAGCCTGCTGCTCCCCCTGCTTGTGCTCTCTCTCTCTCTCTCTCTGCCAAATAAATAAAGTCTTTTTTTTTTTAAAGAAAAAATATATGAATGTAACACTCCTGCTTCTTATTTGCCAAGGTAACTACCATATTTGGAAGCATCCTCAATTAAACCCAAAGAAGAGGAAGGTTGTTACCATTGAAACGAAGATCTTAGTTTGAGATCATAATTCTTCCCTTGACGAGCAAAGTGCAGACAAAGTACAGCTACCTGCCATGTGATACAATGACATGGCTCATAAGTTGCTTTTCAGAACTTAGTATAACAATATACATTTACATATTACACAGAGTAATGAAAGAAAGAACCTATCCTTAGGGGAGCCCCTCACCATTCCTCTCTTCCTATTTCATTATAACACTACAGTCTCACTTGAGAGATGGGATATTGTCTAAAGACAGTTCCTTCTATGTTTTTCCTTTTCTGTTGTCTTCTGTTTACAATTGCTTTTGCAAATGTTTTTGAGGTTACTACATTTAATGCACTCTGTTCCCCTGTGACTGAGGTATGTGGTAGAAGAAGGAACAATTTATGAAAACGATGTTTGAACATCCTGCATCATCTTAATGTCTTCTTAAAAATCTTGTCACTATAATATAATTCCACTGACCCTGATGTCAACATGTGTCATGGGAATTTCATCTATCCAAGTGCACCTACAATCCAGGGACTGTACAGCCCCATGCCTAAGGACCGGCTGTCTTAATAGACAATGCATCTCTGCAAAGTTTTCGTTACTATTTACACAGATAAGTTATAATCGCTATGTGACAGTTGAGGTGTTATGCCCTAGACAGATTTTCCCCAGTTGTACTGCATGAAATTGACATTTTCAAGTTTCTTCAGCAGGATATAAAGATTTTATATAAATGGAAATTTTCCATTTCCTAAGTGACATTCTAAATGCTATAACTGGCTTATACAGGTACCAGACAAGAATTTTATTTATTCTAACTTAAGAAATAGGCAAGGAATTAATTGTAACAAAATCTCTGTAATTTTTACTGATTTTGTCTACTCACTAAAAATAATCCTCCCCTGATCAAATATGAAAATACCTAAATTTATCAATATTCTCCTCTTTTGTTCCCGTCCATCATTCTTGACCATCAGACCAATACAACAAACAAATTAAATGAATCAGGTAAGGCATTCTCACTTCTCTCTTATATTGTGCATTCAATGTTAGAAAAACAGCAGAGAAAAAGGTTCTAGCAATGATTTGCTAGAAATTTATATGCTTTCATTTGTAGTATTTAGTAATCATTCTTAATTATCTTTCAAATCTTACTGAAAGGACTTTCAACTCACAAGATTGGCAATATGAGCCTCCTTCCCATTTTATGAGAGAACTAACGCACCACTGAGTGTCTCACTCTCAAGGATCCCCCTTCTTGGGGAAGCCTCACACTGGAGGCCTGCCGCTGCCCATGGTCCTGTACCTCTGGCTGTAACTGACTGATGCAAGAGCAGATACCTGGCCCCACATAAGACAATTGTGTTCTTTTTCTCAGATAGAATCTTGAAAAAAAAAAAAAAAAAAGAAAAGGAAAAAGAAGACCGAGGGTAATGAGATCTCAGCTCATTAAAAACAACATAGTTGTGTCTCCACATCTCTGTTCCTGATACAAACAGGGCTACCTTTCTACCTGTACTGCACACAGCTGGGCCATTCAGTTCTTCCCAACATTTTATGCCATAACTCCCATCAGATGTTCAATATTTTTTCCCTCTGGGTGTTTAACATAGTAATAATACATTTTCTTTGCCAGTTACCAAAAAGGAAGTTTAGCCACATTTCTCAAGGCTAAAAATGTTCCTTTTTAAATCACTATTTAGTTTTCTTTAGAGGGTTAACATTGTTAAAATTCTATCTAGAGAAAGAGATAAGCCTCTGAGAATGCCCAAGAACTGTTTTTTAAGATCCCTTAGCATCATCTGAATGTTTGTTTTAATAATACCTTCATAGTATACATACAAGTGGAATTTTTCAAGTGTTTTAAAACCAAGACATATTTTCCTGTGCACTCATTGAGTTCTTTTTGTCACTAATACAACATGTTTTTTGACAATTTCAAATCAAGGACCTATGCTATTATTATTTTACATACTTTCCTGTTGTAATTATTTTCATGGAGCGTGACTGAGCTGGAATCATCCTCTTTTATCACGATTTCTAGAAATAATCAAATGTTTCTTACTACAATAACAGCAATATATTTACTTAACGTGTAATAATATTATTTAATTTATTGATATGCAAAGTCAGCAAAACCCCTTTCTCCAGATTACCAAGCTTAAACTTTTAACGTTTTATGTGGTTGACTCTTTCTCTTTCTCTCTTTCTCTCTCAGCTTGACTCTAAAATCTACCATTTCTCAAGAGGAAGAAAGCAATTTCATCATTGGCAAACAAGATCTCTCTTTCTATTCTCATATATCTTCAATTCTGCCTCTGCCAGGGTTTATCAGTTCTTTGAAGTCTTATCTTACACATTAAATCTACAGACAATTCTTACTATAACATCACTTACAATGCTTGGTTGTGGGATTTAGTTCATTGAATTTTTTAAAAAAAATTTTAATTACTCAAGTGCTGAATGACCATTATAAAACCCTAAAAAGTAGAGAGAGAAAATAAATAAGTTGGTAAAGTCTAAATAAAGTGTAAAGAATACAAAGAAAATCATACATGATTCCCCCATTAGTAATAAAAACTAGTAATATTTTGGTGTAATTTCTACTCATGGTAACTCAAGATTATACTTCATCAAGAATGGGTATGGTCCAGATTTCCACCAAGTTTCACTTCCACTTTCTTTAGCGACAGAATTCCCATCCTTTAGCTAATAGCCACATTACTACCCACTTAAGGATCTCATCTTGCATGTTCCTTGTAGCACCGTGGGGTCCTGTGGTTCAATTACAGCTAATGAGATGGGAGCAGATGTTCTTCTTCTTGGTCACACTCCTGAAAAGGAATGAGTGCATCCTTCACTATCCTTTTCCTCTTCCCTCTGTCTAGAAGTCAATGGTTCCTTGATCCTCAAAATGAAAACTTCATGTAAAAGAAGGAACAATTGCTCTAAGAGTTCTAAATTACCATCTTCTGAACTATTTATTTTAGAAAGGAAAAGTCTATCTCAAGCTGTTATATTTAAAGTCTTTATATTTAAAACTTTATATTCAGTCCAATCCAAACATTTGTACTGGAAGTGGTCTGCTGCTCTCACAAACCCTAGAGTAGAAGGTACTGGCTTAGCAGTGGGTGAGGACACAGACTGTTGTTCATTGGAAGCTGGTTGTGATAAGGTGAAAAGCAGAACACATGCTATGAAAGCAAATAATGAAAGCCCAAGCCTAGTTCTTTATATGGATGAAAGGAAACGCTGTTAAGGTGCTGGAGAGATAGTAAAACTGAGCATAGGACCAATAAATGAGAGACTTTAAGTTTAAGAACTATACCTAGGGAGAGATAGGGAAATATTGACCAAAGGATTCAGATGTCCAGTTATAAGATAAATAAGTTCTGGGGACCTAATATATAGTTTGGTGATGATTATTAGCAATACAATATTGGATACTTGAAAGTTGCTAAGAGAGTAGATCCTACATGGTCTCACCAAAGAAAATAAATGGGAATTATATGAGGTGAGGGAGTGTTAAGTCACACT
This sequence comes from Martes martes, assembly GCF_963455335.1. Lineage (NCBI taxonomy): Eukaryota > Metazoa > Chordata > Mammalia > Carnivora > Mustelidae > Martes > Martes martes. The sequence goes on along the minus strand of NC_137903.1, from coordinate 15,957,229 downwards.
GTGGAATCATTTTACGATATATAAGTGTGTCAAGTCAACATGAATACAGCTTAAATTTACTCAGTGTTCTATATCAATTACATCTCAGTAAAGTTAGAAGGGGAAAAGAAAAAAAGAAAGAAAAATTGCAGCCTGGGCAAGGACCCTGTTCTGCAAGGCTATTCCTCAAATAAGTCCACTTTAATTTATTTTTATTTTTTATTATTATTCTTTTTTGAGAGAGAGAGAGAGAGAGAGAGAGAAAGAGACAAAGGGAGAGGGAGAGAGAATCTCAAGCAAGCTCCACACCCAGCAAGGAGCCCAAGGCAGGGCTTGATCTCAGCACCCCAGAATCATGACTGAGGCAAAATCAAGAGTCAGACACTTGGGGCACCTGGATGGCTCAGTTGGTTAAGTGTCCAATTCTTAGTTTCAGGCTCAGGGCACGATCTCAGGGTTGTGAAATCCAGCCCCATGTTGGACACTGTGCTTAGCGTGGAGTCTGATTGAGATTCTCTCTCTTCTTCTCCCTCTGCCCCTCCCCCTTCTTGTGCTCTCTCTTTTTCTCTCTCTCAAATAAGTATATCTTTAGGGAAAAAAAGAGTCAGACATTTAACCAACTAAGCCATCCAGGTGCCCCTCAAATAAGTTCATTTTAAAAACAGAATAAAAATACAATTCAATAACATCACAAGTCTAACAACACTCAACTATAAATTACATTATAAATTATAATGACAATTACAGCATTAACACAGTACTTAGTGTAATTAAAAATTAACACTAAAAAAAAAGCAAACCCTATATCTAGAAACAATTTGCACTGATGGCTCCTTTTCACCTGAAACTGACTGGAAAACTAATTAAATACACCTACAAGTTATGGAGGGCTTTTTATTGCCAGGGAAAGCACAACCTGGTTTAAAATGCCTGTAATTGTGTGGCTCCTGAACCACTCCTGTTCTCCCAAACTGTACAGATTGCGTAGACCTCAAGGAGAGCACACTTTCCGATGTACATTTCAAATGCGGTCATTAAAAAAAAAAAAAAAAAATGGACAAAGGGACCAGAGAAGCAAATGGACAAAGGAGTTCCCCTGGAGACCAGAACAAGAACTAACCAAGCACATTTTGCAATGCCAAAACTAGCTCAGCAGGATTTGATTATTGCTATGGGCAAGTGACTGCTCTGTGTTCCCTTTATTTGCTTTTCTGAATGAGATTTTTTAATTGAAGTTATCTTGGTCTTTCTCCATTATTGTTTAATGTGTATTAGAGAAGGAGCAGATAATGTATCTATTGGTTTATAGGTCACCAAAACACCAGGAACCACTTACTGACTTAATAGAAAGAACCAACAGAGAGGTTGGTGCTTTGAAAGCAGTAACTGGATATGGCTTTCATTGTTATCTGTGGAGGTGATGGTGTGGGTTCTATGTGTGGTAAAAGGACTCCAGATGGGTATTATGGTAACCTAATATCCTGGCTGGGTTAAGGTACAGACTGCTAGTTGTTCCCTGACATGGATCCATTCTGTCTTCAGTAATAGAACTCCCAGGGTTTAGCTTGGTGTATAACCACACAGAGTGTCCACTGCTAGACTCCTTGCAGCTTAGTGTGGACATGTGACAAAGTTCTAACCAAGAGGGTATGAGCTGACGTGATGATGCCACTTCCTGGTTCTACCTCTGAAAACAATTTTGTGCTTACCCTTCTGGTCCCGTTTTTTCCCTCGTGAGTTGAGAGTTGGTGTGCACAGTAGCAGCTACCTGAGAATCTGAGCCATAAGTCTTGAGTATGGCAAGGCACCTGGAAAGCTATGGGACACTAACCTCTGAACTGTGAAATGAGAGAGGAAATATTTAAGCTATTCTCTCTTACTCGCAACATGCTAATCTATAATCAAATATTCTGATCTTTTCTAGGTTTTTATCATCATCCATTTTCCAAAACGACACACACAAACAAAGCGGGGGGATGAAAGGTTTTTCTTCCTTATTAGAAGGGAGGGAAGGTGGGAGGATTGGAATATTTACAGATTTTTGGTTTTGTTCTTGTCACATACACAATATTATGTTAATATATAGTTTTGTGCTAATTTTGGTTTTTATTTACATGTCCTCAAGTTATTGAAAAAATACTTTTAGTACCTTTATTCTGCTTGACAAATTAGTCCAGAAGAGTCAAAGTCACTGGAAGTTGAATTTTGTGGAAACATCACTGAGACAGTGAGAAGGTGTCTGCACAGATCACTGGTTGGGAGATCATGGGGTCAGTCTTTGGGCGAAGGGACAAATAGCATGGGACAGGCAGGAAACCTCTTAACTGTCTTAGTATAGGCACTCAAGCTTGCTGTTTCTTGAGGTGAAACATAAAAAAAGAACAATCTGTTTTCTGTTTTTCTATCAACCATCAACTTAATAAAATTTCTCCCGAAACTTGTTTCCCTGAAGTGTTAGTATTCTATGTTATGAGTTTTCATTGTTCTTCTTCTCTGGTTCCATGATGTTTTAATGGAAATTTAGGAGTTATACACTAATTTGTTTACTATCTGTCTCTCCTGCTACGGTATAAGATCCACTGAGGAGAAATTTTTTTCTGTCTTGTTTTTAGCACCATCTCCAAATCATAAACCAGAAACTGGCCAAGAGTAAGTCTTCAATAGATATTTGCCTCCTGAATAAATGAATGAATGAATGAATGAATGAATCGATCAATCAATCAGTCAATCCAATAATTTAGGAACCATTAGCTTGACGCCATTTTAAGCTACATGTTCCTTCTTTACATTTTTCTCTTGAGTTGTCATCCACATATACTGTAAACGAAGTTAGATGAGTGATATGAATTAGCCAGAAAATTGGGGTGTGAAAAAAGAATAATTTTACAATCACACAAAATAAAGACAGAGTCTTATCTGAAACATTTAAAAAAGAAACCACTTTAACCAAATTTAGTATACAGTTACTCATCACCACATTTTCCTTTACTGATATCCACCAACCATTTTTGAGAGAATATTAGATAAGAATATTCTCAACCTTTAAAAAAAGGAAAAAAAAAACATAATTTTCTAGATCTCAGGTTTGGTATATTAGTTTTTTCTTTTGTTGTGCTATAGTAAAAATTACCGAACATAAACTCAAAAATTGCCTTACACAAAAAGAACTCAATGAGTGCACAGAATAGCTCAATTACGTACTTTGGTCTCCATCTGTCCTGTAAGTCACTTCCATGGCCCAAAATATGAGTGAAAAAATAGCCCTTCCAGGGATGCTCTCCAGATTAACAGATGTTGGCTTTATCAGGTGGATATGGGAAAATAACTTCAAAGCTAATGGATCTCCAAAGAAATGTTTTCCCTTCCACTGTTTTTTAGAAACAACATTTAAAACATTATGGACAATGGCGAACTAAAGCTCAGGTTGTAACATCTGTAACCAGAGAATGGGAGTAGGTGGAGATACTGTTCCTTAACGATGATCTCATTAATTAAAATCTTCTTACATATCCAGATTGCGCCATCCACGCATAAGGCATTGTGATAACGCACCCTTCCAGGTCGGTCTGTCTACATTAATCATAACCTTTTTGCTTTTAATTTCTCAAAGCTTTTTAGCATTTCTTCAATTCTCTTTACCCCAATATTAAAACGTTAACTAAAATATACAAGTTCAAAGATAAACTAATACATATTTACAATTTTTAAAGATGAAAACTATGAAGCCTTGGATTGAACTGAAGAATTTAGAATTTGGGATTTGGGATTGCCTAAACTTGGGGCCAAGAATGTCTCATTTAACTTAATGGTAGCCAGTAAGTTCTAGTTTTATATAGATCGAGGTGACCTTTCAAGCACCACATTGATGTAAGTAGAAAAATATCGTCTTTGGCTACAAGATTGTCTGTATAACCTTTTGTTTATTCCTATGGACGCCTCTCAGTAGTGTCCACAGGTTTTCACTCAAGACTGACCCCAGGACAAATCACTGTGTCAGACACAGTGCCTCCGACGCCCTGCAACCTCTCTCTTTGCCCTGTTCTTATTCCCCCTTTAGCCTTGAGCCCTCCGGATGTGCAGTTTGTCTGTCAAAACCTGCTCTCCAGAAATGATCAGAAGCACATTCACGCTAAAGAATATTTGACAAAGAGTAGTTTCAAAAGTGAGCTATTTAAAGTCGCTCTGAATTTAAATGCACAGAAGCTGAAAACATCAAGTTTGTCCTGAAATCCCTAAATATAATTTCCGTTTTCAGCAAAAGTTATCTTTGTCCCTCTAGACCTCTTGCCCCCCCTGCCTGCTCCTCTTCTCATTGGTGGGAGACTCAAGTGTTTGTGTTTGTGTTTGGACAGTGTGAGTATGTGGACTCACACGTGGGTGGGTGTGTGAGTGTGTGCGTGCATGCAGGGATATTTGGAGGTATGACATTGAGGGTCCTGTGTGCGTGTGTGTGTGTAATGTTACTGTGAACATAATGGGAGGGCTTCTTGGACACTTATAATCACACCATGTAAAACCACCGCCTTTGTATTTTAAGCTCCTTCAGTTTTCATACACATCCTGAAAAACAGTAAAGAAAATATTTGAGTATTATTCCACATTGGAAAAGATATCACAAGGTGATGATGAGTAATGCTGGTAATTCTTAAAAAGATACAATGTTTAAATCACCCTTCAATGTCTTTTCTTACCTCTTATACCTCCTGGCTCCTCTACTTTCTGTCCTCAGGTCTACCTCTTGGGTGAAACAGAACAAAAGCAAAAACAGCTTTATTACCCACTCTTTGCATTGTAATTTAAATTCGTTTCTTTCAGTAACACATTCTTGAGATTCCTTGCTGGCTCCACACGTTTCAAGAGAAAAAATTTGCCCCCACATCCCCTCGGCCATGTTTGAACGGGCCGCTTGATCTGCTGGGCACTGGAGCCATCTACAGGACGCTCCTCAGCCCGGACCTCCTCCACAGAGGGCCCCGCGAACGTGTCACCGAGGGATTTCTATTTGGTGTGTGTGTTCGGGAAGCTTTATCAGCACAAGCAGCCACGGAAATGCTGATACACCTGTCAGAGACGAGGGGAATGTCCCAGAAAACGTAAGGAGTTAAGTGAGCGATGGCGGCCCTGTCAGCTCAGCGTTCACCTCAGAAAATAAGAAGAGGCTCAATCTGCAGACAGACATGTTTATGATTTCCTTATTAGGGGTCACAGGCAACCCAATCTCGCCCTGAATATAGGAACAATATTGAGAAGGGGGTATTAAAATTTTAACCAGTAACAGCTCAGCTAGAAAACAGCAAACTAGCAGAGCAGAAGGCACAGAGCGGAAAGAGCTTCGAATTAGAACTAACCTGGATTTAAATCTGGGGTCTTCCATATGCAGGGTGAACGGCCTTAAGCAAACCTTCTAATTTCCACCAGGCTCAGTTTCCTTATCTGGAAAATGGGCATAAAATATCTACTTTATGCAGCTGTGGTAAAGGACACATGAGGTAATATTTGTAAGAAACAGACCCAGACACCGATACTCCCAGGCTTTCAAGAAATGACTGGAGATGAGTTATTATTGGACCGCAACCACAAGTCTGCTACGAACACTCTGCTTTGTGGTCTCCGCGGTGCTGGTTCTTTCCTCGGTTGTCATTGTGGTCATTAGCTTTTTTTGTTTGTTCGTGTTGTTGGATTTTTTTCTGTTTCTTAAATTTTGTGACTTACTCATGTTTGTATTCCCACGTGTTACTGTACTCTCCTGAATATTATCATAAAAATAGCGGATAAACTTTATTGGGTATTATTTGCCAGGCCCTCTTCTAAGTACTCTTAACTTCCTAAATTCTCACAAGAATCCTGTTAGGGAGTTCCTCCTGCTATCCTCATTTTGATGATGAGACATTCCCTAAGTTGTCCCTTATCACAGAGCCAAATAAATTTCAAAGCCTGGATTCCAAACGTGGACATCTGGGTCCAGACCCTCAGTGCCTTTTGGCCAGCACGCAATTACACTGAAGGAGAGGAAAGGAAGTCCAAATAGGAAATCAGGTGAAGGCTGCCACCCAGTGAGAAAGCCTTTGAACTGCAGTGAATTAACCAGAAGTCAGGGGAGATACAAGCAAATTACACCAAGAGTGCAGGAAAGAAGGCTCCAGAGAGAGGAGTGCCTGAGGTCAAACAGCATTTGATGCCACTAAGAAACTGAACCACAGGTGGGGGTTGTAAATTTTCAAGGAATATCAGATCCATTTCATTTGTTGCCTTGGAATCTATACCTAGGCTACCGATCAAAAATACTTTGAACATAAAGATTTCCACCATGAACAAAAATATATTTGAAAGAGCTGACACGTTCTAGGGGCCCATGAACTGCCCCCCCCCCAATCCCCGGACCATGTCTCTTTTTTCTGTGGCCTCAGGAAGCACATTAAGTAACCGTAGATCTCGTTTTCTGATCGAAAGATTCATGAACGCTACTTGGCATTTAACTCTGGGAGGTACTTACTATGTATTGATTAATAATTAATGAAGAGAAGTGTGAGTGGGTGAATGGGAAGGAGGCTATAGGACAGTGGTGTAAAAGTGATTAGACACTAAAATCCGGAGCCACTGCTGTGATCGGGGAAGTGTTTAACGGTTCTCTAGGCTGGGAGTTGTTTTCTGCTCAGGTATAATCGGGAAGTTATTCTTTTCAGCCTCCGAGGAAGAGGCTCGTAAAACTCTTCTCAGCACCACGGTCCTGCTGCAGTATCGTTAGTGTGAATCGTGAATGGGAGCAAGACAGAGAACTGTCACATCAGAAACCCAAGAAGCCCTTCCCAGATAGTGTCTAAGTCATGGCAGGGATTTAAGAAAATGTGGGTTCTGGAGACATACAACGAAATGGAGAAAATAAGACTTAGCTGTTAATAGTAACATGGAGCTTGTTACATATTAACAGCCGTTGCTTCCTAGAGAGCTTTGCCCGGGGCCAATTAGTCCTTAACGTTTTCATGAGCTTTCTCAGGAATATACTGAGCACTTACTGTGTGTCTGACACGTTAGGTGTTTTCCCCAACAAGGGCTCATTTGATCGTGACAAAATCCTGCCATACAGTGATCCTAGATAAAGAACGAAAGCTCAGAAAATTTAAGTAGCTTGTTTAAGTCACCCAGCCCACACTATGAAAGTTAGCATTTGGAAGTGCCACAGACACCGACCAAACAGGCTTTTTTTTTTTTTTGTATAGGCCCTCTGTAAGTGCAAAAGGTAAACTAAAAGAGCAAAACTTAAAGAGACTATAAAGGGAAAGACAAAGAAGGAAAGTGAGGCTAAAATAATAAATCACAGATGGTTTGCTGATAAGCTGAGCCCTGGAATGAAATACAGGAAACCTAGAGAAATGTGAATCTAACCTGTCCAGAAATGTCCTTCACCAAAATATCTAAGACTTCCAGTAAGACTTTAAAAAAAACTGGCCTGCCATCCAAAGATAAATTCTCCAAGGAGAGACAGAAGTACTGATATTTAAAAAAAAAAAATGGGTCTAAGCAATGATGATACACATTCAACCTTTCAGTTAACTAATTACCTAACTAACTGAACAAGGAAAAGAAATTACAGCCCATGATACTTCTATGAAATAAATTCAGGAATAGACATATATTCAATCTAACCTGGGAAATTCACTTCTGTGAATCTGCCCAAAGACATGCTCTTTAAAAATAAGACATTTTTTTCTTGCGTTAAAGTGTTTAGCATAATTTATTTATAATAGTCCATGAAGATTACACAAAAAAGGGAAAGTGTTTATAATTAACTTTGGCAGATAAGATATGGAGCATCAGTTAAATTTGAATTCCAGATAAGCAACTTTTTTTTTTAAGTAAAACCATTTCCCTTGCAATATTTTCGACATACTTATGCAAAAAAATGCTGTTCATCTGAAATTCAAATTTAATAAAGTACCCTGTACTTTTATTTGCTAAACCTGATAGCCTTAATTATGACATTAAGTTGAAAGGAAGGGATACAAAATTTTATATGAAAATGGATTTGAGCTAGGTTTTTAAAAAAAAAATGCAGCATTCGGCATTCTTGTATCATTTGCCTCTTTAGAAAACGTTTCTGTACTTCCAGTTATTTCTTTAATTAATATGTTTTACTATTTAAAATTAAACAACAAAAATTTCTTTTTAAGAAAAAAAAAAAAACCCACACCCACCAGTATTTGTAAAGGTTAGGATACACTTAAAGAGTAGTAGACATCTCTTAATGGGATGGTTACCTAAACGAATAGGATTTTTAATGATTTTTAGTAGCATGTTAAATATACAATGAGTGAATATGTATGTGTGTGTGAGAGAGATATGTATGAACATGTGTATATATATGTACACATATATGTGTGCATGTGTGTGTGTGTGTGTATGTAGGCAGAGAAAGAACAAATAGATTACACCATAGCAATTCTAAACATAATCATCTTTTCTCAATCCTTTCTTTATCTCCAGCTACTTCAGCTGCAGGCATGGACAGTAGCAAGCCCTTCCCAACTCAACTCCAATCATTAAAAGAAAAGGAAACTCCTCATATGATTTTAGGCCATGTTCTCTACATCCACCAAGAGGGAATATAACAATCTAACAAACAAAAAATAACAGCAACAGAAACTGCTTTCAGCTGCTCTCTGGGAAACAAGCATGCTAATTTGTAGTCTCTCCACATGCACGCCCGCCTCATTATAATCCACTCTCCACACTGCAGTGGCCAAAATGTAAACCTCCGCTTAAAATCCTTCCAACAATTCCATCACTCTCTGCCTACAGACCTCTTCTTAACACAGCCTATAATTAGGGTGACTCAGAGTCCCAGCGGCCACCTGTTGTTCCGGGGTAATCATTGGGAGTGCCTCCCTTTTAATCTCAGAAGCCATCCCATTTGGACAATGAACTACGTTACCCCTCCCTGTTCTGGCTTTTCTCTTGTCCCACCGTCTTTATTCTGCTCCCATCCCACACACTGGTGTCCCAACCTCCTTTCTAATTCAGAGCCTCTCCACAGGCGCTCCCTGCTGCTCTGAAACACTCTCCTTTCCCCCCTCCTTCTTCCCCTAGGCTAATGGCTCCTTAAAGCTATTTAGCATTCATATTGTAGTTCAAATATCCCTTTCCTTCCAGGGAATCTGTTCTTTTCCCCTAAAGAAGGTGCCGTCCTCCTAGTATTTATCCTCATACCACCATTTACCTCTCCATCCATGAACAGAGCTGATATGACATTTATTTGCAAGATTATTTGATTAATGACCACATTTTCTCTTACTGGACCTTCCATGGGTATAAGGACAGGTTGGCTTCTTACCATTTATTTATTTTGTTTTGTTTTGCAAGCCATTGTATCCAGTCCCTGTAATTGTGCCTGGTACGTTTTGGGGGCTTGATGATTATTTATTGAACAAATCGTTGAAGGGTGCTGCATGAGCCTTTGACAAAAGAGCACATACGATCTCACTTACTTAACTCTGCCTACTTCTAAGTGAGGCTGTCTTGTGTTCATCAAAAGGTTTGTCATGTTGGTTTGTCTCTTTTTGTGAGGTTATCAGTCAATGGTCCTCGTTTCCTCCATCCGTTCATTCAAAACCATGTGTGAAAATAGATTAAAATTATCAGTTTTCTTTGTATAGTAACTAGGATACATTTGCAAGGCAATTAGCAAACTTATTCTGCCTTTTAGGTATGCCTCTTATTTCCCCCAATTCATGTTAGCTTGTTAGCAAATATAACCTTCGCCTACCGTCTCTTCATTAAAGCACCCTTGTATCTTAGTTCTACAGATAAATGTATATTTAATATTAAATAATTACCCCAGTTTTTGTGTTTATGTCCTCCCAGATGCTTTTGCCAACTAGTTTTGTTTAAATGGTGTCTGCTGGTCTTTGGTTTTGCTGTCTTTAGGCTCCATTTTCATGGAAGGATTCTGGAAGATTCAAACTTTTCTACACTCACCATCTTCTCAGATACCCTATAACTGTTTAATTTTGTCGTGCACTTCCAGTGCCCAACTCCCCATAAATCCTATGTTAGATATCCCATCTCACATAGATCGTTACAAACTAATCAGTGAAGATCTTAAAAATAAGAATAATCATGAACATGTGTTAAGAGCTTATCATATGATAGTCTTCTAAGTGCCTTCCAAGCATTAATTCAGGTCTATATCAAGAGGACCATAAAAATGTGAAATGTAACAACATTCTAAAGCAATTAGCTTGGAACAAAGAAAAGTCATTATGAAAACACAGATACTGTGCCTTGGGGGAAGAATGCCAAGTCTTTGGTTCTGAGAGAGAGAAATAAGGCAGGTGGATGATTTTAAGCACATTTTGCGCTTCGGTTTCATGCTATGTTTCAGGATGGTGAATGTTCGACCTCTAACATTAATATTCTTCAAGAGACCCTTAGGACATGGGTTTTGGATGATGACAATAAACAGATACTTCCCAGATGCCACTGTCTTTGGAACAAAGCTCCCATAACTAAAATTTCTGCCAAGTAGGTTAAAAAGCATTGTATCAAAGATATCCCAACTCTGTCTGATGTGGACCCAAGATTAGATCAAATTTTTCTTCACTAGAAAGTAAGACTCTCCTCAATGACCTTAAAGTTCTCACTTTTTTTTAAAGATTTCTTTGTTTATTTCAGAGAGAGAAAGAGTGAGCTGGGGGGGTGTGGTGCAGAGAGAGAGGGAGAGAAAGAATCCTCGAGCAGACTCCACAGGAACGCACATCCAGATGCTCAACTCCAGGACCCTGAGATTGTGACTTAAGCCAAAATCAAGAGTCAGATGCTTAACCGACTGAACCATGCATGCCCCTAAAATGTTCACTTTAAATGTGAGAATTCTTCACCTCAGTGTGAGGAAGATGTAACTACATCCTCCTGAAAGGGAGTCCTGACCACAATATAAACAGAATAAATTTGATTGAAAGTCTATCCATGGGGTGGCCTGGGTGGCTCAGTAGGTTAAGCCTCTGCCTTCAGCTCAGGTCATGACCCCAGGGTCCTGGAATCAAGCCCCACATCAGGCTCTCTGCTCAGCAGGGACCCTGCTTCCCGCCCCCCGCCCGCCTGCCTCTCTGCCTACTTGTGATCTCAATCTCTGTCAAATAAATAAATAAAATCTTCTTAAAAAATTTAAAAAAGAAAATTTCTCCATGTACAAATATCATTATGAAATACTGAATAATCTTATTTCTGACAAACTTTTAAAGGCTAGAATATTTATATACTCAAATCGCTTGCCTTATTATATAATCTTTTAGCTTTGCTTAGCTATTAGGGAACACCCAAATCTTACTAATTCAACCAACCACTTTTTCCTTCTTGATGAGAGCCGCAGGAACTATTCACTGTGAGGTTTTGGTCAGATAAGTTTTACTCAAAAACATAACTGCTTTTTATTGGTTTGGTGCTGTTAGAGAGACATAAAAAGTGAAATCAGCATTAGGTATTGATCTCACAGTTAATTAACTTCTATCCTGAAGTTAGTATCTCCCTAATTAATGACGTGCATGCTAATAAAGAAAGATGTTCTCTGTAATAGATGTGTATTTGATTCTTCTACATTTTTTACTAACTCTCAGGGAAGAACCTGTTAAATGTTGAATTCCTTTCTCTTGGTTTCAAAATCATCCCTAATCCCATTAGTCATTTCACTCCTAAGAGTGAACAACTTTCTTCTTCACTTAAGTCTCTATGTATTTAATAGGCTATATATCACAATATGTAAAGATTCACAGTTCTTTTGGTCTTTCTTTAATGTAATTTATCCTTTATTCTTCGAAGGGGAATCTGGATTTCTTCCCCATTTTTCTAAGCCTTATTGATAATTCATAAAAACACATTATAATTTACTTTTCTCTATAACCTCAAGATCTTAAGTTATCAATGTTTCAAACATGTTACCCATAGATTTCATTTAAATGCTAATGGGAAAATAATCACTAATTTCTAAAAATATACTATTTATGAAAAAGCCCCAAACTATTTGGATTTGTGAGACTTACAACTAAACATATAAGTTGAACAGCCCACTAATTTTAAGCAGCGACTCATGATAGACTGTGTTATTCATTGTCTTTGTAGCCAAAGAAAGAGGACAAGGTTCTTTAATGATACTGTTCCTATCTCGCTGTAGCCAAGTTTTTGAGTTCAGCAGATTGTGAAACACTTAATTCAGTCTCAGGATATGAAATCTTGTTACACCTGGGTTTCTTTAATAATAAAGCTCATTGATTGTTGCGGATAATAAGTATATTCACATTAGTGTTGATGGTCTTGTAGGCAACTCCATAGCTATCTATCAAATTACAGTAATACCTGAATGGGTTCTGAACCAGCACAATGAAAATTAGCCAGAGAGCATACTACCTGTTAGTTTATACAGCATTATGTTTCAGAACCACAGCTAGCTCACAGGAGTTCTGACCTGAATTTTTATATTCTCATTTGGTGATTTGTAAGAAGTAGCTTCTCTTCATCATTTTCCAGGTTTAACTACCTTCCACCTATGGGTCTCGAAATGTTTCATGACCTTCTGCGTAGTGCAGAAATTCCCTTGTATCAAGTATTTACATCATTGCTATGTAATATCAAAAGTTCCTTGTTCTCAAACTTCCTCTTTTATTTTTTTTCTTTTAAGATTCACTGATTGATTTGAGTGAGAGAAAGCAGGGAGAGTGGCAAAGGGAAAGGGACAGAGAGAGAGAGAGAGAGAGAGAGAGAATCTCCAGCAGACACCCATAGAACCCGACTCGGGCTACCTACCTGAGATCCTCATCCTACCACCCTGAGATCATGACCTGGGCCGAAGTCAAGAGTCGGACTCCTAACCAGCTGAGCCACCCAGGTGCCCCCAAACTTCAGCTTTTAAATAGAGACATTATATTTATATAAAGACATTGTATTAGATTTTGAAGAGAGACATTATATTTATTCGAACACATTGTATCAATCAGCTACATTGAAAAGCAGCTGTTTGCCCCCCTTGTTGTAGTAAATGCAGGTGACAGCCCCTTACCTTCTTGCCTTCATTCTCCATTTATATTTCCCTGTTTCTGTCTCTTTTGAAGGGCATATGACACTGTCCATGTTCTCAGATGATGGTCTCAGTTATTATACTGTCTACATACCTGATACATTGTTAAGCATTTTGTATTCATGTTCTTTATTTTTTTTAATTATTACAACAACCCTAAAAATGGATGTGATGATTTGCTCTTTATGGGTTAGGAAATTCAGGCTCTGTGCAGTCATTTAACTTGTCCAAGCTTTGATATATTAGAGAAGAAGCAAAGGCAAATTAAAATTTGAAATATCAGTGATGCCATGAGGCTAGTTTCTGGAGCATCTATATAGAGAAGTAAGTACTTAAGACTCTGGTGTCAAACTGTGTGCATTCAAGTCCTGGCTCACCTCCTTTTGCTAGATATGTGAACTGTTGTCATTCTTGAACTTCTCTGAACTCGCATCATTGTAGGAGGCAGAGACTCCCTCTTAACTCACAAGATTATTGTGAGAATTTGATGAGATAATGCATATAAACAACTTAATATCTGACAAATCTGTGATAACATCTCAAAAATATTATAAATTTTTTAAAGATTTTATTTATTTATTTGACAGAGAGAGACACAGCGAGAGAGAGAGAGAACACAAGCAAAGGGAGTGGGAGAGGGAGAACAGGCTTCTGCTGAGCAAGGAGACTTACCTGGGTCTGGATCCCAGGACACTGGGATCATGACCTGAGCCAAAGGCAGCTGCTTAACGGCTGAGCCACCCAGCCATCCTAACATCACAAAAAGTTTATTTTGTGTTTCATATATCTTATTTTCTCACCAAATTGATGGGAAAGGGTTCTTTTCTCTTCCATGTTTTGACAGACTATAACTTCCAGATTGAAGCTGAGTTTGAAAGCTTCCTCCATTTCATAGAAACGTGGGCAGCATCACTGAAAATTCCTTCTTTCTGCAGTAGTGCGTTACTTTATCAAAAGGTGCCACCATCCTATAGATGACTTAAATACAAGAAAAAGTAAACACAAAAATCTAATCATAGCTGAATTAAGACATTGCTTTTCAATATTAACTGTATAGAAAACTTGATTTTTTTTTCTTAATTTGTTTTTAAAACACTAACTGTGTATTTGCCACATGATAAGCACTTGGCTTTTTTTTTCTTTTTCCAAAAAAATTTTTTCAGTGTTCCAAAATTCATTGTTCATGCACCTCACCCAGTGTTCCATGCAATATGTGCCCTCCATAATACCCACCACCAGGCTTACGTATCCCCTACCCCCCCTCCCCTCCAAAACCCTCAGTTTGTTTCTCAGAATCCAGTCTCCCATGGTTTGTCTCCCCTCTGATTTCCCCCAATTCACTTTTCCTTTCCTTCTCCTAATGTCCTCCATGTTATTCCTTATGCTCCACAAGTAAGTGAAACCATATGATAATTGACTATCTCTGCTTGAGTTATTTCACTCAGCATAATCTCTTCCAGTCCCATCCATGTTGATACAAAAGTTGGATATTCATCCTTTCTGATGGAGGCACAACACTCCATTGTATATGACTAACAGACACATGAAAAAATAGTCATCATCATTAGCCATCAAAACCACACTGGCTAAGTTTTTTTGACATAACATTGACTTCTCAGAATAACACTATGAAATAGACATTTTTATCGTCACTTAACACAAAAAGACTGAAGCCCAGACCGCAACTTAACTTTCCAAAGATAATGCAGCATTTTCTAATAGTACCTGGGTATGACCCTGGCCTTCCCTTTTCAGTCTACTTTCTTTGCACTATCCCATGTCTCTCTCATGGCTCAGTCTACATTTGTCATATGAAAAATGTTTACACTTTGGCCTTTCATATTACTTGTCATCTGTGAGTTGTGAAGTGCAAAAAATCTTAGACTCCACAACCATCTATATATTAAATTAATTGATAAATATATAATCAGTGCCTAATTAATTAATACAGCTAAAGCCAACAGCAAAATGACACTGAAAAAGATGTTTCCACCTTGTATTAATCTTGTGTGACAGAAATTTTATATTCTTATTATTAAAGATTTAAATATCCTGACCCCCCCCCAAAAGTTTTCCAATTCCCCCTTCTTGGGCAGTAGAATGAACTTGAAAGCTTTTGAAGGGACACTGATTTTATGTTCTGCAATAACACGTTTTCATTCAACGTTAATCCACCTCCCTCTTTACCCACCAATTCCCCTTTCCCAGAGTTATCCTTCCTGATCACAATATAATATGTGATATATTTTAGAATTTCCTTAGAATAACAGAGTCATAATGTTTTAGGGGAGAAAAAGACTTTGAAGATTACCTAATTTAAAATTGTAATTATAAAGATGTTAAAGCTCAAACACTGAAATCATGTGTGGTCTGGTGAAAGTCACAGAAGTGAGACATCACAAAATCTGTATTTCACTTTCTTGATGAATTCAACATCCCTGCAGGAACTATTCTTATAAGGTAGTGTTAGACCTGTAAGAAATCTTACTCCAGAGAAGAATTTAGTTAGTCAAGACAGGTTTTCCATTAAAGAATGTTACCATAGTGATAGATACATACATATATGCATATAAAGAACATTATTACCAAGAGTGGAAATGATATACCAAAAATGACGTGGCATAAAAGATAAATCTTGTGTCTATGAGCATCTTGAAATACAAAAGTCAAAGCATTGGAAATGGTTAAAACTGCAGAGAAAACAGAAAATCCCTCTGAGTAAGGAATGAGTCAGAGTGCTTGGAGCATCTTCTGTGATAAACTCTGCTCACACTCTTTGACTAAAGCAGAGGAGAAGCCAACTCTCCCCCAAAAGTTAATGGCACAGGGCAGAGGTCACCTCTCCCACATTAGTCCAAGAAAGAGGCCTTTGCAGCTGCATGATGCAGGGTCTTTGTTCTTTATGGACTGCCTTAAGACTTAGAAGGGAAAAACTAAGGTTATGACTTTCTGGCAATGTAATGAATAATTTGCAGCCACACAATTATTGGAACAAATTGACAAGAAACATTAAATGTCTCTATTACCAGTAAGAGTGTAAAAATATGAGAAAAATGTCATCCTGGAGCAGATCAATCATTTAAGTATTCCAGTAAGTGGTTTCTCAAAATGTTACACTGAAGATCTCTAACTTCCTTTGACAGCCTGACGTGCATCCGCCGTCAATTAATTTATCTCAACTATTCTTGAATCTCTATCTTTCAACAACATCACCTTTCTGGGAAAAGACTTTTATATGTTTATAATCCCTTTCAAGTGTGAAAGGTGACCCTTACTCTGATAATTAGAGATCAAACAAAGAAATGTGAAGTTATAGTATACATGCCCTTCAAAAATGTTTCAGGCTTCAATTATCTCAACACTCAGCTTTTATCTTTGGAGGTTAGAGTCTTCTTTTTTGTGTGTGCGCATCATTATACGGAAAGTGGTCAATCCCATTTCATCTGCAACTCTGTTGAAAAATCCAATATCTTTTAGAAATGTGATCATTTACTGGAAAACTACTAAAAATCTATGAAAATTCCTTTTGAAGTAAAAGTGTTTTAAAAATCCCAGGTACTACCATGTCCAGAAAGACCCAAAATACTTACTTTTCATGTTTTCAGCTGTGTTCCATTTTTTAAATATCGCCTGGACAGCTAACAAAAAATTGGGGTGGAGTAAGTCATCTTAAAGTTGGGTCATTTTTTTCTTGTAAATGGTCTTTTCTTCCCAAAGAATCATAATGTCTACACATGATGTTGACCATTCTGCTGGTCTGATAATGGTGACAATTTCTCCTAGTACTTTATGAATACCTAAATGAAAATTTGTTTTGAAAAAAATAAGAGTCAACATTGGTGGTGAATATGATACTGATAGGACTAATGCACACTGGTATTAATTTCTGTTTAGTGTAAAATTACTACCAAGCATACTAATTTTGTGTCTCTTTTCACCAATTAAAATCCAGCATTGACACCATCTACATATTTTTAGGATATAGTTATGAAATCAGCAGGCAGAGTTGAGGACCCGACACATTGGAGGTGTTCGTTAAATATGTTCAAAAGAGCAAATGAGCAATTTTAGGCAAATACAACACCTATTCATTTCATACATCATAAATAAAATTTTATTTGAAGAATTAAATGATTAAATGCTTTAAACACTAACCAAAGACATTAAATTGATCAGGCAAGGTCCCTATTCTCAAATTAGAGGTTAACATTATGGATGTAGAGAAAATTTTGCCACAACCTACTAACTGACTCAGCAGAAAGGGAAAATAAGAAGTAAAAAAAAAACTTCATGGTTACACATAGAAGTCACCATATGTCTTTAACTCTTCATTTGCTATGTCATCAAAACTAACCTAAAGACCAGCAACAAATCTATCTATAAAATATACAAAGTCTGTTTTTCACTTTTTGATAAAATGTGAACATATGATCAAAGAAATTTTAATTAAATAATATTTTTGTATTGTTTTCTTGGTTCCCGTGAGATTTGACAAATACCTTACCATAAAAATCTAATTAAATATTTTCAAGAGCTTTTCAGGCATGTTTATTCAGTAGTTCCAATATGATTTTAGTTCATTGTTTGCCAAAACATAAAAAGTAAAAGTTAATTACTTTTTATCGTTCATTAATGCATTCAATAAATGTATTAAGTACCAACTATATGCCAACAGTCCTGAAAAAGGCAATGCATTCACAGCCATGTTCATTACAAATTTGTTTATAATATTAAATATTTGGAAAAACTAATTTCAAAAACTAATTTTAAAAACTATTTAAATTGCTTAAATAAACTCCTTTCAACTTAATCTGTGCAACCATTACCATTTAAAATGTATACAGATATATAATTATTTATAATAAATTGTTAATTTTTAACCAAAAGGATGGAAACACTCTAGTTGGAATCTGGTTGTATTTTATTTTGTAGTTTTGTAGCCGTATATAAAAAGACAGCAAAATCGTTAGTAGGGCTAGATAACAAATAAACATATTTTCATGCATTAAGATAAAAAAATCTTCAACAAAATGTTTAAAATTAAACAAAATGTTAAATCTGATTATCTCTGTAATAGACTTAGTGAAATGCCTTGTTTCCATTGGTTTTCCCCATTTTCTAGATTTTCAACGTATTTTTAGTTGCCAATTAGGGTATGTCCAGCAGTAAGCAAGGGCTGATGACATGATGACACCATTCATAAGCTCCAATGGCTAAAGTCTTGGGAATAGTTGAATGTCCTACAGCATCCTTTATCAGGATTTGGTCAGATGGACAGAAGCAGAGGGTGTGCGAAGGTGGAGCCTGAAACCAGGTCTTCAGGGAAAGGTTCTTCTTACTACACAGAGCACATTTAGTCAGTGATGAATGTCTATCACGTATATATTCAGAAAACATTATAATGAAGATGAGTTTGTTTGGAACGACTCAAGATAAACAGTGAGTGTTTACATTCTATTAGAAAAGTCTGGGAGGTGGATCCAAGTATCAACTAAACACCCTATACTCAACAAATGGCTTCTAACAAATGTTTTAATTCTGTGGGAAAACTAAATTCCATTTTGAAATAAAAGATAGAGATTTCTTAATGATTACCCCAGTGACGTGAATTCCGTTCTCAGCTCTGCACAGGGACTTCATCATGTCACATGAGATGAATCACTTAATCTTTCCAAACTGTCATCTATCAAAATATCTTGACAGTGATTATATGTTAGGTCCCCAAGGAAATTTATGAGGATGAACTTAAATTCCATTCTCTGCCAAAATGAACAGGAAAGACCAGGAAAATGTCTACAATTATCATTTTATGTGAAAAGATAAACAAAGAATGGAAATTATTTTTTCCAAAAGCAATTATGTTCAAAAGTAAAATTCAGTTTTTTAGCACTTTCCAAGTTCATGTACGATGTCATGTACTATAATCTTTTCCTGATTAGTTTCTGTATGAAAAATGTGAGATGCTTTTCAGGTATATGGTAAAACAAATCTTTGGGAGTCTTCTGAGGTCAAATCAAAGGAGGAATTAGATTTTTTTCCTCCCTTTAATGTTAACTCAGCATTTCTAAAGGACTCTGATGTAAAAAAATAAATAAAAAATGGGAAAAAAATACTCTGAGCACACATTCCTCTGAGTGCCACAACTAAATTAATATTTTAAAATCCAGTTAAACTAATGTTATAACAAGTTTTAAAGTACAGTTCATTAAAAAGAAAACAGAACATCATTTCAATAATATAAGGTTGTACAGGTGAATTGGAATTACAATATGAAATGTGTGTGTATGTATGTTTAAAAATATTAAATTAAAAATTTACATATATTTGTCTCACAAAGAAATTTTTGATTTGGAAAAAAATCCTATCCCAGGTCTTCGAATAGACTCCTGGACTTTTTTGACACGGTAGTATCCAAGTGCACACATATACTTGTATTTCTTTCATTTTATTAAGGAAGATCTTGAGGTCTCTAGAGCTTAACTATCTTGTTCAAGACCATACTGCTGCTGGTTTCATGTTATACACCTGTAAGAGAGCCTTTAAAGCCAAGTGTCACATTCGACACCTAATTTAAGTGAGCCAAAAGCTGGTGACTTGAGAAAGCCATCTGAGAACCTGATTTCTTTTACTTAACAATTTCTCTGGTGACTTATTCGTTGGAGTCTTTGGAAGAAAGGAGAATGGATTAAGTTAATATTTTTCATGCTCTCTAAATATGGTAGATGCAAATTCATAGGCATGTGTAATTTTCAAACAGGTCTATGGGTCTGTATATCTAGGTGTAGGACTCAGATGGCAGGGGGTGGCGGGACCCTTCGCCACAATGTTTAAATTCTGAACTCCCAAGACACTATTCATTCCCGAAGGTCAGCTTCTCTGAGAGTCAATAAAAGAAGATTAAAGATGGTGGAGAAATTCAAAGCCAGAGGGGAAAGAAGGCAAACCATTATGCCGTAGCCATCAATACAGGAAGAATTGCTTAACATAGAGCTTGAGGATCCATTATTCTATGTTAAAATGGGTCTTTCAAATTTAAGAATTTTTGAACACGGGGAAAAATAAAGGAAAAGCTCTCCTTCAAGAAGTTTGATCAGACTGGCCCATAGTTCCCTCTCCAGCTCTGTCTCTTACCTCTCCCATATCCACACTGCACGTTCTCGTCACATGGAATTGCTGACCGGTCTACACACACCTTGGTTTGTCTTGTCAATGCCATTTCCTGGCTCTAGAATTCCCTCCCCCATTCCTGTCTCCGTCCTCTTTCTCTTACATATTTTTGTGTTAACTTGTACTTGAAGACGTCCGTACAAATTGACACTTGTACAATTGCAGCTTTAGGTCACCCGGAAGTTCTTTCATTTTTCTGCTGCTCCCTATACCACTGTCACCTATATTGGGTACCTTTTCGAAAGCCCCTGAAGTCTATGCTTATCTCTGCCATCATACTGCAATAGTCTTTGTAATTATGTATCAGTCTCTCCTATGAGTCTTGACCTCCTTGAGTACAGGCATTGTCTTTTTCATCTTTGCTACACCTATTCCAAGCTTAGTACCTGACACATAGTAGGTACAGAATACATAGCTGCTAAATGAACACTTGGGAGTATCAATAAACTAGCCCCTAAAGTACAGGATTTCATAATAGAGACAGGGACAACTTTGGGGGAACAGAGCTAAACAGACACCACCAGAATGACATGGTTTGAAGAGAGGTTTCCTAAAAGTCTCTTTCCTTGTAATGTTAACATTACAATTTTCTTCCATGGAATCAGGAATTTAAAATGCACCAGTTAAAATGCAGATGGGTTGCCCATGAGGCATAATATATCAATTCATTAACATCCACTTTCAAGTAACAGAGAGCTTGAGTGCAAAGAAATGAAACTCAAAATAACTAAGTTTAGATAATATAGTTTACCCAAGCATAAACCATTGCCCTGGGGGCATGGGGGCAAAAGAGAACGAATGATGGTGCCACAATAAAGGCTAAATAGGAAAAAGTTGATCGGGGAAGGCATGACAATGTCAGTTATTTTCAGATAGTGTCTAATCTTGACAGTAGAGAAAGACAGAAGTTTTGAAATCATGAACAGAGAGTGAGGAATATCATCCTAGAAGGAGAAAGAAGGTTTAGGAAAAAAATAAAATTAAATAATAATATAAAAAGGATAAAATCCTCATGGCCCTAAAGCTCCATGTAGCAAGTAGAAGCTTTTGATTTTCCTTCTGTCCTTTCTTGTCACCCATTCATATTTGTTACCCTGTTGCAACATAAGTGCTCACAGACACACTCCTGGCCACTGTCACGGAGCCGTCTGTGTTTTCTGCTTACCTGGTGGAGGCCTCTCATTCATGTCCTGATTTTAGGCTTGCTATGAAAGAATGTTTCGAGTGTCAGCCTTGGGTTTCTGGGCTTCCTGCCAGCTACTCGCTTGTCGTTTTGTCTCTATGACAGCAACGAGGATACATCTGCTACCCCTGACCTTGTTATTCTACTTTCTTTCATTTTCTTCCGTCTTGAGGCATGTCCTCAGATTCCAAAAAAAAAAAAAAAAAAAAAGTAAGGGTCTAATCACTGGCTATACTCTTTCTTCTACAAATCCGAATTGCATTCTAACTTCTTCATGCTCTAACTTCCTTTTACCCTAGTAACAATATTCATAGCTGCTGTGGTGAATATTAAGACAGAACGATCTAAATTTCCATGGACGCATTTCACAAACTGTGGTCTCAGCAAATATCAAAGCTGTTTCCTTTCCTGCTTCTTGCATCCCCTTCCAACATTCATTCCTTGGTGGATTCATTGCTTTCATTCTGGAGAGCCAACATAAAATTTTAATACGAAAAGTAAAAATTGATTTTTGGCAACCTCTAAGGTGGCTCCAGAGACAAACCTAATGAATTAAAATCTGGGCTTCTCCACCCATTCGCTAGCAAAATTCATTAGCTTGGGAAACTAGCATTGTTTAATTTCTCCAAGCCTTTGCTTCCTGGACCTATCAAATGGAAATAAAAGGAGCGGTCATCCTACATTTGCGGGGATTATTCTTTGGCAAATGCAAGGGAGTTCACACAGTGTATGCCACGAGGTAAACCCACAACATATGTAAACTGTTGTAAATGGATTAGCAATTCTATCAGTACCCTTACTCTAGTCTCAGCTCAGTGAAGACTTAATAGTGTGAAATTTGGCAAGTCTTCTAAACTTCGACATTGGCATTACCCCCAAAGAGTATTAATATGTTATCCATTCCTTTACAAAGGGCTACTAGAGAGTTGTCACTCTTTAGAAGGTTTACAACTATTGAAGTATCAATTCTGAGTTTCTGTTGCCTTTCATTTGCACTTATCTTAGTTTTCCACATATAAAATGAGAATACCAATAAAATCCTTAAGCTATTTTATATACTTTCTGTATGCTAATAGATGAAATATATAGACAAGATTTCATTCTGCTCAAAGAGGTTATGTTCAGTGTAAACAATTGATTTTGAACACTGATAAACGTAGGCGACATAGCCTGATGAGGAACATGGTTTCTGGGTCTATTTGAAATCCCCGAGTTTGAATCCCAGCTTCGCCACATCCCAGCTCCATGACCTTGGAACTATTCCTTAACGTCTCCCTGTCTCTGTTTTCTCACCTGACATTTAAAAAAAAAAAAAAAAAAGTATCAATAGATGTGTTATGAAGGTTAAATAAGTTGATATTTTCATAGATCTTAGAAGAATGGGTACAGGTAATAAATATTATAAAAGTAATTAAATAGATGATAATGTTAATGTAAGTCAGTTTTGAGAAATGCCGTGGCAAAAATAATAGGAAAAGGAAGATGGGAATACGTATTATGGAAGAAAACACATGATATAAAGATAGGATAGATAATTTGAGTCCCCAAAATTGAAATTTTATATCAAGTATATTATTAATATCTGACTAGTATAAAGACAAGTATAACTAAAAAATTACCAGATCATTATATTTTTATTAGGATGAGTTTTAAAATTCAGTAACCTGAGTTTTGAGCCAAACCACTTGCCACCTTCTACTTGCCAGCTTCTACTTGTGTGACCCTGACGAAGTTACTAAAATTCTGTTTTTCTGTTTCCTTGCTTGCAAAAAGAAAATAAATAAATAACACCTGTCTCAAAGGAATGTTCAGAGGATTAGGTACATTAATTCATGCAAAGTATTTAGAAGAAGACTTGGTGCATGGTAAATATTTAGTAAATGTTATTCAAGAGTATATTTTCATTCACCGTTACAAAATTGTATATAAATCGCTGTACCCACAGCTTTCAGTTCAATTAATTAGCATCTGTCAACCCATAACGTGATGTAATTAGTATAAACTTACTATCTTGCCTTAATCTATTCTCTTGCCAGAGAAAACCTGACTGATCTCAAAATGTAAGCTAAAATGTACAAAGTGGGGATATCTGAAAATTTTTACTGCAAAAATGAAAATGTGTACTTAAAAAAATATATATTAGAACTTCCCTGATCTGCCGTTTAGTGAGAGAGAGAGAGGAGAAGCTTCTGTATTTTCTCATTAAATTAGCTCTAGTTGGAAATGAAGAAGTAGTGTGATCATCTTAAAATATTGAGGGCACAACAAGATACGGTGTGCTTTCTGACAGAATTTTGATGTGTCCTTATTCCATAAGTATTTTTCAGCATAGGAATTATTTCAAAATGGTCCTTATCAAACCCTGCTACATTATATAACTTCTCAACTTACAAAGAAAACAGAAGCACCTCTGTTTATAACCCCCTTTGAAAATTCACTCTCATTTTTTCTTGCCATGCTTTCTCCATTAATATTTCAGCACTTTAAAAGAGCTACAAATACAAATTTTAAAAAGTAGATGCCATTATAATGTTTAATAATGTTATTAATTTTTTATTTAACCTTATTGAGGCCCTATTTATGTCAGAGATCACGTAGGGGAGGGGTGTAGCTTGGCAAAAAATTCTACCCAGTGGAGATAATACTTGAGCTGAGTCTTAAAAAATAAAGGGGAAAATTTTTGAGATAATATGTGAGGAAATAAACAGCTGCTAATAATGGTCAGTTTAAAGAGCAGATACATCAATACTGCTGGGTTGTAAGGAAGAGAATGGGCCTGATAGAATTGGGGAAATAAACTGTATCCAGGTCACAGGTACTCAACATGTCTTCTCAAAAAAACTTGCCCTTTCCTCTATAAAAGACAGGGAGCCATGGAGACAGTTGAGCCGAGGTAAGAGCAAAGGTCAGGTACATATGTTATAGAGATCACTTTCTTACGAGAGCGGAGGATGGACAGGGTTTGGGGGCAAAACCGTATGAGCAAATAACACTTCCTACTAGCAATGGATCATGCAAAACATCTTCACCAAAGGACTGCAAAGAAAGGATTGATTTTTAAGAAGGTTTATAGAGGCAGGAGTTGGTGATTATTTGGATGTGTAGGATAATGGGAAGGAGATGTGAAAAAGTCACAGAATTTGGGCTTAGGAGACCACAGGAGTCCTTGTGCCACCCTCAGAGACAGGAGACAAATGGAGGAAAAGCACCTTATGAAAGAAAGATGAGTTCAGAGGATCAGCATATTATATCTGAAAAACCTGTTTAAGAATCAAGTGGAAATGTCCAATAAGCAGTTGGATATTTGAGTTTAGGATTCAGAAGGGCTGCTTGTGCTAACAGCATTACTGGATGTAGATGAGTTCTTTCTAAGAGTGTGAGTGGGATATGAGAAGCAGGCAAGTGTTAAGAATATTAAAGTGGGAGCGCCTGGGTGGCTCAGTGGATTAAGCCTCTGCCTTCGGCTCAGGTCATGATCTCAGTGTCCTGGGATGGAGCCCCGCATGAGGCTCTGTTCAGCAGGGAGCCTGCTCCCCCCACCCACCCAACCCCTCCCCTTTGCCTGCCTCTCTGCCTACTTGTGATCTCTCTCTCTCTCTCTGTGTCAAATAAATAAAATCTTAAAAAAAAAAAAAAAAGAATATTAAAGTTGGGAAACAGTAGGTGGGAGGAAGGAAGCGAGCCAGAGGAAGCAAGTGTGTTGTCACAGAGGCCAGGAGAAGAATTTCAAGGAGAATGGAAATCATCAATGACAATACTGCAAAGTGCTGATGAACTGTTTATCAGATTTGGGTGTTTGTTTTATGTGTATATAAGCCAGAAAAGTTACCATGGAATGATGATGATACAGCAATTTCAGGAGTAAATCGTAGCGCAGAAAATTGAATGGAATATGTGAGTGGGCACTAATAGTTGAAGAAATTTGGGTAACAGAGGAAAAAAAATAAGTCAGTAACTAAAGAACTAGAGGGATATTTGGGGAGTATAGGACAGTTTAGCATGTTATTAAGCAATGAGTTTTTAACATTGGAAGAGTTTTTAAACATTGGAAAAAGTTGAGATAATCTTGACCAAACAAAAATTGCACTGCACAAAGTTAAACACGCAAGGATGACTTTTTCCAGGGCTGCTGGAAAAGGGGAGAGAAGCGAGAACTCAGTCTGAGTTGTACACTGCCGAGAAAAAAAAAGGACAGGAAACTTTCAAAGATCTGGTGGTGGGGACCATAGCCCATCTGATATCGTGGGTTTCACTCAAAAAGGAAAGTAAACTTTCTCATATCTGAACGGCAGGAAATAATTTTACAATTTGTGACAAGGCACTTTTAAAGTTACTCTTGTTCCCTCCCACAGATACTGGAAGATGGGGCCCGTCTTCTGTGATAATTACATCCCAAAGGGATGGCTCTCAGGTTCTGGAGAAAGACATTCCTGGTTATAAACAGGCAAGATATTTTAAACGGATTTGTATCCTTAAGGGGTAGAGAAAGACTCACCATTTTAAGTTTCTAAAGTTAAGTGTAAAGTCAGGAAGAAGCCTTTCTAAAGTTTAGTCAAAATGCAAGTAACATTAAGACCATTTCGGTCAAACTACAGACCAAGTCCGTGTTGAACATGAGAAAGAATGGGATCAAGGTTAAGGACAGAGCTGTTGAAATTAAAAAGCAGAAAGTGCACCCATCTGCCGAATCTGGAGGTAAACTTGAGTGGATATCAGTAAGTCTACAATGGTGTGGAAGGTAGTAGAGAGATTTCAAACCTGGGGTTCTCAGTTGTCTCAACAAAGTAGAGGTCAGAGAAATAAACCGATCTTCTGAGAGTGCGGTACAGGGTGGGGCTCATGATTGGGAAATTGGGGAAACAAAGGTTAGGAAGATGTGCTGGGGGTAGGGAGGAGGAAGCTAACCAATCCATTGTCCCTTGACATAGAGAAAAACATTTATAGAAAAGAAACACAATATGTTTCAAAAGAAGATACACCCATGTCCCCCGCATCATGTATAAATGGTCCCACTGGGTTTCGAAGTTGTCATTTTGTTCTTCTTTCACTTTTTAAAAAAGACGAGTCTGCTACATAATTGTATTTTTTCCCTTTTTTAAGCTAATGATGTTTTCCAGTTCATCTGATTTTTAAAGTCTTTGGTGTCAAACCTACTATAAAAATTTCTTGGCAGATTGTTTCCTCTGTGTATAGAATATGAAAAAGAGACATTGAATTTTCTTACCAACTTTTCTGAACTTTGGTTGTTACAGCCATGCTGGGTCTGTTCATTTCTCTGCTCCTTTTCACAGTGCATTAACTTTAAAATAACATCTAAGTCCCTGTCTAGCTGTTTTCACATTTTATTTTCTTCTATTGCCAGCCAATGAATTGTTCAACTTTCCAGTCTCTCTTTTGGGATTCTACTTTCATTGACAATAAGAGTTATTAAGATCTGTGTAGTTGATTTTTATCTTCACTTAGATCTGTTTCTATCTCTTGGGTAACTTTTTCTGTGCACAACTCCAATTACTTTATTTCTGTTCTGTCCTTTATACCAAAATTTGATTTTGCTCATTCTTATTCCCATATAATGGTTGTTTGGACTCCTTTTTATTTTCTTGTCATGGGTACTCACTGACATTTTTTAAGGTTTTTATGACCTAAGATTAAAATCTATTTGCAAGTTTTGAATACATCTTCCATTTCTGGAGAAATTTTTGTTTTTCTTTGTTTTTTTTACCTTGGAAATGTTCATAACACCTATTCTTTGGAGAATGATTTTATTCATATATAAAACTGTATTCCATAAATTTGCTTACAATTGCATAGTCTTATTAAATAAATACTACAACAGTAATTTTTAAAACTTTCTTCTTTTAATTGCAGGTTGTTTCATATGAGGAAGAGATTAAATCACGCAATTCACGAGGTCTTTTACACCTTATAACATTCTGTATGCAATAAAATTGTTTCTAAACTTTATCTTGATATTTAGATTAAGATTCTTTCTCTGAGTTAGGCCTACAGAAGAGAGAATAAGCAATTTCCAACCAGCTATGATGTGAAGGCTCCCCAGGGTTCAAATATGTACTCCCATTGACCTGCCTGATACTCTCTCTCCCCATAACTAGCGTGAAATTCTAATTATAACTGTGATTTTTTGGATAATAAAATGTAACTTTATCTCTCTGGGACTCCAGGAGCTACATAAGTAAGGTTCTTAGGTCAGGAGTGAAAGGTCCCATATAGCCATCCATGCCTTGGACGTAGCAACCAGAGAGTGTGAGAAGGGTAGATAGAAGTTACTACAGGGGAAGAGTTATAAAAAGGGGCCAACTGGGGCAACTTTTAAAGTAAGTCTGGAGTTAGTCCCACTCTTAAATTACAGATGAATATTTATTATAAGGTTAAATTCAATATTCTTTAGGTTGTTAATTTAGCCACCTAATACTCGGAGGTTTGAGAACAGCTTGTCTCCTGGAGGTTAAATCCTTTCCCACTGAGAACAAAAGACAAATATATTTAGCCCTTCTATTTAAATAACACTTGAACTAATTAATGAAAAGTTCTTTTAAATTGGCTTTACTTTTTTTTTTTTTTTTAACCATTCCTTTTGCTTTAACAATAGGAATACTTACTTACTTCAATGTAAGGAGAAACAAGGGCATTGCATTTCCCTTAGCAAAAAAATGAGAGCACTAAGAAAAAACAACAGAAACCCCCACCAAAACCAAAAACCAAAATCCAAAAATAAAACAAAACAAAACAAAAAAACCCCAGTCACGTAGGTGGTCAACAGCAGTGAAATTCGAATGGAAGAAATAGAAGGAGGAGGAGGAGGAGGAGGAGCAGGGCAAGGGAAGGAGAAGAAAAGTTTCTGCAAATTGAAAGCCACAAACAATTCTACGGTGAAAGTAAACATTCCTACCGCAGCCATGTGGGAGATTCCAGAAAATAAGGCCGGACTCTGAAAGGATGAAACAAACAGTCATTGAGCTGCGGAAACAGCTCTCCTTGAATGAAGCTCTTTTTAAAAGCAATATATTTATTTTTAATTTTTTGAGGAAGGTAGGTTATTGCAGTAGGTGAAACAACCTTTTGAACTGATAATCGAATTACTTAAGTAATCAAATAATTAAGTAATCAGATATTTACATTATCAAAATCAATATTGAATTGTTAAGGCACCAGTCATGAAATACTTGTTATCCAGATCTGGTTTTTAACAATAAAAAACATGTATGGAGTCCCAGGCTTCAGGTTTATAATTTAAAATAAATAATAATATCAAGGAGTTATATATTTTGATTTCTACAAAACTTCCAGTATTTCTCAGTACGTTCATGTGTTGTGTACAAGAAAATTTTGTTTGCCATAAAGACTAAGGATTGGGGTACGTGGGTGGCTTAGTTGGTTAAGTGACTGATTCTTGGTTTCGGTTAAGGTCATGATCTCATGGGGCCTGGGATCCAGCACCGTCTCCACATGGGGGGGATGGTTCTGAGCCCAGCATCAAGTCTGCTTGAAAGATTCTCTCCCTTTGCCCCTCCCCCCCCACATGCTCTCAGACACATGCCCAAGCTTGCTTGCTCTCTCAAATAAATAAGAACTTAAAAAAAAAAAAAAACTAAGGCCAAAATTGTTCATTTATGATCAAAATTAATAAAGATCAATTATTTTCTTTTTTATATTAAAAAATATATACATTCTAACATTTTCTTTCCCAACCTCAGAGAGCTGCCTTATTCTCACCCATAGACCCAGCTGCCATTCTAAGACTGTGAGATAATAAAAAGCATGATTTTAAACACATATTATTGTGTGAAGTAATAATCTGACGACAATTTTGGTACCCCATGCCACAGTCACATAAAGATTTGTAAGCATTTCACGTGATATTTACTATCAAAATGCAAATACTAGTGTACCCAATGCTCTCCTTATGAAGGGCTGTTGCTGTTGGCTCGAATGCCACCCACAAATTGTGACATGTCTTTAAAGTCCCCTTGCCCTTTTCCAGGGAAATACATATGCTTACCAGGGTGCTCATCTTACCTAGAGATGATATTTTAAAGTCAGTGCCTAGGATGGAAACCATACCTGGATGAAATTTCCCTTGAAAATAGTTTATAAAGTGGTTAAGCTAGAGAATGGCCCACCGCGTCAGTCACTTTATTCTCTCAGCTTTTTGTGAAATTATTTAAAGTTGTTTGCATGACTTTAGGAGAGATGCTGTAAAAAAAAAAAAAAAAAAAAAAAAAGAGAGAGAGAGAGTCTATTTCTTTGAACTTAGTAACACGGTAGGTGCACAGGGAGGGAGATGACCTCCCCACGAACGACCCAGGAAAATAGCGGCATCACGACTCCCACCTCACCTTGACTCTGGGGTGGACACTGATCAAAAATAATCCATGCTTCTGAAAAGCACACCTCCTTGTTCTCTCTCTTTCCTTCCCCTCACATCCAAATACCAACCCTTGGGTTTTTGTCATTTAAATTTTTATGTGACATTCACCGGGCTGGACCTCCGTGTGCCCTTAACAGCTATGAGTTCTGAGACAAGACATTTTAAAAATTAGCTTTAGTTGGGGATCCTCTTCCTCTCACGGATGACACACTCTCTTGGCTCAGAGAAGCGTCGTCTGTCTAGTTGCCTGCTCGGCTGCCGCGGTGTGCCGCAGCCCAGGACGAGGCTGAGCCCTTTGAGGCTGAGCGGCCGCGTGATTTCTTTCCATCTTCCCGGACCTCTTTCCCTTCAACCTGTCAAGCAGCTGCCACTGACAAATCCTGCTGTCATCCTAGAAAATTCATTGTTGGCAGGAACTAAATAGCTTGCCAGCAGTGGGCCAAACACACTCTTCCGCGGCATATCTAGGCATTCACAGGGAGAACTAATCTGCTTTGTCTCTCAGTTCCTTTTCAGAGGGTTCTATCTTAAGCCATTGGCAGCCCATGGAAATTCATACTTAAAATAATGCATGGCCGCCCATCCTCCCCACCCTGAACACACAGAGGAAGAATGAATTTAAGTGGTATTGTGTCTGAAAAGATCAGAATGTGCGGTTCTTAAATTGCCGTGTGAATAAGGCATAGAGTGAAGACAAAGTCATCTTACATTTCAATTTCACTTTTCCATTTTTCTAAATGGCGCTATTTCCTAGATATCTCAGTACTAGGACAGGTGCTATTACAGTCAGCAGCAACTGGACTTGACCCATTTAGATTGCCACTTCCAGACAAGTTAATACCATGCTTAACCTGGACCCCAAACAATGGGTAATTCCAGAAAATGAAATTTTCTCCCACATGAGGGCTGCTTGATACTGCTCTTCTTGGGACTCCAGACTGGCATCTGTTCCCCTCGCTCATGAAGATGTTCGTGGACATTCTTTCTTCCCTTAGGTTGGAAAAGACGTCCCACAAATGAAGGAGCCAGCACTAATGTTTGCTTAAAGAAAATATATGATGGCGGAGATTATTATCAAGATAAAATTTGAAATTGCAATAATGAAATGATCTCTAAAAATCATTCACTTTTACCCCTGGTTACCTCTATCTTTCTCATCTCCAAAACATGCTGAACTTACAAAGAAAATATTTGGCATAGAATAGTCTGAATATCACTATTTTAAGAGTTAAAAAATAGATCAAAATATGAGAGCTTTGAGGTCGGAAGAAATGCGTACAGTAACTTCTTGTTTTTATTTAATGTCATGTTTGGAATTTATTGTCATGCAGGTTAGTCTTTCCTACTCTGACAAAATTAGCTCTGTTTTTCTTTTATTTGATTATGCTTTGAGTAAATTAAAACTTCATGTTGTGTTATTCACCAGGTGATGCCATATCATTCAGCATTTAGGTACGATATAGGGAAACACGGATGGACAAATGTAACAGGGTAATGGGAGCATTTCACCTAGGTTTCTACTACAAAAACCCCAGAATGATAGAACTCCGTAAGTCCTATGATTTGCTTAAATTTTACTCTTCCAAGGAGTCTATTATAAAAGCAACTGATCTGATGAGACCACTTTAGTTTCGAAAAGAAAAAGAAAGAGAAATGACGAGTTCAGACAATGGTGTTTGTAGTCATCACAAGCACCAGGCAATAAGGGAGATGAAACGCCTCCAAAATTTCAAAGTCAGAGGTCCTGACGCAGCCCGTCTTGGAAAGACAGGAGCTGGAGGGAGATTATGGATTCAAGATTGACACCATAATCTTAGCAAAGAGTAAAGTTACGGATTTCATTCTGATACCACACCATTAAGTTGATCATTTACAAAATATTGACGCTAAAATAGCTGGTGAGTAAATTTCAGAAGATACGTAGTATAATTTTTTCACTATTTTTTTCAACAGAATCAAGAGGCAAAAGTGGGAGAATGGTTGCCTATGTAGAAACCACTTGCATCATTAGCTGTTTTACCATTCATTTATATTGTCTCACTTCCACATTTTCATCTTCTCATCAATTTGAGATTCTAAAAACAGTGACTTGTATAAAAAAAAGAAATTTGAAATTTCATTTTTTAGACAAATTTATAACTGGAAACAATAGCAAGATTTTGCTTCAAGAAATGGATATACTTGGCTTTTTATGAGGAATGTCCTGATCAGTTTTTTAAACACCAAGTTAATGTATTACTTTCTTCATGTGGAAACAAAAGGTCGCATGCTAAAGGATAAAATGAAATATGGAGAATGGAATATCTGTAGCATCTGAGTAATAAACTGTCAGATATGAGTTTGGTGATGAAGGTCAGATGTTTATTTATTTAATAGATATTGTCCAAAGATCAGTCTCAATCAACAATGTGAAGGAAAGCTAATTACTTTATTACTTACCATAAAGGTATTTTCCTAAATAGGGGATATGAGTTTGAGTTTGTTATGGTAAAAATTAAATTTGGGAAATGAGGACAACTTTGAGTTGCTTGAACTTGTAGTTCATTTTGCAGTGAAACACAGCATACATGGTAAAATAAATTATATTATCCGCCCTCTTTCTCTACTGAAGAAGACTTTCATGATCATTTCTCTGAGACTGCTGATCAGAGACCCTTAAGGTAACCATGCAAAGACACAAAGAACTCTACCCCTAAGAAACTGACCATTTACCCCTCAGAACCTCCGAAGAACCTCGCATTGGCACCTGAGGGCTTCAATGCATTTTCTGCTACTGAGGGCACTTTAGTTTGTGAAGCAAGATGCTGTACTGTTTGCAACTTAGTGGTCTATAGAGCTAAAACCTTGAAAGACTTGTCAGAGGAGTGGAAGATACAATGGTAACCTTTTATTCAATGCAAGTATGAAAATGAAAGACAAAACAGCATTTAAGTATTTTATTTGTAACATAACTATTCTGTATATAATTGTATTAAATAATGCTTAGGAAAGACTAAAGAATCCAATACTTGTATTTTGGCAAAGCAACCTTATCGCTAAGGGAGAAAAATAATTTTTTCTCTTTATGAATTTTGAAAAATAAATGCTCTACTTCACAATAACATATACATCATTTTCTCGTAGTCGTGACATGCATACATTCCTCTTGGATAATATATGGGAGATATAGTTGAGTGGGAACAAAAAGAGTCCATTTATGTTTTGAAAATGATTGATGAAAATGATAATTCAAAGAAAAAAAATGAGTAACCAATGTTTCTGCTTCTCACCTTTTCATATTCCTGAACTGAAGGATTTAGTTCTTGAACATTTATCATTTGAGCACATCACTCCTCTGCTTAAGTGCAATTTTCTCTTCCACGGGGCTAATGTGAATTAGGAGACCAACTGCTGGGATAAACTGGCTAAAGTCAGCCAGCAAAATCTTCTAAATTGGAGAGGCAGTGTGGAATTTGCTGATGCTGCCATAATTAAAGTTAGATCAGAAGAAGGTGTATGCTAAAAATGTGCACTAGAAGAGATAATGCATCTTTTCCCGGAAAAGAGAGGATGTGTGTGCCTTTAGTTTATTACTTAAATCCACAGTACGAATTTTCAGAAATTCCACCTCACCTCTCTACCACTGTCGAGGTATTTGACCTGTGCGTTTGTATTCTCCATCATTAACGGGTCCTTTTGAAAGACAGCTAATCGCCGCTATATATGTGCCAGAATATCTTCCCCCTCCTTGGTATAGATGGTGTGAAAGCTTATATTTTTATTTGTTAAAGTTACTTCACTGTAATATTATAATGATTCACAATGAGAGACTGAATAAACTAATGGACAAATAACATAGGGTAATAGAGCCCTGATCCAAAACTCCATAGCAAACAGTCCAAAAAGCCAAACAACAACTTCTGCTGCAATCAGCCTAGAATGGTCGGGACATGGTCGATGACCGCCAGCTTCCATAATTTTTGCCCTTGGTTCTGTCTTGGGACCCACTACAGAATGCCAAATGTGGTCCTCAAATCAATCATATAAGATGCCCCACTTCTAGTGAACCCGCCCCCAGCTTCACCGTGCCAACAGCCTCCAATCAGAGCACACCTGGGCTCTTCATTGTATATACTATAAAGCCTTCCCACTCCACTGCTTGACTTTGCATTGTTGCCAAATGCTCGTGATGGTGGCTGACTCTGAGTAAATAGCCTCTCTCTGTTCTCATTTTGGCAGTCTTCATTTCAACAGCACCATAAAGTGTTGCTGGCCAAAAAACATTATTGGTACTACAAAATATCTGACACACTAAGACATTTGCTTCATTTGAAATGTTATTTTAAAGGGGTAGAAAGGCAAGATTTTAAGGATTCAGATTTTAAGGACCTTAATGAGATCTTTACTATACATTCCCCTTAATAATTCAACTGGCATTTGCTACCAATTAATTGTCAGGCATTGAGATGTATGTTGGATATTCCAACAAAGATAAATGAACCAGCCCCTGTTCTAGAGATTAGTTGTGAGTTGTGGAAAAATATAAATAAGTGAACAAATAATCGAATATAGCCTTATACATACACATATACCATATGCTAAGAAGAAAGTGTGAGGAGAAAACCTAACTCTACTAGTAGGGAATGAAAGGGTTGAGAAGAATGATTAAGCTATAAAATAATCTTCTGAGGTATGATCATCATAGTTCAGAAATTGCCACAAAATATCAACTACAAAAGAAGTTTTTAGAGTTTCTCTTTATGTAGTGTAGATGTAAGATTTTTTTAAGAGTTTTAGTTAGGGTTCTCCAGAGAAACAGAACCAATAATGTGTGTGTGTGTGTGTGTGTGTGTGTGTTTAGACAGAGTGAGAGAGAGAGAGATGAGAGACAGAGATATATTATAACAAATTGGTTCATGCAATCACGGAGGCTGCAAATCCCAAGATCAGTGGTAGTTGTTATCAGGCTGAAGACCCATGACAGCTGATTGTATAATTCCAGTGTGAATGTTGCTACGCTTAAGACCCAGAGGGGTCATTGTTTTAGTCCAAGTCTGAAGGCAGAGAAAAAAAAAAATCAATATTCCAGATCAAAGGCAATCAAGCAGGAAGAATACCTTCTTATTGGAAAGGGTCAGCATTTTGATCTATTCAGATCTTCAGACAGTTAGAAGAGGTCCACACATATTAGGGAAGACAATCTACTTTACTCATTCTATCTTTTTAAACATTAAACTCATCCAACATCACTCTCCACCTAAAATAATGTTTGACCAAATATCTGAGCATCCTATGTCCCAATCAAGTTGACAAACAATATTAACCATCAGAAATCTACCCCTTGTCAGCTTGGCACACATATGCATGCCCTTAGACCATAGTTAACAAATAAAGACAGGAACAGAGTCATATTTCATTCTACATAATACATTTCATTTTGGGCAGTGGCTCAGGTCACATGGTTACTTCATGACCCAAGGATAGGTGTTATGTCTTTACTAAGGTGCCATATTAGGCCAAGAGCTGTTTCTCAAAAGGAGAGTAGTTTTCTGCAGAGGATACTAGGATTTTACTCCAAAATCCTTAGGGCTTGCAACACCATTTACCAATAGGGACTTGCCAAAGGCTCCAAAAAGCATCCCTATCGGCCACTGACCCTTCGAGCACCAGTGGATCTTCCGGAACATACGGCCTAAATTGCAGGGAAGCTTGCATAGCAACCTGGACCTGTTGCAGAGTCTTCTCTTGTGCTGGGCCTCCCTCAAAATTAACAAATGTTTTGGATTGCTCAGTAAATGGGCTGGAGTAACACACCCAAGTGAGGAATATGTTGCCTCCAGAATCCAGAGAGGCTCACTAAGCTTTTTGCTGCTTCTTTGTTATAAAAGAGGGACCACATGCAACAACTTATTCATCACCTTTGAAGAGGTATCTAAACATGCCCCACACTGCTGAAATCCTAGAAAGGCAGAAGACCCTTTAACTTTAGTCATATCTATTTCCCACCCTCTAACATGCAAATGTCTTATCAATAAATCTAGAGTAGTTGCTACTTCTTTCTTTCTAAGTCCAGTAAGCATAATGTCATCAATGTAATGAACCAGTGTGATATCCTGTGGAAAGAAAAGGCTAGCAAAATCCCTGTGAACTAAACTATGACACAGAGTTAGAGAGCTGATATACTTCTAGGCTGGGATCGTAAAGATGTTTTGCTGACCCTGCCAGATGAAAGCAACCTGTTTCTGGTGGCCTTAATTAACAGGGCTGAAGAAAAAAAAAAAAAAAAAGCCAGATCAATAGCTGAATACCAGGTAAAAGGGGATGTGTTAATTTGCTCCAACAATGAAACCACTTCTGGTATAGCACCTGCAGTTGGAGTCTCAACCTGATTAAGTTTACAATAACCCATTGTCGTTCTCCAAGATCCATCTGTCCTGGGCACAGGCCAAATACGGACGTTGAATGGGGACGCCGGAGGTGCCATCCCTGCATCTTTCAAATCTTTAATGGAAGCACCTATCTCCGCAATCCCTCCAGGAATCCAGTATTTTGTTTATTCTTTTTCTAGGCAGAGGCAGTTCTAGTGGCTTCCACTTGGTCTTTTCTACCACAGTAGACCTTACTCCACTCATCAGAGAACCAACATGGAGATTGTGCCAGCTGCTGAGTTAGTCTCTTCCAACTGTGCATTCCAAAACTGAGAAAAATGATTACCGAATGGGTTGAGGGACACACTGGACCCACTGTACAATGGGGCTGATCAAAAATTCTATTGATCATTTGCACTCCATAAGCCCCTACTCTACTGAAGAACCACCAGGATGTTTTGGGTCTCCTGGAATCAGTGTCCAGTATTCCCCAAAAGTTTTAATGATTTTCATTTTCCCAATGTACCCTGGTAAAAGGCCATAGGGGAAGGTGGAGAGAAAGATTCACAGTATACATTTTTGGCAGTGCCCCTCTTCAAGGGGACCCAAACTTCACATTATTCAAGGGATTTGAGGTTTGTAAACTAGCTCAAATTTGAAAATTAATTGAAGGACCATGACTCTCTTTTTATGACTTATGTTGAATTTTTGTTCATTTGACTTAGAACTGTTCTGCTTATACATATCAAATAAGAATTTAGTAGGCTTCCTATCTATTTCACTTCTAGAACACCATG
The DNA here is from genome assembly GCF_963455335.1 of Martes martes. Taxonomy (NCBI): domain Eukaryota; kingdom Metazoa; phylum Chordata; class Mammalia; order Carnivora; family Mustelidae; genus Martes; species Martes martes. Next base: position 15,920,304 of record NC_137903.1, on the reverse strand, counting down.
ATGAACTAGCCAAAGCCACAGATCTGCACAAGTCAGACTATTCTGATTGCTACTTTAACTCTGCTGTCTACATCAGTATCCATGCCCACCTTGCCTTTGGTGGTTGAGGGCTGCCACTTGGCCCCTCTTACCCTGGATCCAATTTTTCCAGTTGCATTTAGATTTCCCAATTCAGAGACCATAGTTTTCTCTTTGAGGTCTGTTATAGAGAAGAAAAATCACAGAACTCTTTAAGGATTCTGGGGTTCCCCTCACAAATTTGTTGCTCACGGTGGGTTAAAGCCACGCTTTACAGACCCTCCAGTACAGGTGATAGGTCTTATATGACAAATCCACTCTATCATTCCAGTCTCCCTAAGCCTTTGAATCCCTTTCTCTCCATTACACTGACACAGGTTGGGGATGTCCCACTCACTTATTGAGGACTATATTTTGGTCTTTTTTTTTTTTTTTTTTAGGATTTTATTTATTTACTCGACAGAGATCACAAGTAGGCAGAGAAGCAGGCAGAGAGAGAGAGGAGGAAGCAGACTCCCTGCTGAGCAGAGAGCCCGATGCGGGGCTTGATCCCAAGACCCTGGGATCATGACCTGAGCCGAAGGCAGAGGCTCTAACCCACTGAGCCACCCAGGTGCCCCTGGTCTATGTTTTAATCAATCAACCATACTGCCATAGTCCTTTAAAACTCTCTGAGCTGTTCTATTATACACAGAATCCTTGCTTAGTGAGCTCATATCAGTAAATTGGGCCTGATTCAACTTTATGTTTTTCCCACCATTATCCCACACCTTTAACATTCATCCCCACACAGGTTCCCTGGATTTCTGTCTGTGTAAATTAGAAGACTCAAGTAGTTCTTTTAGAGTGTTGCACATCTATAGTTCACACTTTGTACCTCACCTTTAGGAGCCTGCTGGGACTTGAGTCTAGTTATAGGCATAAAAGCAAAGAGGAGGTAATAGGATGGGTCCTAAAAAGCATCAGTCTTGTCTTGCATTGCAACTGTCTCAGAAGAGGCCAATACAATGTTTTGTTTTGTTTTTCAAACAATGTAGGACTTATTCCTTCAGATGGGAGTGGAGAGATTGTCTCCACTGAGAATGGAGAAGCCACTTCCATTGGCAAAGAAGACTGATCAGCATTTAGGGACTCAATATTCCCAGCCTCACCAGGATCTTCTTCATGTTTCCATTCCAATCCTCAGGACCCTATCCCATCATATTTAGTGCCTTCAATAAGCAAAAGACATCCTACAAGGCTAGGAGTTCAAATTGTGCTATAATTCAGCCACTCACAGGATGGGATGTTTTCATTTCATTTTTAGCAATCTCAGCCTTAGGCTACTGGAAATAAGGGTCTCCTTTAAGGCACTCATAGAAGCTTTTAGGTCATTTATGCAGGCTTGAGCTGCAAATTCAAATTCCTCAGTTCATCATATTTTTCCCCCAACTTTGTCCAGCAACATTAGGAAGAACCAGCCATTCTCATCATATTTGTTAGCTTGAGAAAAATATTCAAAAGTATCATATACACAGACATCCAGATCCTTGCTTTTTATAAGTGAATGATTAGAAGTATCCAATGGAAATCTCTTGTGTGTCCCTGTTGCCAAATTACAACATGGACTATCAGTGCTCTCTTTGCTATTGGAAATTGAGTCATTAGCATCTATAAACTTAATTATATTAGAAATCCAGTTCCAAAAACAACAGAAGCAATTCATAAAACTTACCTTAAAATTCTGTTCCTTTAAAACCAGTCTCAGTATCAAAATCTGTATTGGTCAGTGTTCTCCAGAGAAACTGTGTGTGTGTGTGTGTGTGTGTGTGTCCATCCAGAGATCCAGAAGACCCAGAAGAATCAGTGGACATTTTCAGTCCAGGTCTGAAGGCGTAAGAACCAAGAAAACTCACAGTTCCATCCTAAAGGCTGGTAGACTCAACACTCAGAGTTGAGTGACAGAGGCTCAACACTCAAAGTCAAAGTTTCAGTTTGGCAACATATCTGAAGACAGGATAAAAATCTATGTCACAGCTCAAAGTCAGTCAGGCGAGAGAACTTTTCTTAGGTGAGGGTCAGCCCTTTGATCTATTCATGTCTTCAACTGATTGAATAAGGCTCACCCACGTTAAGGAGAGCAATCTGCTTTAGTCTATTTACTTTTATGTTAAACCCAAAAACACTCTCCTAGAAACATCCAGAGTAATAGTTGACCAAATACCTGGCACCCTGTTTCCAAGTCAAGTTGACATATAAAATTAATCATCAGAGTTATTTCAAGAAGAATATTCCATACAGGGTTTTTTTAAACATAAGTAAAATAAGGAAAATGTGGACAAACAAGAACTCTTTAAAAGTTGATTATATTTGTATGTGATAAGCCTACAACAATGTTAATGAATTCTAATGAGCTCTACTACACCCCTTGGATATATTGCTATTGGAGAAAACTTGGCAAAACAAAACAAAACAAAACAAATAATATTTTTTGAAAGTAGAACACATTTTTGGTAGAAGAAAAACCTGTATACTTTTCTAAATGTAAACAGTATTGGTGTTACTCATTAAATAGCTAAATAGTTTTCCATGTGGAGACAAAATACACTTTAGCATTAATGAGCACCTGGGACTTTTAAATACTAATTCCTATGTGGAAATTTCCTATAAATGGTCAAATGTGTGCCTGGAAGGTGGTTGAATAAATTTTGGATGTCCTGGATTAAATACAGAAAAAAAAAAAAAAAAAAAAAAAAAGAAGTTCTCTCTAAGCAAGATTCTAAGAACCTTTAGTATTTAAATTAGCATTGTGACTCTTTAAGAGGGAGATATAATATGTATCTATTTCCAACTATATTGGTCCACACACTCTGTCCTGGAGCATTTCACAGATTAGTGTTCTGTGAAACACACTTTGGGAAATTCTTCTCTTGAGTATTATAAGTTTGAAATGTTTCTAATGTTCTTTTCAATTTAAAAGAATAAAAATATCTCTTTATATTACAAAACTATTATAATAATATCTTATATAAGCACAGCACTAATTAGTTTCAAAGTATTTTCACCACAATTACAGCATTTTAGTTTTACAAGATTTTTGTAAGGCAGGTATAATGATCTTCATCACATGAACAAGAATTTAGGACAGAGATTACTTAAGAGACTTGTTCAAGGTCACATAGCTAGTTAGTAACAGAACTTGGGTTAGAATTCCTCTTTTTAAGATGTTTCTACAGCATTTATTCATTAATATCTATTCATACTTGACTTATATATAAATTAATTATTTCTGAAGTCAAATTAAGAGAATTACTTTTAGCCGTGTAAGACCAGGTTTCAATACCAGTTCTTCTACAGGCTATGTGACCCTGGTCAAGTTTTTTGGGCATTTGGGCCTCAGTTTCCTTATAAGTCACTGGGAATTAGAAATAATTCCGTAATACCTTTTCCAAAACCCTTGGAGCCATATGTATTTCTCAATTTGTATTGTATGGTAGTAAGGTAATTCACTCATATTCCATATACTCTATAACAACAACAGCAGTACTCATAATAAAAGATAATATTTTTTAGTTAAACATATAAATATTCACACTGAATGGGTTTAGTTAAAGACTACTAACCTCAAATCAGTTCAGCTGAGAAGTACACCACCATGAATTTTGTCATAAAATAAATGAAAATAGCTTTCAGTTTTCAGATGCTGGACAAGTCAGTCCGGATTGCTGTAACAAAGTACCATAGATTGGTTGGATTATAAATAGAAACTTATTTCTCACAGTTCTGATGGCCGGAAGTCCAAGCTCAGGGTACCACCATCGTAGGGTTCTGGTGAGAGCCCTCCACTGCATCGCGGAGGGCTGACTTACATACTCACATGATGGAGAACAGAGAGAAGCTGCAAATACTCTCTGATTCTTATAAGGGCACCAATCCCTCCATGAGGGCTCTAGTGTCATGACCTCATCTAATCCTAGTTACCTCCCAAAGGTCTCATCTCCTGATATCACATTGACCTTGGGGTGGGGGGTGGGGGATGTGAGCATTCCAACATATAAATGTTGAAAGGACACAAACATTCAGTCCATAACACATGTTCTTGGATATATAGAACTGTGATAACAGATAAGAAGTTTTTTGTACTTCAATATCTCAGGATTTTTGTGAAAATACAGAGATACACATGTTAGAACACATAAAACAGTGCCTGGCACACAATGAAAGCACAGTAAATGCCAGATATTGATATTATTATATTATTATGACTATTAAACAAAATTATAGTCTTCAAATTCCTTACAATTATGTTCATTAAAAAACACCCTTCGAATGCATGAAATTTAAGAATGAGCAAAAATATAAAACATTGTATTTTCTGAACTGTTCTTAGATGTCCAGAAATACACACACACACACATATTTGTGTGTGTGTGGTAATGAACCTAGTATCAATGTATAAGAAAGGTAAACAGAAATCATAATGAATGTGAGCCTCAAGTGGATGATAACCTTCAAAGTGATGACAAAATACTGACTTAACCTCAAAATAAACTTAAATAATATCTTTGATCTTTCTCCATTGTAAGCAACTAGAGAACACTGTTAGTTGTCTGTGCATCCAAGTGCAGCCTCTGGCAAAGAGAAAGGCCAGATACCTGTTTACTGCATAAACAGATTGAGGAGGAATGAATTCTCACTATCTGTGCAAAGCTCATAGGTGCTCATATTATAGATATTAGTCCTTATTGCTCTTATAGAATTGAGTCCTAGGATTATGCATCCTTCTTAGGGCAACATAATGGAAATTTACTCTTGAAATATGTGAGCTTTAAAAGCTTTTATTACTAAATTGTTCATTCTCAGATAATGTCCTGGAAATCCTGAAATAGGAAGTGTCATTTACTGTCCCCACATGTGAGTTAACCCAAGTGATAAGGATCTTATGCTTCAACCAGGTATAAATATAAGTTGATACATGCGAGTTAAGGAAAAATAGCAATTTGAGAATATGTTTTAAAAGATACCATTTCAAAATACTCATTAAAAGAAAACAATATTTATTTCTTAAGAATAAAAGTTTTTACTGCCAAAAGCAGAGAGAACATATGAGAAATGGTGTTCACAATTTTAATTGAAAATACATCGCTACATAGCAATAATACGTACATAAAAGCCTGTGTGTGTGTGTGTGTGTGTGTAGATACAAAAATGGTTTTTTTCTCTAAAATTGATAGGTATTCACCCTATTATCTACACTATCATTTTGTTTCTCTAATCAATATGAAATAGTTCTGAGACTATTTAGAAGAATAATTTTGTTACATTTATTGCAGTTTGTTTTCTGTTTGCTGATTATTTTTTCATTTGGGGTGGATTTTTATGATGCAAGAATGCGTTTTCCTTCGTTGGTAATCAAATGCATGTGTACATGCTTTCATCATATCTTCTACTGCTCTTAAATTCAGAAAATTCTTGTCAGTCATGGATTTGATAAATATTTCATTTTTCTTAGAGTAGCAGATATCCCTTGAGTTTCATTAAGAGGTGGACACAATGTGTCACTTTTACAATTACATCCTAAATCTCACTTCATCAGAGATTCTCCTTCCCCAGGCATTGTCAAGAATTTCAGGACTTACACAGTGTTGTATTATGGGTCCTTAGGCTCAGATCCTCTTACCAGTTGGGAAGCAGTGGTCTCAGACCTAATAAGATCCCGAGCATCTAAATTCTCTTTCGGTGATGTCTGCTATTCTATCTTCCCAGAAACTTTAAGATCCACGAGTCACTGTCTGCACCAAAAATATTTGATATTTTTATCCAGAGTTTCAGAAGGCTTTCTTTTCTCACCACACAGCATTTAGAGTCTCTGCTAATCAAGTGTTGGGTCGGTATGAGTCACTTAATCCCTAGAGTCCTGGTAGTTGTGAATGAGGCAAGAGTTAACGGAGAGCCCAAAGCCTCCATGACCTGACATTCGTTCCACTTCACCCAGACAAACGATGAATCACTGACCGGTACCTCTGAAACCAATAGTACATTATATATGTTAATAAAAAATAAAATAGGGATGCTTGGGTGGCTCAGTCGTTAGGCATCTGCCTTCAGCTCAGGTCATGATCCCGGGGTCCTGGGATCGAGCCCCACATCGGGGTTCCTGCTCATTGGAGAGTCTGCTTCTCTCTCTCTCTCTCTCTGTCTGCCTCTCTGCCTACTTGTGATCTCTGTCTCTCAAATAAATAAATAAAATCATAAAAAAATAAAATAAAGATAGAAAATGAAAAGTGCGTGTTTATTAAGATGTATCTCTATTCAGAGTATATAGGGTACATCTGATGGTGGTGGGGCAGAGAGAGGGGCGCTAGAAGTGAAGAGTGTATCCCTAATTCCTAAGCAGGATGGTCATATCTGCTTCACCCAGACATGCTGCCAACATACAGATTTTAGTTGGCTGGGTGGGTGAAAAAAGGAGAATTTGTTGCACGGCTCTATATTAATTGAGCATAGTGGAGGAATCATGTGTGAAGATTCAGAAGTCATTCTGTATGCTGCATTTCCAGGACTAGGCCAGGCGCTTACACTGCCATTCATTTTAACTGAGTTTTATCGTCATGGAGTTTTTAGTTGTACTCGAGTCTCTGTTCTCAACTTCACTGGTAATATATTAAGTCTTAGATTTCAGATCTAGGCTCATCAGAAAGCCTCATTTTGTTTACTAAGAACTTGTTTTGTTTTAACGGTAGAAAGATCTCACCTGCAGTCCTCTTTCCTCAACCAATCAATTTAGACCAACCAACTTCACCTATCATAATGTCTAAGCTTTTGCAGCAATGCCTTGCGTCAAATATTTTTACTGATTTTTCCCAATAAAGGCCTGCTCCCTAGAAAACCAAGAGCAAACGATAATACTCGATTTCTGAAAGTAGAGGGATTAAAAAATAAATTGAATAAGCAAAAGAGTAAAAAATCACGACTGCTAAAATGAAGACAATTTTACTAGTGAAAGACTTCATTTTTGATGCAAGGTTTCCATTTTTGGTTAGGTTTCCAGTGAACAGAATGGTGGAGATTGTTCTCACGGGGTGACTTGCTTGTCACAGGGTCCTTTAAAATTGTCTAACCTCCTATGTACACTTAACTTAAGCAAAAGCAAAGATGCTCTATTGTGGCATCTGTCCAAGGGTGTACACCTGGCTCAAGCTGGGTTATTCATAGCACCTGCTGTCCTCCTGACAAATATGGAGGGTTCAGCAATAAGTGTCAGACCCAAGCAGAATTGAAGAACACCCTCCCTGGACTTTTGTGTATGGAGCAAGACAGAGAGACTGTTGAGTGGTTAAAGATACTAAGAGGACTAGCAGCTATGACATCTATATTCCATGTACCCAATAGAAACAGAGGAAGGAGAGAAGAGGAAAATCAATTCATAACTTTATACAGAACAAAAAGCCCAGGGAGGACTGCCATGGTTTCTTTGTCATGAGCTCCAAGTGTTTTAGAATCCCTTCTATTCCAGAAAACTGTTTATATTCTGTAACCCACCAAATTGTCAAACTATCCTTCCAACACACTAGTTTTGATTTTTGTTTTAATTTAAAGTAACTTGACTTTGTTTGTGGTATTTTCAAATAAAAAAGTGAGTCTTCTCTGATATAGAAGGTTAAGGGCTTTGCATGTAAAGCTATTATATTAGGGCTATTTATAAAATAAAAAAATAGAAATGAAATGTTCAGCAATGGAAGCCTAATTAAGGAGGTCATTACAAAACTATAAAACTGAAATATGTTGCAGCCATTAAAACTGTGTTTATAAAGATTGTGAAATAACTATTGTTTACATGAGAAACTGCTAAGTGAAAAAGCAGATATGAGATTGTTTAATCAATATTAATCACATTTATTAGTAAAGACATAGATGAATGTTTAGGGGAACTATGCAAACTTCAAGAGCAGTTGCTTGTAGGTTAGGTGGGTTCATGGTCTTCTTGCTAAATAAGCATATATTTTTATATTTAGAAAAATTTAAAAATAATGGAATCAAAATTACATTCATTGATATGCAACATAAGGTCATCTTCAATTCAGTCCCTAAGCCTATTATTAGAAATTTTAAGTTAATAGAGTCAAATTACTGAGGCATGTATTTTATAAAGAAAGAGGTAGAGAATGAACACGAGAGAGTGTTATTATTCTAAGTAGTCTTTATTCTCTGTGCACATCTACACAAACATACCATAGAGATGTCTCTCCCAATAAATTAGATTCTTAAGTGACTTGTTCTTTAAACAAATATTAAGAAACTATGATCATTACTCCAATTGTGTTGTTTTCTTTTAATTAAGAAATAAAACCCGCAATGGATAAGATAATTCTTATGCTGAAAAGGTATGTGATTCCAATTATATGCGCAAGCACTGTGTAATGAGTTGGACCCTTTATCTTTCAATTGCCTTCTAAAAAAAAGAGAGAGAGAAGGAAAATTATCTTGATTGCTAAATGCTTAGTTCAAATATTTTTACTGATTTTTCCCAATAAAAGCCTGCTCCTTAGAAAACCAGTAGCAAAAGCTAATACTCAATTTCTGAAAGTAGAGGGATTAAAAAAGAAATTGAATAAGCAAAAGAGTAAAAAATCATGACTTGCTAAAATGAAGACAATTTTACTAGTTAAAGACTTTCATTTTTGGTGCAGGCTAATGTTGCCATACAGATCAAAAACCCATGTATCTTCCTTTTTCATAAGAATGCAGATTGTTTAAGTAATAATGTATATCAGTTTGAAAGGGGAAATTAACATTTTAAAAATAATGTTAAGCTTTTTTTTTAAAGATTTTATTTATTTATTTGACAGACAGAGATCACAAGTAGGCAGAGAGGCAGGCAGAGAGAGAGAGAGAGGAGGAAGCAGGCTCCCTGCTGAGCAGAGAGCCCGATGCGAAGCTCGATCCCAGGACACTGGGATCATGACCTGAGCCGAAGGCAGAGGCTTTAACCCACTGAGCCACCCAGGCGCCCCAAATGTTAAACTTTTCAATAATAGACTATTTTCTCTCCTCACATACAGTCACCTTTGATTGTTCATAATCTATGCTCATCAACTTGAAAATCCTTTTATCATTTTTTATTTCTTTTACTGTCTATTCTTTGTTTAATCTTCTATTTTATCCTCAGCAAACTGTTTTCTAATTCACTTTTATAATTTTTTAGAGCCGTGCAAAGAATCTTTAAGCCATTTTTTGCTGTTGCTTTGTTCTTTGCATGACTTTTCCCCTTGAACATCAGACTATCAAGCTATAGCCTCTTTTTACTTGTGAAGCTACTTCCATTTTCTTTAAACTAAAGATCAAATCAAGCCAAGCATCCTTATTCACCCTTATGATTTCCAAATTTAATTCAAAAGTTTTTTTTAGTGCTTGCATATAAACCAGAAACGGTCAACGATGCAAGAATCCATAGATACAATCTCCTCCTTCAAGGAACATACACAATCAAATTTCTTGCATGTAAGTGGGGATTTTTCTCCATTCAATACATCCATATCACTACACGTTCTCTTATTCTTTCCCTGTTAATCTGATTTGTTCTGCTGAATTCCTTCATTTTTTAAGCTCACACTTACCCTTAAAGGGTAAATTTCCTTTACTTCTGATTTTACAATCTTACCTCAAACTCACAAGCTCTTCAGATCTAAGCTCATGTAAATGACCACTTGGAGAAATGCCTCATGGGAAATCTACTTCATTTTAAAAAAATAAAAAGACGTGGGGCGCCTGGGTGGGTCAGTGGGTTAAAGCCTCTGCCTTTGGCTCAGGTCATGATTCCAGAGTCCTGGGATCGAGCCCCGCATCGGGTTCTTTGCTCGACAGGGAGTCTAGTTTCTCCTCTCTCTCTGCCTGCCTCTCTACCTACTTGTGATCTCTGTCTGTCAAATAAATAAAATCTTTTTTAAAAAATAAATAAATAAATAATAAAAAGATGAAGAAGAAAAGGAAGAGGAGTGGAATGAGATGGGGAAAAAAGGAAGGAGAAGAAATGAGAAAAGACAGGAAAACAGGCTGGTTACAAATCCAGGAGTCTTTTTTTTTTCCTCTTTTTTTTTTCTCTCTCTCTCTTCTATTTATTCTTTTTAAGATTTTATTCATTTATTTGAAAAAGAGAGAGAACACAAGCAGAGGGAGCAGCAGAGGCAGATAGAGAAGCAGGGTTCCTGCTGAGCAGGGAGCCTGATATAGGACCCCATCCTCGGAAGCTAGGATCATGACCTGAGCTGAAGGCAGATACTTAATGGACTGAGCCACCAAGGTGCCCTTCTTTTTCTTTTCTTTTCTTTTTCTTTTTTTTTTTTTTTTTTTTTTTTTTTGAGAGAGATTATGCCTGCATTGCAGGGGGAGGGGCAGAGGAAGAGGGAGAGAGAGAATCTTAAGCAAGCTTCATGTCCATCTCGGAGCCCAACACAAAGCCTGATCTCCCCACCCTGAGATCATGACCTGAGCTGAAATCAAGAGTCAGAGCTAACAGTGTGAGCCATCTAGGTGCCCCCATTGGTTTCTTTGGGTACAAAAATAAACTATTTAGGGCATAGGAGTCTGTTACAAGCTTTTTGTACATTCAAGCCTTATATCGCCTCTCTGCTCTTATTTACAATTTCTCCCAGAACAAAGAGATAAACTTTTTACAGCTATCCAGTGACCATGGGTAATTTTAAGGTTTCCTTGAAACTACTTATCTCTGAAAAGTAAACCAACAGCTCTTCAAAATTATTTTTAATTTATAATTAATGGATAACTGTACGTGAAAAACAATGTCATTCCATAAAAATACACTGAAGGTGCACTGACAAATTTTTCACTCTTTTTGTCCTTTCTTTCTCTTTAATGTACTAACTCATTTGGCAAATACCATTAAGAGATTTTTATCTGTGGATCACTATGCTATGCCTTTGGGATGCCGACACACTGCCCACATAAATTTCACACACATAAATATAACAGAAAATTTTGGGACTCTATGATGTACTATAGTACAATGAGAGTGCCTATGATGATATGTGCTAAAACATGACATATTTTCACAGGATTACCACAGTCAAGTCCCTTTCCATTCTACAATTCAATGACTATAAAAGAGTCAGGCTACATTCTTTGAAATTATAAATCAGATCATTTCACTCTCTGTCCACTCTCTTCCTTCACCAACCTCTCTTCCAATTTCATGCCCCCAAATGGCTTTCCATTACTCTTAAGAAAAAGCTCATTTTACCCTGCAAGGCACTACATAATATCGCTCAGCTTATCACTTTAGAGTTACCTCAAAGCTCTTTCTTGCTCACTAACACGCTAATCTCCATGTCGTTCCTTGAACGAGGCCTTTCCTGCTTGATAACCTTTGGCCTTGTTTTCTTGTTGTTATGCTCTTGTTCCTTCCCCTTTATAAAGCTGGCTCCTCCTGCTAATGTTATTGCAACTGTTGTCTCCTCCAGGAAACTGCTTCTTGATCATTAAGTACCGCCCCCCACCCACCCACACACCACCAGATACTCTCTATCACAGAACTCTTTATTTCCTTACAACTGGCACCATGGCGCGTAATGATCTATTTAAGGGTTTATTGTTTGTTCCCCCCTCACCCCTAAGTAATTCTGCTTATTCTTCTATGAGGATAAGGATCATTTCTATAACAGATACTCAAAAAATATTTGTGATTAACAAATGACTATATAAGTGAATAAAATTTGACAGAAGAGTTGAATTGAGTGTGTTATGTGTGTCTCAGATTGGATGAGATGAAGTCAGAGAAGGTTAACCACAGAAGATAGTACGTGTTGAGTCAAGAAAGGCCAGGAGGAATTAATTCAAAAGAGTCCTGAGAAAGATCTTCTAGACCTTTAGGCCAAAAGCAAAGAAATTACATGAGAAATTTTCAGGAACTAGAGAGAATCCATAGTTCAATGTGGGAAGAGGGTAAGTTGCAAATTGTATAGTGGTGGGTCTTGAGTTTTCTAAGATAACTAAAACAAGATCATGAAAGCGCTTGTTTGCTAGGATAATTAGTTTTAAATTGTATTTTATTTACAAGGTATGTCAAAATAAAGGACTTTGTATGGAAAGTTAATTTTATATAGATCGCTCTGATGGCAAATTGAGGATGGTTTCCTAGGTCTCTAATCTAAGCAACGATAGGCAATAAATGCCATTCATTGAGACGCGAAATAAAAAGGAGATGTTCTAATGTGAGTGAAAAGGTAAGAGTTCCATTTTAGATGTTTCATTTTTTTAAAATTTTCTATTGCACTTTTTTATTATGTTCAGTTAGCCAACACGTAGTGCCTCGTTAGTTTTTGATGTAGTACATGTTTCAGTGTCATATAGGAGTATAAGTGTAGGTTTCCAAAAGACAGCAATATATAAGTCTTAGGATCTAACCAGGAAATAGAAGGTAGAGAATATGACAGTATTAGAGTTATTCACAAATATTCCACCTCTCTTCCTGTGGTAAGGCAAGGCCATGACAGTAAAATGTGATAAGCACTGATGTGTGCTACATCTGCAAAGGTGTTTTAAGAGACAATGTGTTAACTCACCACTTCCTCTGAATGACTATAAAGAGCACTGGCCCCTAGCTCCTCTGTTTATTTAACTTTTATTGGGATAAGACATGGAGAGATGGGGCGCTAGCTTATTATTACAAAAAGCCCAGTATCTCCTAATTACTTAAGAAATGATCAGTTATCCACTTAGGGATGGTAATTAAAACCACGAGAGCAGATACAATTTCTGAAGAGTATATAAGAGAAGTATTTTAAGAACTGAGCTTTATGCAACAGCATCCCTTGCAGAACAGATCAATCAATAAATATCCTCAAATGTCACTGAGTAGGAGCCTGTCTCTTTTCAGTAAAAATTTTTTTTTTCAGTAAAAAAAAATTATAAAGGATTACTCTTTATGTGAGCAGTGTCAAAAAAAGAAAAAAAAAAAAAAAAAAAAACAAAAGAAGAGGGGACTTCCAAGGGAGAGACAGAAAATGGAATTAAACACAAACTATTCAGAACTGAATATTCAAGAACTGAATATTCAAGAACTGAAAAATGACCCTTGAGTGACGAGCTAGAATCGATGACAACCTTAAAGGAGAGGTTTTATTGGGATTGTCTGAAGGTATAATGATACCTTATAGTTTAGGACTAACCAGAGGATACAAGTACCTTTAAAAAGCTTTGCTGTAAAGGGTACGATGTTATATTTTTCCATAAAAGGAACAATAATTAAAGTGATAAAAATAGTTTGAATTGATCATCAGAATTTCTTTTATTTCACCTTGTAAGTAGAGCAATAGATAGAAACATTGTATGTAAGGAGATCATATATTCAGGGCCTTAAACAGTGGGGGAAAAATGTATATAATTACAATGAAGACCAGAATAAGAGACTTTAGAACAAAGAAGAATTTTACATAAACTATTCTGCTGTAACTTTAGATAAATTCCATCACAAGTACAGCAAATATATTAGGAAAAAAGACTTGCTTTTTGAGTGGGACTAAATTGCCTAAATATAACACGTGTGCGCATGCATCTACATACATATTATAACTATTTTGATATTGGGAAGAATAACAATGATTTGCTAAAATATATTTCATTCCATGAATCAAATTTCCCTACATTTTTAGAATGCATTAGTATCTTAATTTATGATGAAGAAAATGGATGCTCAAGTTTATTCCGTATTTCTCCTAAAGCTGGTTTTGTCCTACAACTTGAATTTGTCCAAAGGTAAGTCAGTGTGCATATTTTTCATAAATAAAATGAATTATCATCTAGTTACACGTAGTGGTACAGTTTCCTTTAGACAACTAAAATTTTAAAATATTGGATATCTTCAATGAGTATACATATATATGATTTGTTACCCCGAATCTACTATTTTTTTACAGAAGAACTCCTAATAACATTTATCTATTGTAGGAATGAATATGTTCAAGGGGAAAAAAGCAAAGATTAAATAGCTCTGCCTCAATAATTGTTTGAGATGATAAATTTATAGATATAATTGGATGGATAATTTTCTGAGCCTCAAGAAATATTTTGTTGTCTTGATGCGCATTAGATACCATCCTGAATATCAATGGTGTTTAGAAGCTGTTTAAGTTGCTGTTAAGCTTAAAATGTAAATTTATGCAGCAATTAGAGAATTATTTGTGTAGAAATGCAGCAAATTTGAGATAATATAAAACCGCTACAAGCTTTTAGGCAGGGTGAGAACCTTACAGACTCATTATAAGCTATCAGATGAAGTGTTGTGTTGTTATGGACACTCTCTATTAATGCTGATGGGATGAGAGGCTATTTATTATCCTTGCTGAGTATATCAAGATCATCCTTTCTTAATCAGATTCCCTTCTGGTTATAATTAAAATTTGGTCTCTCCAAACTGTAAGCCACAATGTGCTATCGTATAAATTAGTTCATAAATTTAAGCTATAAAAGAAGGTATTTAATTGTTTTTTGTCACATAACACGGTTACCTAAATAACATTACATGCCCCAAAGTGTCAGCCCTGTACTATTTGGATATGCCAACAAAGTGATCAGAAACACACACGTTAATATAAAATCTGGATAATTATGTGCTATAAGATGTTAGAAGTTTTTCTGTAGCATTAACTCTGTAATTACACAAGCAAATCTGCAGCACAGGAAAAACCTTACCCCTACTAATATATTCTCCAAAGCAATGCAGTAAATAAAGTCTGGTCTGCAGGTCAGTGGAAGACTACAAACTAACATGGTCCATGATGAGATCAATGCGTTATTTGAAAATACATGTTTAGGAACTTTCATTGCAATATGGCATTGCCAAGATATCCAAGACTGTCGTTTCTTTCCTGCAGATTCATTTTTATTTTATTTTTTTAAAAGTCTTCGTCCTCTGGTTGGGGGAGGCCAGGACAGATCATCTGAGAACTGCAAGGATACTGTTGCTGACTTTTGTGTATTTAGGCAAATGGTAAGTAAATGGTTTAATGGCAAATATGTATCTATAGATAGATAGATGATAGATAAATGACACTTAATTTTTCAGTCATGGAAAATCTTCAGTGTATGTACACTAATTTTTAAACGACCTTGAAGAAATTAATCACATAATTTCACTGATGAAATTCTAGGTTAGTTGGTCCATATTATTGGATCCAATCCCTTTTTTTCTTCTTTCTCTATCCTTTTGTTCTCCCTCTCTTTTCTCTTTTCTTTTCTTTGTTTTTTTCTTTTTCTGAACAACCTAAATAACTATCAAGTGGGCTCCGGCCATTTGGCTTCCAATGGATATCTGTAGTTCACATTCATTAGTAATTTTATTTAACATTGAAATAAGCTCTTTTATGTAATGGGTCTAATAACATGCTTAATATTTCAGCTTGACTCCACACTGACTGCAACTTGTTCTGAGTTCTAAAGCCACTTCTTCAAGCAGTTGGTGGTACCTGGGATTGTTTCACATAAAACACTGTAACTGACTTTTTTTTTTTTAAAGATTTTTTCTATTTATTTGAGAGAGAGACTGAGAGAGGAAGAGCGAGGGAGAAGAGCAGAGAGAGAGAGGAGCAGACTCCTCGCCAGATGCAGAGCTCCATCCCCGCACTCTGGGATCATGACCTGAGCCAAAGGCAGATGCTTAACTAACTGAGCCACCCCGGTGCCCCTTAACTGACATTTACAGATGACCTTGCAGAGGCTTAACTAGGGAAAAACTTTCCTTGTATATCGATGCTTCTGCAACCTCCTCTGTAACACAGAAGATCATACAATTGTTGCTTTGCTCAGAAAATACCCATATTCGAGAACAACGAAATCTAAAACCTTCACCTGTGGCCACTGATCCTCTTACCATCTTTCAGAAATGCAGCCTCTTACCAAAGCTTTGGTATTATTGTTGAGTGGTCCTATTAATTTTGACTTTAGACAGATTTGTTTACTCAGTAATCAGTTTTTCCTTTTCAGAAAAACCAATCATTGATTGTCATGAAAAATATATCTTGAGAAATTTGGTAACGCCAAAATTTATGAGAACCACTAAAACATATATCTTTCTCACCACCGATGTAGAAAGATCTATCATGTGCATAATCTTAACCTGACGATTTGTGAAGCAAGATGCTTTTTCCTATTCTGCCATGAGAGTGTTATGAAATAAAGAAAAGAGTTGTACCACAATTAAATTTATTTCCATTAGACTATATATACATGCAAAAGAGGGTTTTCTCCTTAAATTTTAATATAATGGGATTGGAAGAGCCAAAGTAATCAAAATGCCTGCTCTATTTCCACAAAGACAAATCTTGGTTGTTTTCAACCCTGCTTTCTGCTTCTCCTTGAATATACATCTTTTCCAAGGCATTTTCTTCTATTATAGACCAGATTCCTCTGCGTTGAACATTTGCTCTGACCCTGTAATATTTCACCTCCAAAGTTTTTGTTTTCAAGTCTCAAGAGAAACTCCTTCTTCAATAACATGGTTATCAAATGCAGACTCTTCTATTCAGTTCACATTATGTTAAAAGAAGAAGAAGAAGGAGAAGAGGTCCTTTTTGAAAATTCTTGAACCTAGCATTCTAATGGTGAAGGTCAGTTCTGTTGGCATAATGCTGTCTTCACAGTTTCCTACTTCCCGGAAATATTTATGCAGGCATCTTTCCCTCAAAATCACACTTCCTTGCACTGTGACGTATATCTTCTACATATCTTCATACCGGGTCAACCACCTTTCCATTTCTTACTGAAGTTGTATCTATCACTTGGTAAGAAAGTTTTTTCATTCACTGGAGAAGTTATTGAAATGGTTTTATTAATTGCTTTTCCTTTGTGCTT
This sequence comes from Martes martes, assembly GCF_963455335.1. Classification (NCBI taxonomy): domain Eukaryota; kingdom Metazoa; phylum Chordata; class Mammalia; order Carnivora; family Mustelidae; genus Martes; species Martes martes. Next base: position 15,903,444 of record NC_137903.1, on the reverse strand, counting down.
TGAGTGAAAGATGAGATTATTCTCATAATATATTTTAGCTACAGGTAGTTTTGACATTCCCCGGTTTAATTTTCGCACCACTATCGAGTTATTCTATCTTTGTTTTGGTTTAGTTTTTAAATGTTATCATCTACCCACCCACATTTCATGACTGGAAGACTTGAATCTACCTTAAACTATCCCCAGTTTCTTGTCAGACACAAATGAGATTTGTTTGTCTCTAAATGGTAACTTGATATAAAGTTGAAGTTTGAAGAGTCTACTTTCACTGCTTCAGGTCATCCTGACGTTTTGAAAATGTAGCTTGACCTTCACATTCTGTTTCTTGGGGAGGATGTTCTTACTGGTTCAAATGTCTGCAGAGCTGCAGAGAATCAGGAAAACTGAGTTTCAAAGTCACAACACTAGTGCTCAGGCCTGGTTTCCCAAAGCACAGCTCTGCCACAAGTTCCCTCTTTCTTAAAGGTGGATTTCTCTTGGTAGTTATGTACATGATAGATAGATAGATAAATAGATAGATAGGTAGAACATATATATAATATATATTATTGCTTTTATATTATTTATTATATATTATAAAAATGTATATGATAAAAGATATATGTATCTTTTTCTTATATACTATGTATAATATTTTATATTATAATGTGTGTATTTCTCTCTCTTTTCTTTTCCTTTTCAAACTCAGCTGTTCTCTCTTCCAGAAAAAAACCCTACCCCTGTGAACTCTTATGTTCGTGTTCTGAGCTCTGATTTTAGCCCATACAACCCTTTTCCTAGGTAAAAGGTAATTTTCTATTTCAGTGAATTTCTTGCTTGACTCTGCCAGTGAACCCTCAGTGGGCCCATCCTGGTTTGCTTTGACAGCTCTATATAACTTCAGATGTCAGGAAGCAGGGCTTGGGGAAAGATTTTTACCTCTAAGATTTTGCTGCTATCCCTTCTGTGACCAGCTCTGTGAAGAAGAGTACTCAGAAATGTGGGGCAAATAAAAAGGAGAGTAAGAGATGGTCTGGGGAGTCGGGGTCAGGGGGCCAGATTAAGAAAGACTAAATAATATATTTGGAAGATAATGATAACATAAGTGTGCTTGGAACATTTGTATAGCGATATATGTGGAGAGAATTTCAAAGAATAAGATAGACATGAGAGAGTGATGATTCTGAAATGTGGTACAATAAATTGAACCTGCTGTTACCATAGCCCTTGGTCAGAAGAAAGTTCTTGGGGTTAGAGAGAGCTGATTTGTCCATTGCTTCAATCAGCATGTGTTCACATGATGGAGTCCTAATGAGGGTACAGTGGAGACAGATGTGTCCTTCATGACAAATGCTTATAGAATTATTATTTTGCAGGATATAGGGTGAAAGCAAGGCGTGTGTATATATGTGTGTGTGTGTCCACTAATATAATTTGATGGAGTCACCAGAAAGAATATGCTTGTGGGGTTGTTTTTAAATTTTTAATCAAATCTATCAAAAGGCAAACCCAATACCCTCCCTTCTTATTAACACCCATTCCACTCATAGCCTCTCTGACCAACTCTATGTAGGCAGAGGCAAGAGAAACTGAGATCAGATATGCCTCCCCCAATTTATGGAATCACTCTAAACCAAGCAGTTGAGGAAACCATTGGCATTTCAAGGGATCCTCAGTTTCAGCATTTGTAAAATCCCAGAATGAATTGGGAGAAGGAAGAATGAGTGGTGGTGGGTGGTGATGGTTAAGCAAATGAATTTTTTTTAAGATTTTATTTATTTATTTGACAGACAGAGATCATAAGTAGGCAGAGAGGCAGGCAGAGAGAGAGGAAGAAGCAGACTCCCCGCTTAGAGAGCCTGGTGCGGGGCTCTATCCCAAGACCCTGGAATCATGACCTGAGCCGAAGGCAGAGGCTTTAACCCACTGAGCCACCCAGGCACCCCAAGCAAATGATTTTCATCCACTTTCCTGCCCAATGGATAAGCAGCTTTGGGACAATTATCACTTTTTAACAAAGTGCTGAATAAAATTTTATCAGGGTCCAGAGAGTGTTAGGAATTGAGACATACCTACATATGTCTACTCCAAAAACAGTCATTGGTAGAGGGAATGAAATTGCAATAAACATATCTCTGAGGTCAGGTCAGCTTTCCTTGAGATACGTGGCTATGTGGATGAGGGTAGATATCTGAATAACGTCAGAATTTTAGAAAAATGGAATTGGGGAGCGATCTTAACTAAGAAAACATCAGGGCACGCTCCTGAGTCCATAAGCTTATTTGTACTTTATAAATGAGAAAGCCAGGTTTGGTTGGGTTGATTAAATTGGCAAAAGTCTCAGAGTCCCAGTAGAAAGAGTCAGAATACAAACTAGTTTTGTCAGACTGGAAAACCTCAACTAGCTTCATTGCCACTGAGAAGGATACTTTGATATTTTTTTTAAGATTTTATTTATTTATTTTAGAGAGAGAGAAAGCATGAGTGGGGGTCAGAGCAGAGGGAGAGAGACAAGCAGACTCTGAGTTGAGCACAGAGCCCAACTCGGGGCTCAATCCCAGGACCCTGAGATCATGACCTGAGCCAAAACCAAGAGGTGGACACTTAACCGACTGAGCCACCCAGGAGCCCCAGAATGCTTTTAAAGAGAACAATAGAGTATATGAGTAAATCAATTATATTCCAATCCTGCATGTTGCCTTTGAAGAATGGGACTTTGTACCTGAAATTTGGAAGACGATAGAAAAATGCTGACATTTGCTATTTTCTTCATGGGAGAGACAGAGTAATAAAACTGATGGAATTAGAATCTCAGAAACTACAGGTGATTTTCAAACAACTAGAGATGTGTTAACTAAAAATCTAGTACCCAGATTCTAGGCAATAAGAGAAAAACTCTGGAAAATGGTTTGAAATTACCCTCCTGCTCTTTCCTGAGTAACATCACTTTTTTTTTTTTTGGTTCATTGTTTATTTGATTGTGTAATTCATTACACATGCTTTTAAATCAGAAAGAACATTTCACAAAAGCACATGCCATCGAGTTTAGGCAACACACGGGGGCTTCTTTAGAGGACTGTCCCAACTCTTGTCACATGCCCCTCCTTCTTCTTGTGTTTATCATTCCATTTCTTTTCTTTTCTTTTTTTTTAAGGATCTAATTTTATTTTATTTTTTTCAGTGTTCCAAGGTATATTGTTTATGCACCACACCCAGTGCTCCAGGTAATATGTGCCCTCCTTAATGCCCATCACCAGGCTCACCCAGCCCCCCACCTCCCTCCCCTCCCAAACCCTCAGTTTGTTTCTCAGAACACCTTTTAAACAGTTTTTTAAATGGCCATTGTTCTTGGCCTACAGAAACATATGACAATGCATAACAAAAGGCAATGTTTCTAAAAAAAAACCACTCATTGGATGATTGTTTATTCTCCAAACTTGGGTTGGTGACTCTTCCCCGGTACAAAATCTGAAACCATCCCTTCATTCATATAGAGGTTCTTTATCCTAGCATAACTTTTCAAATTTGTTGTGTTAGAAGGAATGCTATCTTAGTCCATTTGGGCTGCCGTAGCAAAATCTTAGAGAGTAAATAGCTTATAAGCAACAAAAAATTATTTCTCACAGTTCTGGAAACTTCAAAGTTCAAGACCAAGGCACTAGAGACTTGGTGTCTGGTGATAGCCCACTTCCGTATACATTGTCGTTTTTCCACTGAAACTTCACATGGCTGAAGGGACAGGGGAGTTTTCTTCAGCCCCTTTCTCAAGAGCATTAATCCCACACACGACCTCATCACCTGCCAAAGTCCCCACTTTCTAACACCAACACTATGAGGGTTAGGGTTTCAACATATGAATCAGGGGAGGGAGGAATCCACAAATGTCCTGACCATAGCTGATGCCTTCTCTCATGAAGGTAACACATGTTTGGGATGCAGTTTGTTTCCAGCATCCCCCCAGGAAGACAATCATGCACCAGTAGGGCCTGGAGGGGAGCTAAATAACTTCAGCTCCAAAGTTCTTGCAGTATTGCAAGTGGCAGGGAAGAGGTCTGAAAACACTTTCCTCCAGGAGCCATAAATGGGAATTGCAAGGTACTGTATTGGTTTCTAGGAATATAGAATTAATTAGAGTGGACTTACTCATTTCTGTAGTTGTAGAGGGAGCTCGCAGGGGTGAAACAATTGAATGATTGTAATGTAGTGTGATATGAATGGTGTAAGAGAACAGAGGAGGAATTCATGGCTCAAGACTAAAAAGGAAATATCTATGTGAAATCCTTCTGGGAAGAAATGTTTGGATGGAGTTTAAAAGAAATCAGGCTGATGAAAAGGGAATGAATACTCCAGCCAGTGTTAGAACATGTGCGTGAGCATAGGGAGTGTCTGGGAGGCATGGCAGGTAGCTTGGCATTTCAACAGTTATTTTTTGGAACACGGAGGATCAGAGTTTGGAGATATTGGCTGGGTCCACATTCCAAAGAACCCTCAGTGCCAAGTTAAGAAATTTGATATTATCTTTTTATAACTGGAGAACATGATCAAATTTGCATTCTTGAAGACAATTTTAGTAACACTGCTGAGAATGATTTGTGGGGAGATTATGATCTAAGGCAGGGGAAGCAAGTATGAATTTATGCAGCTTTTTAAGTGAGAGATGATGAAGATCTGAATGAAATCAACAAAGAGAGGAAAGAAAGAGGAGGGAGTGATTAATTGGATATTGGATAAAAGGAAAGAGTCAAAGATATATTCCGTTTCCTGCTTTGGGAACTTGGGTAGGTAGTAATGCCAGTTACCAATAATGAAAATAGAGGTGGAAGATAGAGATAAAGTAGGGAGAGGAGAAATGATGAGTTTGGTTTGGTACCTGTTGAATTTGAAGAATAAATTCGCCAGGAGAAACTCAGTAAGTTCTTGGAAGCATATAGCTGGAGTTTCAAAGAGAGATACCATTTGATGGAAATTGGGAATTCTGAAAGGGTTTGATGAGTGAGGTAGCATTGTAGTTTAAAATGGAATACAGTCTCAGCCAAGCCATACAGAACAACTTTAAGGGTCAGATAGATGACGTGTCTGAAGGGTGCCCGATCACACAAAATCAACACAAAGTAGAAGGAAACAAATTGCGAAAGATTATTCTAAGACACTGTCAAAGACAGAAAACACACAAATAAAGAAATTGATTTTATTCAGACTATTGCAATAGTTAAGAGAACTCCAGATATGAAGATCAAGGTGGTTTTGCACTGAACTTTAAGCTGAAGGCTATGTATAATCTTAAAGGAGATTACGGAGTGGTAGAATTATAGTTATGAAGTACAATACCTCCAAGATCAAGGTAAAAAAACTTTAAGAAAGCCTAGGTGTTTATTAGTTAGATCAATTTAATGAAGACTGAGAAAAATCTTTTCTCCAATTAGAGAATCAACAGTGAGGCTGGAAGGAATAATTTGAGAAGAACAGTGAGGCTACAAGTTAGATTGCATATGATGTGTGATACCAGTGATATGTGAAAAATCAGACTCTTGTTTTCTTATAAACATTTGCAATAAATTCTTGGTACAGACTACAGTAGATAAGAAATGTACCAGAATCAAGAGAAGATGTTCCCATGTTTTGTAGGCAGAAGGGAAACAGTAGATAAAAAAGAATAGATGCAAAAACACTACTTTTACAAAATTGGAATTTTGCAATCATGTAACCAAAATTTTGATATGGATTAGAAAGATTTTATACACACACACACACACACACACACGTATATATATGTATACGGAGAGAGAGAGAGGGATACATATATATAATTATAGGTATGTTAAGATGACAAAAGTATGGTTGAGACAATGAACAGATTTGGGGAAACGATCAGATGTGTAGACTATGCACCTAAAACACTAATAACCTCTTTTAAGGAGAGTAATTGATACGTTCTTCTTATGGATCACAAGCTAGGTTAGGACTTTGGTAAATGGAATCAATGGGAGAGGATAATCTAAGTGATAAACCATGAAAAGGCTGATCTCTGTGAGGTAGGGAGGACATTTAATGGTGTAGGCAAAATGTTACAATGTATACGTTGTGCCTCAGTCACACAGGTCTTGTTCCCCTCTAAAGCAGTAACATTTAATTGTCCCTTCATTGCTGCCTGTGGAACGCAAAGTTCTCAGAAAAGAAAAGGGCCACAAGTAACAGCCATGTAAGCAGACAGTGAAAGATTCCCCAGGGTTATAACTGATTAGTGGGAAAACCTTTGGCAAACACATTGAAATTGTGAGTGTCCCCAGAAGACTCAATTTTCAAAGTGAACTTGGAGAAATTGCATGTCTGTGGACAGACTCTTCCATGAGTAGAAAACTAGGATAGAAAAGAGGGATCTGTCAGCCCAGACGTGGATATTTACATCAGCACCACAACATGCAATGTACACAGAAATATAAATACACGCCACAGATATTATATAAACAAAGCTCTCAATTTTCAATTCCCTTCACACTCAATGATTGTGGAATTTTTATTCAAAAATGGTCATTATAATCCCTGCCTGATTTCCTCTGAATTCTTTAAATCTTATGTTGTCCAAATTCTATTATCCATCATGTTCTGTGTGTCTCCCTTTGTTTTGTTTGCTTATTTGCCTTGCTTTGTTTTGTCACAGGCTTGTCTGGGCCAAGCTATTGCAGCAGGGTCTTATTAATATTGATAGAAAACCTAAGGATCGTCAAGGAAATATGTTAGGCAAATTATTTTTTTCATCTTTGATGGAAAATATGCTCATGTCCACTTATTCATTGCTCTTAGGACTGCAAACGGATCTGAAAGCTCTCAGAAAGGAATTTGGTGATAAGAATATAAAACCTTTAAGAAAGTCATCCTTTTCAACAATGGATTCTGAATCCCTGTGTTTATCTTAAAGAAATGATTACAAATTATGCAAGAAAAAAAGCGGTACAAAAAAAAGGGGGTACAAATTAAAAAATAAACATAATTTGTTACCATAGGGAAAGAAAGTCAATGTACAGACACTTTCAAATATTGTGTACTATGAATTGACTAGCACAATAAATGGTTCATGTTACCTGAAAAGAGGAGGAAACGCTATAATAGTGTATTGTAATACAAGACCACAAATATTTTAAGACAACAAAGTGACAAAAAAGAAATACAAGCAAATGTAAACTATAGAAGTCTTCTTTGTAAGATTATGCATATCCTGCCATTCCTCCTACATTTATGAATTCTCCATGTTTTCCAAAATATTATTATATAAATGATTACATAATTTATATAATGGATTATTATATGATTATATATGGATTATTATATAAACAGAATAATACCTAACAATAGCACTAAAAAGAGCCTCCCTCATTGAGCCCAGATGAGAGCACATGGAGAAAACTGAGAATTGCTATTATTGGACAAGCCATTGTTGGCCTAAGCATACGACCATCATGGTCCCTGTGGTAACTGTCATTGGAACCATACTCTTGGGCTTCCGGGCTCCAAAAAACATGTACAGGATGCAGGTATATTATGTTGGTCCGTGAGCACAAGAAACCATTACTTCCTGTGAAGCCATTAGGGCTTCTGCCAGCATCTAATTTGACTACATACAGGAAGACCCAGGAGACATAGATAGGAAAGAGTGTTCTCTAATAGAAATGGGAGGAAAGAAATTTCTGATGCATGAGACTTGATTTAGGAAATCCAGGCATCACATAAAGTCCTAGATACTATCGACGGTTAGATGCACCATTACTTAATATCCCACCACAGAATTTAAAATGCTGCCGATTAAACACGTTACCTGTGACTTGAGATTTGTATTTTTTCTCATTTGAAAAATATAGTGGGTCTTCTTACACATCAATTTTATTGTACATCACTTTTGTGCGTGGATAAGAAGGAAAATGGAAAGCAAAATGAACTGGCTAGAATGTTTCTAACATGACTTTCTGAGTTCATCTCTTTTGAATAACTTTGCAGCTCAGAGCCATTTATGTCTGTGTTTTTCACACAGTATCATTAAATGAATTGGCAATGGAATTTTCTTCCAAGCTTTCCAAGTTTTGATGCTGTCACTTTTTTAATCGTACCAGAAGGTGTCAATGTGAAACACATAAATTCTTCTTGAAGTGGTTCTAAAAAGGTTTGTGGACTGAGACTCCAAGACTAATCAGGAGCCAAATTCACACATACGATAACCACTAAACCATGGCTGTTGACTGGCTAACAGTGATTATAAGCCCCCACACGTAATACAACACATCCTAATTTCACAGAAATTAAACTGTTTTTTGAAAATGAATCTCAGCGGGGCGCCTGGGTGGCTCAGTGGGTTAAAGCCTCTGCCTTCGGCTCAGGTCATGTTCCCAGGGTCTTAGGATTGAGCCCCGCATCCGGCTCTCTAAGCGGGGAGTCTGCTTCTTCCTCTCTCTCTGCCTGCCTCTCTGCCTACTTGTGATCTCTGTCTGTCAAATAAATAAATAAAACCTTCCAAAAAAATGAATCTCGGAATCTATGAATAGTGTGACGAATATTGTCCTAGGCTACTGAAGAATATGCAGACTCTAGCAGGCAGGGGTAAGGGCAGATGCCAGTTTCATAGGGGAGGAAGTTTGTAAAGTAAGACTGAGATGTCCACTAAGGGTCACAACTACTCAACTTTCCCGGGGAGGCATAGCTGTGTTACTATTTCCACACCCCCAGTGTTTCAAATATAGTAAACAATGGGCAGAACTGAAATCTACGTCTCCTGATCTCTCACAAAATCTATGCTACTCTGTCATCATATACATAACCACGAAAAGGAATACAAAACTAATTCACATATACATGTATATTAATTAGATATACATACCCAATAAAAGGGATAGCTTATTGGCTGTACATACACAATAACAATTAAAAAGATAATATAGAACAACTGTATCCAACATGGGGTATACAATTAATGAAACATGATATTAATAATTAATTAAATATTTTATAAAAATATGTAAACCAGATGCTAACCATATCTCTTTGAGTTGCCCTAAAGACACACGTGTTCAAAATGCAAAGTCAATGTATATATTTTACCTACCTGAAAGATGTATAACTATGTATCTTCTCCCTACTTCTCTCTTCTTTCATCCTTCCCTTATTAATTAAAAATTTGATTCTTCCAGGTGTATTTCTTGCCTATTATTTTTATGTCTCGCTCTCCTCTGTTTCTGGCTTGGTGGAGGGCTCTTTCTCCATCATTATGCCGTTCTTCTTATTAAGCTCAAGGCTGAAAACTTTGCTGACTCTTAAATTAGATGTTAAATTTGCTCTTTGAGTTTCCTCTAGATATTGTCTTTTCTATGATCTCGATATAATGATTTCCTGTTTGTATTTTAAACATCTACCTGAATTTGGGTTTTAACACATACACTTGTATCTCTAGCTACACAATCACTACTTTGTTCTATCTCTTATTAGTCTGAAATTTCTCTTAAAATGTAATAAAATTAATGAAAGTGCCTTACAAATATATTTAAAAGGTCATTCATCCCACAGGTAAGTCTTTTAGTATCCACCTTTTAATTTCAAGAAGTACAATTTTACAGGGAAGCAGAAAGGGTATTAAACTGCTTTGTGGCCAACAAGATTAACATAATAAGAATGGACTAAAACGTTAAAAATCGAATGGTGATGCTCTTTTCTTGGTTAACTCCATTGATCCGTACCCATTATGCGGCTCTCCTTCCAAGAAGTTGGGAGAAAAAGAACATTTGTGTAGCTATTGGGAAGACTAAGAAAGCAGAGTTTGTTTTTCGTAATCAGGTCCTTGTTGGCTTCCAAATCTATTTCAATAGCTTGTACAATTCAGCAACCATGGGTGATGCTAGCGGAATATTTAATAAAGAAGGTCATGTTTGGAATGCGCTGCATTTTCCCTCTTCCTGACAACATAAATCGGATTATCCTGAGCATTTAAATATTTGCACAAAAGGAAGACAAGCATTCCTTTGACAGGAAAGTTAGAGATTATGATAGTTTAAGCCTGCAATGGTGACATGTGTTCTTTTTCTCTTGGCTGTAATTTGCTCAGGTGCTTTTATCAAGCAAGGGCATCTAAAATACATTGTAAATCGAAGGATTAGCAAAATGTGCGAACGATGAGATTGTGAACCCCCATGAAGATGAGAGTAAAAATGCATACCACTAGCATATAGGAAAAATAAATAAACAAATGCATTTAGAAGACCAAATGATATGTTTTTTCTTGGTATTCAGATTGTGTTATTTCAACATTTTGTCTAATAAGACTCAACACATCTGGTTTGAGAAACAGATATACTTATTAAAAATAACCACCTTGAATCAATCTTTCTGAAACTTTTATCATTTTTATTCTCAAGAATATGCAAAATCTGTAGATTTTAATGAAAAAAAAAAAGAACTCCATAAAACCCTACTAGACACCACCTTCATCGCTCTGATACAAAAGTAAAATGTGGTTTGCTAAGAAATGCAGTAGTCAGGGTAATTAGATTTTTTTTTAACTTCAGGATACATTTCATCTTGAAATCTTCTCTCTGAATTAGTATTTGAGCTTCTGCTGAATATAAATTATCCTGCTAGTCCTTTTTACAGTACATCAATTTATTTTCATCACAGCCAACTCTATCTGAACCCAGACCTGCAAGGACTGGTGATGATTTCAAAGATGTTTTCCAGAAAGGCTTTGTTAAAAACTGGCATCTCTTCTTTAGAACACTTCAGCTTCCCTAGTGATGAAAATTAACAATACAAAAACCAAATTGAGTGTTTCCTGGATTTACTTATCTAATCAGTCAAAAATACAAATATTGTTTGTGAACACAGGCTGCGCATTCTTTTCCTTTTGTCCACATCTTAATTTCATCATCTAATCAGTCTTGCTTAGCTCTTTTACCCCTCTTAGAATAACCTGTTAAGACATCAAAAGAGGCAAGCATAAAGAATTCAACATTAAATACTAATTAAATAAAGGGGCCTGGCTGAATCAGTCGGTAGAGCATGCAACTCTTGGCCTCAGGGTCTAGAGTTCAAGAGCCATGTTGGGCACAGATCTCATTTAGTAATGATAACAAACTAATTAGTGCTGCCTTCGTGGCTCAGTCAGTCAAACGTCTGATCCCAAGGTCCTGGGACTGAGCCTCATGTTGGGCTCCCTGCTCAGCAGGGAGTCTGCTTTTCCCTCTCTCCCTGACCCTCATCCCCCTTATACTCTCCCTCTCTCACCCACTTTCTCTCTCAGATAAATTAATAAAATCTGAATCTACATATAAAAATAATAATGATGATCTAATTAAATAATGAAGCACAGCTCAGTGTAAACCCCCATTACTGACCTATATTTTGTATCTGGTACACCTACCTATTTGCCATGTGATAAATATTATTATATATTATATATATATAATTATATCGCTTTAAAATGTGTTTTCAGGAATGTGGGTTATGTTACTAGAAGAAATAAAAATTGGTCATTCAGAATGATACATTAATTTATTAAAAGACACTGCTAAACAATTCAGGTCTTCTGTCCCCTCGTTTCTGAAGAAGACCGTTCTAATTCTTCTCAGGGCTCCACACCAGTGAAAGTCTGGTGACACTTGTCTACTAACTAAGCACTAAATTGACTAGAGTCTCCCACATGATGCAGTTGCATCATGACTAGAGTATTTTCCTGGTGATCCATGATACTGCTTTATTTCTGCTCATCCATGTTCTGTCCTGTTCCAGCAGAAACACTGAAAAAAATACAGGAAGTTAGAGACACATCCAGCCTCAAGGGAGAAATTGGGGATGGGCTGCAAGAGTTTGGATCGCTTAATCCAACAAACTGACTGGTACAATTTTGACTCCACCATTAACAAGCTATGTGACCTTAGGCAAGCTATATATCCTCTTTAAGCTTTAGTTTCTTTGCCTGCCAGACAGAGGAAATAGTAATAGCCACCTCATATGTCATTGTTCTGAGGACCAAATGAGATAATGCATCTTCGACAGAGGAAGCACTCAATAAATGTCAGCGTTTGATGTTAATGTTATCTTCCCCCAACGAGTCTTAGAATGGTGAAATAATATTGTCTTTCACTATATTACATATCCCTTATATACATGCTGCATTTATTGCACTGCACTCTGATACGGTTAACTTTTCGAGTCAGTGGCATAGGTAATGTTCCTTTGTTGCTCATAAAAGAGGTATGTCCCTACATCAATAAGAAGAAGAAAATAAGGGAGTTTAGAGAGGAGTACAGAATGGACAATGTGGCTCTTCGTTGAGTGGGAAAAAAAATCTCTACCTGTTTCTGGATCTCCCCCTTTTGGATCTGGTCTTTGAAGTCTCCTTAGTCTGCTTCTAAGGAACAATGGCTAAACACATCCTCTGTCCCGTGGAGGGAATCAGGGAACCAGGGAGAGAGCTGAAAATGGATAAATTAATCTTAAACTAGATTATTTACCTTTCTATTGCTCTCTGTGCTATTTTTTCCCATTATTCCCAAGCCTTAATAAAACGATATGTAAATATTCTAAAAAAGAGCTAGACTATTCCATGAATAACCAAGTAAGCCAATGAGAGATCCCAGAAATGGAGGAGAAACACAGTAGTTAAGAGTGTAGCAAAATCCAGCCACCCTCCCAAATGAAGTCACTATGTCTGTTGACAAACTTAAAAGTTCGAGATTTTATTTTACAGAAGTTTCCGATAGATTTGGGGTAAACTATGAAAAGCCTAAATGATGCCCACAGGCTGCATTCGGATCGAACACATGGTCAGAAGGAAACCTACATCTTTCGGTTCTAAGGAACCTCTGCTGTCTGGAAAGATTCTAGTTCATCAGCTCTACCAAGGCTCTGAGGAATGTCTTTTAACTTTCCGATGAGGGAATTTTCTCGCCAGAGGTCCTAGAGACACAAATAATACCTAATAAGCAAAAGAAGACTCCAACGGCAGTGGAAATATCCCACAGCATTTTTGAGCATTTTCTTATATCTGATACACCTAATAAAGGATTTTTACTAACATGTTGAAAGAAAACTTGTATAAAGCATAGAAAACACAAAAATCGGGGCGCCTGGGTGGCTCAGTGGGTTAAAGCCTCTGCTTTCAGCTCAGGTCGTGATCTCAGTGTCCTGGGATTGAGCCCCGCATCGGGCTCTCTGCTCAGCGGGGAGCCTGCTTCCTCCTCTCTCCCTGCCTGCCTCTCTGTCTACTTGTGATCTCTCTCTGTCAAATAAATAAATAAATAAAATCTTAAAAAAAAAAAAAAAAAAGAAAAAGAAAACACAAAAATACAGAATCCAAGATTTTAAGTCCATATTATATTTTAATGGTGTCAGCTTTAGCAATTGAACTGTGGCTCTCCCAATTCGTAGATGATGCCTCTCTTGCTTTATTTATCAGAAGAGGTGGTATGGGTGGTATATGAGAACTGAGGTGAACATTTTTTAAACACGTGAATCAGAGCTTTCAATCGAAGATGCCATCTACTTTAATTTTGCCCTCGTTTCTTAAAACTCACTTAAATGAACATAAACATTTAAAAAACCAAACAAAATTCCATCTCAGTGAAGCAAAAGAAGGAGCAGAGCCTCAAATAGGAACTTCAATAAATACATCTTGGAAGCCTGTGTTCCAAGAGCTTATTATACATTCTAACTACCAAAATATGATAAAAATGTACGTAAACTCATTAGAGTCTTTAAAGTCCTACAACTAATCCTTTGACTAGGCAGAAAAAAAAAAAAAAAAACTAAAACTAGGAAGAGGAGGGTGATCAATGGGAGAAAGAGAAAATGTTCTTGAAAGAAACTAAATTTGATGCAACAGAAAAAGTTGATCAAGCAGAGTCACAAAAAATAAAGACAACATTTCTATGAAGAGAGAAGAGCTCAAAATAGAGATACAATGGCTATAAAACAAAAGGAATTAAAAAGGAGCAGGCAGAATGCAGCAGGAAGTTGGAGAAAATAATTTAAAAAATTAGCGACACAAAAGTCATTAGAGCATATGTGTAAAATAAATATTATAGAAATACAGAAAATGAGAGCTAGACTTGAGAAATCACACAAAATGAGATGCAAAAGGGCAAAGATATAAAAATGATTATAGAGAAGGTCTTAGAAAGTTAGAAAAATGAAGAGCAGACATCAGCAAAATTCAGGATCCTGAGAAGAAAAACAGAACATGAGTGAAATTTAAAGAGAAATGTTCAAAGACATAATAAACTCTGGATCCCATCACTGCTGACTCTCGACGGGAATGTGTAATCCGAAGGTTTTTTAACTAAAGACATTTTGTAATGATCAAGTAGTAAAAAAGTACAAGATACTCAGGGGATCAAGATAAGACATAGCAAACATGAAAATCTTCTGCACCGAACTCTAACCTTCATACAAATATATGTATATATTTGTGTATATATATATATATATATATATATACACAAATATATATATATGTATATACATATATGTATATACAAATATATGTATATATGCCACAAAGTCATACCCCAGTAGCTCACAAAGAATAAATAAATATGTTCGCTCCAAGCATGATCTATGTAATGACCAGCTACTGGTAGGCAGGCTAACAGGTATTTTGTACGTTCATATTCATAGCAGTGTTATTCTCGATTGCCAGAAGGTAGAAGAAATCAAAGTATCCATGTACATATTAATGGATTAAAAAAATACATAAATACAATGGATTGTTATTCAGCCTTAAAGAACATTTTGACACATGCCACAGCACAGATGAACCTTGAAAACATCATGTTCACTGAATAAGCCAGTCACTAAAGGGCAAACACTATATGATTCTACTTATATGAGATACCTACAATGGCCAGATTCATAGAGACTGAAAATAGAATTGAGGCTGCCAGGGGCTGGGGGGAAGACGAGAAGGGAAAGTTTTGTTTAATGGACACAGAGTTTCAATTTTGCAAGATAAAAAGAGTTCTGGTGGTGGTTGCACAAAATGAGTGTATTTAATGCCACTTAACTGCACACTTAAAAGTGGTCAAGATGGTCCATTTTGTGTCATGTGCATTTTACCACAATTTAAAAAAAAATAAAATGAGTTATTAAGCTGTGAAAAAACATAGGTGGAATCTTAAATGCATATTGCCAAGTGAAAGAAGCCAGCTATATACCCTATTATTTTAATTATATGAATTCTGGAAAAAGAAAATCTAGGGAGATGATAAAAAAAAATTTTATGGTTGCTGGGAGATTGGGTGAAGGGGAGCGTGGTCGAATAGGTAAAGAACAGCGGATCTTTTAGGGCCATGAAACCTGGTACTGCAGGAAGTTCTTCCCACTGGGAGGTTTTCCCTTCACTGCTGCTCTTCAGAACTTCTCTGGAGTGGGGGGGTAACGGAGGAGGCATCCACTCGGACCTCAAGCCAGCGTATCATGGGGATGCATCCATCAGTCAGACCTGAGTTTTTTCTTCTGCTGCTCATTAGTCATAGGCGACTCCCCATCTGATCAAAACCATATTAGGGAAGAATCCACAACAGCAGAGGGAGCAACTACAACGGAAGTCTCAGCTCCCTCCCAGAGCCGGGCACTCCTTCCTTCTGATCCTGCTCCGTCCCAGTCTTCTAGGTACCATTTCCATTTTACAGGAGAATGCTGCTGTGCACATCCAATTTTATGGTTGGCTAGACTAGAAAACACTCGGTTTCAAATGGACAACTGGGGGTGCATAGTCACACTATGGTCGGAAAACAAGAGTCGATTTTCCAGGAACAAAATGTGTTGTCAGAAGAGTATACAGCCTTCCTAAAAGTCTTTAGAAGTCTGACTCTGAGGCTAATATGGAAGCTGGCTATACAGGATCTACCACAGACATTTGGGACTTCTGATTCATAAGGCCCAAGTGTAAGAGTAAGCTTATATCATGCCCCATGTCTCACGCACACCAGTTTCCTGCTCTGAGACATATAAAAACTACCAGACTTTGGAATGCCCAGAAAATAGGGTCGAGTCATACAACAAATGATATATGTATTGTGTCTAAAATTCAGTGACGCCCATTTGCTCTCATAGCTCTTTTTTTGTGGTAGATGATTTAAAAACAACAAACTATCTTTCATTTCGGAAGGGCATCTCAACATGCCACAGAACCTTGGACCTTGAGAAACTTCACAGTGGTGTCATGGCCCTGGATTTTCACTGAGGTTGTATCTTAATCTCTTGCAACGCATGTCTTACTAAAGTATCCTAGGATCTTGGCACCCTCCCGCTCATCAGTTCTAGTTGTCACAATCCCATAAACGCAATGAACCAGTGTGGCATCCCATTGAATGTTGAATATCAAGATGATCAATGTAGCACTTAAGCATGGTAAGAAAAGAGCCAGAAAATTGGCATAGCCTTGAGGCAAGTCAACAAAAGAAGACATATCCTTACCATATGAAAGCAAAATGCTTTTGCTTTCCTTTCATGAGAGATATGACGGAAAAGACAAAGCATTCAGGGAAGAGTACATCAGATGTCAGGAATGATGCTGCTTGGCTCCAGTAGAAATAGCACATCTGTAACCACCGAACACTGGCATTACCACCTGATAACGTCAGTTTAAGATACAGTCACTCTCCATGACTCATGGTTTATGCACAGGCCAAAATGGCGAGATTAATGGATAGGAGATTAGAAACACCAGTCCTGTGCAACCTCATCACTCTCTCTTCTGGGATGTGATGTTTATTTTGTCAGGAGCAGAGGCCGTTCTGGGAGTATTCACTTAGCAATTCGTATTAAATTCTTGCTCACTCTATGCATAAGGAAAATGATATGAATATTTTGCTGGGAAATAAATACATCTTTTCCCACAAAACAAACTCTGGACCTGGAAAACAACCAGAGACTGACAGAACAGTCCTAAGGGTCGCACAGTATGGAAAACCCAGCAACTGGGGACAAAGAGGCAGCAATGAGGACAAATACAACAGAGGTGAAAGGGGAACTTGTTTGAGCATGCTTTTTTATACCTTTCAAAAAGATTAAACCATATATATGTTCTACATTTTAAAAAATAACATGGAAAAAGGAAAAAATGGAACACTGAATGCAGAGAGAAAGAAATTAAACAAATTGTATGCCAAAATAAGACGATAAGAACAGAAAGAAAAAAAAAACAAAAACCTAAAGTTACACATGAACAAATACTCTGAAGCATTTTGAGGATAAACAGAACTGCCAAAAAAAGGAACATCTTGGACTTTGTAGTTTTGGGGTGGAGTAGTATTTGTGTAACAATTCTAAAAGTATTATATGAGAACAGTAGAAGAAAGCATATATATGTATATATGTTTTAAAGGCAGCTTTCTCCTTATGAAAGGAAAGAGACACGAATGTGGAATGGGATAGGCGAGAAAGAAACCTGTATTGTCAAATTTGAATTGGAGATTCGAGTCAGTATATGCAATTGGAGATACCAGTGTATCATTACTGATAATGATGATAAATGATAATGATGAAAGTAACCATATAGCTCTATTTGCTAAAAGGGCATGGAAGCAAAGTTACTTAAACAGCAATGATCCCATGTAGGTTTCAGAACTAGGTTTCTAAGTGTCCTTCTACTACTCTAAAAAGAACAAGAAGACTCCTTGGAAAACTAGTTGGCCTCCCAAAATTATACTAAGGATCCACAAATAGACTCCTCAGTACTGCACATTTTGCCATTTATATTGTATGATAATATTACATTCATGGGGATAATTCAATTTGCTATTTTTTTTGTAATTTTATTTTTTTTCAGTGTTTCAAGATTCATTGTTTATGCACCACACCCAGTGCTCCATGCAATACGTGCCCTCCTTAATGCCCACCACCAGGCTCACCTAACCCCCCACCTCCCTCCCCTCCAAAACCCTCAGTTTGTTTCTCAGAGTCCACAGTGTCTCATGGTTCATCTCCCTCTCTGATTTCCCCCAACTCACTTCTCCTCTCCAACTCCCAATGTCCTCCATGTTATTCCTTTAAATAGCATGTTAGAGATTGTCTACTGGTGATCAGAATTCATTTCTAGTTGTCTCTGTTCTTTGTATTGCAAAGATTGGAAAGTTGGAGAATATATTTCCAAATTCCTTTGGGGCAAGAATTCTGAAAATAACTGAGTTTTGTCCAGGGAGATGGACTGGAATGAGTTTTGAATAGATAAGAGGATCTTTTTTCTCTTGTAACCGTTGAAGCACAGGCTTTTAGTGGAGGTAAACGTCCAATAGACAGCTGAACTTGACTCTACTGGACTTGGGACTATGGAGTAGCTGTAATGTCGGATGCCACTAACAAATTCCTGCACTTGAGACCGCAGTTTCAACATCACACGGAAACCTACTTGTGCCCACCCTCCTTCCTGCCAACTTCTTTATGCCAAACCTCCCAATATATTTGGGTAAGTACCACTTCCATTTACAAATCCCTTTCCACTTGAAAAATCTAGAGTAGTTTTTGTATTCTTACACTGAACTCTAACTGATATAAAGGATTTACAATTATTTTTATTATTCCTTGGAGAATACTTTAAAACATTCAGAAGCTGCTCCTGTAACTGGGACATTCGAAAACCTTTTCTGACCTAATCTTTTAAGTTCATAATAATGAGTGTATTTCCTCTAAAGGAAGAATCATTGTTTATATTCATATAAACATCTGTTATCATAATAAAAAGTACCCACTCAAATGTTTCAAAGATCATGCTCATATTAGAAGGTAGTTTTAAAAATATTTCATGGTCTGGGAACATAAAATTCTAGATAATTCCTTTCGTAAACAACACAAACCATTGTCATCACAGGCGTCTCCATTCTCCTCCACTGCTACTTCTTACAGAACCCTGTCCCCCAGTGCTATTACTACTTTTAAACCTGCCACCACCACCACATCAAAACCTTCTCTCTCGTCATTCTGAATGCTGGTAGGATCTTGAATGTGCCATCTTCTTCCAAACCCATACTCACATGTGCCTCACACATATTCACTCTACTAATCCTTGAGGAATGAGGGCTTCCCCACCTTCACAATCCTACTATATAAGACAGCGTACAAAATAACACTTCTATAAATGTGCTTGACTCATCGACTCATTACTTAGTGTTTCCTCTCTCTAGAAATGCCCCCTTCCCTTCTTCCGTTGACTGACCCTAATTTATTCTCTACAACTCAGCAGAGACAGAAAGCCCCTAGGGTTCTTCCTCAGTCTCCTGCCAGCCATGGCATTACCTGTTTCCATCTTTCCTGCCCTTACCTCTATGAAACCATTTCACAGGCTTCTCTGTTATCCTGCGTAATTCCTGATGTCCTTAATGGATAAATATGGTCATGAGAGCAGTCAAAGAACATTATTCATGCACCAGTTCGTGGTAGAGAAAAAGCTGTTTCCTGGATATGCCCTAAAATTTACTTAAAAACAAGCCCGTAGGTGGAGGAGAATAGATGAAGGAAAAAATGAATCATGAGTAGCCATGAATGAATAATTCTTGAAGGGGGAGATGGGTAGATAGGGGCTCATTATATTTTGTTCTGTGTTTGCATTTGTTGTTTGAAATTTTCCATGGCAAAAATTTCAGATTTCACCCCAAACAATTCAAGGAGCTCTTAAAGAGTCCCCTGCAATCTAGCCCCTTTAGCTACTATATCTGCTGAAATGCCATGGGGCCATGGGGCTGCCTCCTATTCAAGCTCATGCTCTACATGGTAGCTGGGCTACTGATGCTTGCCTAGGATGTGGACACTGATGACACAGTGAGACATGCAAGCTAAGGCTGTTGATTCCTGGTGCCCTAGTATCATGTCATTGCAGATAATGATGGAGTCAAGAACTACAGGTACCATCTCCATAGATCCTTGTAGAATCTGCTGCTTTTTTTTTTTTTTAACATGTAATGTATTATTTGCCCAAGGGGTACAGGTTTGTGAATCATCAGGCTTACACATTTCACAGCACTCACTATAGCACATACCTTCCTCAATGACCATAACCCAGCTACCCTATCCCTACCCTTCCAACCGATAGCAACCCTCAGTTTGTTTCATGAGATTAAGAGTCTCTTATGGTTTGTCTCTCTCCCGATCCCACCTTGTTTCATATTTTCCCTCCCTTCCATGACCCCCCCACCCTGCCTCTCAAATTCTTCATATCAGAGAGATCATGTGATAATTGTCTTTCTCTGATTGACTTATTTCACTTAGTGTAATACCCTCTAGTTCCATCCACATCATTGCAAATGTCAAGATTTCTGCCATTTGCATTTTTGATGTCTGCACAGTATTCCTTTGCATGCATGCATGCGTGTTTGTGTGTATGCACACCACATCTTCTTTATCCATTCATCCATTGATGGACATCTAAGTTCTTTCCATAGTTTGGCTACTGTGGACATTGCTGCTGTAAACACTGGGGTGCACATCCCTCTTCAGATCACTACTTTGTATCTTTAGTAGTGTGATTACTGGGTCATACAACCTGCTGCTTTAATAGTGTTAGCACTAATGATTGACTCCTGGTACTACAGAGATCCAACTGACATTTCAGCCAAATAGCTTCCTCTGAGTTTCACTTATCTTTTATGGTAACCACCCCCCACCCAGAAGACATCCAAGTCTCTTGTAGGACCCATAAGAGTACAGTGACGGGTTTATGGGATCATCTGATAAAGATGTGCCTGACCATATGCAGAATAATACTGTCATGTCCTCTCTGACCCTTACATTTCTTTACACCCAACCTGTGCTCCTCTGGCTTTCACTACTCTTGTAAGTCAATCCTATTACAGGAAAATACACTTCTTAAAATTTCTACTTCTTCATTAACTAAAAATTATCCACAACACTGCCCCAGACACTGTATGTGTTATTTAAAACTCTACTATGTAATATTCAAAGGGAAGCAACTTATTGGCTTTAGTGAATTATAATGTAAAATACTATTATTCCATACAGTATGTGTTTAAACAGAATTTAGTCAGACTATATCACAAATCATCTGGAAAAGCCTAGAGGGAAGAACTGAGATAATTACTATAAATCACATTTGGTGAGCTAGGTTTTGCTAGGGCTTAAACTAATCACTCATTGGGAGTTTGTACCTCTGGAAGGATCACTAACTTATTCAGGCCACCTAGGTACTATTTGCTGTTTTTATTACTCCCTAGTCCCTAAAGCTAAACAGGTAATAAAAAATCAACAAAGGCTTTTTTTTCCCACTCATCTGCTATAAATGATATTACCTTTGATTCTTTGCCATTACCTCAGGCAAATACAGAATCCAAATGTGATAATATTTAGATTTACTTTTTGGATTTTTGAAATTTTAATTTTGATTTGTTCAAAACTGCCCACTGTAACTCAACATTTATACCCAGGCTTAGAAACTCTTGGAAAGGGATTTTTTTTCTTTTTTAATGAGGGAAAATTACACAGAGGTAGTAGAGCTAGATTTGCTTTCTTCTTTGTGGTTTCAAACATCTGAGAGTTCAATTCCCTGAAGAGTTACTTCAGTAGAACTCCAAATTTTATTCAAGTAATGTTATTTTATCCACTTTTTCCAATTACATTTTCTTAGCATTTTTATTTTTTACCATATTCATATGGGCTTTTAGTAGAGAGGCTTCACGAAACACTAAAACTTCATTGTTAGAGGCTTCTGTAAATAAGCCTACTGTATTAATCAGAAATACATATATTCTGTTAGTGTTTGAAGCAGCATCACCCAGTAGAAGTTTCCTAGACGTTGAAAATGGTCTGTCTCTGTGCTGTGCAGTGCAGTAACCACCAATCACATGTGGCTGTCGAGTTCTTGAAATGCAGCGAGTGCAACTGAGGAACTAAACTTTACATTTTATGTAATTTTAATTGAAATAACCACGTAGCTAGTGACTACCATCGGAACAAGTACAAAATATAAAGGAGCAAAACTTCAAATGGCAATAAAAGCAATTTTAAAAGCCCAGCTCTGCAGTGAGCTTGCCGTGTAGCCCTAGAATGGGGATTTCATGACCCAAAGAAGTACAGGGTTGGGCCACAGTGGGGTTTCCTAAGCATTCTGCGCCTAGTCTCCTGGTAACAGTGGCAGCCCACACCTTGCACCTGGTTTCCTTCTTGGTCCTGGGGTCTCCACCGGAAATTGTATATGGTTTATGAGGACATAGCATACCCTGAATGGCATACCATCCTCAGTTACTTCCACTCTGACTTTTATTCCAGTGGGTAAGCCACCTGAGTGGTACTTAGAACCATTGCCTTTCCACCAACAAATAATGGAAAGCTGATATACAAAATTCAGACCTTTTAAAGAAAGTAACTTCTGCTCTTTTATCAAGAGATAAACATCAGCTCCATCATTGCCTTGACATAATTACATAGATTTGTCCACTGAACACTCAGCAAAGTAGATTTGTGCTTTGGTTTACTTTTTGGTCTTCTCGTGTGTGTGTTTTTCATTTGTTTCTTTAATAATAGCATGGTAAATTCTGACTGTTAACAAGACTTTGGGGGATTTACTAACTTCAGGCGACAACCCTTCATTAAAGCTGTCCTCACCGTAATTGTCATGAAATGCTACTATTATCACCTCATGGCTGGGCCAGCTGTTGTGGAGACAATACTGATTTTTCAAGTACATCAAACATGTGAAGCACAACTGAGATCCAAGGGCAAATGATATTAGAAAAGCAATTGTGCTGTACAAATTGTAGTGCCATATCCAGGGTATATATTTATTTTAGAGCTGTTCGCATGTTTCTTAGACCTTTTAAATTTGATAGCTACTTACGCACTGGGACAGTTTAGGGATATTAAGTATTTTTATGTTTAAAAGTCCCCAAATGTTTACATCATAAACATTGCACAATACTATGGTTATAACCATAAAATTAATTTGGTAATTAAATAGTCAAGTTGAACGCAGTAATGTCAAGCACAAATTATAAATGCTCTCGTTAGCCGTCTAAATTGGTACTTCATTAAGCGGCAAGGAAAATCTGGGCAAACTGACATTGCATTGTAGAAGCCGATAGAAATTTCTGAACTTTCCCTCCTTCCATTCTTGAGGGGGCCAGTTACATCAACATGTCCCTTTTCAACTCCCCAGTGTTTAAAAGAGAAGAGAATGTAAAGAAAGCTTGAGGGAAATAATTACAGAACCGTGGAAGTGGAACAAGTAGGTTTGCAGCTGCTGCGCATTTGCGAGCAGACTTTATTTTATTTTTCCCAGTAATTGTGTTTCCTAGATTAAAAAAAAAAATTCTTTGTCAGAAATATACACCGAATATATAGAGCCAGTGTTGAGCACCTGATTTTCTAAGTGTGAGTTTCTCTTCCCTTTCAGTGTTGAACATCTGGAATGTGCCAGGCGTGCCTGCCTTCTCCCTCCCTTACTAACCCATCCCATCGGAGCCTTTGTTCTCAGTCCTGGGCGAAGTGCTTCTCCTCGGAAGTCACCTCTTACCCCATATAAGGGATAAATTACATCAGACTGCTTTTTCCCTAACGTCTACTTAAAACTTAATCACTCTCTCCATCTTAAACAGCTTCTTCCGGTGTTTGTGATGCTGTACCATCCGGGGTCATTTTGCAATCTCTCTAATATAACAGGAATAATGATTTGCAGATGTGTAACTGCTGTGCTTTATCTCTTTTAAAGTCCTCCTTTCCCAAGGCTTTCTCTAAGGGAAGACAAGGGCAAGTCTTACTAAAAAACAAGATTTGGGTCAACTTTGGGGTAGCTTTAGGGTAGCAGGAAAGATGTTATTTCTGGATTTCTTTAGTACGATGAGTCATAAGACTGGCTGTTGTAAGAGAAAGGATTTCTTAGTGCGTTAGCTCTTGTTTTGGAAAACAAACACTTGGCCTGGAGGGTGAGATCCCTTCTGTAAGGCAGGTGGATGGGTGTCTTGGCAGAAAGAGGAAGGAGGGATGGTGAGAGGAACGGAAATAAAGAGGAATCTACCTGCGGCAGCAGCACCTAGTGGCTTCTATGAGCATCAAATCCAAGTCCCAATACTTTAGTCCATGACCTCAGGCAAATTATTCTGACATTTCTTTTCCTCTTTATCAGCCTTATTATTATCCAATGATGGTGAGGATGATGATTATGGTGATGATGATGATATTAACTACCTTTTAAAGTCATTTTCTCGGGGCACCTGGGTGGCTCAGTGGATTAAGCCTCTGCCTTCTGCTCAGGTCATGATCTCAGGGTCCTGGGATCAAGCCCCGCATCGGGCTCTCTGCTCAGCAGGGAGCCTGTTTTCCCCCCTCTCTCTGCCTGCCTCTCTGCCTACTTGTGATCTCTCTCTCTCTCTCTCTCTGTGTCAAATAAATAAAATTTAAAAAAAAAATCTTAAAAAACATACATTTAAAAAAAAAGGAAATAAATTAAGGCGTTTTCTCATAAGGTGGTTGTCAAGATTACATGCTAAGCGATCTAAACCAAAGCACTTAAAACCATGCTTGGTACACAGTAAATGCCTCGTTAGTGTTTGTCAAATATCTTTGTGTCTACAGGTCTCCATTTTCTGGGCCTGACCCTTAGAGCGGGAAGATGTCTTAGATAAGTGACTTCCCACTGATGACTCTGGGCAAATTGCCTCAGAGGCTGTTCCCACCCCAACCTGAATCTGCAGGCTGCCACTTCAGAGTAATCTTGACAAGGCAGCATGGTAGCTGGAGGGAGGCATGAGTTTAGTTTATTCTCTGGAGATGATTTCGTTGCCAGGTATGGACAGCACTTGGGGGAGGGGAGGGGGTCATGTACACTGCAAGGATGGATATGGAATGAGTTGAGGTATTGGCCGGGCAGCTGACTCTAGCAAGATCACCACCATGAAGGTAAAATACTTCCCATCTGAGATCACAGCCCAACCTCAGAGGGTCCACAGAACCAGCCAAAGACAACAAGGGTAGCAAGAAGGATGACTAGCTGGGTTTTGATCCTCCCAAGAAAGAGAATAGGCCACAAATTACATCAACCCAAGGCTAATGTAGAGGCTAAAGCACAGTGCTCTGAGTGAAGGACTCTCATACAGACACAGGGCAGCAGTACTGGAGGAAGAAGGGAAGTTAGTGATCATATTGAATATTGAATACTGAATGCCAAGAGCTCCAGCCTTATGCTCCCATTAAGTTGTCAGAATCCTGTATGCAGAATCATCCAGGCTTACATGGAAAAACATTTTCTTGGGAAATAAAACCAGGGCAAGATTAAATTGATTATATTGACATTGGTTATTGCCTCTAAAAAAAAAAGAAAAGAAAAGAAAACCCTATTCAGAATATTCTATAAGATCACGTTGCAAACAGCCCCCACCACACATAGGCACACGTATCACATGGCAGATCCAGTCAGTTTCTTGCACCCTCTTAAACATGAAAAGACAACAAAGTAGGATCAAATACCTTAAGAAAACCTATAACATGTAAATTATCCCAAACAAACAAACAAAAACCATAATGCATCTTAGAGGAAAAAAAAACATTCTCTTCAGAAGGAAGAATTGTATTACTAGCACTCTACCAGTGAGCTAAGAGATGATACTTTTTTTTTTTAAAACCATTTTTTTTTAAGATTTTATTCATTTATTTGACAGAGATCACAAGTAGACAGAGAGGCAGGCAGAGAGAGAGGAAGGGAAGCAGGCTCCCCGCTGAGCAGAGAGCCCGATGCGGGGCTCGATCCCAGGACCCTGGGATCATGACCTGAGCCAAAGGCAGAGGCTTTAACCCACTGAGCCACCCAGGCGCCCCGTAAGAGATGATACTTAATGCATGGTACAGGACTGAATTGTATAAAGAAAGAAACATTAAGAAAATAAGAAAAGGCTTTTCCATTTAAAAACATCATAGTAGAATTTAAAACTCTGCTAGGAGACTAGGAAGTTACAACAGAGCAAATCTCCCAGAAAGAAAAGCAAAAAAAATCAGAAAGGTAGAAGAAAAAGAGAGAACAAGTGGGGCACTGTGAAAAGTTCTAGAAAGACAGAAAGAAAAAACCAAAGAGATGACTTTGTCAGAGAAATACACAGTATCAAGAATCAGAATGACTTGAACTGCATCCTCAGAATCAAAAAGACAATGGAACTTCAAATTATGAAGAAAATTCTATTCCCAAAAGTAATAGTCAAATAATACTTTCAAACATGCACAGTCCTGAAAACTTGATCTCCCACGTACCTTCTCTTAAAAAGCCACTGAGGATGTATTACACCAGAACTAGAACACAAACCAAGACAGAGGAAGACATGAGCTACAGCGAGAAAGTCAACAAAAAAGGATGTAGCAATGTATTTCCCAAGATGATGGAGAAGGGAGAGCCCCAAACTGGCAGCTGCACATCCATGAGAGATAGGATGATGGGTCCAGATTAGAACACTGTGCCTCAAGACCAGATCTAAGGAGGGTTCTGATCACCAAAATCCCCATTGCTACTGTGTGTACCATCTCTTTAACCTCAGAACAGAATGCCTCAGAAAACGTCACTCAGATTCATGTCTACACCCGCATTAATTTGACCTTGTGTTGAAGTCCTTCTTTTTTTCTTTTTCTTTTTTTTTTTTTTAAATGTTCTGCTTTCTGGATCAGCCGATGACTCTCATTCTCTCATTTCTCCCTCAAAGCAAGCAGTCGCTTTGATCTTTATGTGAGAGGAGGAGTTTGGCTATGGATCTTAGAAGCAGGAAACTCCATACCACTTCTGGACTTCCAGCCACAGTCTAGGTCTGTCTGATGACCCAGTTTTGCCCAGTCTTGTTTCTTAGAACTGTTTCATGTCCTTACCCACTGACTTCCCCACTGACTGAGAATTGAGTTTTGTTAAACTCTTGGAGCAGTTAAAGTCAAACTATGATCTAGAGGCTCTTTTCAGCTTCTCTTCTCTTGGATTCTACTTCTAACCATGGGGATGGTATCATGCCCTTTTGCCATCAGGTTTGTCTTCGCTACGGATTTTTCTAAATTAAACAAGGTATTATTTAAGGATATGTACATAGGTAGAAACACTACCAAGGAAAGAAGGAGAAAGATGGGAATATTCTGGACAAGGACACAGGAGCGCTCCTGAGATGCTGCAAAGATCGATGTCTTAACCCAGGTAGGAAAGATGTCGAGAGCATCACTGTTCTTTGGCTACTATTAATTTGTAAATTATATGTTTACAGTATAATACATATCAAAAAATAAACAACAACAATAAGGAAATAAGGGGAAAAAGGAAAAAAGGCAGAAAAGAAGGAAGGGACGGAGAAGGAAGAGAAGGAGAAAGGGAGGGGGACGGAAGGAAAGAAAAAAAGAAGGGATGATGGCAGTGGGAACATGACCGTTCATCCTTTCTATTTTAGTGATATACATCCATTCACTATGGATTATTAACAAACAGATTTTTGATCAACCTCTGTAGTTTCTTTTTTTTATATAAGTCCCAATTTTCCTTTGTTTCCACATCCTTCCAGCCTCTTGGAAATGTTACCATGCTATATTTTAGTTCTGTTATTGAAATTTATATCAACCTGAATGAATGCAGAGTAAAGGCATCTTTTAAGATTTTGGTAAAGAACACACTACACAATTTTGCTTTACAGTTTTATGTTTTCGAGGATGTGGATATATGGAGAGGGTTTATTAACTAGGGTTTCCATATACATGAATTTAATGTATCTACACATTTAATTTTAAAATACTTTCCAACAGAGTTATTTTATATTTGTTTCTGAGAGAGAAAGAAAAAACTCTAGGCCAAGCCAGATTTACCACTATATGTATGTATACTGGATGAATATACTACTATATTGAAAGTAGTTGGAACTACATAGTGTTACTTAAGTTTTGTTTGGACTTTAAAACATTCCTTCTAAATGTCCTTAAAAATACTTAATATATCAGTAACTTCATTAGATTAAACATTTCATTTTTTAAGTGCAAATGTCCATGGAAATGAATCATTAACAGTTCAACATAAATTTTTACACTCAATTTATGTTCCTTCTAACATAAAGGCAGCAGGACTGTGAGCAGATCATCATTGTTTAATATTAACTGACACCCTAATATGTTCCATAGATCGTGTTCAGCTTTTCATCTATATTTCAATTAATTTTCAAAATAACTTCAAAGGTTGGAATTATTTTTTTATCTCTGAGATAAAATTAAGCCCAGAGATACTGTTACCTGCTCAAATCATGAGAATAAGTCAATGGCATATGTGGGTGTCTAAGCAGATCTAGTGGGTTTGAAGCATAAGTCCTTTCCAGGGGAAGCAGAAAAGCTGAAGTAAAGAGTTTCCAGCATGATATGGCCCAGGATAAAGAGCCATAAGGAGGAGGTCACATAGTGTTAGAGTCCTGTGCTAGGAAAAATTGGGATTTAAAAAAAAAAAAGAATTGAAAAGTAGGCAGGGTAGGACAGCAACTCTTAAAACATCACACGTTTTTATCTATAAGCATCCCTAGCTATCAAAACTGCAAAGTGGCTTAATATTTTTCCAAAATATTGGAAAATTCTGAACTATCATGCTTTTCAACCCAGCGTCTTCCTGGCGTAGCCCAGCGTCAATGACGTAGATTCACAAACGTGTCTCATTTTATGCCCTCAACTCTTCTGCCTATGCACCCTCACGACTCTCATGGAACCCAATGAAAAATAACTTCATCATTCACATGAAGTACACGTATTACGAAGACAACCGCAGTCTCACCTGGTTGGCCCAGGGACATGTGTCTTCTTAAACGCCCCAGCGCGATCAAACCTGAGAGACCCTTTTTACCCTCCCAGTTGTGACTTCAAATTGGACTCTGGTTGCTCTTCATGCCACCATTTGACTTTCATCCAGGCCTTTCTCCGCGGGTTCTGCCCCCGATTTGTAAGTGCGGTCGCTTCACATCTCCACGGGGATTTCAGCTGAGTCATTTGGGGCTTGTACACTTACACCTTCCTCCATGACTTCAGTGCCGCTTCATCTCCTGAAAGCCCCTCTAAGCCTTGTTTTTAGTTCACTAACATTTCTGTCGGTGGACCAGTCCCTGTGTCAGTGACAGATAGATGTGTGGAACACGTTAGCTGGAGGCCCAACTCTACATGAAAAAATACCTCTTTTTTTTTGAACAGTGCAACACAATGTCTAAAAAATAAGTCTGATAACAAAAGTTGATATGTGCTTTCATGTTGAACTATCCTTAAGTTCCTTAAAACAGTTTTCTAAAATATCACAAAATTCCCTCTATCCAAGGTGAAGCAGACTACAGAGACGGGGTCACGCAGTCACTTTCCACAAAGGGCTTTGTTTTTGAGAAACTGTGATATCTTTCAGCTAACTCTTTTCTTCATAGATACCCAGGACATTTGAGTCTAGTACTGCACATCCATGATCCTGCAATGAATGCATTATAAGCCTACAATAATCAGTTCCAAAGTATAAAGCCCTCTACCGTAAATTATTGGAGAAAACTTATTTAACAACTCTCTAAGTCTGAGATTCATGATCAATAAAGTGGTGATAGGAACAGACCCAATTTCGGATGGTTGTTGTACAATTAAGAGAAAAAAATTATGTAAAGCAGTGACCAGACTGTCTGGATTTTTTTTTTAAGTTTTCCATACATTGAACAATTATTTAATTTTTACCATGAGATCCATGAATTCGTTTAAATCTGAATTAGTTTAAATTACAAAAAAATAGGCATTTTTATGTTTTCAAAGAGTAATGGCAATGGAGATTGACCTAGGAAAATATTTGTAAGTGATAGGTTTTGGATAATACTGCAAAGAATTATTATCCAAAAAATAGGTTTTGGATAATACTGCAAAGTATCCGAAGATTTAACATTATAATGAGACCATTCTATCGACACCTTCAGAAAATATTTTTTTTTAGTAGGCACAAATGATTTCTGACATTCCACCCCCTGATTATAACTCTCTTAACTTCTATGGCGTTGTGGTAAATGAGGGCAATACACAGAGTCCAACGGCCTAAGTTCAAATCCTGACTTTGCCCTGCACTGGCTGGGACTTTAGCCAAGTTTCTTTGTCTTTTCCTGAGGTATGCTCATAGTTACCGAGGTGGGCAGAGCTAAAAGCACGTATGTATTTATACACACATGTATCTATCCCTGTATCTTGACAGCCATGAGTTTGTGCCAATACCATGAATTCCACTCCAAAACATACGATTCATTCAAACTTTCACCATTGCATATTTGTACTCCCCTTCTCCAATGGTGAGAAGCCTGCCTCTTATTACCTTCGATACATTTACATATTTATTCAATGCTCCTCTGCATAGACAATCTCCAGACTCCAGCATGTGGCCACGTCACACAGAAGCTTCTCTCTTACGGACTGCACACCATGCCGGCCTATCATGAGCCTTTGCCTTGAACCAACACAGTGTTTCTTAACTTCTTTTCATACTGAACTCCTTTGAGAAGTCGATGCAAACTACCTTCCCTTTCCCTAGAAAAAAAGCAAATCTACACAAAAATGTCTATGACGTCAAGAGGTTCATGCCTGTTGCTTTAGGACATTAAAAATGGTTGTGCACATTTTTTAAATCTAAAATGAACTTTGGGGGTTCTAACTTTTAGAAGCAGAAATAGAATAATTTCCAAATAAATGAAATTTAAATATGCACATTTATTCAAGTGGATTGCTTTTAATTTTTTAGAAAGTTAATAACGAAATAATACATTTAATGTAACTCTTCTACCCACATATAAGAATTTAAAAATAAATTGAGAGCATTTTGCTATTAGGAAATAATGACCTTGATTAATTTTTTTTTCTTTTTTTTTTACTGTGGTAAGACCACTTAGCATGAGATCTACCCTCTTAACACATTTTTAAGTGCAAAATACAGTGCTGTTAACAATAGTCACAGTGTAGTACGGCAGATCTCTCGAACTTATTTATCTTGTGCCACCGAAACTTTAGACCCTTTGAACAGCAACTCCATCTCCTCCTCCCTTTGACCCTGGTAACCATCATTCTATTGTTTCTGTAAGTTGACTATTTCAGATTCCTCATATAAATGCAATCATGCAGTATTTGTCCTTCGGAGACTGACTAACTTCATATAGCATGGTAACAGAGCATGTTTGTTTATTGATGCTTCATGACCAAAATTATCCTGAGTAAACCTGAAGTCAGATTGTCTGGGTTAGAATTGTGGTTTCAGCAGTTACAAGTATAACGTTGTGCAAATTACTTAGCTACTCTGTGCCACAGTTTCCTCATCTGTAAAATGGACAATCACAGCATCTACTTAACTTGTTGATTGTGAAAATTAATTGTTGCAAAGTGTTTCAAATTGTGCATATAAATTTCAGCAAAATTTAAAAAGAGAAAATGAAAAAAAAAAAAAAGAGAGAGAGAAAATGAGGGGCACCTGGATGGCTCAGCCAGTTAAGCACCCTTACTTCAGCTCAGGTCCTGGAATGAAGCCTTGAGCTGGGAATCCCTGCTCAGCAGAGGAGTCTTCTTCTCCCTCTCCCTCTCTCTCTGCTGTTCCCCCTGCTTGTGCTCTCACCCTCAAATAAATAGATAAAGTATTTAAAAATAGAAATTAAAAAATAGAAATAAAAAGAGAAAATAAAAGACAATATTTCCTCGCTATTAACATATTGAAATGATACACTATAACATCCTACAACCATTTAAATATCAAAACTGTGTCTATACAAACAATAGTGCAAACATTCTAAGGATCTTCTGACTGTATATAGAGCCAAATTATACAGCAGAGTGACCAAAAATGGCCTGTTTGCCCCATCTCTCCATGGACTTTTGTTACGCAGCCATTGGCTTTAAGAAAGGTTAGCACGGTTCTCAGAACCACATTGTCATGGGCATATGGTCACAGATTAAAATCTAAACCTCAAATCTGAAGTCAGTTCAGTCAAATCTATGAAACTAGAACAGGGAAGTAAAATTGTCTAAATTTGCTGTGTGGCAAACAGGCCTCCATTTTAACAGAATCCTCTTATCTTTTCAATTGGTTGTCTTGGCATCTGTAGTGGCTTTAGGATAAACACTTAAGAAGTGAATACAATACTTATCTCCCTCCCCATTCAGACGGATGATTGTCGTTTGACAACGTAAGATGAAAGAGCTATTCGAAGTGCAAATACTTATTACTACGGGATGTGAGCATTTTCAAAGACGAGCCCAATGTACAATTTTAGGCCCATACACTGGCTTCAATTACTACTATTCTCCTGTGAGTGTTTATATTTCAAAAGTATTTGGATCGGAAAAATATAATTTTTAGAAAATACCGAGGCCGTTTGTGTTCCTTCGGGTTACTTCTGAAGTTTAGATGCGGTGTTTATCAAAATTGTTTGTCTTGTAGAGGTAAGAATGACATTTCTAGACTACGAGCTCCATATTTAGGAATGGTCTGTCAGATAATCAGGCCTATAAATAAGAACTGGAAGCAACTGGGACAGAATTGGATTCCTCTGGATAATTGGCTTATATGTCACCCAGGGAGAAGCAAGCACTCCGTCTAAAATAATGTTGACTGATGAGACAGGACATGTCTTTCCACATATACCACACATTTTCACGGGGAAAAAAAAAAAAGCCCAATGTCCAGAGACATTTTAAATTTCATGACTATGTACTTTGAAATCAAATGGACCCGTTTCTTGAAACCTCAGCAAAAGGAGGCAAAATGTCAAACATTCTTCTAATCAATAGCAGGTTCATGTTTTGGAAACGGAACTTCCCAGGAAGTATAACAGATTATAAAATGAACAGTTCAAGTAGAAAAGGCTCAATTAAACATATTTATAAAATGTCTGCCTTTGAGCTAATTACATAGTACTATTCATGGTTAACAGTGGGAAAACATGCCTTTGGTTTCTGTAAGATGTCTCTTCACGTCAAGGAAAATAATGAGTACGTTAAGAAAGCACTTTGGAAAGTGATAAAGAATGTGTCAGTTAATCAAAATGATCTGTAAAGTGGCCTCGACATTCACCTTTATAAAACCAACCATAAAGTTAAATATCATCATGACATCAATTTTTGGTGCTGGTATATTGGTGAAGACACAATCACTCATATATACAGAAAAAAAGGCAAAACAGTACATTAGAAAATAATACCTAGTTGAACAAACTTATCCCATTTGAGAAAATCTGCTGTTATATTTAAGAATTATTTCCTCTGCCCTTAAAATTATAAATGATCGTTAACTAAATTTAGTGTTCATTTCTATTGAGATGCTAATTTATTTACTTATTTATTTTAAGGATTTAATTTATTTGAGAGAGAGAGCATGAGCTGGGGAAGGAACAGAGGGAGAGGGAGAGCAAACTCCCCACTGAGCAGGAAACTGATGCGGGGCTCAATCCCAGGACGCTGGGATCAGGACCTGAGCCAAAGGCAGACGCTGAACCAACTGAGCCACCCAGAGGCCCCTGAGATGCTAATTTATAAGCCACATTGATCATGGAATTTAAAGGAAAAAGCAGAATAAGTAGAGCTACAATATGATACTAAAAGGAAACTACTAAGAACATAAATTTTGGACATACACCTAAAATTATGATTTATGACCAAGAAATGCTGCTTTTAGTAAATATTTTTTCATGTCTGAAGACATGGGATATGGAGCATAAAATACAATCTGAATTCCTTTTATTCATTTATTTAGTAAATAATTATTGACTACCTAAATTATTAGTTATAATTAATCCCTATCCAGAGGAAGCAGTGAGATATGTATACAAATAAGGAAATAGAGTAGCAGCTGTATGCCAAGCATTATAATAATCACTGTATGTGATCTCCAATTATTTAAAAATGCTGCCTGGTATGGGTTAGGACTCCTCTTTGCCTCTGAGACAACTGAGCGTCAGAGAGGTTCCCTAAGGTGCTCAACACCTAGAATTCAAACCAAGTTCAGTGATGTTGCTAAGATTTTTCAAGTATGATGATGGCATATAGCTATATTTCAGGAAGAAATATCATATTTAAATTCAAACCTGCTTTCAAAACTGAGAGAAGAAATGTCCTTGTGTTTTTCCATTCCTGTCTTCTTCCACCTTACTCATCTTTTGAAAATATAGCTGCTCAGGATAGATCACTGGCCAAGATTTCACCATTAGCAGTTGGTTCCATTGGCTATTTCCTTTAAATTAACCATGTGCATAAAACCAACTTTTTAAAGGATTGTTATAAGTTTAGAGAACTAACTATAAGAGTTGTAGTTGCATTTTTATATTAACTATAGTCACTCTAAAAATAACACGGTTCCTGCAAAGTCAATATTTAAAACTAACTCCTTAGTTGTGATTTGTAGGTTCTGTGTGGAATCATCAATAAAGATTTTACTTTATGAAAGTGAGAATGATAGTCTGAGGGAGGGGTGTCAGTGGCACCAGGCAAAGCATCTAAAATTTGATAGTAAATCCTCAGTCTTTCTGCCCTTAAGAACCAGAGAACAGAGTTCATGCCAACCACAGTCCCTGGAAAGGAGGGTGTGGGAATCCCAGGAAACAGAAGGTAAGAGGGCAAAGTCCAACATTTTGTATATAAAATTTGCCAAAATATTTGGCTATGAGACTATGCGTGATCTAAAATTAAAGCATCCAGTTAAGGGTAAAAGACCTGAGTTTTGATATGAGCTGCCCCCCAAAAGGCAGGGTTTGCAGTTTAAATCCAACCACGTTAACTGCTCAATAAAACTAAAAATCAAGACTCTTCAGAGCATTACAACAGCATTCTGGGCCTCTGCGACATCACAGTAACCCTGTTCATTATATAGTCCAGGAAAATGTTACTCATTCTCAAAAGAAAATGCAATAAATGGAAACTGATACTAAGATGATCCAGATGTTGGAATTAGCAGACAAGAATTGAAGCAGCTTTTCATTACTAAACTGCACAACATAAATGGAATTATGGATCTAATGAATAAATAGATGTGAAATCACAGCAGAGAAATGAAAAGTATACAAAGGAATCAGGTGGAAATTCCAGAACTGAAAATTGCAACCCTTGAAATAAAGAATTCACTGGTTGTATTTAACAGCAGAAAGGAGATGAAAGGAAAGGAAAGAACCTGTAAATTTCAAAATAGGTCAATAAATATAGACTAGTATAGACATTATGTAGTGTTTTTTCTTTTTTCTTTTTTTTTTTAAGATTTTATTTATTTATTTGACAGAGAGAGATCACAGTAGACAGAGAGGCAGGCAGAGAGAGAGGGAGAGAGGGAAGCAGGCTCCCTGCTGAGCAGAGAGCCCGATGCGGGACTCGGTCCTAGGACACTGAGATCATGACCTGAGCCGAAGGCAGCGGCTTAACCCACTGAGCCACCCAGGCGCCCCTGTAGTGTTTTTTCTTTTCTTTCTTTCTTTGTTTTTTTTTTTTTTTGGCTTTTAAGGTTTTATTTTAATTCCAGTTAATTAACATACAGTGTTCTATTGGTTTCAGGTGTATGACAGAGTGATTCAATACTTCCATACATCACCTAGTGCTCATCACCACAAGGGTCCTCCTTAATCCCCATCACCTATTTCACCCATTCCTCCTACACCCCTCCCTTCTGATTACCATCGGTTTGTCTTCTACAATTTAAAGAGTCTATTTCTTGATTTCTCTCTCTTTCTCCCCTTGCTCATTTGTTTTGTTTCTTAAATTCCATATATGAGTGAAATCTGATGGTATTTGGTCTTTCTCTGAATGACTTATTTCACTTAGTGTTATACTCTCAAGCTCCAACCATTCCATTGCAAATGGCAAGCTTCCATTCTTTTTTATGGCTGACTAATATTCCGTTACATATATAACATGATATTTTTTGATGAATCTTTATCCATTCATCAATCGATGGACATATGGGCTTCTTCCTTGTCTTGATTTTGTAAATAATGCCACTACAAACATAGGGGTACATGTATCCCTCTGAATTAGTGTTTTTGTATTCCTTGGGGAAATACCCAGTACTGCAATTGCTGGGTCATTGGGTGGTTCTATTTTTAACTTTTTGAGGAACCTCCATACTGTTTTCCAGAATGGCTGTACCAGTTTGCATTCCTACCAACAGTGCATGAGGATTCTTATTTTTTTTTTCAAATAAACACAGCATAAAAATTTCAGTAGCCTTGGATCCTATCTGAGAAAATGATTTAATTATTCTCTCCTATTGGATGATCTGTAATATTGTGTTAAGCCAAATTTTATAAAAATGCCTTAGCTGGAAAAACAAAGAGCAATAATAAATTTATTTGTGCTCTATGTTGTGGTGAGTGTTTAGTTCTACATGCTGATATGTTAACAATCTTTACATCTATCAAACATATTCTGCAACATATCTTTAGTTCCAAATCATGTGATGCTATTAATGTTAAATGTAATTTTTGTGCACCGTTCAAACTCTGGTACATTCATTTAGTCTAAGTTCTTCTTTGCCTGTTATGCTTACAGCCCGAGTGACTCAAGCTATGCTTCTCCCAAATTCCACAAAGATTTATTTATATATCAAAAATGACAAGTTTTTAAATTTATAATGAAAGATATACTGGACTCCAGGAAATGGTCATTTATCCTATGATGCTTTATTTCCTAATATAAAGCTACCTGAAGAAAATAAGTGAAAATCAGAAGCTTTTTGAGTATTAGAATCAGAACAAAAGTGTTGTCTTAAGGGAGATTTTCACAAAGCAAGCACAGCCTAATAATGTTCCTTTCTTCAAAAAAATGTAACTACAACTTCTTGGGATAAAATGGTCACTAATTATCCTTAGTTTCTTTAGCATAATAATCTTTCCAATTTGTTTACTATTCACATTTGGCCTACTGATATAAAAGTTATCTAAAGTCTTCCGTATCTTTTTGTACTCTCAAGAAATTTGCACGTGGGAATTCAAAAAAATATAAAATTAAATACCAAAGAGCTAGGATCAATAATCTAGTATCAGCACATACTCTCCCTCATAAAGTATGGGAGCGTTAATAGGAAAATTCCTTTTCCCCAGTTTCTACTCTTCTAAATTCAACAATAATCAGTGATTCCTGATTTTCAAACTGTGTTCAATTTCTTAAAAACAAAAACAAAAAAAATTACCTTTTCAATCTTCCTTCAATGTAAAAGACTTAGGTCAATTTTGTGGTAGTGTAGACCCTTGTAGTATGTATATACATTCCCATTTGAAGTGTTTTGCCCTTATTTCATCTTTTCTTTGAATCACAGTCTAAGAAGAAGAACAACACTAGATCCCGTTATCCTCCTAATGTTCAACCTAGTGTTCACCTTGGAGATCCAGGCTTATAATAATCACTCTTCGAGTCCTTCATATTTAAAAATACTTTTATTTCTAAAGCTTCAACAGAACATTTTCTTGTGATTAGAACCAAGAAACCAGCAAAATCTAAAAGCATGTTTATCTTGTTTAATTTTGCTAGAACTTTACTCTACATGACAGCCAAATTATCTACTTCCCTTTATTTTTGAACAAATGAAAACAAAGAACAGATATTACCCATTTGAGCAATAGTAGTTTTACATCACATTTTAGCTCACAGTAACCCTAATGAATTCTCGTTATTGAAGTGATAGATGATCAATTTTTGAGTCAGAGAAGCAGTTCAAAACTAGTTCTTCTACTTTCAATTGCTTCCCTAAATCTCCATTAGGATCATTCAGACCTTCTTCTTTTTCCCCCTTCTCCTAGGAAGAAATGAGGGTTTTTTTGCACAAAATAATAATGCCATGCTTTATTCTAATAAAAGGAGTTTGCATTTTGGAAGCACGGGTATGATAATGATGGAGACTAAATTAAATATGCGCTACCCATGTAAATAGCCAGCATTTCTTCTGTAGTTTCCTAGCGCCATAAACTGAGCATTCACAAAGATGAGATTTCTCATGGCGCTGACAAAGTGAGGCTGAGCAACAGAAACTAGAAAAGCTCTAACAGCAGTGGGGCTTTATACACCACGAGTAATTTAAGATTAAAAATGTAGCTTTATCTCAGTGTGAGGCCAATGTTAATAACTAGTCCTATTCAAGGGAGGCTTCAAGAATTCTATAATTGAAAGTTGCCCAATTGTGCATGGACTAACCTAACTTTTGAGGAGCACAATTCATCTTCGTCAGTATTGCACTGAAATAACAAAGTTTCCAGAAAGCAGCAAGTGCCTTTGCTTTGTGTATTATCAACTTTGATGCCCTGAATGTGTTTCTGCTTTTGCAAATGATGGTACATGTAAATAGCATTCTGGCAGATTCTGATTACAAAATCAGGCAGGCAGAAAAATTCATTTATGGTTAAAAGAACAGCAAATGTTATAATACTCGATCTTCAGCAAAACAATGATCATTTTACCTACAGCTAACTTATCCGTTGTCATGGCACACATTTTTACAAGTTAATTTTTTATGCTTTTTTAGATTGATTCTTTTTACCAGAGCAATGTTTTTCAGCTATCTTCATTTATGTTCCATTTTCTGATTATTGAGATTTTGTCTGTTAAACTAATTATATTGGAACACCAAGTTCACCTAAAAAATGAGAAATTACAACTTCCATAATTGCATGTTTATATGAGTGATATGAAAACCTCCAGTCATGATCCATGGGTGTGTGTATTACAACAATTTCTTTCGACTTTTGACAGATATCCCAGAGGGAAAAAATAAAATAAAATAAGGTCTCCTTTATTGTTTCTCACAGTGAGATTCAGCTTTATGTCTACTTCTTTTTGATCTACTTGACCAAACGTAAGTCTGGACTCTAGACTCATTAAGGTGCAACTTGCAAACCTCCATCGAGAGGAAGTTAATAAGCATCTGCACTCATGGCATCATTTAATGTCTCCCCTTCAGTTATTTGAGATTATCCTGAGGCTAGTATTTGTCTGACAAACTTAGATTTATTAGGTATGCATGTCCAGAATTTACAATTTAATATCTTTTCTAATTTCACTGAGATAGGTCAACTTAAACATACAGGCTATTGTCCAACATTGTCACATTCATGTTCTTGAGCAAAAATTTCTCATGAGCTATTGAAATATAGCACGTAGGTTGGAATCTTGGCGTGATTGTTCGCCTGCCCATCTGTCATCATTATTTTGCCCATTCACATTGTGATATGCCAAGATGAACTGGAAACAGAAGCCAGCAAAGGTCTGAATGAGGGATCTAGCCTTCAGGACACACAACCAAACTTATTTTCCCGTGTAAAATGTTCCTAACAAAGAGCAAATTGGTGACCTCTTTTGAAAGGATTTTCCTAATGGTTGTCTTCCAAAAACAATCACTTGGATTTGTACTTTGGTTAGATTTATATCCCATAACCAGATTTATAACTTCTATTTTCAAGTCTTAGATTGTAATATGCCATAATTTTTGCAACATATTATTTATTTGTGTATTTATTATTTTATATTATTAATTGTGACCAGGGACAACTTAGGTTAGTATTTAGGAATATACAGTTTAGTAAGAGCATGAGACAGTCTGAAAGAAATACCTTAGCTCAAGGATTTCATGGAAAGAAGGTGAAAGATCAATATGAACGTGAGAAGGTAGTGGAGAGAGTAAAAAAATCTAAGGTCCAGAGATAGAACCAAATTAGGGACCAGAAGGTAAATTCAGGGGCCTCATTTCAGAGCAGGATAGCAAGCTTGGAGTAACCTGGATGAATTTTTCCAAACTGTATTTCCATTTTGGTGCTTTAAATGTGCAACGTTAAATAATCTGACATTGGCACTCCATGGAAGTAGATAGTTATCAATCGAATTTCTTCAAACCTTATAAAATTCTAGAAACAATGCTGCTTCAGGCACAGATAATTACACTGACCAAGTAACTGGACAACCTGGAGAAAAATTCTCCTCCTTTTCACGTTTGTCCCAGTAGCTTAAACAGTCTACATAATGCCAACTTCTGAGTCTATGTACAGTAGAAAGATGAAATATCCACAAATTCCCCCCCAGTTTTAGTACTTTGAAGGCCAATTCATAAAGGATTAAACTGTGAGAAAAACTTTCCTGGGGGCGGATACAAATTAGTGAGGATTTAGATTTTTCTTGAAGGTCAAGAGTCAAAATGACCATTTCACAAAGAAAAATTATATCCTTGTTGGTATTCTCCGTTATTTCCTATCCCTAGGTATATGCTGAAATGCTAAAATCTCCTCTTGCATTTACACAAAACTTGTATCAGGATTGCTTATTCTCAGCGGGAAAGATAAACTAGAGACAGAGGTAAAGGCTTTTTCTCTAGGGACTGCTTAACTTCAATTTAATGACAGGTCCTAATTTCTTCTGGACATTGCATGAAAGTAGATGTTATGGACTGAATATCTGTGTCCTCCAAAAACTCATACAGTGGGATCCTAACCCCCAGTGAGATGATTTTAGGAGGTGAGCCTTTGGTGAGGTGATTGGGACAGGACAGTGGAATCTTCATTAATGAATTTAGCACTCATTAAAAAAAATAATAATAACACCCAAAGAACTTCCTTGTCCTTTTCATCATATGAGGATGTAATATAAAGATGCCATCTATGAGCCAGGAAGCAGACCTTCACGAGACACCAATCTTGGATATTCAAACCTCCAAACTGTGAGAAATAAATTTAGGTTGTTTATAAGCCACTCAGTGTATGGTATTGTGTTAGAGCACCTCAAATGGGCAAATGATAATTTTCAGATACCTGTAGCAAACATGTTAAGTAAGGGAAATTAACTATGTATATTTACCCAACAAATGAATTTATGTGTGAGAGATGAATTATAAGTTTCCTTCCATAAGTTATGTGAGTGGGGTTCACAATTCTGTGTTCTGTGTTTCATAGTTTATAGGTCTTTCATGTTTTATTTTATTGATACTTTAAATTCCATCCTGTG
The DNA here is from genome assembly GCF_963455335.1 of Martes martes. NCBI lineage: Eukaryota > Metazoa > Chordata > Mammalia > Carnivora > Mustelidae > Martes > Martes martes. Next base: position 15,862,566 of record NC_137903.1, on the reverse strand, counting down.
AAATATTAGGCCACTATTTTAAGAAAGATAGAATCTGTTTATGGTTTGATTTCTCTCGTGCTGCAATATATGCTTTCACACCTTTAAAAATACACCATTCTACTTCATTTTCTGAAGAGTTAGAATTTATGATTATCTTCCATTGCAGGCAATGACTTCAATTTACAAGAAGTGTAATGGAGATTCTTTTTTTATTTTTCAAGACAAAAAAGACTCAGCCTTATTGTGTAGGTTTTGACTCCCTAGACAGCTTCACCAAGGTCAACAATCTTACATAAAAGTGAGATGTAGAGTCTTTTAAGATTTAAAACCCAAGTAGGTTGCATGATCACCATCAGAAGTAAACTATATTATTACAAAAAGCTCTATAGTGCATTAGTCAAATAATTATCTTTCTAATGGTTAGTATCTCTTCAATGTGCCATTTGTCATGACATTTATCTAATATAGTACTTTATGTGGATAATAATGAGGGAGAAATAAAAATACACATCTAAACTGTCCATAGAGGTAATTACGTTGTCAAATGTACAGGTAATGAGAAAGTTTTCTAACCTTTTGAAAGTTTTCTAAGTTTTTGTTTTTGTTTGTCAATTTTCTCAACAAACATTATTTTTGCAAGCCAAGTTCCACACACACACACAACACATCACAGAGACAATCCTGAGGATGTGTTTAGAAACATAAAATTTAAAAAGCCAATGTGAAATGATTGGTTGCTGAATGTAGGAAAATATTTTATTCTGTCTTAAAAGAAACAGATGTCTAATATTACAGGGGACAACATGTAACTGAAGCCAGTAGTCAGCAAAGTTTCCTATTATGTGATAACCCTGTGGCTTTATTAAGGTTAATTTCTTTTCCCAGAAATTAACCTTAACTATATATGGTCACTTCTGTAAATTGCCAGATACTGATAAGACCCCTCTACCCCAAGAATTTAAAAATAAGAAAAATCACATTGGCCACTGAACATTACAATATGGAAACAAAAGGTAATGACTCAGACTGTAGAAATCACTATTATGGGGACATGGTTGTACTTAGGGTTCATATGACTAGTACATACTTTTTCCAGTTGTGAGGCCAAGCACCTTGTAGTCATCACTTCCTCTTCCTATTATTTATATTTTACTTCCAGTCCTCCAACAAATTCTAAGAGCATTACCATCCAAATCTGTCATCGCCTCCATGGTCTCCATTCATTTTCAAGGTGTGAGTTTCCTTTGGTGAGATTGTTGCACCAGCCTCCTGACGGGTCTTTCTATTTCTGCCTAGTGTGTCTTCAGGCTGTTGTCCACACAGCAACCAGAGTGATACTGTTAAAATGTGCATTAGATCAAGTGATCTTCGTCTTGAACTCCCTCAAAGGCTCCTGAGTTATTCAGAGAAGTCAGTGTCTTTAGAATGACTTAAATGGCCCAGTAGAATCTTGCACTTTTCAAACTCTACTCATGCCCCATCACCAAATCCCATCTCATCTCCCGTTACTCATCTCTTTGCTCACTCTGTTCTGGCCACACTGCTTACTCTTGAGTATTCGAAAGGCCAGATCCTTTTTCAGGAGTACAGCCCTTTCTGTTCCTTTACCTGGAGCACTCTGCATCATTGAGTTTGTTGCCAGCCTTCCTCACTTTCTTTAGATCTTGATTCCATGCCCTCTTCTCAGTATAGGCTTCCCTAATGACCCTATTTAAAATGAGGTCACTGGGGCACCTGGGTGGCGGAGTCAGTAAAGTGGCTGCCTTCCCCACAGGGTCCTGGGGAGCCTGTTTCTCCCTCTCCATCTGCCCATGCCTCCCACAATCATAGTCTCTCTCTCTCTCCTCTTACTCTCAAATAAATAAATAAAATAAATAAATGAATGAATGAATGAATAACTAAATAAATAAATAAAATGATATCACTGATTACCCTTGACCTCTTCTCCCCAACACCCCAATTATTTTCTCGATTTATTTGCATTTACCATCTAACCTACCGCATAGTTTTATTTTGTTATCTGTACTTACCATCTGACCTACTACATAGTTTTATTTTGTTATCTGTTTCTCCACATTAGAAAGATCTATCAGAATAGATAGAGTTGTCTATTTTATTCACTGTGGTATCCCAGCACCAAGACAATGCTTTGTACAAGGAAGAAACTCTACTCTTATTTGCTGAATGAATAAATAAAGGAATGAATGAATCACAGAAGGAAGATTTATAAAGCAACAGATATGCAAATTTCCTGAAGATAAAATGTAGCTTCCATATCAAGACAAGCCCAAATTTAATAAATTCACATATGTGAAGATAGAATATATCAGAGAGAAGGGGAATAGGAAGCACGAACATGTAGGCATAAAGCATCCTGAACACAAAATTTATCAGTATTTTCTGCCTTGGAAAAGCCTTTGCAAAGGATTTCCAGCCTCACTGGTGATTTGGTCAGCTTGATATGTCAGGTTATCTTAACTTAATGCCATTAACATTAAATTCTCCTAATGAACTTCCTTGGCTTTCACCCATCAACCTCTGACTCTCCCTTAGGTCTGCTCATGGGTTAAAAATGATCACCTGGAGTGGGACTTAGGATTCAGATTTGACTTCCTATGTGATAAATACAGGGAGAGAATGCAGGTATGTGAAATCTGATGCATAGGTTCAGAGATTAATAAGCCTGATTCTTCTTTTATTTATTCCTTCATTCAATAACCACACTGATGGAGGATGCTCAACCATCCCAGTTCGTCCAGGACTGAGGAGGTTCTTGAGATATGGGACCGTCTCTGTTAAAACTAAGAAAGTCCTGGGCACCTGGGTGCCTCAGTGGGTTAAGCCTCTGCCTTTGGCTCAGGTCATGATCTCGGGGTCCTGGGATTGAGCCCCGCATTGGGCTCCCTGCTCAGCGGGAAGCTTGCTTCCCACCCCCCCGCCTCTGCCTGCCTCTCTGCCTACTTGTTATTTCTGTCTGTCAAATAAATAAACAAACAAACAAATAAATAAATAAAAAGAAAGTCCTATGGAGACCAAGACAAGTTGGTCATCCCAACTAGTACATGTCAGATGCTGTAATAAATGTTAGGAATAAAAATATGTTAATATTACATATTTCTTTCTTTGAATATCTGAGAAATCCCTTTATCTCCTACATTTGCCTATAGGCAATCGATTTTTATTTTCTCAAGCATATCAGTTAAATTCAACAGGTCTCTATAAACATTTTGGAACTAATAATCTATTTCCAATTGGAAAAAAATTAGAATTAGGGAAACAGTGCAATAAAAGTATGGTAAATTTAATTTGATATGGTGAGGATTTATTGAGCATACATCTATTTGTCAGACATGATTTGGGTGCTAGAAATACATATGATAAATTTTTAAAATATGAGCGGGGCTTAGCAGTCTCTAAATGGCTTCTTAGCTCCAGTTTAAATTGTCTGGGTCTTTTTCCAGGACATCTGCCCATCAGAACAGACTATCAAGGGGAAAAAAAAAATTCTCATTAAATATGTAACCTACCCTTCATGCCTTGTGGGAGCCAGGAGAATCAGCCATTATCTGTTTTTCCTAGCATCCAACCAAAAGGTCTAATTTCTCTAATTCTAGAAGCAATTACAGAACTATAATTGACTGCATCCATTTATTTCAGAGAGCAAGAGAGAGTTACTTTTATTATAAGCATTAAAGAGTAAAATCACCTACAGAGACAATCTCACACTATGGAAACCGATTCACACACTGCAGTTCCAGCCCAACATCAGAAACTCTGTTTCTTTGGCTGTGTGTAGGTTTCTTTAGTCTCTGCTGCAGCTGATTTAAGAAGTTCTATTACTACCATGAGTCCTGTCTGGGCTTTGCTGAAAATCAACTTTGTTCAGCAGCATTAGTTCCCCATTATCTTTTGGAGAGGCATGAGAGCCAGGGTCTAAACAAAAAAGAAAGACCATCACATGTCTTTATTTATCCCAGCACTTAAAGACTTGAAAATGTCTTTCTCAGCAACAAATCTATAACAACAGTCTTTGGGTAGGAACTGTAGCTTTTCTTTAGATCTGGAGAGAAACGTGCTTATGCAGTCTTCTGTTAGAAATTCTCCATCCCACACATTATTAGAGACAACCTGGTGATAAGTCTTCAAAGCTAATACACTAGTAGCTGTATATTAAGTTTTCCCTCAGTCCTTTCTTCAAATACTGTTTCCAATTGTGACTGTCACTTTTCCCGTGCCTCCCTGGAGAAGGTTTCAGTCAGCAAATTTAAGGGCTAGTCACCATGGTGATGCTAGTATGTTACATAGACTAATTTGAATCTTCAGTCAAAAATGGGGCAAAGCGACAGCAAGATAGAAAGCATTTTGAGAGTTACGGAATTTAAATAACATTTAATGTTCCAAGGAACCCCCTCAAACAAACAAACGGTCCACAGTGAAACTTTCGTCGTCACTCCACTCATCAGGGCTTTACACTGGATATCTCAAAGTTCTTAAACTCTACATGTCAAAGATGAAACTCATTGTGACCATCCCTCAATGAGCTCTTTCTTCTTCTACATTCCCGCTGCATTCCAATTAATGGAGCTACAAACCATTTATACCGTGGGCCTAGGAGCTATTACCAATTCCTCCATTGTCACCACTTTCGCACAATTACTCACCAGTGAGCTCCACCAGGCAATGCATAGAGACGGGAGAGACTGTCCACTGAGACTTTAAATTCACTGTCAGTTCATGTATCTATTAAACAAGCAACAAACAGTGCAAAGGTTATATGCAACTAAACTTAAACCCATGACTCAACTGCCCAATGGCTTCCTTAATTTCTCCCAGAGTTATGTCAGGAGAGTGGCAGTCAGGGCAGGTTACATTGAAAAAAAAAATTTTTTTTTTAATCCATCATTTGAAGAGCCCAGATTTGAGGGATGTGTATCTCTTGGAGTATTTGGCAAAGGTGGGAGCCATGACAATACTGAGGGTTCACCATACTGTGGTATAAAGAAGTGTACCCTGGTTCCATTCACATAATCGCAGGGTATTTGCCATCCTGCACCATCGGGTCTCCTGAGCTGTCAGCTCCGCAGATGGGTCCATGACCCACCATCACCCCAAGGCTGTCTACTCTGGCCTATTGCCTCCTATCCCTTCCCACCGCCACGGCTTCGGCTCAGGCTCTGACCATGTCTTACGCCTCAGGCTCACCTCACCGTACCCCATCATCTGCAGGGCAGCAATTAGCTTCCTAAAATGCAGGCACCTACCCACCACCTGCAGGTTCAAAGCACTTTATGACCCCTTGACAAATCAAGTCCAAACTCCTCACTGTGTTACAAAAGGCCTTTTGGGCCCTAGCCCCTGAAGTTTTTCTCTGATTACTTCCCTGATTATTTCCCACCACTGTCTCACGCAACATCTCCTTTCCAGCAAATGCCCATATCGCAGGTCTGTGGCTGTGGCCACAGATGTGGCTCTGTTCCTGCCTTTGTACGCGGTGTCCTCGCTCATGCCTTTGTTATTCAATGGTCACGTATTTACAGCCAGTTCTATGCCCAGCTGCTAGGGCTCTGAGGATCCAAAGTCGGGTAAGACATGCTTTTCTGCAAAAAAAAAAAAAAAAAAAAAAAAAAAAAATCTGGTATTTGGGAGAAATTCTAACATATAAATCAACAGACATGATAGAAAATGATAAATTTTTAATAAGGTCATATAAAAATTATTATAGGAGCCCAGAGGAACATTCACTAAAAGGATGATGGGAGGAGGGCAGACACTGAAGATTTCTTGATATTTTTGTTAAATTTTTACAGAATTTGTACATCATACAGTTGCTGGGAGCTCTCCTGTGTAGATCGCCTCCCTCACTTCTAGGCTGATAGAAGGAAGCCCCATTTTCTAGTCTAGGGGGATTAGTGAATGGTTTGGATCTCTCAAAAGAGGTTTTTGTTTTTCTCTGTTGGGATTTGGCAAAGCCTCAGAACACAGGGGGGGGAAAAAGAAATTAAAAAACCTTGCAGGGCACCTGGGTGGCTCAGTTGTTAAGCGTCTGCGTTTGGCTCTGGTCGTGATCCCAGGGTTCTGGGATCGAGCCCCACATTGGGCTCCCTACTCCACGGGAGGCCTGCTTCTCCCTCTCCCACTCCTCCTGCTTGTGTTCCCTCTTTCGCTGTGTCTCTCACTGTCAAATAAATAAAATATTTTTTAAAAAATGACCAATGGGTATCACAGGAAAACCTTTCATGATGGCAAAATAGAGTCATGGAAGAGTCTCAGCTCTCATCACTGGTAAACACGGGGGCTGATTTAGCTATCATGTGAAGGACAATTGTGTTGTGTCTTATTTTGTCCAGGTAACAGAATACCACAGACTTGGTGGCTTAGAGCAAATTTATGTCTCACAGTTCTGGAGGTTGGAGATCGGAAGGCAGGGTGACAGAGTGACAGAATGGTCAAGTTTCGGTGAAGGTCCTCTTTGGGGTCTCAGGCTACTGACTTCTTGCTATGCCTTCACATGGTGGAAGGGGGAAAGGACCCCTGAGGGTTCTCTTCTGTAAGAGCACTAATCTCACTCACAAGGGCTCCACTCCCATGGCCTCAGCCCTTCCCAGAGACCCCAACGCCTAAGACCACCACACTGGACATTAGGTTCCAACATAAAAATTTGTGGGGGGACACAAATATGCAGACCATAGCATGTGGGGTAGAATGAAAGTTATCTTTGTATTAACTGCATAACCCTTCACGTGTTACTTTCAGATCTTGACTCATCTTGGCTGTGTTCCAGCCTTCTCCAGCCATGTTCTCTTATCAGCTTTTACTCCCAACTACCCACCTGAACAATGCCAACCAAACTGACCTGGGAATCTTTCTTCCTAAGTAGGCACCCAATGATAATGGATGGAAGGACGGACGGATGGATGTTTGAATAGGTAGTATGCATGCAGGAACATTTATGGGACAGTCTCTGTTCTACTTTCTTCTGCTTTACCAGTCCTTATTATTTCTGGGGTAATAGATAACTGAATAAATGCAGAAAGGAAATCAATAGGGGAAATGTATATAAACAATTATTGAAACCTCGGTTTTATGTTCCTTTCTTCCCTGGAGAGTGTCTATGACTCCTTCAAGACCCAGTTTAATAATCTCTCATCTATGAAGTCCCCCTGACTCCCTGCTGATTTCATCATTCCCTCTTCTATAATAAAACCAAATTTGGTAAGCACTTATAGCTGTAGTTGCCACAGTATTATTTTTCTCGAGTCCCACTAGACTATGGGCACCTAAGAACTGCAGCTTATATAACTATAGGTTTTCTCATCCTATAGTCATAATAGCATAGGGTCCTTTTATTAGTCTGACGTTGCTAGGGGAGACTTTGTTCTAGACAATAATCTTTGATATCTGAAATAATTAGAATCATGTTTATATTTCTAAATCATTACTACTCTTTTTTTTTTCTTTTTTTTTTTTTTTTTTAACTGCTCTATCTTCTTAATCAGAGTATACTGAACTTAATTTTGGACCCATGTTTATTATTTAGAACTGTTGCTACAAATGCATTACTGAGGTCTATTAAAGTACGGAATCATGCTTTCTTGCATTTTTTCCAAATATTTTAGTTGTTCCCTATAGTATCAGGCAGCAAGATCATGGGCACTGCCACCACTGCTGGGAGCAGGGGACAGCTTCCCAAAAGCTGCTCCTGAAACTGCCAGGGTCTCTGGTACCAGCTACGGGATCCATGCAGTTACTGGGGGCTGGGGCATAGCCACTGCTGTCAGGGGCACCAGGGTCGATGGGATCATTGGCATCACGGCTGTTGGCACCAAGACTGTCCGGGTCCTGAGGCCGCTACTGCTCCTGGAACCACTGGGGTCACCAGCACCATCACTGTCACCACTCTGCAGGTCTTGCCCTTGATCTCCCAGTTTCGCCACCTCCATGAAGTCCAATCCACCCACCCTCAGATGTACAGATGTGTGGCTCTGTTGGGTCATGGATGTCCTAGTGGTTGTAGACTGAAGGAGATAGTCAAAGGGAATGACTTATGCTACCATGATGCTGATGTCACTCCAAAAGGGACTTTCTGACAAGTAAATTACATGGCATTAAGACTTGCATTTTTGCTCCTCAAAGACGTGAGAAAGCACTAATAGTTATCCTTCAGCCTTACATCTCTGACTCTATTCTGGATGAGTGAAGCCCTTCCAAAAAGTGAGGCCTGCAAATGGAGAGCGTGCACTTAGATGTGATCATCAACAAGGAAGATAAAATAAAAAGTAATAAAGAGATAAACAAACAGTAAAAACTAGCCCAAAACTTTCCCACTGATAAAACTATTTAGAAAAAAATGTTAATTATTGGAACTTGAAGCAACAGATATAATCTGTTTAAAGCCTTGCATCTTTGGGGCACCTGGGTGGTTCAGTGGGTTAAGCCTCTGCCTTCGGCTCAGGTCATAATCTTGGGGTCCTGGGATCGAGCCCCACATCGGGCTCTCTGCTCAGTGGGGAGCCTGCTCCCCCCTCTCTCTCTCTGCCTGCCTCTCTGCGTACTTGTGATCTCTGTCTGGCAAATAAATAAATCAAATCTTTAAAAAAAAAATAAAGCCTTGCATCTTTGACCCAAATTTATTCAATTAATTTGCATCTAAAATAGTAACCTTTCAATGGTGGGGTGTGTGTGTGTGTGTGTGTGTGTGCGCTCTCAAATGGCAAGTACATATGTGTAATCAAGCAAACCTTCTGCTGCCCTGTTGAGATAGGAATCAGTGAAAAGGAGCAGATGTGGGAAATGCTGAGGGCAAGTAGCAAGCGTGTATGCCTACAAATTTAGCAGAATCCTTGCTGCAGAAAACAGTATAATTTTTCTTCAATTCATTAAACATTATTAGAAATTATCTTTTTACATCAGAGGAGACATTTGTTTCATGATCTGTTGAACAACTTCTACGAGAGATTTAAACTTATTAAGTTTTCTTAATTCCCATTAAATTAATTCAAAGTTTAAGCTGCAAAATGCTCAGATATTTGTCCAGAGCTTTTTCCCAGTACAAAACAAAATGCCAGTTTATTGTCTAGCAAACATATTCTAATTTGCACCGAAGCATAGTACACACAAAAATCATGATGCAGCATAACAAAAATCATCAGCTATTTCCAGAGTACTTTGAGCATAAATTGATACGTTTTGTGCTTGGTATTGGATATATCGAATTTTCTTAATAGGAACTGGTCTATGTGGAGATTTTCCCTAGAACTAAAATTTAATCCTGTTTTACAAACTATAGACATGGCTTCTCCTCATTAGTACAATTAAGAATAAATCTATATGGTAGTTTAACTGTGATTCATAATTTAAGAGAATAGCAGATTGTTCAGAACTTAATATTTTATCACTATAATTTTATTGTTGCCATTTGTAACAAAGTAGAATTTCTATAAAAACTGAATGCACATTTGTCAACACTTAACAAATAAGCTAGCTGCCTAAAATTTACAGTAACACCTGAAGAAATTAAAAATCAGCAGGTATTTCAACAATCACCAAAAAATAAAGCTACCCTGCAACTAATCATCACTAAGAGGGAGAGGGATTGCTTATGTTGGATTTTTATTTGTGTATAATTTCAGTAAATGTTACGGAACGCTTTATGATATTTGCCTGTCACTTTTATTCCTATTTTTACTGGTTTTTTTCTTTATTCTTTGATGGTATATTGACCTCGTGTAATAGAATCTGCAATCATGTTGCCTTATTTTGATATTCCATATGGCATTTGTTTGTTTGCTTTATCTAGAGCCTTTAAAGTACTTTTCAAAGTAGAGTCCATGAACTAGAAGGGTTAGATGACCTGAAAGCTTCTTAGGGACATAGAATCCCAGGCCCAGTGGATCAGAATCTAGTCTTTTACAAGACCGCTGGGTGACGTCTATGCACATTATAAAGGAGCACTATCCTAGGGCATAGAATTCATGTGCATATTATCGGACTTTGTAACATGAACATTCAATCTAGAGCCGGGGAACTGTTGCAACTGAATTTCTAAATTGGGAGAAAAGAATTACATCAAAATTGTGCTAAATTAGGGGCACCTGGGTGGCTCAGTGGGTTAAGCCTCTGCCTTCCGCTCAGGTCATGATCTCAGGGTCCTGGGATTGAGCCCCACATCGGGCTCTCTGCTCACCAAGGAGCCTGCTTCCCCCCCCCCACCCCACTCTGCCTGCCTCTCTGCCCACTTGTGATCTCTGTTTGTCAAATAAATAAATAAACAATCTAAAAAAAAATTGTGCTAACTTAGCTATGTTGATGTCTACAAACTTACATCCCTTCAATGTTTTTTCTTTTCTTTTCTTTTTTTTTTTAACAATAAATAAACATAAGTGAGCAAGAAAAAGTTAAGGCTAGTGGGGCATCAAACTTCTTTCTCCAAGTGTTATTTAGAGTATTTTGCAGAATCTTCATTCAATCAACAGTGCCAGGCTCTGTGACTATAAGAAACCAAAAATTTCATAGACACAGTCATGGCCCTCAGATAGGTTATGTTCTGGCGGGAGATATGGATCAATAAGCAGGTATGTATAATAAAATTTAAAATCACACCCAGTATGAGTGTGCACAGCGAGATACGTTATTCTGAAATACCAATCATTTCTCCGACATTCCCATCCACACTGTGTCAGGGAGAATTCAGAACCCTCTTTCTATTGTTTTTTTTTTCTCTTTGTAAGTCACTTTTATTGTTGTTATCAACTAGACTCCAAGGAATTAAAAATGAAGGCTAGTAAGGGGAGCGGATCAATAGATCCCACTAACTCAACAGATTTCAAAGAGAACAGAGAAGGGACAGGACCTCCAACAATCTTTCAGTCTTCACGTGGGAAACAGGGAGAAGTAATCAGAGATGGTGTAATCAGAGAGACAGACATAGGATGTCTGGACAGAGAGACAAGGAAAGGAGAGTAGTCAGTAGAAGACCCTTGGAACACCCTTCATACTCAACACCTGCAACCGAGCAGAAGGCAAAACCTACAGAACAGTTGAGCTGATCTTCCAGTAGCTTTCTGGGTGAGACCCCATCAGCAGCAGCTACCAGTGAGTGACCCTAAGTTTGGCTGAGCAGCATGCTGCCATCTCCCTTTTAATGGTCCAACATCACCATGCCACACAACAACAAAATAAATTTTAAAAAGATGGGTCACTTAACACCCACACAGCGGACAACGAAAGTGGTCAGGGGAAAGCCCCTTGACCTGGTTTGAGGTAGGACTGAACAATGTATGTGTTTACTGTGTCAGGTATGGGTATCATATTGCATTTTATACTCCTTCCAACCCTATAATATAGGTGTTATTATTATTATTAGCCTTGTTGAAAAATGAAGAAACCATTGCTCAGAAAAATTAAGTGGCTTGCTAAAGAAAACACGGAACTCAAATATAGCAAATGGGAGGCTCAGGATCTGTCTGATTCCATAACAGTGTTGTTAACTTCCATGGTATAGACGTAAATCATGAGAGACAGGTGCACATCAGTATTGGGAAATTATTATGCAGAAAGTTTATCTAATTTTGACTTGGGAAGAGAGAAGAAACATGCTGGTAGAGCTGAAATCTATGCTCAGTCTTCAAGATAAGGAGGTCACTGAGGCAGAGACAGGATATTCTAACAAATAGAGTTTGAAGCATGAAGGCAAGCTCTAAGGTGGGACACACCCTGGCACATGGGGATGGAGGGTGGAGTAGAGGGCAGTGGGTAGGGGGAACTGGAGTGAGGAGGCTGGAGACATGAGGGCTGGGAGCAGTCTTCTACTGTGAACTTCACTCATTTCATAAGAAATATGAACTGAAGTTTTTTACCCAAGGAAATAAACCAGACAAAAATTAACTGCTTCAAATAAACCCATATGACTTCAGAGCCATAATAATTAGAATATAATATTGGAGATGAAATATGGTTCTAAAGAGCACCTTGTGTATAGCCATTATTGTATCATTAACCACTGAGTGGTTTCATTATTTACTGATCCCAACCCAACTGTTCTCCAAAGTAAATGTTTTCAAGGCTGTCCTAATACTTGGTACATTAAAGGATATGTTAGCTGGACTGAATAAAAATACTAAATGTTCAAAAACAGACATTTTTCAGAAAAGGAAACATGAATGGCCTTAACTATATGAAAATACGCTTAACCTCCCAGGACCCTGAGATCACAACCTGAACTGAAATCAGGAGTCAGACACTTAACCAACTGAGCCATCCAGGCACCCCAATATATAATGAATTTTAAAAATAAAGGTACTGCATATATGAAAAAAGAACAAGTTACTACACCAAAGATAAAATGAAAAAACAAGACAGAACTTTGGAAATACCTCCTTTCCTTGTTGTCTCCCTGTCCAGACCTGTTACCTCTGTCTCTCTGGTTACAAATCACACGCACCTTCTCGCTTTTTCCCATGTGGAGGCTAAAAGACTGTGGGAGGCCCTTAACCTCATAAATGGCCATAACCAGAAGACGATACGTTTAACCTCTTGCTTCACAATAAGAAAAGTATAAATACAAACTAAGAGTGAAGTAGGGTACTCTTTTACCCAATCAAACAGTAAAAGTCATAACGTCATGTCTTGCTGGTGGCCAATTTGACAAAATCTGTCCACAATCAAAATTCATATATCCCTTGATATATGAATGTGTGAATGACACATATTTAAGAATCTCCATCTCATCATGACTTTCCCTCTGCCATATGTTCAATCCCTTGCTTTCTGGATCCCTCTGTGCCGTCATCTTCTCCTCCTCCTCCTCCTCCTCCTTCTTCTTCTTCTTTAATTTTCTCATCTTGTAGCAAGCCTCCAGATAATCCTAGGATAAAAAGGATTTTTTTTTTTTATTCCTTACATGTTTTAAATGCCTTTGTTCTAGGATTACAATTGTATTAATTTGGCTGGGTATAGAATTCTAAGTTGTGAGTAATTGTCCTTCATCTTTCAGTTTCCAGGATTAAAATTAAAAAGTCCAAAACCTTGTAGATCTGTTTTTCTCTTCTAAAAAAGTTTCAGACTCTCTTCTCTTTTTTCCTTATCTTCTGGAGAAATTTCACAACGATGCACTGCTGTTTTCGTTTCATTCTTTTTAAACTCATATGTCAATATTCAGTGAGCCATTTCAGTATGAAAGCTTTAGTTCTGGAGAATGTTTTTGTGTTTTTTCCTTAATAGTTTCTCCCCCTCTGTGATCTCTATGCTTCTTCTCTGGACATTCTTTCAGTTGCATGTGAAACAACCAGGAATGATTTAAGTTCTAGTCTCTCCCTCCTCTTTTTCTTATTACTAAAAATACCACACCGTTCTAACCTTGTTGAATTTATTAGCTCATTTAATTCTCACAAGAATACTGTAAAGAATATTTACTGGGCACGCTTGGGTGGATTAGTCAGTGAAGTGACTGGCTCTTGATTTGGGCTCAGGTCATGATCTCAGGATGTGGGTTGGAGACCTGCACTGGGATCCATACTCAGTGCAGAGTCTGCTGGAGATTCTTTCTTTCTCTCCCCCTCTTCCCCCACCCCCCGCCCCACCACTCACTCTCTAAATAAATACATAAATAAATATATTTTTTTAAAAAGAATATTTACTATTGTCTCACTGTATGGGTAAAGAAACTGAGGAAGAGAGATGGTAGATAATTAGCCTAAAATTTTACAGCTAGTACGTAGCAGAGTTAGCTCTGACCATTTTTCCTCTTTGAGAAGAAATAGCTTCAACTCACTTTACAAATCCTCAGTTGATATTTTTTTCTGTTATAATATTGTATTGACTTCCAAAGTTTTGTCTTGTTCTTTCATTTTTTCTTTTGTGTGGTGACTTGTTGTTCTCTCATGTATCTTTTTTATTTTTAAAATTCTTTTTTTTTTTTAAAGATTTATTTATTTATTTATTTGTCAGAGAGAGAGAGAGAGAGAGGAGCGAGAGTGAGCACAAGCAGACAGAGTGGCAGGCAGAGGGAGAAGCAGGCTCCCTGCCAAGCAAGGAGCCCGATGTGGGACTCGATCCCAGGACGCTGGGATCATGACCTGAGCTGAAGACAGCTGCTCAACCAACTGAGCCACCCAGGCGCCCCTAAAATTCATTTTAAATTGGAGAAACTGAGTGGCTCAGTTGGTTAAGTGCCTGAGTCTTGATTTCAGTTCAGGTCATTATCTCAGGGTCCTGGGATCAAGCCCCACATCAGGCTCCATGCTCAGTGTGGAGTCTGCTTGGGATTCTCTCTTCCCTTCTCCCTCTGCCCTAACCCCCAATCATGCTCTTGCACACGCTCGCTCTCTCTCTCTCTCTCTCTCTCTTTCTCTAAAATAAATAAATAAAATCTTTTAAAGAAATTCATTATAGATTTTGGAGTGTCTGGCTCTTTACAAACTATTTTTGTGAATTTCACGTTCTCATTTTTTTTTTCTTTTTGTTTTTGTTTCTTTCACATTAAAGTTTTCTTCAACTGCTTAGTGGCAATGAATGAAGCACTGGAGACAGAGTGGCAGCTCTTTGCATAGTGATAAGATTTGTTGACTGATGGGCCTCACTCTAGTATAGTAGCTCCCAGCTTTGGCTGCTGGGTACTTTAAAACATACTGGTATTTCAGCCTTTCCCCAGATATATTGATTTGTTGGATTTGCAATGAGACACAGACTTCAGAATACTTAAAATTTCCCCAGGGAGATTCTAATATGCGGACAAGTTTGAAAATGACTAATCTTGGAGGAACTGTTAATATCATTTGGGGCTAGTTATTTTATTTGGGGAGAAGATTTACCGTCTCCTTGGATTGGGAGTTGAGGTAAGACACAGGACAAGAATATCAGTAAGATGTCCACATGCAGGGGCGCCTGGGTGGCTCAGGGGGTTAAGCCTCTGCTTTCAGCTTAGGTCATGATCTTGGGGTCCTGGGATCGAGCCCCACAGTGGGCTCTCCGCTCAGCAGGGAACCCGCTTCCCCCTCTCTCTCTCTGCCTGCCTCTCCACTTACTTGTGATCTCTGTCAAATAAATAAATAAAATCTTTTAAAAAAAAATGTCCACATGCAGGCATAAAGTTGGGGAAAGCAGTGAGATGGGCTTTTGTTATGTGAGTCAACTTACAAAATCTTACACTTTTAATAGGGAGTCCCACTTCCATCCTCAAGTGTCCAGTGTCCCAAGTGCAGAAAACCTATAATTTCACCTCTCCAGAAAGTCTCCAGTCTTCTGCCAATGAGAAAAATGGAGTCACTTGACTGTGGAAAGTTGGGGAGAAAACCTGGAAAGTTTGGAAACATACCATGGGGGCACCTGGATGGCTCAGTCAGTTGAGCAGTCAACTCTTGGTTTCAGCTCAGGTCATGATCCCAGGGTCCTGGGATTGAGGCCTTCTATGGGCTCTGCCCTCAGTAGGGAGTCTGCTTGAGAATTCTCTCTCTCCCTCTTTCTCTGTCCCTCCCCCCCACTCGCTCATGCTCTCTCTCTCTCTTTCTCTCTCTAAAATAAATAAGCAGACTTTAAAAAAATACCATGAATCTCAGTTTTAGATTGGGTATCTGATCGTTCACATTTTAGAATCTTTCTGGGATTTTGTACTTCACCAGGGGAAATTTGCTCATTTCTAGGTTGCCCCCACCCCCTACAACACAAAACCAAACTTCTCTTTTTTGTTGACTCTATTACCATGCATCATCTCCATTTCAGTTCCCAGAAGGTTGACTTCTTTTATCAACTAATCTGTCTTTGTCATTTTTTTTTTTTGGTCTTAGAGTATTTATGCCTTTTTCCTTCTTTATTATAATTTTTGAAAGGTTTTAGATAAAATCTAAATGCTTAATCATGAACCTCCCGGTTACAGGTTCTAAATCCAACAAGCAATGATTGATGAAGAAGGTGAGCATCAAAGCCACGAGATAACATCAAAATATGCAAGAAGAGAGCAAGTAGACTAGAGAAACTTTGTTGATATTTCATCTGTATTTAAGCCACAAGAAAAGATTTTAAGGAGCTGTAGTTCCAATAAGACCAGCACATGTGGTTCCTCTATTGCCCTGGGATAACAGTTCTTCCAGTTTGACGAGTGGTAGACTATTTTATAAATAGTTTGTTAGAACATTTCTTTACATGTTTGCCTCAACCTCTTAATAGACTGTGGATTTCTCAGTTTTGCTTGAAGCGCCTAATAAAGCACATGATACCTAGAGGATGGCCAATTAATTTTTCCAGAGAAAACAAGGAAGGAAGGAGGCAAAAGAAGGAGAGAGTGAGGAGGAAAAGGTGATACCTGTTCTGAGTCACTTATTTGAGATCTAGAGACACCTGCCCCAATGAGACTGCAGGTTTGACTGGACCCACTGTTATTGCAGGTTTACTATGTGCTAATCACTATGTATTACACTTTACACATATTCTCTTAGATTGCTCGATAACCCTAAAAGATAGGAGATATCATTCCTAGGTGCAAGCCTAGAAAACTGAGGTTCTGAGAGAACAAATAAGTTGTCCAAACTCACAGTGTTAAAATGGGCTTGGAATATACTGTTTTTCCTGACCCCCCCCCCCCAAGCCTATGCTGAGAATCCAATGCTATACCAACTCGTAAATCAGGAATGAAACTCAGTTCAATAGAGTTGTCTTTCCTCCATAGGCAGAGTCATCCTGCATATGAAGAATGTCGCACAGCATGGAAATCAGCTTGTGGAAAGGAGGATTAACATCATTTGCAGGACCATTTGTTCATTAGTTCTTTTTTAATGACCCTCACATACTGACCAGATCTACTTAAATATAATAGCCCTGTAGAAACAGACTCTATCTAACCCAAAATCCTTCTACTCCAATTTAAACCCGTCTCTTCTTCTTTTATCCTCAAGAGAAAAAGGAAATATCTGATCATCTTTCTTTTAATAAGACTGCTGCACTTCTGAAAAATTGTAATTTATAGTGTCCCTTACACAGTAGCGACAAAAAAAAAAAAAAAGGAAAACTCACTGTACTCAGCATTGACCAGCCTCTTATTATTTATGTATTCATTCTTTATTGGATTTATACAGTATCTTTCCCCTGAAGAGCTCAAGGTTCTCTTCGAGAACTTTGAAGCAGCAAATATTATCTCAATGTAATGAGCCTGACTCTATCTCCTACGGAAAGAAAGCAGAATGTCATAAATTTAGCCAGAAAAGGGTCACTAATCTGCAACAAGCCAGGCCCAGTTTTAAATACAAAGCACCCAAAAAGGGGGCATGGCCACTGGGAATAGGAGCAGAGCCAGAAGGGGAGTTTTCCCTGAAAGGCGTCCATGTAAAAGAGGATCATCAGTTTCTCTTGCCCATGAAGCTCATCTCTTGCAATGTCTGTGGGGAAGAATGTGAATGGGAGACCCCATGGGTGGAACGAAGTAGCAATGGGGGGGAGAAGAAACAATGTGGGAAGGGCAGTGTTTCCAGGAAAGAGCAGAGAGGAGGGTACCAGGGGATGGAGTTTACAGCACATCCTGACCTGGAAGTTATCCCTGCGGTTTTCTATGATTTAAATACAATTACCAATGGCCATGGTGATAAACCACCTGAGAATGATGCTTTTTTTAAGTGTATTTTTTTTACACAAGCTCTATTTAAACCTACTGTGATGGTAAAGAAATTAAATAGATTGTACAGTTAAGTTAAGATCATAAGTTAAGAAAAACGCCCACCTGTGAAGAATTTCATTGTTAATGTGTGTGCACTTTGTTAGGAGTTTCAGCAACCCAGATACAAAAGCATAGATTTTTCTCCTTTTTTTTTTTTTTCCCTCTATTGTCCAGAGCATTGGAGTCTATTTTATGGGATTCATATACTCTGAGCAAACAGACTACCTTATCAGACCCAAGATCTTCAGTCCTTTGTTCCTGATTCTGTGTTGCACCCAGTGCGGTTTTTCTGAAGAATCCAAGATTAAAGGGTAGAACACCCAGTCAAAACGCCCCTATCAATAGACACTATTTTTTAAAAAATCAAGGTGATATAACTCCTTAATAAGAAAATCTTTTTCCATTGTCTCAGGGAGAGTACTATCAGAGTTGGAGGGAATATTTTATAAAGCTACCTGGAAAGAAGCAATGGGGTGAGGCCTGCAGTGACATGCTTGAGTAATAAAAGACAGTCATGAGATATCTTTCTGGGAAGAGTGAGTCTTGTCTTAGCAGGACAAAGCTTTTACTTTAATGATTATTGTTGCTCAGAACTACAGAAAAAGAAGACAATTTCCCTCCTTACTCTTGTCCCAGCAGCACCATATGGAGGTGAAGAAATTAAGCTCTAGACTCATAACAGACCTGGTTTTGCTACCAAGGCCTTCCTCCTTAGTTGCTGGATGACTTTATAAAGTCACTCAAATTCTTCGAGCCTCAGTCCTACCAATAGGAAATGAGACGAGTAATAATATCAGTTTTATTAAATGTTTGTCTCGATTCAATGGAAGAATGCACACACAGTGGTTGATAGAAGGCATGATTACCTAGCCTATCGGCACTCTACAAACATTAGCCTTTATCAGCATCTTCAATATTATATTATTATAGATTCAAATTTTATCTACCACCCTTATTAAAGATAAGAAATAACCACATTGACCTCTTACCATTTCCTAAACATAAACTCTCTCCAATTTTTTAATCATTTTTCTCCTCAATACAAAAACTTGATTTTTCATAATAATTACTATTTATTTCAGTTGTTATTTGACTCCCCCACTTTAAGATAAGCACCAAGGGGACAGGTCTGTATTGCTTATCCTCTATCAGCAGCCAGGAACATTGCGAGTACTAATACAAGTCCAATGAATGGGAGGGATAGGCTTGGCACATAGTACACACTACGTAAATCTTTATTTTGATAGATATGGATATAAACAAATGTGTAGGTCCAAAGAATGGTTGGAAACAACCCTCTTTCTGTGTGTCAGTGCCTGCTGTGCTATATGGGCCCTTTCTTATACAGCAGGGAACACAGTGAGTGGCAGCTGCTTTATTACTGATGGAGAACTGGTTAATGAATTATGACTGTTTAGCATAACAGAGAGGTGAGTAGATTTGAAGAGGGCCAGGTTGATCCAGCAGAGTGATTTAAATGTTAGAAAATAGGATTTAGGATGAGAGGCTGAGGGAATTGGGGTTATTTAGCCTGGAGATGAATATGGGAGAATGTTATACAGAAGACGAAGACCAGCTGTTCTCCATTTTTAAAGACTAATCCATGTAATGAAATGCAGGAGGTGATGTGTTAAAATAAATTCACCAAGGGACTGAGGATTCTTTAAACATACACTTATGTTACGACTTTGGGGAACTCTCAAATTTAAATTATACTAGAGAATTATAGTTGGGAAAAAAATCACAATGGAAATAGCTATAATTAGTCAAAATACAAAATATGCAAACAAACCCGACTACCTGAATTGTATGGGTAGCCCTCACTTAATAAATTTGTTGTACACTTATTATTTCCAGGATAATTATTTAAGTTCAGTAAAATTTTGATTCAAATAAGACTCATCACGGGATTTTTTTCCCAGGAAATAAACTAATCTAGACTTTTATGGGTAAAAGAAATATGCAAGATAATTAATAGCATAAAATTTTATATAATCTTGATTCAGTAATAAAAGTACTAGGATTTGATGATCTGGAATAATCATCTAACTTTCATCTCACTTTATGTAATTTACTTTACAAAACATGTCAGTTTATCACATTGTGAATGCATTAAAACAAATCATGATTTCAAAATGTATCATTTTATGAATCTCTTAGTAAGGAATTATTTTACAACTTAAAAAGTAATCTTCATATGAACAATTCTGACGCTATATATTTAATGACTATTTTAGAGTTAACAGACCTGTACAAGAAATATATGTTCTAATTTTACTCAAAGGATGGAATTTTGCCTTAGTCACTTTTTTCATGGGACTTTCTTCCCTCACTGTGGGTTTTAGAGTTTGCCTATGGAAAGGAATCAGATTTCGTTAGATATTTTTTGAAAATAATTACTTCCACATGTTGGGTATGTACTGAATATAAGCACCGTATATGTTTCTATGTCTCACAACAGTCCTTAAAATCAAGACTACTGCAGTGATTTTCTAGGTGAAGAAAATCTAGTGGGTGGCATTGTTGGCATTCCGTCGGAAGATGTGGGACTCTAGAACATAGGCTCACCACTTCCGAAAGTGTTTATGAAAAATAATCACACAAACAAGTAACAGTGATCTGGGGAATTCTAAATAATACGTTCTATAAATCTGGAATTCAAACTGTAGGCAACAGACTTCCCGAGCTGTTTGTTACAGCATAGTGGTTAAGACTATGAGCTTTAGGAACGCCTGGCTGGCTCAGTCAGTGAAGCGGCTGCCTTTGGTGTAGGTCATGATCCCAGGGTCCTGGGATTGAGCCCCACGTGGGGGTTCTCTGCTCAACAGGGGAGCCTGCTTCTCCCTCTTCCTCTGCCCCTGTTCATGTTCTCTTTCTCTCTCTCTCAAATAAATACATAAAATCTTAAAAAAAAAAAAAAAAAAGACTCTGAGCTTTAAAATTACACAGCTTGGGTTCAAGAGTCAATTGACTCCAACTTCATAAGTTTCATTCACTCTCCCCCTCTGTGAGATGGATTTGATAAGAATTATACCTACTTCTTTTTAAAAAAAAATTTATTTATTTGAGAAAGAGAGAGAGAGTAGGCACTGGTGGGGGCAGGGGGTAACAGCAAAGGGAGAGGGAAAAGCAGACTCCCTGCTGAGCAGGGAACCCCACACAGGACTGATCCCAGAACCCCAAGATCATGACCTAAACTGGAGGCAGACACTTAA
This sequence comes from Martes martes, assembly GCF_963455335.1. Taxonomy (NCBI): domain Eukaryota; kingdom Metazoa; phylum Chordata; class Mammalia; order Carnivora; family Mustelidae; genus Martes; species Martes martes. The sequence goes on along the minus strand of NC_137903.1, from coordinate 15,841,731 downwards.
CCCACTGAGTCATCAAAGCACCCTGAGTTATACCTACTTCTTAAAGCTGTTTTAAGGATGCAGTGAAGTCCTGAATGTAGAACACTTACCACGATGCCAGGTATACAATAGACACTCAATAAATGTTAAGCCAACGCTGAACTACATGTCTTAAGCAGACATAGTAGCCCGATGTTCATTTTTACATAACAAGAGAATGAAACTCTGATTTTCAAACTAGCATATATGCCTTTAACATATTATTTCACTATTTCCCTTTTTTTTTTTCCACTCTCATACTTCCCTTCCAGTTCTATTGTTGGAAGGGAAGATAGTAAAATGGTTGCAGGATCCTGCATCGTTCGCAAGTGTTTTAATTTGGTATGTTAGCTCTCTTGTGGATGGCTGCTGTTTAATAATGCATTTTCAAAAAAAGTGTATCTTTTAAATTAAGTTGTTTACATTTCAAATGCAATATGGTAAAATTCAAGTACATTGTCATTATTCCAAAGCCTTAGGTTTCACGCCTTCAGATTGTTTGAAAGATGTTTTTCCTCTTCCTAGCTGCCTAAGTGATCTTAACAGATACATGAGCCCCATCTGTCGACCAAAAGGAGTCATGAATTTCACTTATTTTTCTAAGGGCGGTCTCTCAACTACTGTCTTGTAAGTAAGCCGTCGTTCTAAAATTGATCCAAATGCAGATAAAATTGAAACAGTTACGTAGTTGTTTTTTTTAGTGATTTTAGTCTGGAAGGAATGAATTGAGAAGCTTCTTTAATTACTCCCACAAGAACTTGAAAAATGAAAGATATAGTTTAGCAAAATGTCGTTTAACAACAAATTTTGTGGATCCAGAATCCTAATCTTTCTCCTTCTAATGCACACCTCTCCAAAAATGTCAGATTGCTGTGTTCTTACAGATCTCATTGTAAGAACTACCCAGTACCCCTCCAGTGTTCCCAGATGATAATCCACTAAGTAGGGAGGTTGTTCAGGCCAGAGTCATTCAGTCCTGAGGCTGGGTAGACCCCAGCCCTTTGCCTCTCTCCACAGTGCGTGCCACTCTCAAGCTTTGTATCGGCCATTTTACTAGTGTGACAGTATTTTTCTACTGTGACACTGTGAAGACCTTTTCTCTTACCATTCCCCTAACAACTTAATATTTTTTAAATCAATATATTAAAAAATCTGAATTTATATTTATTCAACGTCCAAGAAGATTCTGAGTTGCGCAAATATAGTAAGGTCACTGTTTCATGTCTTTGGAGAAGCAATAAAATGAGAAAAAATCTTGTTTTATTCTAACTTACCCGTATGTTTGCATTTAATGAAAATACTGAAAGACAAATGGATCACTGTAAATGATTAAGAACTTCATTATTTTTAAATGCTAAAAAATTATGGGTACTATGTATATATCATCGTTTCTAGTGGTACAAAGTTTTCCCAAGTCTTAGAATTTATGCATTCTTTTTTAACTGGGAAGAATTATAACTCTCTCTCTCTCTCTGCCTCTCTCTCTCTTTCATTTTTGTCTTGTAATATGAAGTAAAATTTTAGAAATTTTATTGATGAAAACGATAAAGCTCAATCGATTGTTCCTAAGACTTTGTGTTTCATATAATAACATTAATAAAATAGCACAAATCCAAAGAAGTAACAAATCCATACTACAGAAGGGTAAATTCATTAGAAAAAAATAATACCTTGATTAAAAGACATTTTACGTGACATCTTAACAGCTGTTCTTTGGTCAAGCTCTCTGGTTTCATTCTAAAATAGAGATATGTATGCAGCAAGTTTATCAGAGAATGCTCTTGGTACCAAAACCCTTCCCAGCAAACCAGAGAAGGAAGCTTGGGCTCAAGGAGTGATTGACCTATGATGCAGTTCAGCAGAAGGCTAGCCAGTTCCTTGGGGAATTCTAAAGCAAGGATGGCTCCTTAAGGGTGTCCCAAATTTAGGCAAGGGACCTGGGCCTTCCTAGGGCTTCGCTGAGTAGTCGTCAGGATTGGGCTGCCCCTCGGGGAGAGGATATAACCTTAAGTAAGGCAGCTCATTTGAACAAGTCCAATTCCCGGCTCTGTCAGGGTCAGTAGTACCAAGAGCTGGTGGATGAACCTTCGAACCTGAAGGGACGATCTGGGTGGTACACCTGTGTCTATCGCCTCGCTATAGTTACATAAGGGAAAATTCCCCATTGCTTATATTTCTAGTTTTTTGCCTTCTTCACTCATTTGGTATATCCAGCCCATCCTTGAAATGCAAATACCATTTAATGCAGACTTAACGTGAAGTCTAAGATGAAGATGTTAGACTTACAGACTCTGAGCGCGGAGTGACTTACCAAAATTAGCACTTCTTGAGCAGAACAATTGCTATATATTTTTATTATTCATTTATTTATTTGACAGACAGAGATCATAAGTAGGCAGAGAGACAGAGAGAGTGGTGGAAACAGGCTCCCCGCTGAGCAGAAGCTTAATCCACTGAGCCAGCCAGGTGCCCCAGAACAATTGCTAAATTTTTAAGTGAAAAAATATACTCTTGTGGAACTATTTTCAATGCCAGTCTTTTAGCCGCATGGTTCCCAAACCATGTGCCATCTGGGACTCTGGGGCACTACAGCATACTCACTGGAGAACCACGGAATATTTTTGAATATCTAAGAGAACACAAGAATGTCAGACAGTGTATGAAATACTACCTCAAAACAGTTCACAATTTTTACATTAGCTCAAACTGTGTTCCTTTTGATGATGAATTTTTGTAGAGCTGTAGCTTCTGGGTAAAAAATTCCTGGCATGCAAACATCAGTGTGAACCAGAAATGAAGGTGGCAAGATCCAATCCAATTGTTAAGGCTTAAGAAATTGTGCAATACCCCAAAATGCACACATCCCTCTAACAAGCAACTGTGATTAAGCAAGAAATATAAAATATGTTTTTCTTTCAATGTAAGTGTATTGTTGTTTATGATGATTATGGAGTTGTTGGGACATAAATATGTATTAACACCTGTGGGTGCTGTGAAAAAGTCACTGAGCCACTAAAAGTGTCATGAACTAAGAGAATTTGGGAACCTTTCTTTTAGCATTTGATCACAGTTGCGAGAAGAATGTATATAAAGCTACATGCATGGATCCAGAGCTCCCTACGAGACCAAACAAGGGAGGGGATGGGAGGGATGGGGTGGCTGAGTGATGGACATTGGGGAAGGTATGTGCTATGGTGAGTGCTGTGAATTGTGTTAAGATTGATGAATCACAGGGACGCCTGGGTGGCTCAGTTGGTTAAGCAGCTGCCTTCGGCTCAGGTCATGATCCCAGCGTCCTGGGATCGAGTCCCGCATCGGGCTCCTTGCTTGGCGGGGAGCCTGCTTCTCCCTCTGCCTCTGCCTGTGCTCGCGCGCTCTCTCTCTCCCTCTTTCTCTCTGACAAATAAATAAATAAAATCTTTAAAAAAAAAAAAAAAAGATTGATGAATCACAGACCTATACCCCTGAAACAAATAATACATTATATGTTAATTTTTAAAAAATTAAAAAAAAAAAAAGACCAAACAAGTGACATTTTATGCCATTAAAATGAAAGATGTTTCTTTCCACTTCGGAAGTACATGGAGAGAAGGAAAGGGAAGGGAAGGGAACAGAAAAGGGCCATATCCCTGAGATTAAGTTCAGCTAAAAACAAAACAAAACAAAAATCCAGACTAATGGAAGCAGTGTAATGTGGGTGACTCCACAGCATCATTAGGGACTCAAACACCCAGGTTTTCTGCTCTACTTCTTCAAGATCAATTCAAGTTCCAAGATGGTTTTTGGAGCACTAATAATTTCATCAGGCAGAAAGAGGAAAAGAGCAGGCCCACTCTCTCTTGAAGAGAAACCTGTAGCCCACATATTTCCTTCACATACCACTGACTAGAGGGAAGTCAGATGTGAGGTGGCCAAGAAACCCAGGTCTGCCTCTGATCTTCCCAGCCTTATTACTGGACATCTCCTAACCTTGAAAACCCGTCTGTCCCCGGCAAACCAGGATGATTGGTCACTCTAGTCACGTGATCACATCTTGCAGCCAGAGAGACTAGAACGACTAGTTTTTAAGCTGTTGAAAAATGAACTCAATTAAAAACAAGCTTTTCTACTAAAGATGGAAAAAATGGACATGTAACTAATATACAGGAATGTAATAGACATTGCTAATAGCAACATCTTCTGTAATGGCCAGTCATCAAAACTTTGGGCACATCAGTACTTAAAGAGATGAATAGAGAGAGAGAAGGTCATTCAGGAGATTGAAAAGGGACTGTTTCAGATAAAGAAAAACCATAACAAGTGAGACACATTATGAGAAAAGAATAAATTCCAAGAGGCAGGTTTTACCATATAATCAAATGCTGCAGATAAAGTCTGAAAAGTATCCCCCAGTTGAACTGTAGCTAAAAAGTAATATAGCCATGTGTTGGGGTCCAAGTGCTTTGGATACCTAAGAAGAGAAAAGTTATTAAAAACTGGAGGGGGGCGGAGCACAGAAGATGAGAGGAAGAGCCAATGAAAACAAACCTCACTTACAACGAAACTTTACCAATATCATTAGCTCTCAGGTTGATCCTGAGAACAGAAGTGTTTAATTTTTTTTTCCCAGCTTTTTAAGATATAATGGACATATAACATTGTGTAAGTTCAAGGTATACAATGTAATGATTTGACATATGTTGGAAAATGCTTACAATAGTAAGGTTGGTTAACCCATCTACCACCTCACATAGTTGCAATATTTTCATGTGGTGAAAATTTTAAGATCTACTCTTTTAGCAACTTTAAAATATGAAGTATAATGCTGTTAACTATAGTCATCCTTCCATCTCCAGAACTTATTCATGTTGTAACTGGAAGTACCCTCTGACCACCTTCACCCAATGAGATGTCACCTCACCCCTGTTAGAATGGCTCTTACAAAAAATAAAAATAAATTTTTAAAAAAAGAGCTAACAGGGGCACTGACTGGCTAGTCGGTTGAGAGTCTGACTCATGATTTTGGTTCAGGTCATGATTTTAGGGTCATGAGATTGAGCCCCACATTGGGCTCCAAGCTCAGTGTGGCGTCTAATTGAGATTGTTTTTTTCTCTTTCCGCCCCTCCTCTTGCCTAAATAAATAAAATCTTACTACAAAAAAAAAAAAAAAAGATAACAAATACTGGTGAGGAAATGGAGATAAAGAAACTCAGAGCTCTGCTGGTGAGAATATAAATTGGTATAGACACTAAGGAAATTAAAATGACTCAAAAAATTAAAAATACAACTACCGTAGGACCCAACAATTTCACTTCTGGGCATATAGGTGAAGGAAATAAAATCAGAATCCTGAAAGGATATCTGCCCACCCATGTTCATTGTACTATTCACAATAGCCAAGACATGGAAACAGCCCAGATGTGCTTCATAGTTACCTAACACTCGTGCCTTAACACTCTGTGAGAACATGTATATTCTTTGCCTTGGACTCCTTATTTCCTCTGACAGAGAGCTTCCTATAATTTAGGTGCTCTGACCTGGCTGTGTCTTTCTTCCTGGCAACATCACAAAGTACTTTATCTGTGCCTGCCATAGACACTGTGCACTTCAACACGTGTTCAGTGAAAAAGAGAGGATCAGGGGTTTAATTCTCAAGCTTTCCTGTCTATGATCATAAGATTCCTGACGTGATCTTTCAGAGATCATGCTTCTTTATGAAGCAGAAGTTATGGTTTCTGATGGCTAATGAAACATAACTTCATTTAAAAAATAGGATTCCAACTGCCTATTTACTCCAGCTTGCTCACTCAATTACTTCACCACGTAACGCTTACTCAGGATTTCAGGTTCGTTGGTCACCCCTCTGCTTTCTCCTTATGTATCAGTTTCCCACTGCCTTCACTTCTTTTCCTGTCCAGCTTAAATTTCATGGCCAACCACATCAACCACACTCTGTTTCAACATCCTTACTTCCCCTATCCTCCCTGTCCTGGCAAATGTCAGCCATGATCCATCCAGCTGCCCAGTTTGTGCGTGTCAACAGAACGGGACATGAGCATCACTAAAGAAACTCACACCGCACTCCTTGTAGACTCTCTCACCCATTCCTCACCGAGAGCTACTCTGTTCTCAAAATCAAACCACTTTCTCCAAGTCACCTGCAATTTAAACTCAGCAAATGACCTTGCTTTCGACCTCATAGATCAAAGAGAAGCCATCCAGTAGAAACTACTTCAGCCTCTCAGCACAGCTACAAAATCCTACCGTTCTTTTTTTTTTTTTTTAAGATTTTATTTATTTATTTGACACAGAGAGATTGATCACAAGTAGGCAGAGAAACAGGCAGAGAGAGAGGGGGAAGCAGGCTCCCTACTGAGCAGAGAGCCCGATGCGGGGCTCGATCCCAGGACCCTGGGATCATGACCTGAGCCAAAGGCAGAGGCTTAACCCACTGAGCCACCCAGGCGTCCCCAAAATCCTACTGTTCTGATGGAAGTGGTGGCTCTTTCCATGCATGCACTGGACTTTATCTTCTCTGGTTTTCTTTCTTGAAATCTTGTCAATCGCCTGCTTCCATACTCCACGCTATTTTGTTTTTCTTTTTTAATTCCTCCCCCATGCATAAGCAAGCAAAAATCTCTCAGAATTTTTTTAAAAAATCCTTTCTTGAGTCCTTCGTTCCTACTTTCTCTTTGCAATCAGGTATCTCAAATAAGTTGTTCATGTTTGCCACCTCCATTTATACAATCCCAATCATTTTGCAATTTACTCTAATCTAAATTCTGTCCCTAACACCCCACTGAAATGACTTTCAGTGAAGTCACCAATGACCATGATGTTCCTGTATCTAATGAATATATTTTACACTCTTTTGCAATGGACAGTGAGTCAGGACATGATAGGACTTAAAAGAGTATCCAAGTTGATATTATGGCTTTGCCAAATGCTGGCTGTGTGACATAGGGTAAGTTCATCAGTATCTACTTTTATATGTAAAATGGAGACATTAGGGGAATGTACCTAAGAGTTGTTTTGAAAAGTAAATGAGATAAAGGATAGCACAAAATATATGAATAAACATCAGTTTTTTGGTAATTATTTTTGTCTCTCCCTTTTACAGGAAACAGTTTTTCAGGAATTTCTCATATTTTTGCACATCTTGAGAACAGAGACACTGATTGCTTTTTGTTGTGGAATATCTTTTCAAATATTTCTATACACCATACCTTCTTGGAAGATAGAGACTTTCCTCAGAGACTACGCATTTTATTTGCTGCCCAGACTTAAGAAGTTATATGAACCTCAAGCAAGATAATAATAAGAAAACCACACTTCTCTAAAAACACGGGGCAAAGGTTTGAACAATTTACAAAGGAGTGCATTTAAATGCCAAGAGACGCTTCATCATGGCCAGCAAGGCCCTGTATGGTCTCCCACAATCTGCCTCTCGAGTTTCATTTCCTACCGCTTTCTTCGTCCACCATAACCCTTCTTCCTGTTCTTGCAAAAATCAATTCCTATTCATGCCTTAAGCTCCATGTCTGTGTTTCTCCCATCCTCTGGAATATGTGGCCTACGTCCTCAAGTGACTGATTTGTCACCATTTAGAGGCAGCTCCTGATGACCCAAACTAATTTTATTCTCTCCCTTCTCTCCCTGTCGCATTACACTACTTAATTCTTCATAGCACTTCCACCATTTAATATCAGCTTCTCTGTTCATTTGATTTTTTCCCTTTATTAAACTGAGCCTCTCCATAGCATATAAACTCTATTTGTGAAAAGCTATTATCTGTCTTGTTCACTGCTATTATCTCAAAGTCTAAAAGAAAAACTGACAGAATGCTCAACATTTGATGGTTAGATAAATTAACAAGCAAATGTATATATATGTCATACTAATCACTGACTTCACGAACTAAGACACGTAATTTTATTTAGATATTTATATCCTTAGAATGTTCTCTTGTTATATCTATCTACCTGCACCTCTCCAGGTCCAGCTGTATTTTTGTACCTACATAAAAACTTTGTAGATTATCTCTGCCATAAGTTATTTTCTGGATTTTGGTGGGGTTTTTTTTTTTTTTTTGATTTTCTAAATTCATACAGCCTGAAAGCTTCATCATCTGTTTCATCATTTCATCGTATGTTCTAAACCATTGAAAATTAAAAAGCTTAATTATTTGTTTCTGTATGAGACTAGATTCTCCTTGAAAGCAGTCCTTTTTGTATCTGTTACAACACATGGTGTGTCATTGAACAATATTCATTGATTTAAAGTTGGTTGATGATGAATTTAAGATAATAGATTAAAAGTCAAAACAGGCAACAACAATTTATAAATTAAGAAAAATGGTGATAACAGAAAGGAGGTTGTAGCTCTCTAACCACCTGGAATACAGGGCTGCCGTCCTTTATAGGAATCAGCCTCAGATTCGTGGTTCTGAAGGTCATTGTCCAGTTCATTTTTCTCTTATTCTTTTTTCTCCATCTTCTCACTGAAAATAAACAACACTTGATATGCTGGTGATTGTTAGCGTCTGACTGTCTTTGAATCACTTTACTTTGGTCTGTCTCCAAAGCTGTGAATTGTTGTCTAAACCATAAAAGAAAAATTGTGGTACTTGGCAAACTCTCCTCTTCTTAAACCATCCAAAACCTATCAATCCTGTAAGTCTTGCTCAAATTCTCACCCTCCCTAAAGTCTTCCTGGGCTGATATAGTCCAAACTAATATTCCTCCAACACTTCTTGTGTTTCCCTCTTTGTTCTTGGCATGTGGATAAGTAAAAGTTTCCTGTAAATCTTCACTGAATAAATTAATTATTTAATCACTCAGGCAGTTTAGTATTGAAGGTGTAAGAAAATAATATACCCCGAATCTATTAGAAAATCAATATGTTTTCAGAATTGAAAAGAGAAAAATACAGAATCCATAAGTAATTAAGGGATGCAGAGGAATAAAAAATACTACAGATATGTAAAACTTAGGTTGAAGAAAAATAAAAGGATATCAGGCACCCCAAAAAAATCAGGTGGACCCTCACTTTAAAAAGTAAATACGTGGTACGCCTGGGTGGCTCAGTTGGTTAAGCAGCTGCCTTCGGTTCAGGTCATGATCCCAGCATCCTGGGATCGAGTCCCGCATCGGGCTCCTTGCTCGGCAGGGAGCCTGCTTCTCCCTCTGCCTCTGCCTGCCACTCTGTCTACTTGTGCTCACTCTCGCTCCTCTCTCTCTCTGACAAATAAATAAAAAATAAATAAATAAATAAATAAATAAACCTTTAAAAAAAAAAGTAAATACGTATAAAAAGAACTTACTATGGTTTTAAAAGGAAAAGTGGATCCTTTATCAAAAGCTAAGGTGATCTGGCTCGGCTGCGGTTTCGGGTGAAGGATTAAAGAAAACACAATGCTCTTCAGACACAAAGGTGACAAGAGACCGGATAAACAGAAAATTGAAATGTGGAATACAAGAGAGTTCACCACACAAGGAAAAAGTAAGTGAAAAACGAGGGAGAAAAAAGTAAAGGTGAAAACAAATCATTTATCGAAAGGTGAGCTAGAAAATAGGGACACCTGGACGAAAAAGAAAAAAACACCCCCGTCCTCTCAAGAGTGTGCAGAGCAAAAGCAGACTTAGCTGAGGAGACATAAAGTAACTGCCTGAAACCAGGGGCGCTACCCCGGGCCCAGGAAGACGAAGGACACGTTTGATTGAGGCACGTGGGGTGGAAGAGGAGATAACGAAGCCGCTGAGCTGCACGAAGGGCTTGAAAGATAACCTTGGAGTATATTAAAAGACTTAAACAAAACCAGGTGAGACACAAAGGGAATACATCAACCGCCGAGAAAAATACAGCGTTTCCACTGCCCCGGCCAAGAACACTCAGCATGAAGCACGCATCTGAGAACACACGGTGCATACGGAGTTGGAAGGCGTCGCAGCGCAGGGAAGGGGACCCAGGCGGGACCTTGAACCTGCAGGAGCCAGCGGGAGGGAGCTGAGCGCCCCGAACTCCGAGAGGGACAGGGTGACACACTCGCCCAGGCAAAGGAAAGAAAAGGTGGGAAGTGATACACAGCATCCCCCAAATCGGATCTGAGATTTGCAAAAACCCAAAGTAATGTTTGAGGGTTTGCAAGGGCGGTGGGAAAGTGATGCTGTTGGCACAAAATGAACCCAAGGAGAAGTTTGTGACATTTTAGGGGGCAGGAAGAGTTGAAGGTGAAATCACAAAGTCTCACAGAACTCAAAAGTCTTTACCAGATTTTCATGGTAGAAAAGTCGGATATCTTCCAAATTGAGCTGGGACACTGACCTTCTATAACTTAAGGATGGGACCCCAAGGGTGGGGCAGAAAGGCGGGAAAGGAGGGATTTCCTTATACAGATGCCAAAAGCTTAACACACCTGTATCTTGAACCAGGAAAAATAAACTCAGCCAAGAATCAAATGAAGAAAGCTGAATTAAATTACATAAGCAAAATAAATAATCTTTCTCTTTCAAAAAGAAAAAAAGAATGAGGCTATGTAAACTTGAAAGAAATATTTTGTGCCTGCATGTTACAAAATAAATTTCAAATCTGTGGAGAAAAATAGATTAAATAGATTAATAGAAATAGTAGTAGAAAAAAAATGCAGTTTGAACCATTTCAAGAAAAAATAAAACCTAGCCTAGCTCACATCATATACCCAAGTTAATACCAAGAATGATAAGTATTAGAGGGTGGTGGTGAAATGGACATTGGGGAGGGTATGTGCTATGATGAGTGCTGTGAAATGTGTAAACCTGGCGATTCACAGACCTGTACCCCTGGGGATAAAAATACATTTATATGTTTATTAAAATAAAAAAAATTTAAAAAATGATAAGTATTTAAATATAAAAAATAGAATGCAACTTAAAAAAATATAGTGAATGTTTATCTAGTCTCAAGCATAGAATGACCTTTCTGAATACACATATGAAAATAAATCATAAATTGACCAAATAAAGTATTTACATGTCAAAAATCACCATGAAAAATATAAAAAGTAAATTCAGAACAAACCAGGAAGACTATTTACGACCTATATTACAGTTACCACTTTTATCATAAAGGGATCTCTCCAACATAACTAAGAAAAAAAAATCCTAATTAATGAGAATAAGCAATTCACAAAAGAAATACAAATAGCCCAGAACTCTTAAAATTTTTTATTCCATTATTATTTGAGGACATATGCATTTACAAAATAATATGATAGCCCATTATAGCTATCAACTTGGAAAAGAAAAAAAAAGGAAAAGAAAAGAAAAACCAAAACAAAATCATGGGGTAAAACTACAATATCAGGATCTCATGTAAACGAGCGCTCATATATACTCTACCCGTGATTCACATGTAAATGGATGTATGCTATCTGGAGGGCAATTTAGCAACGTAGATCATAGCCTAGCAGCTCAATTTAAGATAGGAATTTATCAAGATTAAAAAAAAAACAGGAATGTGAATGAAAACTAATATTTAATAATCTAATTGGATCAAACAAATCACTCAATATGCATAGGATAAAATATCGTCCTAATACGTTGTCTTGATATATTGTCCTAATATGTAAAAAATGAGGTAGTAGAAAATATATAATAACATATAATACAGTTACAATTATGCTACATGGGTGAAAACATGACCAGTGACCATCCTGAATACTTAGTTACAAGCAGTTTTTATTTTCCTTTTTATTATTCGTATGTTTTCTCATATATATACATAAAATAAATCTAATAAATAAGCATTCTTTTAGTAATATGAAAAACAATGTAAAAATGTGATAGTAGACATTTTAATGCCATGGGGGAAACAAGTTATAAGACAGGATGTATATTATATATTTATGAAGAGACATGCTGTGCACACACACACACACACATACATACACACCTTTTTTAACTCCAGGAAATTGTATTGAATTCCAGGCTATTTTAATGGGTAATTTTTTCTAATCGTTCACAAGAAATGCATATCACTTTTGCGTTAGATTTGAAAAATGTTATTGAATAAAAAATGCTTTCTTATTAAGGTAGAATAATTATTAAATTGATATTTGCAGAAAATCAAAGCCCAGGAACTGCAAAGGCTGTCCTTGTATGTGTGTAATTGTATGAAAGAAGAAAGGTAACTCAGAAAAAAAAGGAAAAACAATGAAGAAATGAGTTGCTTTAATCTGGTTATGCAGAAAAACAACTGCGTGGGGGAAACTTCAAGAAAAGTAAATACATAGAAAATGAAACAAGAGGAGGTTATGCTATGGTGAGTGCTGTGAATTGTGTAAGACTGATGAATCACAGACCTGCATCCCTGAAACAAATAATACATTATATGTTAATTTAAAAAATGATGTATTATTATGACAGCCTAAAAGAAAAAAAAAAGAAGATGAAACAAGAGATCAAAGTAGATTTTCCTGGATCAAGAGTGATGAATGCCCTTCCCCAAAACAGTAGGAGACAGGAGTCTACGTGGAATTGGGGATTAAGACGACACATCAGTAGTTCCAACGGTGGGGAGAATTAATAGAAGAATTTTTAAGTTGAATGAAAAGATCTTGTTCTGTGAACATTTTTAAACTTCACTATTGAACACTTGAAGAAAATCATTGCTTTCAGTGTTGTGGTACGTACAAAGGAGAAAGATGAAGATTTTGAAAGAAAAAGAGAGAGCCAAAGAGAGGTACTCTACCCTTAGAACCTAACAGTCTAATGAAGGAACAAGAAATATAAGTGCATAAATAAATAGGTATGTATTGGGGTGCCTGGGTGGCTCAGTGGGTTAAAGCCTCTGCCTTTGGCTCAGGTTGTGATCCCACCCAGAGTCCTGGGATCGAGCCCCGCATCCGGCTCTCTGCTCAGCAGGGAGCCTGCTTCCCTTCCTCTCTCTCTGCCTGCCTCTCTGCCTACTTGTGATCTCTCTCTCTGTCAAATAAATAAATAAAATCTTTTAAATAAATAAATAAATAGGTATGTATTAAACAATGTTGGGTTAAATGTCAAAGTATGTAGTATCCACCACAAAGGGCAAAATAGCTCAGGACAAAAACGTGAAGGGACGACTGGGCTAATCCAGAAAGTTCTCACAGAGAAAATAGGCTTCTGAATATCCTTTGGGAAGTAGAAAATGGGAAAGACGAAGTCACAACACACATCACTATCCCTTTTCCAAAAAGGAAGATTAAAGGGTCTCAAGCAAAATGGCGGCACATGTCTGTTCTGCCTTTCTCTTTGTGGGGCAGAGAGGAAAGCAGTGCTTCTTCACAGACCGAGTAACGCTGGACCACACAGAATCATTTCCAGCTCTGTAAATTGAGGGGTGTCCCTCCACCTGGCACTCCATTAGCGAGTTAGCGGAAAAACCAACAAAAAGCAGTCGAGGATGTGAACAAAGTTAGACCCACACCCGCGTAGTGTCCCTCGGGGGTAAAGGGTGACAAAGAGCAGCGAAGACAAAGGCAAGGCCGTGAGCGGGGCGAGGAGACGCTGCCTCCGGCAGTCTCAGAGGTGACTTCTGTGAGAAGCGTGGGCACAGAGGTGTGCTTCTCCATAGATGCCAACGTTAGAAAAGAATGGGGGAAAACGGACCTACCGTTCCCAGGGAGGGTGTCTGATTCACGTCCTGCACCGCGAGCACTAAAGGAGCCAAGGAAGAAAGGAAACAGCTGGAAATCAGAGAACGGTCCTGACTGCAGAGGTGGAGAAAGGGACAAGTCCCATTCCGGTCGTGCGGGCGGCCAGCAGTTACTGAGTGTGCGCGTTCTCGTTTGACCCAAGAATGAATGAGGAATGCAGTGTCCTTGGAAAAATTGGTATCCCGGGGTTATCAGAGATAGGAGGAAAATGCCTATAAATCAGGACAAGATACCATTGTTTGTTGAGATAAATTGTGAGAAAAGAAACAGGAATATCTTGGGGAAAAAAAGGAAAGGAGGGAGGGGGGCCTTAGGGTTCCTTTATCCCACTGGGGAAAAAGTCAGCAACCCCTAGAAAAAGGGGGGAAACAGTAATGGTCGGGGGGCCCAGGAGGAACCAAGTTTGCACTTAGAGAGAGATGGCACCACATGGACTTACGAACTGGAAAATGCCTACAAGACCCTGCGAGCCTGACCCGGCATTTCTCTAACCTTGCTTCCTCTCTCCCCCTCACGAACTGCACTCCAACTCCACAGACTTCCGCCCAGTATCCCTGCACACCAGCGCACACCCCCAGATTATGGCATTTGAATTCCCGTTGCTGTCACCAGGAATATCCCTCATTCGGATATCAACATGGCTCACTCCCTCCCCCCTCAACTGGGACCTTCTCTGGACACCTTTTAAAATTGCACAAGCCTGGGCACCTGGGTGGCTCAGTCAGTTAAGCATCTGACTTTGGCTCAGGTCATGATCCCGGAGTCTTGGGATCCCGGAGTCTTGGGATCGAGCCTCCCTGCTCAGTGGGAAGCCTGCTTCTCCCTCACCTGCTCCCCCTGCTTGTGCGCTCGCTCTCTCTCTCTCTCACTCTCTCACTCTCTCTCTCTCTCCTCTCTCTCTGTCAAATAAATAAAATCTTTTTTTAAAAGTAAAATAAAATAAAATGGCAAAATCCTCTCTCCCCCACCCCTGCAATACCTACACACCAGTGCCCACAGACACATTTTTTATCACCATTCCCTAGTGTGGGTTTTTACCCCCATAAACATTTAATGGCTCTCAGTACTATAAACTGCATTTTGCTTATCCACTCAGCCATCTTCTGTCTCTCTATCTAAGACGTAAGGATTAGGAAGGCCGCAATTAGTGTTCATTTCTGTATTACTAGACCTAGAAGATTGCCTGGCCTATGTGCTCTATAAATACTCAGAGACTGGATGAGTACTTAAAAAATTAACAGTGTACTAGCTTAGTATTCAAATAGAAAAAAGACGGACAGTCCCATGCCCTAAAGAAAAAAAGACAATTAAACTATGGACAAAAAGAAGATAATGTAGGTGTTTCATGGTTTTAGTTAGCTGAAGACTACATCAGCGGATAGAAGCTGATATGGGAGAAAGTTTCCATAAAGACTTACAATTTAAGAGGAAAAACAATGCCTCTTCCAGCACAAAAGGGGAGGATAACAATTCTTTAGAGATATTTTCTGCACCAGGGGAAGACAGTTCCACTGTTCCCAGGTAGAATTTTTATGAACTGAGACATGTGGGTAGAAGACCAGACTGGGAGAAAAAAAGATAATGAACGGAGTTGCTATTTGATCATTCTTGTGGAGACAATGAGGAATGAGGCACACCACAGATGAGAAGTACACATTGCGGCTACCTCAGAGAAAATTCTAAGCAGGACTCTGAGAAGACCAAGTAAATGCGCTGAACGTGAGGGAGAGTGTCTATCGCTACAGCATTGCTGTTTGGCACTGATGAGTAAGCAAACCGAATTCGCGAGATTGAAAACCCAGGTCATCGTGGGACACAAGGAGTCAGAAGACATTGGCTCTGCTAAGTAGAGGCACTTTAAGAAAAAGTTAGAATAACTTGTTTATGATGAAGAAGAACTACATAATTCATAGATGTTGGAGACGTTGAGAGCCCTACTGGTGTGCTCTGATAGAACAAAAACAGTCGTGTGAGAAATTTGCTCATTTCTCCAAAAGCTCAGCAATGAGATCAGATTGTGCACGCCAGACAGCACATTCACTGTGTCTTCCTCATTTGGACGAGCGTGGAACTTGGCACGAGGCCTTTCTCTTAACACACCCTGAACAAGTGTTTACCCGATGTAATAATGCATATAAGTGAAAAGGCAAATAATGACCCCAGAGTCTGTTTCAAAAGCCAGGCACAACACTCCATATTCCTACTGGGAAGGTGACGATTAAGAGGAACGCTTGCAGCGCCCAACAGTAAGATCCACACGCCGCGCAGCAGAGTAAAGTCAGAGGTACCTCAACTAAGAGAACTAGAAACATCTCTTCCTCTCCTCCAGCGAGAGAGGCAACTTGCTCTCCTAAAGCAAGAAGTATTGATAGATGTTTGCAATGAGAAAAGATAACACACCCGAGCAGCATGTGAGCCAGAAAGGTGTACCAGGGGCACACAGAGCAGCAGTAATAAGAGAACAGAAGGTGACGGTGTTAGACGTCTGTGCTGGGAAGGAGGAGAGCCATATGCACCTGCGGCACGTTGGGGAAAAATACAACAGACTTGGGCACAAAGGCAGAAAGATGACTCACGGGGGATGGCTTATAAAGATCCCGCATTTCCCTGGAAGGAAATACAAGGCATCTGGATCACATTGGGAACAGATGAAACATACAGGGGGTGGGGGGGGAAGGTGCGCCTGGAGTCCGCAGAGGTGTACGGGGCTGAGGCAGAGGGTGGGAGGAGGACCAGGCGGAAGGACCAATGCCGCTAACCAGTGCTAGGAGCAAGAACAGTACTCCTAGGAACGCTGGAGGAAAATGAAATATTCCTGAGTCTCACTAGGGGAAAGGGAGGTACTTTATGCTGACGGACAGATGTAAACACTATTAGGGAACCATTGTTACAGCCAAAGCCTTAAGACATTGATCAAGAATGGAGATAATAATTATAAAACAAAAGAAAGTGGATATACGTTGTGCCCTGGTGGCAGGTGTGTGACAGGGACTTCATCCCACCTGAGTGTTTTGAGCTCACAGAAGGACAGGTGAACAAACCATAAGAGACTCTTAATCTCACAAAACAAACTGAGGGTTGCCGGGGGAAGGGGGGTAGGGAGAGGGTGGTTGGGTTATGGACATTGGGGAAGGTATATGCTATGGTGAGTGCTGTGAAGTGTGTAAACCTGGCGATTCACAGACCTGTACCCCTGGGGCTAATAATACATCATATGTTAATTAAAAATTAAAAGAAAAAAACCAAGAAGGACAGATGAGAAACACAACCATGAGGAAAATAGCAGGGGAGTGTGGAGTCTACTAGGGAGAAAAGAAGAAAATCTGAAAATAACATCCTGGAATGCACTAGAAGAACGTTTGAAACATCTGAGCTTGGGCAGATCACTAAAGATACTTCCAGCGTCTAGAAGAAACGGTACCCATGGAACTGACTGGGGAAAAAGAAGAAGAAAATCATGAGTTATGGGAGTGAACAGAGGGGGCCTCCAATGAAATACAGATATTATTAAGCTCTTCTAGGAGACAGTAACCCTGATTTTACTTTTTTTTTTAAGATTATATTTAAGGATTCTAAATGGGGAGAAGTATTCATGAGTCTTCATGTATGAGTGTCACTAGGAAACTAGTTTCATGGAATGTTGCTGGGACATGCCACTTGCCCTCACGTCGTGCTTAGTCCTATGTGAAGCACCGATTATTTATCTAGAATGTCAATAAAATTACTTAGCATATAATAACATTGATTCAGCTTTGGAAACATAAATGTAACAGATCAGGGCGCCTGAGTAGCTCAGCTGGTTAAGTGTCTGCCTTCGGCTTAGGTCATTATCTCAGGGTCCTGAGATCGAGTCCCACATCAGACTCCCTGCTTCTCCTTCTCCCTCTCTGCTCCCCCTGCTTGTGCTCTCTCTCTCTCAAATAAATAAATAAAATCTTTAAAAAAAATAAATGTAACAGATCATCCTCTCCCCAGGTCACCAAAATTTGATTCTGTGGGTCAGCCCTCACCTAAGGAGACGACACAGACAAGTCATTTCAGGAGTGACAATGTGCGGCACTTGGCGGCGCCTGCAATTCCGACATCCACCTCTTGCTGTGGCCCTGGGACGCCTGGCTGCCTCTCTGGAATGGGAGACTGTGTTTCTTGCAGAGAAAATACGGTGCTGAGCTACAAAACAGAACGTGAAGGCAGGACATTGAAGAGGTCAGGCTTTCCGACAGAAGGGAACTCTGCGTTTGTTGTGCAAAGAACAAAGAAGGCTGACCTGGTACCACTTTTGTCTAGGGTTACCTGATTGCTAGCTCATCCCAGGAGCCAGAAGTCTGCCGTTGTCCTAGGCTCTCTTCTCCTGCTTGGGTCTGTGTCCAGTTGGGAACAAGTCTTTTCCTTTCTATCCCCGGTGCCCTTGCTGTGGCTCCGCCCCTCCATGTTTCTCTCCTAGACAATAGCTTCATAACTTGCCTTGCAGACGTCTGTGTTGCTACCCTCAAAATATATCCTCTGCTGTGACCAAATCAATCCTGTCTTACTATATCAGCTCCTTGCCTATTTATCTGCCTTTAATAATTTCTTCTGACATGTAGAAATGAAGTCTATGCTCCTACTAGAAAGTGGAAAGGGCAGATAATTTCATGACCTCTACACACCTGCCTTTCCATCCCCATCGCTCCCAGCTCCCCTGCCCCTATCCATTTAATGACTCAGCAGCGCTGAGATGCTTGTCAGCCAGCACAGACCCTGCTGCCCCATACCCCAAGACCTCAGCCATGCCATTACATCTGTCAGAAATCTCCTCTTTCCTTGTGTATAGGATGACCTATTATTTCTTTATTGGTCCCACCTAGGGTCACCTGCCTCTGTGAAGCATTCCCTCATATGTTCAGGGTCAATAATCCTCTCTTCTGTCCACTCCTATAATGTTGGCACTGTGCATAGCACACTGGAATTCAACTACTGGTGGAAGCATATGCCTTCCCTTCTGGATGGTGATTTTTTTAAGACAAAGACTATTTCTTATGCATCATTCTAATCTCAACGTTTTGTAAAATGCTATGTGCAGTCAGATTAAGATCTTTGTTTTTGCATCTATAGAGTACAAATTAATTGGATGAGAACAATCTAGGAGAAATGGAGAAGCACTAAAAGTGCCAAGGAAAATAATAACAGAGCAGATATTAAAAGAAAATTAAATCAGAGAAGTTAAAGTGTCTTGAGATAAAAATAGAAAATACAATAATTACCTATGAAACTCGATTATTGTATCAAAGTGGCAATCCATCTATGTTTTAAGAGGTCTGTGATGTCTAAAAATTATACACAGAAGTCATGAAGATTCTGTGTGAGAAAATGACATCTATATAGAGTTACCCTAACTAAAATATAATATCTGTGTTATGGAAGAAGAAACAGTGATATACTGCCAAGATAATAGAGAATAGCAAAGTGATTACTGACTGTTTGAATGAAGAATATAATGCATTCTGCCTGATGTACCAAATAAAAGAGAAGTTTTATAAGGCAGAAGAAGAAATGAAATGCTCAGAAACGCTTAAGCACAGAAGAGTAAGTACAATAGCCTAAAGTTCAAGGAAGAGTCCCAAACCATAGACATAATATGAAATATGAAATTGATGAATAATAGATAGAAATGGCGGTAAATTTTATTTAGCATGAGAAGAGAAACGGCAGTTTATCTGCTGAACAAGGGGAAAAGACCATATAACTTGGGACAAGTAGAAGAAAAAGTGATGGTTTCACACACTGAGAATAGAAAAGAACTTTCTGAACTTGAGCAGACTTAATAGAGAATCCCATGATGAAAAATAAAGGGAAGAATTTGCCTGTGGGGCCGTAACACTAATACTAGTGATATTATAGGATGGCCTCGTGGAGGGAAGGGTACTGCTCCTGGGGAGCCAAAGGAAGGATGGCCAAAAAGAAGGAACCAGCCCCCTACAGCAAAGAAGGGCCTCTAGACAGAGAAAAAAGAGGAGAGAAGTTCTGGCCCTCATTCCCAAAAGAATAACATATGGTGTTGGTAAAAATGTGAGAAAGGCAAGGAGTAAAGGATATAGAACTAAGAAAACACTAGATATGTAAAAGGAAACACTTTGATTTTAGACACGATGGGAGAAATCCAATGATAAAAGCACGAGAAACTTTGATACACCAGACATACAAAAAGAAGAAAGAAAAATCACTCTTGTAGACCCTCCACAGGGAAGGAGGAAAGATAAACTTTTTAGGCTTAAGAAACAACGTTTTCCCGAGAAAAGGAGTAAAATTTTCGAAAGAGAGTTCCGAGAACATGTT
Organism: Martes martes; assembly: GCF_963455335.1. Taxonomy (NCBI): domain Eukaryota; kingdom Metazoa; phylum Chordata; class Mammalia; order Carnivora; family Mustelidae; genus Martes; species Martes martes. The sequence continues at coordinate 15,821,749 of NC_137903.1, read as the reverse complement.
GGGGAAATGAAAATATGAGTAAATTGAGTAATAAAAAAAGTGTAAAGGGAAATTTACCATGAAATTTAATAAAGTAAAATAGGAAACAATTAACGTGTAGAGAAAGAGATACAGAGTCTCCACCTAAATGCGAGTTCACAAAATCAGGTTTCTTTAGGAGAGACAGGAAATGAGAGACAAAGATGGTGAACAAAGATGGGGTAGCCAGAGAGAAAGAAAGAAAGAGGAAGCCAGTCAACCCTTCAACTTTCCCCAGTCTATAGGGTGGCAGCCTATTGTAAATACTAACTGAGACACAAGGAAGTTATGCCATACTTCAGTGGACATTGAAGAAGATTAGTACACTGGACAGGAAACCCTAGGTTTGTTTTGTTTTTTGTTTTTTCAAATTTGAGAATGTTCTGTGAGTAAAGATAACTTAAAGATTTTCTATTGTTTAGGATTGGTCATAAAAACCGTGAGGTCTACCCCAGTTTTTATGTAATGGCAAGGGAAAAAATTCACTGCCGAATACAATTTAAATGGAGAATGAGAAACCAAAACAATATTGCCTTTTAATTACATCCCCAATTTTGTGTACATTAAATATACAGTTAAAGGGCGCCTGGGTGGCTCAGTCTGTTAAGCATCCGACTCTTGATTTTGGCTCAGGTCATGATCTCAGAGTTCTGAAATTGAGCCCCACATCTAGCTCTCCATTCAGCAAGGAGCCTGCTTCTCCTCTCTCACACCCTCTCATGCACTTTCTTCCTCTCTCTCAAATAAAAAATAAATAAATCTTTTTTTAAAAAATCCCAGTTAACTATATTTGTTATTGATGTGATTTTTCATGGATATGTTTCAGTATATGCATACCAAATGTATATAGCCGTCTACTCTGTGAAAGGGCCAACATTAAGTACCATGGAAAATGAAACTAAGCACAAGGCATTGTGCATATCTTTTAGATAATTCTGATCAAGTTGAGTAAAGTGAACATGATAAAAATGGAATACTAACAAAGGAATTAAATAGCTTATGTTAAAAAGCAGCTTAAGAAATAGCACATTCTGGGTGTTAGCCTGGGTGGCTCAGTCAGGTAAGTCTTTGACTCTTAATCTCAGCTCAGTTCTTGGTCTCAGCATTGTGACTTCAAGTCCCACATTGGACTCCATGCCCAGTGTAGCGCCTACTTAGAAGGGAAAAAAAAAAAGAAAGAAAGAAAGAAAGAACATAATTTCTTGTTATTATTATCAAATAACTCAAGAAGTATAGATAGAGGGATTTAAAGCAAAATTTCTGGAGTTGCCTGGAGAGATTTCACAAGAGAAGAAAGTCCTGTTCGCTAAACCTCGAAGGAAGTGACACTTAATCATGCAGAAAAAGAAACAGAAGCAAGGATTCTGACTTCTGAGTACAGAAACACTGGAAATAAAGCACAAGCATCCTGGGTGCTATCAAGAAGAAGAAAAAAAGTCAAATAATTACTAAGTTCTTCCATGGGCTGCCAGGCGATCTGGAAAACCCATCATGAGCTGTCATGGTGCAAGACATGAAATTAAGTCTCAACATTATGTGTTGCCTTGATGTCTGGTAAACTGGGAGGGCCTAAAATGGCCTAACAGCAAGTTCCGCTCCCGGTTCTTCTCCTACGGCTAAGGTGCCCCAGCTGAACGATGCTCTTTCTTGAAGGACCAGGCACAGTTCTTGCTCCTCCCTGAATAGCAGGCTTTGGTACCCTGCCAGTCCGCAGAACCATTCAAACAAGGGAATGACATCCTCTCACTGGGACCAGGAGATTCACTGTCCTCTTGATACTATGAAGCCTGCCTCCCACCTCACCTGGCTGTTCACTCTGTTCCTAAGTGCAACCCCTACATGACCCCTGTGCCATCCCCATAACCCTAGCGCAGGGACCTCTCTCTCACCAATGGGTAAAGAAGAAGCAATTAAATAATTTGCTTAAAAAGAAACAAAAACAAAAATAAAAATGAAACCAGAAACAATGTCTTGACTTTATGTCAGACCAACTGAGAGAGAATCTCTGAGAAGAAGGGACTTAAACACTCCAGCCCCAGTGATTCTAAAGTCAACCCTGAACTTGAGAACTACTGTCTTAAAGGAAAGGGCAGGCTCTCCCTTTTCACCATTTCCATCTTGGACTGTGCTTGCAAGGGCGCCTTAAATATGGTGGAACAAGAAGATAGAAGAACTGCACGTCCTTGAAATCTCACTGGACCCTCAAACAAGCCTAGAGTTTTATGTAAGATCTCAATGTCTGTCATCTTCTAGCATGCTAGGCTAGGTCTCTTTCACAGCAGCCAAACCTATACCTTCGCTAAAACACAGACTTTGGTCATGATTCTCATCACTGTCACCTCCTGGGTTATCTACTAACAGACAAATCCCTGAACACCCTCCCGCTGAACTATTGATTTCATCTTCAGAAATGGAGGCAATTATTATTTCGCACCCATTTAAGGAGGAATCATAGCTAAAGATTTTAGAGTAAATGCCAGGCATGAGTACTGTTTAAACTATTTAAAATTTAAAACTATTCGGCTTTGTCTAGATTCTATAACCAACAGTTTCCACAAACAATAATGGTCACATTTTACAGATAAGAAAATCAGATCACAGAGAGGTGAAGAGAAGTTCTCAAGGTTATACAGCTGGTAAATGGTAAAGCTGAGGTACTAATCCAAACACTTCATTTTCAGAATCTGTGCTTTTATCTATTAGACCATACTTAGGACCATTTAAATGAGAATTAATGTATGAAAGCACATACTAGCATGTTTATCACATATTAGACATAAATAATTCTTTCATCCTCCCCTCTCTTCTTCTAACCTTCACTGAACAAACACCCTGACACACCCACATGCACTCACACACACACTTACACTTCTTGTTTTCTTCCTGTCGTGAGATTACTTAGAATAAACAGTAGTTTTCCAGAAAATGATATTGAGGCAGAGTTGGAAAGCAATGAGGGGAAATTCTTTGGGCATGGATAGGAACATAAAATCTCTACCTCATGTGAAAAAGAGAGACTCCATTTCCCCCACCAATCTCTATCCATCCTCCATTCCAAAATACAAAGCTAAATGTTTCTCTACTGTTCCAACACAAAATTCAACATGTAAAAGTAAAATGAAAGTTCATTGATGATGCTTATAACAGTAAAATAACATGCAAACTTTTCTTTGTCCATAAACAGAAGATAAGAACAACATTCACAATGAAAATACTTGGTCCTGAAAATAAAAAATTAAATATAGATGCCCCCAAGGGCCTAGAAATGTCACAAATGGAATGCATGCTGAGAAGAGAGGTCCCTCCCTAAACACATTAAAGGAAAATCCTGTCACATACTAGACACACAGACAGGAAAAGATATCCTGGTAGGGCAGAGAGAAGAGTATACTCCTGGAGCATATGGTAATAAAAGAGACACTTGAATACAAAGAGGAGTATGACTGACCCACATGTCATAAAAGATGACACACTTGAGATGCTATAAGGGGAAAGATGACTTATCAGAGAAGTTAGCAGGTAAAATATGGAGTGTTTCACTATTACAGAGACGGATGTTGGCCTGTGAATAGCTCTTCAGAGTCAGGTTACCAGGCTTCTTTTGTTCCTTTCAGGTTGGGGGTGGGGTGAAAAACCTTATAAGGAAGTCTCCTGAGATCTTCCAGTCTTACCAGTATTCCCCTTGTTTTTACCGAATGCATTTAATAATTCAACAAAATGTGTTTCTGAATCTGTTAAGAATAGCCGTATGATTTTTATTCTAAGAAGCAGTAAGCAAAGCCAGAAAGTCTCCAAGCAAGTCCGGGAGTATACAAATAAGGGAATTTTCCAATAAATGGTTCCAATAAATGATGCCTGCTATCTTGGCTTTAAGACATTGTTGAGCTGTCTACTTCTTCATCCATATTATGCATATCAGGGGGTATAGCTCAGGGGCAGAGCAACTGACTGCATATTATGCATATCATATTCACTGCGAGTAAATTCACCTTTACAACTCTACCCTTAGAATGTGTTTGGGCTCTATTCTACTGTGAAAGGTGAACGAAAAGTCAGTGAAACCCCACACTCATTGTGGTTCCAAGATAGGCTAAAACCTTCAAAATTCCAAAGCCCAAATTATTTTCAAACATTATTTTATTAATTGACTAAATAATAAGATGTCTGTCTAATAAAATGCTTCCAAGGAAATTTTAAAATAAACAGCTTCTCTAGAAAGTGGGAGAGGAACTGCCGCTGATCTGGGCTTTTTAAGGTCCTACCTGTGCCCTAAGTGGGACAGGAGGCCATTGCTTGAAAAGTATCCCCCAAACAGCATTGATTGCAGAAGTGTGTTGAGAGGTACTGTGGGAGGGTTCGCCCTATCTGAATCGCTTAGTAGGTCTGTGATTGTGAGTCACCTAAAATTTTGATATCTCAATTTCATCTTCTTTAACATCAGGATCGTACTAGCACACACATCAACGGGTTTTCATAAGGATCGAATGAGTTAAAGTCTATACAGTACTTAGGATAACATATTTGCTATTACTATTATTATCATATGATCTTTTATAAATGCTCCCCTCAGCTTATTACCTGGATATAGCCCAAACCTGAATAAATTGAACCTTGATTCCTTTAAGAAATTCAAAATCTCAAAATACCGTGATTTTTCCTAGCAAATCAGCAGGAACTAAACAACAATGAAAACACTCAGTGCTGTTAAAGGAATGCTCAAAGCTGCCTCTTCTCCCTCTGCTGGTGCAGAGCTAAGTTGGTATAACCACTTTAGATCTTAATAAATTATTTTGCGGGGCGCCTGGGTGGCTCATTGGGTTAAGCCTCTGTCCTCGGCTCAGGTCATGTTCCTAGGGTCTTGGGATGGAGCCCTGCATTGGGCTCTCTGCTCAGCGGGGAGCCTGCTTGCCTACCTCTCTCTGCCTGCTTCTCTGCCTACCTGTGATCTCTGTCAGTCAAATAAATAAATAAAAATCTTTTTAAATAAATAAATAAATAAATAAATAAATAATTTTGGTATTTTTTTCTTGGAGAATAATGGAAGAAAATATGCCAAACGAAAACAGTGGTCACTGATCTGTGTTGCATGCAGTATGTAAGCATTATTTTGCTCACACAAAAATGTCCAGAATATGATCTTAAAGCCAGGATGAAAATACTCATAGCGCAAGGTAGAAATATATAGGTATCATTAAGAGACGTAGATAAAATGCGATGCAGACTTAGCGTTGGAAAAGTTGCTTCCAACGAAAATAATTGCATCAAGTTTCAGGTGATAATGGCATTTGTGCAAGCTGGAATCTAGACTGTCAGGGAAGGAACCTGGCATAATATTTGGTAGTAGGGAAAAAGCATCAGATAGAGGTCAGGACTGGGCATATTGAGGAAACAGCAAACCATCCAGTTTGTCTACCCACTGATAAAAATGGACATTCTTTGTGATGTACTGAGTCGGATCTGGAAAATCACATGCATTGAGTCATGTGACACGGGGCATGAAAAAAAATAAAAAGAAAAAAAATTAGGCAAAATGGTGTTTAACCCTTTTTTTTGGAGTAAAGCTTTAAAACCATGATATTTTTAAATAAAACTCCTAATTTCTGGAATTTCTAACCTGAATATTGGTCAGAATTGTCTGCATCCCCTTTGAGAGGGAACGTGCTTTTCAGGGTCTTCAGACACACAACGCATGCGCCCTGCACCCACCCCTCATTCCCACTCTCTTGTCACCCTTTCCCACAGAGGAGTCTGCCATCCACAGAGGGACATTAGAAGTCTGATGAATGGAAGGGCTGGGATATATTTCAAGACCAGATTGTCTCTGTACGTTTATTTTTAAAAATGTGATTTATTCATTCAGTAATTTATACCAAGGTAGATCACATCCAAAAACAATGGCACCTCAAAGCCTCTGTGTGCATACGTCCTGACCTGGAGGAAGGGAGATAGTTGCTGATTCTGTTTAAATCGTGTTTTTTGTACTTGTTTTTTTCAATTTGCCCCCCCCAATCAAAACCAGCTCAGATGTTTTATTTCTTCTCTCTCTTCTCCATTACTTTTTCCTTTCTTTCTTCCAAACAACGCTGAAGGGAAGCATGGTCTGTTCTTTATTGTGGATGCTTGTCCTGAGGAATAGAAAACTCCTTTAAATGTTTAATTAGTATTCATTACCTGAGCTTGGTCCTTTCCCTAGCCCGTGATGTTAATACTTTCTGACATGTATCAGATTAGTATGTTTCCTAATGTTCTTTAATGTCTTTCCTTTATGCTCTAGGACTCTCCCCCGACCCATACCCCTCATTTTCGCTTTGAACCACCATGCTCTGAGTCTCTCAAAGGAGTTGATCTAGGAGAGATACTCCTGAGATTTTTATAGTTTATTTAAAAAACATACATTTGTTTTCTATGTAAAAGAACTTCCATGCAAAAACAGATTATGAAACATAAGAAACATTAGATGCATCTCTTTGAGAACAGCAATCTCTGTTCCATAATGATAATAATACGAACATTTATTGAATGCTTATGAGCCAGTCCCTTTCTTTAGTACTAAACGCGTAATAACGCATTTACAATAATTAAATGAACTCTTAGGAAGGAACTCTTTACAATGGTTTCAGCTTCACAATGCAAGAGGTAACTACTATTTTTCCTTCCACATTGTACAGATGAGAAATTGAGAAATAAAACACAAAATCACTTCCCCAACACACCACAGCTAGCTGGGAGCCCAGCCAGGTTTCAAAGGCGGGCAGTCTGGTTCCAGCACCCCACCTGTACCCACAAGCCCATCTGCCTTCCACCTGTCCCACCTCCAGTGGCTCGCAGACGGCCCAGCACACAGGACATGGTCTGTGAGCACTCACTGGCTTCATTTCAATTTCATTATGAAGTGCTAAGATAAGTATAAAGGGTCAGATAGGAAACATGGAAACTGCAAATGTGTAGTTATCATTTCAGATGGCAGAAGACATGATAAAAAATGTTATATTAAGCCCTTATCTATGACTCTTTCCGGTTCCTTGCGCATTCTGTCATTTTTTTACATTCACACAAGCACCTTGAAAGATGTAAGATATAAGCCATTCTTATAACACGATTCTGTTTTAATCAACCACATATTTTTATTTTTAAAAAATTTGGAAATATAAAAAAGTACAGAAAAATCATAAGAAATGGCCATGTTTCCATCACCTCAGATTGACCAATGTTAACATATTTTCTTTATCTTTCTTTGTTGGTAAAATAAATAAAACTATGAAGAAAAAGTTGCAGTGCCCTTTAGGGGACACAATTCTTTTTCCTTGGCATGATCTAGTTTTCTTTGATCGAAGATGCTGGTTCATTGCCAAGAGTGAATCTCTTTCCAGCCAAAGATGAATTTTCCCTTATAACACACCCCCCTCCCTAAATAACATATAGGAAGAAGCGTGGTGTCTCTAAAACTATCCTTGCAATTGCCTTGCTAAGGTCACCTAAAACAGCTGAAATGTCTTTAAATGTATTAGTTTACAATGGCTTCAATTTTTCCCATTATCCATTGGGGCAACTTAATAATAGTCTATTTTCAACCTCACAAATACTCCATCTGAAATATTATTTACAAACCAGTGTCTCTGAAGCCACATTGTTGAAACCTTGAGATTTTCTCTTATTTTTCTCATAAAATGTTTTTAGATCTCAAGATGGTTTCCAGAGAAATTCTCCACAGAAAGTACAAGAAACAATAAGTATTGTTTAAGCCTCATACCCGTCAACAAAATCCTTTACTTCTCTCAGCTGAATGGCACATCTGTGAGGAGCCAAGCTTTATCTTTTCATTCCTCTTCCCATGTTCTGCTTTTGGGAAAAGCTGTTGAGAATGTGTCACCTTCATGCCTCCAGCACTTCCCTCGTCTTTTGTTTCCAAAAGAATGCCCCAAATATCTTATTCCCGCCATATTCTCCTGCTATTAGTTTCCAAAAACGTCTCCTAACCATGAGTGTCTGACAGCTTCTTCGCTTACAAGAACTGAGTGTTCTCTTTGTTGCTTCGTATGAAACAGTAGTAGTTCAAGCATCATAGACTCGATCCCAACAGGATCCCTACATCCTTGGGCTGCCGGGTCGTGCACAGGCAAACATGAGAGCATGTAAAATTGTAAGACGCTGCATAAATAGCTGCCTTATTTTTTATATAAAAGGTATATTTTAATTAGTTACATCCTTACCTGGCCTTATAAAAATCATCACTATTTACAACACAATAATCACAGATTCACACATGCCAACAAACACTATAATTTAGAGCTACAGGTGAACATAGAGGCGGATAACTACCATTCTGTAGTAAGTGTATAAAAGACGATTATTTTTATCACAGATGCAAACATGCTTGTACACGCATCTAGAGGTGGAATTGTAGGTGAGAACGTATAAAGTCAATCAGGGTTTCTATTTAGCTTCTTACATAAGAACACGACTGCTGAGGATGAGAAAATGAAATGAGATTAAACAGTTAAAAATGTATCCAGAGAAATGAAGCATAGACATAACCCTAATGTACTTGAACGTGCCCCATTACAGACCAGCACATGCTTCTGCAAGGACCTTCTGCTAACGAGACTGCTGGTAAAGGAGACTTTTATCTTTATCCACTTCTAACCCATAGACTGGACAAAATTGTCTCCTTGAAGACCAAGGCCTGGCTCAGGCACATTTTGACATGGGCCAAGATTTTGTACATGGCCCTCACTGAGATCAGAAAACGTCATCTCTGACCTACTGACCCATTTACATTTCCCAAAAGTTTTTGTACTATTCCCTCTAATACCCAAAAGGGCAATAACTTTTTTTTTTTTTTTTAAGATTTCATTTACTTATTTGACAGAGAAAGATCACAAGTAGGCAGAGAGGCAGGCAGAGAGAGGGGGCAGCAGGCTCCCTGCTGAGCAGAGAGCCAGATGCAGGGCTTGATCCCAGGACTCTGGGATCATGACCTGAGCCGAAGGCAGAAGCTTAACCCACTAAGCCACCCAGGCACTCCCAAGGGCAATCACTTTTAGTGCTACCCATTGCAGGACTACCTACCATGGCCTCACTCAACATCTCCTGGAGGAAGAGCAGTTCGTACTGATACACAATTTGCTCTGAAATTTCCCCTCCATCTAGAATACCTGGGGATTCTACATCAACGAGGCCCCCTCTCACAATCAACGCAAACCCTTCTGATGTCACACCCACTGTGCTTCCCGGTTCAAGTTTCCCCCACTTTGGTTAGAATTCGAATCTAACCATGCCTGTCACTGCTCTTTCTGACTCGACTGTCCTTTGCTCTCTTTGCTGGAGGTTTGAAAGTCTCTGCTACCCTCATCATGGTCTCCACAGGGAATTATAACTTGGCTGGAAGGCAAGGGCTTTGCTTCTGAGTCACTGATTTGCAGGACAATACTAGAAAGGATGACACACATTACTGCAGCTCTCTGGTCACCGCAACATAACCTCAGTTCACTAATTCCTACATTGGGAAGCACAACGGTCTTGGAAAGGTTCCTTCAGCTGTCCCACGTGTGGTGTGGATACGTTCATGCAGAGTCTGTTGCACTCCGAGCAGAGCCTGGAGTCCGCTCCAGCTGGGGGCCTACGTTCCTCAAGAGACTGTCTCTCCTCTAAGGCTAAGAACCTAACCCTAAAGTTTCTGTTCAGCTTCACAGATGCCTAAAGCCATAGACAGAACAAGCACTGCTGTCCAATTAGAACTAGAGTCAGTGTCCCCCAGATGGGAAAATCTGGTCACCCTATATTGTTCCTAACATGGACTCGTGAAATTCCACAGGCCTGGGTTACTCACGTTTATCACATTCTTAGAGGCTATATCTTACATTAGTGGTGAGTCAAACCATATTTTTCACTCAATTATGTTTTCTAATGGGTAAACTCCACAGGCCCTTATCTGTCTTTCTACTCATGAGCCCTTCCTAATTTAGCTTCATTTTTCTGATACTAAAAACTCTGCACTGTTTAGTGGTCCATGCACAATGTCTTTGGAGCCCTTTGAAAGGAAACTCGCTGTATACAACTGCAAAATATCGTTGCCAGGTTTTCTTGGCCTATTATTCTGGAAATACATATTCAACTATACTCATCCCTTAGTGTTTTCTACATCGAGATAGAGACTTTTCCTCCTACCATACAGTGTTCCGTGTTTCACTGTATTTTATGATATCTGTTTCACTTTATTTTACCATTTTGTGCCATTTTAACACCTATTGTGCTATTCGCTAGTCTTAATGGTAATTCTACTCTTTTCAAACCTTATCGTATAAAAAAGGTAACATTAAGTATTAGAATATGTGATGTGCACGAGAAAGCAAAACGGACCAACTGGGTAATGGCCCACTTTCAGTAATATCACACTAATTAGTTTGTAAGAATTCCCTACATTATATTTTTATTCCTAATTTCTACATCGAGTCTGACATTTAAGTGAGGAATCCATATGCCGTGATGTCTTGTCAAATATTCTGCCAAACAAGCCAAATAACGTTCACACTAACTGACATGTTTCAGATACATAATTGTAAGTTCTTTTGAGCCCAAGGAGAGGCAAGGGGAGAGAGTAAAAAGAAGACGTGACTAAAAAAAGTAGACATTTAAAAATATATACGTTTTGGTATAAAAGGTTTCCCGAGCTTACTTTGCCAAGAATGTCAGCCCGTTTCAGAAAGTTATTCACTATCACTGTTTTGCTTGTGTGTTACCAAAACATCGGGTTTCCCAGCATAGCAGAGCATCTAATACTATGATGCCTTCCCCACGATGCCATGCCCATCTCTTACATTCCTTAAGGGCCTAGAAGTTTCTGGTTCATCTCAGAATATATAACTTCAATCAGTTTCCCAAAAAAGCGACAAGTTAAAAAAAAATAAAAGAATTGAAAGATACAAACACAAATCAAAACCCAGAGGAAAACAGCACTTTGGTTCAGCCTACTTGTGATGTCAAATCCTGGTCGAGTTCATGCAGCATTTATAGCAGACAGCTAAAATTCAGAGCCTTGCTGGTGTTTTGTTTATGTTTTTTAAAAGTCTTGCATTTTATTAAAATGTTTCAATATTTTTAAACTGGGGAAATTGTTAATAAGTTTCCAAAAGAAAGGAAAAGTGTCATGAAGGAGATCTTAGACTACGGTGAAAATGAGTCATTAATAAGAATGACTTCTATGAAGGAGATGAATCTATTTGCTTATTTTTTCTTTACGGTCCTGGGGACGTCCCCAGTCAGGAATAGAAATGTCTGAGCAGGCGTTCCTTTTCTTTAGTTTATTTTCAATGTCAAAGAATGAAGTTTTTTTTTTTTTTTTTTCCAGCTAGAACATAACTTCAACACCACTGTTTCCCTCGTAAGTCACCTGGAATTAACCACAAGTGATTTTTTTTTTTTTTAACATGGTAGTAAATCAAAACTACCATCCTAATAGGTTGAGTTAACTGTTCCAAGCCTCTGACGTATTTGTCAGCCAGAAATGGGCTGGTATGCCCTTTCTTCATTAACTCAATAGGCTATATCCAAACCCTCTGCTCTATTTACATCTGCAGCTTTGGTCTTTTGTATAAGTTGTACTGAAGGAAGAATCCGAATTTGAATGATCAAAATTACCACAATTTCATCAGGCAGGACTTTGCCAAGAAAGGTGCCTGAGGCCATGCCTACAAAGCTGGGCATGCCCTTAAAGTCTCCTTCCTTTGCCAGAAAGATGAGAGAGAGAGAGAGAGATGTGGGACAGAAAGAGGGAGAGGAAGGAGAAACAGATTGAGAAAATAAAGACAATACAAGTGCTGACAGTGTCAATTTTAGAAAGGGGAACTACTGCAGAGTATAGTGAATATAGCCACCAATATTGTATTATAATCATTAAGCTTGGTAATAGGTGAGACCTTAATTATTTCCATCACAAATAAAGGAAATTTCGTAACATGATTGTCACTACAGGGGCAATCGTATCACAACATATGACGTACCAAATCTACATGTGGTACACCTTAAATGTGCACAATGTTATATGTCAAATACCTTTCCGTTAAAAAAAAAAAAAAGGAAGGGAATCACACAAACCTTATTCCATCATCTCTCTTCAATTCACCAGGCTGGGATCCAAGGTATCCGTCCTTATTACCCTAACCAAGATACTCTATGGGGCACCTGGGTGGCTCAGTGGGTTAAAGCCTCTGCCTTCGGCCCAGGTCATGATCCCAGGGTCCTGGGATCGAGCCCCGCATCGGGCTCTCTGCTCAGCAAGGAGCCTGCTTCCCCCCCTCTCTCTCTGCCTGCCTGTGATCTCTGTCTGTCAAATAAATAAATAAAATCTTAAAAAAAAAAAGATACTCTAATTGTATGTCTTCCTTTCTACTTTATGATACATGGGGAATCTCAGTCTCTCTAGCAGTGTCTTACCTTCTTTCAGTCTACAGAACAAGGTTCAGACCTTATACGTCCTTTCACGACCAGACTTCTTCATCCCATCATAGCCTCGGGTCCATGACCCTTCACTGCACTGGACCACATCTATTTCTCTATGAACACCAAGACCTTTCCTCAACCATCCCTTTACTGGAGTGTCACAGCAAGGTGGTCCGACTCCGTCTACCTTGGAAGTTCCCTCTGCCTTTTATGTCTTTGTAAAGTACATATAGTTTCAAATCCAATCAATTTTCACTCCCTTGAATTATTTTCCAATTTCCTCTTCTGAAAAGATCACTATTTACTTTTCTCCTCTATGCTCCTAGAGCATGTGGTCTATATGATTTTATTTTGTGTCTTCTTTATATTTTCGTGTGTTTTTTACTTACTAGAGAATATGAGTTTTGAGGTCCCTGATGAAAAGTTCTGACATATGGTGTGTAATGAATAACTGTGGGATGAACAAGTAGGGAAATAGTTTTTTCTTTTTAAATCTTACTTCATCACACAAAGTTAAAGGAAGTTTTACATTATGGCTAATTAAAAAACATTGAATACTTAACTCTATTCATAATTCTAGGCTGGCCATAAAACAAATTGTAAAGAAGGTAAACTTTTCCAGATTTTGCTCTCTTTAAGTTAAAATTTTCTTCAGTTAAGTTAAAATTTTCTTTAAGTTAAAATTTTCAACTTGAGTGGCTCAGTCGGTTAAGCACCTGCCTTCAGCTCAGGTCCGGATCTCTCAGTCATGATCTCTCGGTCCTGAGATCAAGCCCTGTATCTGGCTCCCTGCTGAGCAGGGAGCCTGTTTCTCCCTCTCCCCTGCCTCTGCTCATGCTCTCTCTCCCACTCCCTCTCAAATAAATAAATAAAATGTTTTTAAAACAAATTTCCTCAGGTCTTTCGCATCTAATAAATTTTGTGCTCCTCCAACTGCCTTGAACTCTCTGAATTTTTCTGGGCTCCAACCTAGCCTCCCAGAAGTCTTCTTTTCTAGACTCAACTTTTCCCTGAAATTCAGAAAACTGAAATGGTTACCTTAAACTGGGAACATAGGAGATCAGGTGTCAGAAAGCCTATTTCCTGGAGCTACACAGGAAAAGTAGTGACTTGGCTAGTAGGAAGGGGAAAAGTGGTTCCAGCGACTCTGGTCCAAGTACTTGGGGGTCTTTATAATGAGAAGAAAACAACTTCCCCTTGCCTACCTCCTCCTAAAGACAACAGAGCAAAGCAAAAAAAGACAAATCTTCTTCTATTTACAAGAACACGTTGTCTTTTTAATTCTTTTATTCATGTAAAATATGGTAAAGTTAAAACAAATAATAAAATAAAATATGCTAGAGAGGTTTTTTATGTTTATTACATTTGAACAAAAAATTTCCAATTATGTGAATATAAAAACTGATCTTCCCTTCAAAATTAATAGGTTAGAGGCCCATATTTCATTTTGAGCAAAAATTCAATTTATTCTAAGAAGTGAAAATAGAGTACATGCTGATTTCTCACCACACTTGTATCCAATAGAAAGTAAGCAGGGATTCTTCTATAAATTCTCCTTCAAATTCTTTGCAGATCAATGAAGATCAAAGTAAAGCTAATTTAGAAAATCCTAGCCTGGCACTGAAGTTATGCTGCAGGAAAGGGTAAAAATTTGGCTTACAGAAAAAGAAAGAAAGAAAATGATTTTTTTTTCTTTAAATGAAAAGTGGTGAATATAGACTCTGCGTAATCTATTAAGAACACACATGGTAGAATCAGAGGAGAACTAAACTCCAGATGCCAGTTGAACAATTCCAAGTTGGGGGGAACTTGGAATCCATTTTGTCATTCATAAAATAAGGATACTGGTGTACATTCTGAATTAGCCTTCTGGACAGAAAGCAAACCATCAGTGAGATCATCACTCCCACCTAAACAATAAGAACAAGTGAGATACACTGTAACACTATAGTTTAAAAAAAAAAAATTTCAAGGTGCCCCTTAGTGGTGCAGTTGGTTAAGCAACCAATTCTCAATTTCACCTCAGGTCATGATCTCAGGGTCATGAGATTGAGCCCTACGTCAGGCTCCCTGCTCAGCACAAAGTCTGCTTGAGATTCTCTCTCTCTCTCTCTCTCTCTCTCTCTGCCCCTCCCTGCCCTCACACGTGTGCTCTCTCTCCAAAACAAATAAATAAAATCTTTAAAAAAAAATAAAATTTTTAAATTTTAAAAATAACAATCCATTCAAGAGGTGAGCTGCAAGGAAACCTAAATGAACTAAATTCCAGAAATTGATGAGACTTTCCTGGGAGAGAAGAGATTTGCGTTGCTTTCATCCCATACAGCACGGCAAAAGGAAACTACCAGAGACCGTCCAACTTCCAGTAATGTTTAATAGCCTCATACAGGCTACCCGGTCAAGGTTAACGTTCCAAGGATCCCCAGTACAGAGCAAGTTTTTACCTGCCTGCCAGCCCTTCCCTGCAGGCTTTGTCCAGCATAGGGGAGAGAGTGGCCAAGCCTATGAGAAGAGCCTGGGGGCTGAAAGAGAGCCCCTCCCCAGGAACATGGGCCTTTCTGCATGCAGGGCAGAACTCTGCTAGCAAAAACTGATGATCACAATACTAAGACATAAAGCCAGCTTACTAGCCCTCAAGAGCAGAGAAGTAAATTCTTTAAGAAAATTAGCAAATTAGGGGCACCTGGGTGGCTCAGTCGGTCAAGTGTCTGCCTTCAGCTCCGGTCACGGTCATCCCAGAGTCCTGGGATCGAGCCCCGCCTCATCGGGCTCCTGGCTCAGTGGGGAGCCTGCTTCTCCCTCTCACTCTGCTCCTCCCCCTGCTCCTGCTCACTCACTCTCTTTCTCTCTGTCAAATAAATAAATAAAATCTTTTAAAAACTTAGCAAATTAAATCCAACAATATGTAAAAAATTAACTCTATTTGGAGTTTATCTCAGGAATGCAAAAGTTATTTAAAGAGGTGAAAAGAGTCAGTGTATGTCATTTATGTTAACATACATCATGCTGCTAATGTGGCATGTTAACAAGTGACAATATGGGTTATGGTGTTAACAGAATAAAGTATATACATCTCAAGATATGTATTAAAAATTAATACAGGTATCTACTCAAGATTTTTAAAATATCTCAGAAAAATAGGAATACAAGAGAACTTCTTCAGGGCATCTATGAAAAATCTATAGGTAACATTATACTTAGTAGTCATTATAGAATTCTTAGCAGTCAATATACAATATCTATTATCTACATACAAAATAACTATATTTCAATTAGCTGGTAACATGCCTCTAGAATATAAAATATAATAACTTACATATAACTTGCAATAACATTTCAAAAAAGTATCTACAGTAAACACTAAGAAACCATGCTGATCGCTTTTTGGCCTTTTGGCTAAGATCAAGTGTAGAAACCACACTGAGAGAAGTTGGGTAAGACATTAATGGACACATATTCAGTGCTCATGTGTTAGAGAACACCATATGTTAAGATGTCCATTCCTTTCCAAAGTTCCCAAACTTTGGAAAGTATCAACTTTGCTAATTTGCTAGAGTCAAAAAAACAAGAACAGACTTGGAGAACTTATACCACCACCTGATGTCAATAGTTACAATGATACTATAGTAATCACAATGGTCTAGGATTGTCAATTATGAACAAATATAAATCAATGAAATAGAAAACCCATAAAGAGATCCACATATATAATACCAGTCAGTATTGGAGAAAGGCAGCAAACATTTCCATAAGGAAAGCAAAGTATTTTTAACAAATAGAGTTGAAATACATTGATTTCCTAATACGGAAAAAAAAAAAAATAAAACAATCCTACCTTATTCAATATACAAAAAACAATTCAACTTAGACCATGAACCTAAGCATAAATAGAAGAATCAAAAAGCTTCTAGAAAGTATTTAGAATATCTTCATAAACTTGGAGTTAGACAAAGAATATTTTAAACAAGATTGTAGAAACCCTAGCCACAAAAAGGAAAAAAAAAAAATACAAGTTGGACTGTACCAAAATTTTAAGTTTCTATTCATCCAAAGATACCATAAGGAAAAGGAATAGACAAATAAAAAGAATGAAATCTTTCCATTTGTGGCATGTATATAGAGGGTATTATATCAGTGAAATAAGTCAGAGAAAGACAAATACCATATGATTTTACTTATATCTTAGAATTTAAAAACAAAACCGATGAACAAACAAAACAAAAGCAGACTCATAAATACAGGAAATAACCTGGTGATTGCCAGAGGAGAGGGGTGATAGAGGGAGAGCAAAACAGGTAAAGGAGATTACGAGTTACAAACTTCCAGTCGTGAGATAAATACTTCAAAAGGATATAAAGTAAGCATGGGGAATATAGTCACTAATATTGTGATTATTTTGTATGGTAACCTATGGTAACTGGATTCATTGGGGTAATCATTTCATAATGTACATAAATGTCAAATCACTATGTTCCATACATGAAACTAATATAATACTGCATTTCAGTTATACTTCAGTTAGAAAAATAACAAGAAAATGAACAGGAAAACCACAGTTTAGAGAAAAAAAAATATTTATGACACATATCTGACCAAGGATACAAATACAGAGCACATAAAGAACTGTTCTGAACAACTAATTTTAAAAAAATGATAAATAAAATCTTTAGGGGCGCCTGGGTGGCTCAGTGGGTTAAAACCTCTGCCTTCAGCTCAGGTCATGATCCCAGGGTCCCCTGATCGGAGCTCTGCTCAGGGAGCCTGCTTCCCCCCCTCTCTCTGCCTGCCTCTCTGCCTACTTATGATCTCTGTCAAATAAATAAATAAAATCTTTTAATAAATAAACAAAAATTTAAAAATTTAAAAAATAGGCAAAATCCTTAGACACTCACTTTTCAAAGCAAGATAAACAAATGGCAACCACACTCTGAAAAAATGCTCAGCTCATTAGCCATCAGGGAAGGGAAAATAAAACTTCAAGGAGATACTATTTCACATCCTATAGAATGGCTAAAATCAAATCACAATATCAAATTTGGTGAGAATATGTAGGAATCAGAACTCTCACATGTTGCTCTTGGTGGAAATAGAAAATGGAGAAATGTCATCTTCTTATAAGGTTAAACATATGACCCAGAAATCCCAATCCTAGGTATTTACTGAAGAGACATAAAAACATATATCCAAATAAATCTTAGTTTGAGAATGTTAAAGTAACTTTAGTCATAATTGCTGAAAGTGGAAAAATTCCAAATGTTTATCAGTTCGAGACAGGAAAAATAGAGTACGATATATTAATACAGTGGAATATTCCTCATCGATTAAAAAAAAAACAGATATCATATGGTTTCACTTATTTGTGGAGCATAACAAATAACATGGAGGACATGGGGAGATGGAGAGGAGAAGGGAGTTGAGGGAAATTGGAAGGGGAGGTGAACCATGAGAGACTATGGACTCTGAAAAACAATCTGAGGGTTTTGATGGGGCGGGGGGTGGGAGGTTGGGGGAACCAGGTGGTGGGTATTAGGGAGGGCACGGATTGCATGGAGCACTGGGTGTGGTGCAAAAACAATGAATACTGTTACATTGAAAAGAAATTAAAAATAAATAAATAAATAAATAAATAAATAAAACCAGACACAGCCACCAAAAAGAATGAAATCTTGTCATTTGCAACGACGTGGCTGGAGCTAGAGTATATTACACTAAGCGAAATAAGTCACTCAGAGAAAAACAAATACCATACGATTTCACTCATATGTGGAATTTAAGAAACAAAAAAGATGAACAGGGGAAGAGAAGGAAAAATAAAGTAAGATGAAAACAGAGAGGGAGACAAACCATACGAGACTCTTAACTCTAGGAAGATAGACTTCTTTACCCCAAAGTGTACTGACTTAAATGTTAATTTCATCTAAAACCGTGAGAGACTCTTAACTCTAGGAAACAAACTGAGGGTGGCTGGAGGGGGGGTGGGTGGGGCGATGGCGTCACTGAGCGATGGGTACTAAGGAGGGCACGTGGTGCAATGAGCACTGGGTGTTGTATGTAACAGAGGAATCACTGAATTCTACCCCTGAAACTAATAATACAGTATATGTTAACTAAATGGAATTTAAACTAAAACAAACAGACAGACAGACACAGTACAACATGGAAATGTAAAAAAAAAATATGTTGAGTGAAAAAAAAAAAAAAAGCCTTACACAAAAAAGCAGATAATACGTGTTTATAATTACATGAAGTTCAAGAACATCTAAAGGACAGTAGTGCTGGATCTGCAGCTTTACTTTCCATGGTTTTAGTTACCCGCGGTCAATCACGGTCAGAGGCAGAGGATCCTCCCCTGACATAACAGGCAGAGACTCAGTAGTAGCCTAACATGGTCACAATGCCTCCATCATCCCCTCCCCTCATCTCATCATTTTATCATCTCTCAGCATCATAAGAAGTGCAAACACAAAATAATAAGATATGTTGAAAAAGAGAGAGAGAGACCACACTCAGATAATTTATTATACTATATTGTTATACCATTCCATTTTATTATTAGTTATGATTAATCTCTTACTGTACCTAATTTATAAATTAAACTTTGTCATAGATGTGTGTATGCACAGGAAAAATATAGTATATACAGGGTTTGATACAACTTGTGGTTTCTGGCATTCACTCGGGGTCTTGGAACATATACCCTACTTTGAATAAAGGAGGCATTACTGTGACAGCAATTAAAAATGGTTCTCCTGGGATTGTGAAGGGTGCAAAGGGACACATGGCAACTTTCTGGAATGATAGACATATTCTACATATTGTTTGAGGTGATGATTACATGATTATATGCAATTGTCAAAATACATCAAGCCAAATCCACTAGATGATTATATATAAATATCTGAACTTAAAAAGTAATGTATGTATAATATATAAAGAAAAATGGTACATATTTCATTGATCATTTCATAAAGTTCTTAATATAGCTCTATATATACAATAAATTAAGTCAGAGCTTAGCACAGTGGCTGACAACTGAAATATTTTATTTTGATATTATCTTAAAGATGCTTCCTTGGGGCGCCTCGGTGGCTCAGTGGGTTAAAGCCTCTGCCTTCGGCTCAGGTCATGATCCCAGGGTCCTGGGATCAAGTCCCACATCGGGTTCTCTGCTTCGTGAGGAGTCTGCTTCCTCCTCTCTCTCTCTGCCTGCCTCTCTGCCAACTTGTGATCTCTGCCAAATAAATAAATAAAATATATTTTTTAAATGCTGCCTTGAAAAAAAAAAATGCTGCTTTGTTCAAAGACGTGGGTTTGTATATGTAATTAAAAACAAAAACAAAAAACCACCTCTAAGTAGAGGGACAGAGTCATAGAGGCAATCCCTCCCAACAGTTACCATCCACATTCTCCTGCACAAATATTTGATCTCTTACAAAACAGAAATCATTACCCCGGAAAGTGGAGATGAGAGTTCAAAATAAGCGTGCTACGAACATTTCAAAGACCTAGAAAAATGTTTGGAATCGTTAAGATTAACAACCACCAAACGGTTGAGTGCAGTGACTGTGATTTTGTTTCTTTCCAGGCTGCGCCAGTTGGGCAAGTCCTGAAGCAGCACGAACTAAAGCATTCCCTTCCGAAGCGACAGCGGAGCCCGCAATCCAGCCTGCCGTGCCCTGTCTGGGAATGGGCATCTTCAGCTTGTCCCGGAATCCTTGCAAAGCGCGCTGCTGGGGGCAACAGAAGCTCCCCGTCCGCCTGGGGAACCTCCAGAGAAGCTCAGCTCAAGCCAACGGAGAAGCTGGAGGAACCAACAGAACCATCAGGACTTCTGATTGTCCAGGGTGCAGACCCTCCCCTGAGGACACTTAAGGAAATGACATTGTTTTGTTGTGATCTCAACCCCCTTTCCATTGTTACTACAGTTCTTACAGTCAGTGAGCCCTAGAGCCCTGATGTGTTCAGCTTTTGTAAGTCTCAGTCATTGGTGCCTTGCGCCAGTAAGTAGTCTAGATTAAGTCCCCTTGCTTTATTTTTCTTTAATCAATCAAGAAAGAGTAATACCTTTGTGTATTTTCAACTTGAGACACGTTATCCAAACTTACCTGAAGGTTTTATTCAACTGTCGTTTGATTTAATACTATTCTGAAATACATAAATATATAAGGTTCCTTAGACTAATGCTGAGAAACACATTATCACAAAACTCTCCTCTCTGATAGAGCTCTCCTCAAAGAATGATCTGGGGGAGGAAAACACAGTTCTGCAAAAATTCTGTGGGCATGAGCTTTAGGGAAATGTTCTACTCCTCAACCTCTCTACTCACAACTACACGAATATGAGAGGTCGATGCGGGTCCTTTAATAAAGGACTCCAGCCTATCTGAACACGCAACTTTTTAAATAAAACATTCATTAATATCCACACTTGGAAAAATACTAAGTCATCTCATGTGGTTTTCTGATACTTTGTGCAATTCTGTGACTAATGACCCGAGCTTCCGCATCAAGGGAAAACTTGGAAGTGGGGTTCAAAGTTTCATCGCGAATTTCACTATTCATTTTGTAGAAACAACTAATTCGTCATTTGATGCTGACATTCCTGGAGTTTATTTCCCAAGGCAGAACGTTAAAAAAAAAAAAAAAAAAAAAAGAGTAAGAATAGATACAGAGATACTGTTAGATGCAATGGATACTGTTAATGGCTCTAATTTAGGACTTAGAGTTATTTTGACTTTAGTGAGTTACAGAATCAACAGTGAAGACGTGGTTACGTTTTGAGACAGAAAGTTGCTTCCTGCATCTGAATACTCATTAGCCTTGGAGAAAGAAAGTGTGGTTTTCTCCGAGCTTTGTATGATTTTGAGCAAGAAGGTTTACTTCCCCCCTTTTTTTTTATCCCGTGTGCAACATACAGTTGATAATATCGGCCCCAGAAATCTAGGTCTGCAGGGGGGATAATATCCAAGGGAAAGGGTGCATTTAAATTTGTTTTGAAAAATCCAAAACACTGTCAAATGTGAAGTATGATTAAGATATAAATTTCAAAGGCAGAGAAGCTGGACACCTTGTAGACAAAGAAGGTCAGAGACCAGGAATGACTGGCAATTTTCCCAGGAAGTGTGTAATTGTTGCTCCTTTTCCAGCACAGGCTTTCTCTTAACCCTTTGGGGGCAGAGGGGCAAGAGATGTTTGCCAAAATGGCCAATAGCTGGAAAATGCACTATTTTACTTCTTTTCAGTCTTAAAACAATCAGAGAAATATCCCTGACCTTCTAGTTTGGCCAAGAAGTTCAACAGAGAGAAACATAAGTGAATCACAAAAAAGTTCAAAGAATTTGAATTTCCAAGATAATTAAAGGAATTTATTACTCTACCTCACCATTCACATGTGTGAAGCTGAAGATACTTTGATATTTCCAACAAATGCACTTTATATTTCGGCACATATGTAACTTGAAGATCCGCTCTCTGTTATCTCAAATCTTATAGCATAATGAAGATAACCTTTTTAGTAACATTTGAATTCAAAAGGCTTACAAAATCACCCTAAATTCACTGAGATCTGGAGAGCTTACATTTTTCTGTGTCCTTTCCTACTCCAGTTCCCGTCTTTGTCTGAAGCATTCATCTCTCTTCTAGGCCTTGCTCCAATACTGTGCTGGTCTCTTTAGCCCCAAATACTACTCCCACAGAACCTGAGCCTCAATTGAAAGTTTATGGGCAATAGAAGAATTAAATTGAGTTACTTCACAGCAGATAAGCGTAAATGTTGTATGTAGACATTCCAGCTTCAGACATTTCCCTGAAAATACCCACCTCCTTCGAGAATTTTCATGGACTCTTTCTCTTTCCTGGGCTACTATGAACCCTAGCTCTTTTCTTCTTCTTCTGTCTTCCCTAAGGGTCCTCCAGAAATGAAGTAAATAATGTATATTTTTGCACTAATGAGAATCACAATTTACTATAATTTAAATATAAAGATTATAGGCAGAAATAAAGTGCAGTTTAAATATTAACCTGATTTTTCTCTCTCAGAAGAAGGTAATGGGTGAAGAGAGCCTAAGGGAACATATGATTGCCCTTGCCTTCTGAAGGTTATGGATGAGCTCAGAGTATAAAGCCATGAAGGGTAAAATCCTGGAGGAAATGATCTTTTGTTAGCAGAAAAAAACTCCTTTTTTGGGAGGGCAGGAGGGAGTAAAGTTAAGTCTTGATATGATTTTGTATAAACAAGAAAGGACTGGATTTCTTTGTGTAATAAGTTAGGAAAGTTGTCTTGTTTTGTAAAGTTGAGAGGTAGGTAAATGTGTATTCACTTTATTAGTCATAAATACATCTATATACACATTATATTTTGATTTATAAAAAAATTCATTAAAAAAACCTGAGCCATGGGGCGCCTGGGTGGCTCAGTGGGTTAAAGCCTCTGCCTTTGGCTTGGGTCGTGGTCTCGGAGTCCTGGGATCAAGCCCCACATCAGGCTCTCTGCTCAGCAGGGAGCTTGCTTCCCTTCCTCTCTCTCTGCCTGCATCTCTGCCTACTTGTGATCTCTGTCAAATAAATAAATAAAATCTTAAAAAAAATTTTTTTTAACTGAGCCATTTTTCAGAAACAGAAAAAAAGTCTGAAAGCTGAAAGATAAGCACTCCAATAAATCATATTTAGTCCCATTTTAAAAATTAGATATGTTGTTAAGGGGTGGCTGGATGGCTCAGTCGGTTAAGCATCCAACTCTTGATTTGGGCTCAGGTCATGCTCTCAAGGTCCTGCAAAGGACCCAAGGACCCAGCTCTGCCCAAGCCAGTGCTGGGCTCAGTGCTCAGTGGGGAGTCTGCGGGACATTCTTTCTCTCCTTCTCCCTCTGCCCTTTTCCACACCTGCCCCCCACTCATGCTCTATGTAGGAAGGAAGGAAGGGAGGGAGGAAGGGAGGAAGGAATGTTTTAAGAGTATAGGAGGAAAACGGCTGCAAAAGGTAGTTCGCTCGGTGGATCTCTTTGTTTCTGCAGAAAGGAACAGCTTAGGGTAAGTTTCATGCCTCAGTGGACCTGGCCTGCATTCAGGAGTGAAGGACTCGAGTTCTAGTGCGTACTCAGAAGGTAAAATGTTGTGACCTTGAGAAAGGCATTTCTCTGAAATTTATCTGTGAAGCAAGGATTACATTTTCAAACTGGGAGTGTTTACCAAATTCAAATTCTTATTTTATAGATAAAGAAATGGAAGACCAGATTGATTAAAGAACTTGATCGAGGACACGGATGTTCTGATCACAAGGCCTCGGGTGCAACCCTGAGCCCAGGCTTCCGGGGGTCTGGCCTCGCGAATGGACTCGGCAGAAGCAGCTGCCCTGTGTCCCTATCAGAGCTCTGCGGGGTCCAATGTGAGTGAAATGTAACCGCACCTCAAGGACGATGATCCTGGGCTCTGAGGGCAGAGCTGTGCCTTCTTGCTTAAGTGAAAAGTTGTTACTTTTGACCTAAGATGGGTTGCATGGTAGATCTACTTGTTTCTTTTTTTGACATCTTCCCCCTTCTATTTTTGGAATTAAATCAGTATTAACACTTGTTTGTTTCAGAGCTGAAGCAAGTTAGTCACATTTCTCTGGTCAACAGTGCCATCTGGTGGACACCTGGAAGATCTCTACATTAGCTTCTAATAGAAAGTTCTAGGATCACATGGGTCTTCAAGCAGCATCAGGCCGCAGGAGCAGGTTAAACATTAGTTGTTTGGTTAAACATCTCGGTTCTTACCATAGTGGGGGAGCTCAAGAAAACAGGAAGAGGATTATAAAATAAGCTTTAGTATATCTGATTTATGTAATAAGTTAAAGGCATATTTTATCGTTTCCTCCCCCTTTACTCTTTTCAGTCCTGAAGCAGATAGCCTAAGAAGGGGCAACTTTGGAAAAACAAAAATGGAAGAAAACAGCAACAGCACCAATAACAAAAGGAAATCCCTGCTAATACGTAGTTTTAAGGTTCAAAAAGCCTGAACACTTGTGGCAATTAAGAGGATTCAGACAAAAATGTGAAAGAATGATCCAGATCCAGGCAGGGGATCATGTCTTGGGTGGGCAGGCAGGGCAGGGGAGCTGGAGACGGGGGTTGTTGGGAAATGCAGAGAGAGTGGAGGAGAGGAGGTTGCTGAGTCCTTCGGGTTCTCTGGCTTCATGCCAACACAGCTCCCAAGGAGACAGACTCAGTCAGAGAGTGACCCCCTCATGTGTCTCAGCACCTGATGCTGTGGAGAGTTTGGCAGAAATTCTTCCTCACCAGCAGTCAAGGAAGCGGTTTTTCTGGTGTTCACAGAAGCACTTGAGACTATGCGCCTGAAAGGTCAAGGAGTCAGGGCCCTGAGGACAATGACTTTGGTTATTTCAGTCAATGTAAGCATGGACTGATGAACTGATGACCTCAAAGATGTGCTGGTTCTTCCTTTCTCCCTCCCCACCACACTGGTACTAAATACACTGTGATGGTGAGTTTTATGTGTCAACTTGGCTGGGTGACAGTACTCAGATATTTGGTTAAATGTTACTCTAGACATTTCTGTGAAGGTTTTTAAATTTTTTTCAATTTTTTTAATTTAAATTCAATTAGCTGACATATAATGGATCATTAGTTTCAGAGGTAGAGTTCAATAATTCATCAGTTGCATATAACACCCAGTGCTCATCATATCACATGCCCTCCTTAATCCCCATCACTCAATTACCCGATCCCCCCATCCACCTCCCCTCCAGCAACCCTCAGTTTGTTTCCTGAGTTAAGCATCTCTCGTGGTTTTAGACGAAAGTTAACATTTAAGTCAGCAGCCTTTGAGGTAAAGAAGACTATCTTCCATAATGTGGGTGGGCCTCATCCAATCAGTTGAAGGCCTTTATAGGAAAAGGCTGAAATTCCCAGAAGAAAGGGAATTGTGCCAACAGACTTCTTTCAAACTCAGGCCAGACACTGTGCCCTGGGTCTCCATCTTGCCAGCCTACTCTGCAAGATTTCGAACTTGTGCCCCATGATCACATGAGCCAATTCCTAAAAATAAACATCTCTCTATATACAGAGACTAAGATACACATATACATGTACACACACACACACACACACACACACACCCTATTGTCCTATTGGTTCTGTTCCTTTGAAGAACCCTGACTAATGCATAGGTTCCCAGAGATTAGACACAACTCTGGATTAAGTATACATACATATATGATAGCGGAAAAGACTAATTGATAGTAAAATCCTGCTACGCCTGGCGGAACAGGAGATTTAAATAGGATTAAGTTGTTATACAGAAAGAACTGCTGTAATTTGTTTGTATACTGAGGTGCATATCTGCTGCCTCCGTGGGAGAGGAGAGTCATAGCAGAAATGTGGTTCTAGGCTTGCGTAAGTGAATTCAGGGAAGAACCGTCAAGTTCTGGAATTCTGCTCTTCTTTGATAGCCCGACCCGTCAGACTCATCAGCAGCATTGCTTGCAAAAACTGTTTAAATGTCATTTCCCATTAAAGGAAATATAAAATGTAAAACTAGTTCATAAGTTTCTGATAATTAAGCCAAAAGTTGTCTTTAACCGTATGTCCCAGTGACTAAATACGTCTGACTTCATCTCAAACTATGAACCTTTAGAGTATATTGTTACCCCATATAGGAGATCTGTTTCTGTTTTTGTTTTAGGAGATCCGTGTGTTAATGAGAGGATAACTTAGTTATTATTTTGATATGAAAATTCTCATTTGAGAAGTTGCTTTATTTTTTTCCACATGGCCATTGATTCATATAAGAACAAGTAATATTTTGCCAACAGTTTTTAAATCATCTGTGCTTTATTTTTAGGTTTCATATTATCAAAATCATTTTGCTGTCTTTACTTTGACTTGTTTGTCACCAGGTTTTTTCCTCATTAATTTTTGACACGACTCAGGAAATTTTTTCCAAAGTCAAATGTTTTCAATTTATTTTAAAAATATGCTCAGTGATAATTCAAAGACACTTCCCCTGAATGCATGTTAAATTTGTATGCGGGTCATGCGTCTATCAGAGAGTAGTTTATATTAACTTTTAAAACAGAAAATATCTATATCAGCAAGATATAGCCCATGAGAGATATACTGTCATTTTGATCTAATGCGCCTGTTTGCTGCATCTATCTGGGAATAAACGAAGTGAATAGATTTGTGGAACGTCTGAGCAGTGAGTTACCTAAAGAAACAGGTCAATAGCAATACGCGAGCTATTGTGACAAAAGTCACAACCTGGGCTGATGGAGGTTGTGAAGGGTCTCAAGGATCCCTCTGCCAGAGGTAATGTAATACATCTTAACACTTCACAAGTATTGGATGAGATCCTTTGGAACTATTTTACCAGAGAAAACTTTAGAAAACATTTTTCTTTTCATCTGCTGAGAAAGATGACAGGATAATATATTATCTCAGGGGTAGAATAACAGTAAAATTTTTTTATGCATTTTCGTATGCTTTGCACTTAGGCCCATCCATCCTGATATCCAGAAGTCTTTAGGGTGTGTTCCCCGAAAAACAAAACGAACAACCAAAAAACGAAGATAGCCTACTTCTATCGAGGTCTATAAAAATAATAATTTTAGGTTTGATATCCATATGAAATAAGGGCCCAGTAATCAAATATACAGTGAAAAAGTTGGGATTTTTTGAGAGTGTAAATGGTTTTATTGTTTTATATTTTCAGAAAGCTACTTTGGACTTCCTTTTAGTCACCTTTGTGCTATTTAATTTCCTTGAGGTCTAGAGCATTTTAATTCCATTACTGGGTCTGCCACAGAAGCTAACAGAGCCTTACCTCAGCCTGTCCTCAAAGGAGGGTCATAAGAGTTCTCCTTGGGTGTCTCTCCTCGCTCAGAGTGGCTTGGAAGTTAAGTCCTAGTGCTGGAGGGTGGTTTGTGGAACCCTCCTCACAACAACGTGAATTGTCTTTCCTAGATGCCCAAAGCAAAAGTGATGACCAAGTCACCTAGTCTCAAAACATAGCCCGTGTTTTGCTCTACTTGAACAGAAAGGGTATGTTTGGGAAGGTACCGTCTACCTCCTTGGTAGGTGTCTGGACCCTGGTTTCTGTGCTCCAATCATGTCTGCCAGGTCTTGTATTTTTTTTCCTCCAACTGATAATGTGCAGCCATATGAACACTCTGTTTCTATTTTTGTTGAGTTTTTTTTTCTCCCCATTGTCCATAAATGAGGTCAAAGAAGAACTTGCCAAAGCCAGGTGGTCCTTTGCTGAACTCTTCAATGGTAACTGTTTTTTTTTGGCTTCATAAATGTTCAACAAAAGAACCGTTCTATTAAAGACTCACTCAGATTACTAGCCAAGGGTTACCTTCATCTAGAGAATAGATAACAAAGTGAAGAAAGACAAGCTTTAACTGTAAACTCATCAGGTAACAAAATCCACACAGACCTGCACCAAAGGGGGTCTGCTTTCTCACTAGGAAGGGGATGGGGAGACCACAGCCTTCCCAGGCTTATTTCTTCAATGAATAACTGAACCAATGAAGGAGAGAAAAGAAAAGAATTGGTTTAAAAGAAAGAACATCTAGGGAGCCTCACGCCTGTCTTCACTGACCTTTCCCATTCTTCTGGTCCTTATAACGTGTTTCCTCATCCTAAAGCAAGCCTGAAGGATTAGAAACCCTCTTCTTCACCCCTAACATGCAGGGGAGGACCATCAGGGCCCGAGGGGGTAGAACACAACTTCCGCCAGGTGCTTCCATCCAGCTGCCCCTTAAAGCTGATCGCACACTGAGAAGCAAGGTACGGAGTTCGATATATGACAAGGTTACTGGAGGAGGGAATAAGGGAAGAAAGCGTTTCCAGAATTGAGAACTGAGTTCGGGCTCTGTGATGCTCATTCAAGCACTGGCTCCTCCTTCTAAAGAGAAAACACTGAGACCAGATCAAATTAGTAAAAGTGAACCTCGGGCTCTTCAGGGTGGTCACACTGTGAACTTGCTACAAGTGTTCAGATGCGCTTATGAGCTTGGAAGAAGAGCTATGTGTCCAGTGCATTTTTCGCATCCTTTTGTTAATGGAAACAACCTTTACATAGGTTTGGTGGGTGCACAACTCTGACGGGGGGAAGGGAGGGGCACACACTATAATCAGAAACCGAATAATATAAGTTAATTCTCCTCGTTACATGAGGAACACTGTCCAAGGAGCTGAGAAGGATGCAAAGAAATATGAGCAAAGATCTTCTCTTCAGAAGATTAAAATTCTTGAGGAAATGAGCAAAATGTTCCAAAATGGGTAAACTGAATAATTTCCACAACACTACTATGGGGTTGAGGCGATGGTATGGAGGGCAGTGAGTCGATTTGAAACCGCCATGGGAGGGGGAGTAACAAATCATTCCTAATCGTGCACACGACATTTTCAGGATGCTTTTAATATGGAAACAGTATCTTTTCTGCCAAAAAGCATACATATACATGAAATTTCTCACCAGACTTACAGATATCTACAGCACATATTTTAAGAGAACACACTGGAAGAGGATGAGCCTTATATAATATTTTTTAATCAACCAAGATACATATGTAATAACTTACTCAATGAGAATTTGGGTCTCAGATATTATTTGGGGGGGTGGGAGGTCTCCGATATTGCTTTACCAGTTGCTTCATTTATTTATTATTCTATCAGATTTATTTATTTTAAGTCTTAGCGCTGCCACTTAAAATTTACTCCCTGATTTTGGTCTTCAATATTAGATCTTTCACTTTCCTTTGGGGACGCAACCCCTTCTTGTGGGAAGGGTCATTAGAGTGGCTTCTTGTAATGATAGGGACAAAAGGTAAACCCTTGTCCTTTGTGGAATATTTTTCTCTTTGTGGAATGTTCCCCTCAGCTACCCTAGAGGATCCCTGAGGGAGATGGGACCCTGGCACTATGCTGCCCCCATGGCGTGCTTATAGCTCTAAAACCAGACTCGGCCTTAGCACTGAGGGAGCTCTCCCAGGTCAGCCTTTGCAGGTAGTGGGTTTGCTGGCACTACTGAGCCCTTCTGCTCTCTCCAGTGGAAAGAAAAGATGGACCACAAAGAGCATTGATTCTTGGACCCTGTGGATCTTAGAAATGCGGGCAAGGGGAAGCCCTCTGGTATTAAAAATCCCTTGTACTTTTAACAATAAAAGAAACAAGGTCTTGTCCTGTACTCCAAGCTAGTAAACGAGAACATACTGGTTAGAGTTTCACATGTATCAGAGTTGATTGCAAAACAATTTGGAACATGAAATAGTAGTAGTAACTATCATGTGTGATGCTTGGCTAACGCAAGCCTGCCTTCTAAAATTTTTATATTTGTTTCCGAGCGTATGCCTGGGGAAATTTCTGAAAGCTACTCACTGAGATATTAAACTTGGCAATGTCTGGGAGGTAGGATGTAGGGTGATTTTTACTTCATAGTAGTTTGCATTTGAGTCTTTTAAATGAGTACACACAATTTATGTAAATAGAAGTAAAGCCATCGTAAGCCTACAGAGTAGTTTATCATGTTTAGTATTATGAAAATAAAGAATCCCATATATATAAAGCACAGATATTTCTATGTATGTTATATGTGATGATGCTCAGTGATTGGACTGACCCCTTCTTTACTGTGCATATTTACTTCCTCCTCACAACGATAGTATGACATGGAGAAAACATGGCAGGAGAGAGACAGCAAGGTCTGACGTGTTTGATGACTACTGGTCTCTCCCAGGTGACTAGAAACGTGTCCTTGATGGTGTCTCACTTGCTATGGAGGAAAGGTCAGAAGCCACACCAGGAAATGAAGGAGGGTAGACTAGACGCAAGAGAAGAAACTGCTTGCCTTAAAATGGAATCAGCATATCTCTTCCTGCGGCTGACGCCTAGCATCATCGTTAGTCAAAAACAGCATTGAGGGGCACCTGGGTGGCTCAGTGGTTAAAGCCTCTGCTTTCGGCTCAGGTCATGATCCCAGGGTCCTGGGATCGAGTCCCGCATCGCATCAGGTTCTCTGCTCAGCAGGGAGCTTGCTTCCCTTCCTCTCTCTCTGCCTGCCTCTCTGCCTACTTGTGATCTCTGTCTGTCAAGTAAATAAATAAAATCTTAAAAAAAAAAAAAAAAGAAAAGAAAACAGCATTGAGCTCAACTAAGAGAAGTCGGCACTACAGCTGGACTTCCTTTTCCCCATCAGCTGTATAAGTCAGGTTTGCAGATATAGTCAAAGTTTAGTCTTTTCATATCCAGAGTTTTGTTTAATTTAGAGAGATAATCAAATGTTGAAAGAAATGACCAATACTCTATTCAAAAAATCTAATCTTTATGGCCTTTGTTAAAGAAACATGAGGGAAAATTGATGACCATGAAGATTTATATTTATTAATCTAGGGGGATTTCTTTCTAGCTTTGGAATCATAATAGTTATTTGAATTATGGCTGCATAATGGAGACTATTGAATCAGGGAGTTCCCTCATGGTTAACACTCATTAATCATTTTTATAATTAAAAATCTATTTCTCAACTCAGTCTACTTTTTATATTTAAAAAATATCTACCAGAATGAACCTTTCCAGATACCCAATATGGGAAGGTTTTTTTTTTTTAAGTGATTAAAAAATAACAAAATTTAAAGTTTTTATTTAAAGAATGATAGAGAAAAAGGTAAGTCCAATCAACTGAACATCATCACATATGATATATAGAGAGAAATATTTATGCTTTATATGTATGGAATTCTTAATTTTCATAATACTAAACATAACAATAAACTGCTTTATAGACTTCCAATGGCCTTAGTTTTATTTACATAAATTGTGTGTACTCACTAAAAAACTCAAAAGCAAAATATTATTTAGTAAAAATTATCCCGCATCCTACTTCCCAGACATCACCAAGTTTAATATCTTAGTAACTAGTGTTCAGGAATGTCCCCAGGCATACACTCAGAAACAAATCTTGCCCACATAAATGCTCACGAAATTTACATACTAGTATGCTATCGTGGAAATAATTGAAGACTACCCAGATGAGACCAAACAAAGGTAATTTATTCAGAGTTTGCTGTAGCAAGTGATTCAACTACCGTCACTTGCTTTTGGCAAGGCTCAAAGGCAGACAGAGATGTGAAATGTCTTATAGGGGAAAAAGAAGTTTCAGGTGTTCTCTGATGGGGGGGGGGGTTATTGGCATGAGGAAGGGGGTGTGCTGTGGGCTATTTAGAGCCAGGACATGTTATCTGCTTGGTTAGGGGGGACATGTTCTGCTTTCTCTGGATGGTTCAGAGTTGGAGGAGGTAAAGAGAAAATCTGGCAGTCGTTGATCAAGCCCTCCCTGTTCTAGGCTATTAGCTGCAGAAGTGTGGTTTGGCAGCTTAGCGGGCGGAAGCTTCCTAAATACAGAGGTTGAAAGTCAGGATTCTATTGTCCCATATGGTCTGACCATTGTCTATTCCTATATTAAGTTTCTCACTATACATAATTTGGATTTCATTTAAATTTTTCTCCTTTAACAATAGGTTCAATTAATACTTCCTGGTAACATTATTATTAATGGCTACCTATTATTTCATTTTATAAATATGTTATACTCTGATGCCTATCATAGATACGGTACAATACCAGTCCTCTTTTTCATGTCAGTTGAAGCATTTCCAATTGTCTGTATTTTAACACTGATGAAATAAGCTTCCTTGAAGATAGTTATTTTATATTTTTCCATTTATATTTTAAATATAAATTTCCAGGCACTTACATGTGTGGGATCTGAATACAGTGTGCTAAACTGTTCTCTAATTAAAATGCTTATTAACTCTCTATGTGGATGGAAGTGACAGATTAGTGACAGTACCATTAATACAGTCACTAAAAAAGATTGGTAATCCTGCAGATGGCAAATGTTCATCTACTTATGAGGTTGAATATCTCAGGTTTTTGTCGACCATTTGTACTTATTCTTTTCTCAATTGTGAGCTCATGTTATTTGCCCATATTTTTATTGGTATAATCTACTTTCCTTTTGATTTATGTGCTATTTTTCATGTCGTGAAATTTTTCCAACTTCTCATTACTCTTTTAATTTTTAAATGGTGTTGTGCTTTGTTTTTACGATGCAAAGTGCTTCCTCTAATGGTATTTGGAAAGTTGCTAAGATTTTATGCCTGCATATTAAGAGTGATGGCCAGATGGCACTGTTTTCTTTAGAGATAGTGAGGACCATCAGATCTAAAATGCTGACCTTTATTTTTATTGTTGGGATTAGAAAATAAACTCATTTAAAAAAAAGAAGGAGGAGAATATTTTCTAAATCACTCCATAGAGGGTAACCAAATATTCCTTTTTTTTTTTTTAAGATTTTATTTATTTATCTGACAGACAGAGATCACAAGTACACAGAGAGGCAGGCAGAGAGAGAAAGGAGGAAGCACTCTCCCCGCTGAGCAGAGAGCCTGATGTGGGGCTTGATCCCAGGACTCTGAGACCATGACCTGAGCTGAAGGCAGAAGCTTAACCCACTGAGCCACCCAGGTGCCCCAAATATGCTATTTTTACTCCAAGAATAAATATCCCAGTACTTAGGCAATGCTGTATCACCTACCCACACCAGCTAAATAGTCTTTGATATACTCAACTGCTGGCATTTTTTAAGTTTAATTTATTATCCTTAATATATAATTACATAATCCAGGTGAACACTAACCCTTCAGGCTTTATTTTTCCATTCTTGCTGAGATCTTCATTAGCTATTTAACTTGCCCAGGTACAGACAGTTGAACAGCCTTCAGTGAGTGAGCTCTGAGTGACCAGGACCAATGGCTCTTCCTCGGGTGGGGAGGTCACCAGCACAGCTTGAGTGTCCTTAATCTCTCTGCACAATAGACCCACTTTCAATTCTCTTCAATCCGTTAAGTAACAACTTCCTACAAGAGTCTGGGCAGTTTCAATATTGACTATAAATTGGAATTACCTAAGGAGTGTATAAAAATGTTTCTTAACTCCTCATTCCATTACCAGAAGCACTAATTTAATTGATCTAAAGGGACCCCAGCCTCAGTATGTTTCAAAAAAAAATCTCTCCAGGGGACTCAAATGTTCATCCAGCACTAAAACTCATGTCTTATATTAACTCATATTTCCCTTACCTTGTATCAGTATCCCTTATATATTATACAGTTTGTCTTCCACCACATACCTGCCAATTTACAATGATTCCAGAATGAGATAGTTTGCTAACTACTTCTACTTTTTAAAATATTCCCTTATCTTTTGAGCAATTTTAAATATAAAATGAAAATAGCTTATAATGATTAAGCAAACAGTTTTCCTTCAATATTCAAGTCATATAGTTGGTCTTCATTCACTCAACATTCACAGTCTTATACTCAGAAATATTTATAAATACTACATCTGAAAGGGATCCCAGATATCTAATTATACTATATCATTACATTTACATAAATATCATTGCATTTTACATGTAATGAATCTGAGACTCAAAATTAATAAAGGGATTTTTCATAATGCTAACCAGTCCTTCAGTGTTAGGTTTTGGCCTATAACAATCAATATTGTATTAAAGGAGTTCTGAAACACAGTATAAGAAAAGAATCCACAACTTAGTAACAACAAAACCCACACACATATACACTCACGTACAAGACATATAGTTTCCTTGGATCATGAACTTGGGAGTGGCATAGCTAGTTACTTCTGGTACACTGCTCCTCATGAGGCTGTAATCCAGATGTTTCAGGACTGTAATCCAGATGTTTCAGGACTATGGTCATTTGAAAGCTTGACTGGGGCTGGAGGAGTGGCTTCTAAGCTCACTCACATGGCTGCTGTCAGAAGGTTTCAGGTCCTATTCACAAGATCTTTTCATGGTGCTATTATAGTATCCTCATGACTTGGCAGGTGGCTTACCACCAGAGTTCATAATCTAAGAGAATGGAATAGGAGCTACAACCTATTGATGAAATGGCATTGAAAACCATACCCCATCCTATTTGCAATATCCTTTTAGTGACACAAAATGTTTCTATTCACTATTGGAGGGGAGTACCCAAGGGCATGAATGTCAAGAAGTGACACTCCATTGGGAGCCATCTTGGAAGTTTTATACCACAGGTATCTTGGCACATCATGCAATTTTACCTCATAAGTAAATCATAAATTTTAGGTCTTTGGCAGTACTCTATAATTCAGTTAAGTTTTTGCCACCAATAATATGATATTTCATGTCTTATTATCACTTGCTATTTCATTATTTGACAATGTGTCATCTAGTAACAAGTTGAAAAACAAAGCTTATAAACACAGTTTCAATAATCTGTGATGCCTTCATAAAATCTGCATTGATCTCAATTGACATTTTTGGTGTTTACCTTAAAAGGATAATTTTTTTTCAGTGACCTGAGAATTCTAAATTTAAAATTTTACTTTTCTAACTTAAAAACATTTTTAAAAGTTTGTCTCCTCAAAATAGATATACAATCTTTTCTATGCACAATACGTAAGATTATTTTTCTCATTGATCAGGATACCTGATCTATATCAGTACATCACTTACATTTTAGAGATCAATCAGTTCTCATGTTTGAGATGGTCATGAACTTCAGGAATGAAACGAGATGTGTATTAGCAGGGTTTTTTTTTATGTTAAAAAGAATGTTAACATTTTAAAATTGGGGGTAGAAAAACAATATTTTAGTTAAAATTTACTTTAAAGAAAAAAGCAGTGATATTTAAAATCAGTCCTTAAGTAATGTATAATTTCAAGAAAGATGAAATTTATAATATTGATAGAATGACTCACTTCTCTTATCTCTTACCACTAAAAATATCAGCTATGCCTGAAAAATAAATGTAAGGAATTACACGATATGAATGTCTTATTACTAATATAATCACTTACAGCTTATTGAAATAAGACCTTAATAACTACTCTTGCAATTTTAAGGTATATTAAACTACTCAAGTAATTGTAAGCTAATGGTAAGAGACGTTATGTTATTACTAGAAGACGGAAGCAAGGACTCCCCAGTTCTTGAGCCAAAAGCCTCCCTCTGATGAGTTTAACATAGTTTATTATGAGTGTAATACAGTTTTTCATTTTCCCATGGTAAAACGAAGCATAGCTTTAAATGACTTTCATGGCAAAATCCTTAAAACTCCGGGGTCAGTATATCTTTATAAGAAGGAAAGATGCCAGTGTGACTGTGAGTTGTTTCTCAATGCATTTTTATCCCAGTTTCTGAGTCCCTATGAGCCTTACCATGCCGCTCTTCATGGAATACTTTTAGCTACTCACTAGTTAATTAACAGCCTAGTTCATCCCAAAAAGTGCCTAAGGGAAGTAAGTACTGCATTCGTCTGTACAGCTTGTATGGATGGGGGTGGTGCTTTCCATGTCCATGTGTTGAATGAATTTGCCTCTGTTCTTCTTGGTCTACATTTCTCTATCTGTGTCTTTCTGAGTTAAACCTTTTTTTTTTTTTTTTTGCATCGCTATTATATCTCATTTCATTCCAAAGAAGATTTGAGGCAGCTGCCTTACACGATATGCCCAACTTTGTGCATGTCATGTATGTCTCATGTATCTCTGCTTTTGCCTTTCCCTCTCCTCTTCCTTCCTCATTCCAGGACACAAATGCCCCTGTATTTAGCAATTGTTTTGGGTTTTGTTTTTTTTTAATAATCTGTATTTAAAAACTTTATCTTATTATTCATCCCTTCTATATGGTCTTATCATCAGTTCTGCCATCTGAATCCAAAACTCTGACTACACTTTTAGTGACTGCAGTGCATTCTAGCCCCACACTGAATCTCAGATATATCACAACTAAACTCTGCAGAAGTATGCTCCTTAAATTTCAAATCATAGCTCTGGTCCCCAAGAGATTCAAAGGTCAATGGGAGTGGTGGTTTAGAGGTCATGCCCTTGTTCATTACCATTTAATGAGTACAGGTGAAAATGGGTAGTCATCACAGACGCTTGTCAGGTTGATCAAAATCCTCTTTCATGAGCTATGGAAATAAGATTTCTGAAAATAAAAGACGAGGGGAAAGTGCTTAATATTTCTAACAACATCTTGGGCTTCAATCTCTTATTCCTATGGGTAGCATTTTGTGACAGATTAAAGATGGCAGTAAATTTGGGGGCATTTCTTTCATGGAAAAGTAGATTCTAAATCTCCTCTCCTTTATTCTGCTTGGCCTTAGTGACCAGCTTGACCAATAGAATGCTGTGGAAGTGAAAAGATGAGATTTCTGAGGTTAAGATACAAGTAGCCTTTCAGTTTCCTCCTGTATTTTTTTTTTTTTTTTTTTTTTTGGAATATTGTCTCTGAAAGCCGTGTGCCACCCTGTAAGAAGTTAGACTACCCAGAATCCACCGTGTTGGAGAGGCCATGTTCTGGAAAACCATCCCAGCTGCGCCCTGCTTTCCAGCCTCCCTACCAAGTTTCAGAACATGTGAATTTAGCCATATTGGGCCCTTCAGCCTAGCCCATCTGCTAGTCGAATACTAATGAGCAGTCTCCGTAAGTTGATGTACATAAAATAGAAGAATCAGCCAACTGAACATTGTAAATTCCCAACACAGACATAAGATACAATAAAATGGTTGTTTTAAGCCAACTAAATTTTGAGGTTGTTTATTTTATAAAGGTAGGTTGCTGGAGTACCTTACTAGCCTACTTAAGGTCTCCCCTTCCCTGGGTTGCAAGTGAAACTTCAAATCCTTTCTTGATTTCCAAATAACACAAGCATCCAACATTCAAATGTCTAGTTTCCCTTTCTGTGTGTAATCCTGGTGAAAGGGTGGGGTGGGGAAAGACAGAGAATGGAGATAGCTTCCAATCCACAAAAGACGCATAATTTATGTGTATGACTTTTTTCAACACCACATTCTACGAGAAATCCACTTGCTTCTACTGAGATATTTGAGAACTACATTTAACCCATCAATCTTTCTATGACTTTATCTCTTTAAGATCAATTATTGTTGCTTTGGGCCTATATATTAACTAGGTTCCTTCTAGTTATCAAGTAAAAATTCTATACTTAGAAGCAAATTGAAAAAAAATTTACTATACTGAGTTTCATACCATATAGACTAAATATTTGCTTATTGATTGACTTAATCTTTAACACAAAGATCTCTTTCAGTAAATCTTTATTTCCTTATGTCTGTGTTGCAGGAGTAGAGCAACAGAACACAAGATTGGTTGTGGTAAATGAAAACAGGGGGATCTGCCTTGTTCTACTACAGAGATCACTCCCTGTTACTGAAATGCTCAATAATTTCAACAAAGGAATCCCTGAAAGGTTACTTTTCAAATATGGCACTTTTTTTTTTTTTTTAATTACTGAAAACAGAAAGAAAAATCGCTAGAGGCTACAGTCATGGCAGAGAACGTTCCATGGGATGAATCTCTTCACATCTAATAAACCCTCATGGAAAATATGTGCATTTCTCCAGGAATGTACATAGGTACACATTGTGGAAAAAATTCCTTTCCCCTCAGAGCCCCATAGCCCCAGGACACTAAACGTTCAGGAGTACCATTCACATATATTATTTCATGAAGCTGTGCTCCAGAAAGTGGCATTCCCAGAGACATTAAATGGAGCCCCCTTGAATCGCGCAAGCCAGAGTACTCCCTCCAGTTACCTTCTCTCTAGGTGTCTTACTCCTTCCTATCCTCTTCCATCTACTTCTGATGACCTTCTGAGGTAAGCTAATAGTTCTCAGCTTGTGCTCAGAAAATGTACCTTCATTCTCTGATTTAGCAGGCTCTGACTGTTTTGAAGTAGATTGGGGTGTTTTTCTCTTATTGAAAGCACCAGTAAAGTCAATATTCTGGAAAAAGCACTTTTCAGTGTAAAGCATGTTAGCTACCATTTATCTAGTGTAGACAGAGTCAGAGGGAGTCGGGAGCTGCTCGCTGCGGGAATTACTTTGGCCAGTTGGTGGAGCAACTCGTGACCTCCTTTTTTCCTCTGTGAAGCTTACCCACAATGAGAAATATTTAACCAAAGATTAGACACGTGGTGGCATTCTCCTGGAGAAAGACAAATAATGGAATCAACACCCCCCATGTTGTTAGTATCACCCGAAAGCCCCCAAAACTGTTATCACTGATTTTACCTGCATTTTATGGCTTTTCCATGTCAGATTTGGGATTAACAAGTCATCAGGGAACCTAACTATTATTGAGATAATAAATTAGAGGAAGCCATGTAGCCACTGCTAAAGCTTGGTCCTAATGAACCAGCCATTTCAGTTGTGTGATGCCAAAATGAAACGCCGGAAACAGCTACTTTCTGTTCCAGGACAGATTATCTCCCCCTAACAACAACTAGTTGACTGTTGGGAGAGCCTCAAAGTCATCAGACTCTGAACTCTACTTCTAAGAACATGAGAAGATAGGTAGTTGGAAGATAAGATATCACACACACACACACACACACACACACACACACCATGCACACAAGCACATTCTGGGTTTGTTCTCTTTTCCTTCCTCTGTCCTCAGACAACTAAAGTAAACATTGAGTGTACTTAAGATCAAAGAGTAATATTCATTGATTTTTGTCCAGGATACTATACTAGGAAGTACAATATCCTACTACATCCTAATTTCCTCTAGTTTCACACTAAATTTTAATGCCCGTGGAGTCACCCTAATCATGTTGCTGGGGACTTCTATTCTTTGATCACATGCTACAGCTCCAAGTTGGGCTATTTCCTTTCTCCATTTTTCTGCCTCCATCTAAGATAAGGACTTACCCGGTAACACAGAAGGTACAAGCTCAGAGCGTTGCCCACATCTCAAAGGAGAGTAGGCCCACACATACAGAGTATCAAGTTACCCTAATCTCTTTCACAGGGCATATTTTATTGACTTGAGAATAGGGCAGACAAGAAAAAATAGATCAACATGTTAATTCCTGTCGCTATAAATAATACTTAAAACACCATCTGCCTGAGCAAAGATTCACCACTACGCATTGGTGAGAACATATATGGCCTGATTTCCCAAGACGGTCCATTTGTAGGCACACCACCCGAACCCATGCACGCAGGAGCCCTCCCTCGCCCTCCCCAGAGTAGCACGTGGGTTCTGCTGTTTCCTCTCCCTGTTTCACTCCTCTCACCCTAGTTTTTGGCCTCACAAAGTCTTAATTTCTCAGCCAAAAACTATTCTCTCATCTCCATTCTATAACTGACTGTAATGCTACATGAGAACCATTATCAGGAAAAAAAGAAGTGAAAGCACTGTCAGAATTATTAAAGTCTCCAGGTTTTTCCAGGTCTGGGAGAGTTTACTATTCAAATATTTCCTGTGGGTAAATATTGTTACTCCTTTCAGAGAATTTAGGAGAGACAGAATCAGTCTAATATGGGAAAGAAAAAAAGGAAAGCAAAACAGCTAATATTTCCTAATAGGTTGACTGAAGTTCGTAACAACTCTACTCAAAATATGACATGTATCATCCATCTGCAAACAAAAGGGGGGAGCCCCAGGAGAAACCAACCCCAGGAAAAACCTGCCAACATGTTAATCTTGGACTTTCAGCCCCAGAACTGTGAGAAAATAAATGTATGTTGCTGAAGACACCCTGGCTGTGGTATTTTGCTACGGCAGTGAAGCAAATTAATACAGGGTCCAGGGAAAGGAAAATACTCCTTCTAAAGTTTAGGTTTCATAGATGCTAATATTTTAAAAACAAGAGAGAGAAAAGAAAAATACAAGAGAAGTTTTACATTTTTGGTCCCAGTCAACTAGTTCCAAGAGGGACCAATGTCCTCATTGAGAGGAAATGTTACTTCCCCTGGAAACTACAGCACGGTCAAGGTGATGAGTCAGAAATGCAGTGTTGCTCTTTTCCTCCTCTTTCCTCTCCTGGAAAGGAACACACAGGAACACATTCTCTTCCTTTGATAAAATTTACCTAAAATACTTTATACCCCAAAATACACTCAAAGCAGAAGCCTTCTCCAAGAGGGCAGATCCTTGAGCAATTCTTATCCAACTTCCTACCCTACAATCCTAATAAAACCTTCGGAAAGATTTTCAAAATTGACTATCACTTTTCCAGTAACAAGACTAAAATGTTAAACTTGAATTCTGAAATACTTACAGTCAATCTCCCTGGGAATAATTAAACCTTGGCCTTGTGCAGAATTTCTCTATTGTAACAAACTGAAAAGTTTTATTAAGTATAGATGAATCCTAAAAGCCTCTTGTATTTTCACAATTCTGTGTCCCTTAGCCATTGCTATTATTATATTTAACTTTTTTGTCCGTGTTCATCATGTTCACTCTTCTATTACTATTTGCCCTGTAAAAATGTGTGCATAGTTCTCTTCGATGAATCTCTAAATCCAAAAAAGAAAGTATCTCTTTGCAACTGCTTTAACATGGCAATTTATTCTTAGAAAACCTCAAAGGCAAGAGCTGCTCTTACCAACTGCCTCCAGTTAACATCACCTCCTCCATCTATAAGCCAAACTCTACAAGAACTGAGCATGTACAGGCCATAATCTTGGGGTCATGAGATTGAGCCCTGCATCAGCCTCTGCACTTAGTGAGGAATCTGCTGGAAATTCTATGGTTCTCTCTCTCTCCCTCTCCTCGACCCCTCCCCCCTTCTCTCTCAAATAAATAAATAAATCTTTGCTAAAAATTGAGCATGTAATCATCAAGCCCACATCTGAGGGGACAGGGACACTGGAATATCTGTCCCTGGGATAATAAACTCCTTTTAGTTTCCTTTGTTGTTAGCAGGACACATGGGTGAACTTTGAATGATCTCATACATCTCCCCTCAGATCTCAGATACCTCCCCTCTTTGAATTGAGTCATCAGTAATTTAACACTTTGATAATACATTATTTAATAAATTTTAGGTTATATAAACTAGCCAACAATTGATACATACCGCCCGACCATTTCTTTCCCTCAGCAGGGGAACCTCATGTTTATCATTAAGCTTGGTTTTATCAGCGTAACCAATAAACTGAAGTGAGAGTGGAAAGTTTAGTTGGTAATTTGAGTCCTTACAAGGAATGATGTGTGGGACTGGTGCCCTGTGGAGTATCTTTTGGCTCACAAGGTGCTAAGAAGGCCCTTGTTACTGCCGACAGCACCCACTGCTTTGTATGACAGACTCATTGCTTTTATGCCGTAGCTTTGTTTATGGGAGGCCTTGGTAAAATCCCATATGAAGCCCTATTGTCCAAGATCTCTTCACCATCTACTTAGCTAAGTAATGTTTTACATGGAAGTAGAAAGGTAGAAGAAAATCTCACGTTGTAGACAGCTTTGGGGAGGGAGAGGCACAGTATGTAGCAATCAGGGGGCATCGTGGGAGAGGAAGCTGCCTATTGTTATGATTCCAAGAGAGAAAGAGACTCTTACCAGACAGGTGAGAAGACATAAATCATGTATTTTCTGAGAGCCGGCACTACTTATAAAGTGTATAGTCAAATAATTAATGTGCTGTCCACAGTACCACTAAAAATCTGCTTTTCTTATATTACTCAATCCATTATTTGTTCCATTTCCTAATTCAGCGGCAAACTTGGCAAGAGAAGGGTTTCTCATGAGAATATCCCATTTCTTAGGAGCTTTTAACGTCATATAGTTATCCCTGATCTAATAGCCAGACTCTAAACATTATGTCATTCTTGGTATTGTACTCTGAAATGCCCTATTAAATGCCTCCTCTCCTGCCTCAATATTTATAGCTTCCAAATAATTGTAGATTTTCATGCTTTCCAAGTAGCCTAAAGTAACTGCTCGGTTCTGATCTAACATCTTTCGGTAGTTGACTGTAAATCACCTTCTTTGTCCATTAACTTTGAATGGATTTGGAAAACTATGAACTCACACAGGGCATAAAAATGAAAGAGAGAGTCTGACATACCTAATTAGTCAAACATCTGTCTTTCAGTTTTAGTCTCTTTGCCTCTGATAAAACTGAGGAAAAATTCATAGCCACCTGGTGATCCTAGCCCTTCCAAAAGAAGAATTAAGACTTTGTTGTCATCAGTCAACTCATTAAAGACTTGTAGAGATTGACTTGGTAGCACAGTGGCCCCTCTTTGATATGTTAGATGTTTTGTCTTCCCAAGAATCACACAAAACTCGCTCTGCCAACAAACAGGGCAGCTGCAGTGTCCAAGTGACACCATCCTGCTTCCCTTGGTCACAGCTGGGACTCTCATCCAAACTGTCAAAGTAGCAAGTTGTCAAGCTAGTTGTAGACATTCCCTGCTGCTACCATGTGTCCTTCTGCTCATTTTCTAGCACAATGAAAATGACACTAATTCCTTTCACACCTGAGATAGTAAGGTTTAAGTTCTTCTTTACTCTTTTTTATTTTCTGTCATCAATAGGACCAGGAACTGATAGTCTAATAGGAGAGTCCAGGGTTAAATCTCTTTGAAGGAAAACATGGCTACCTCTTGGAAACTATTGGCTCTTCCAATTGTGTGTGGATAATGAGGCCGGTGAAGGACATCGGGAGGACCATCCCTGTTCCTCCCCGATTTACACTAGCACTGGAGCAGGAAGGAAAGTGGTGAAGAGTGGTAGCCAGTAGCTAGGGCCACGCCACTGCAGGTAGCAAGAAAAGACTCTTGCCACTCCAATGTTTGTTTTGGCTTTCCTCTCCTTT
Organism: Martes martes; assembly: GCF_963455335.1. Taxonomy (NCBI): domain Eukaryota; kingdom Metazoa; phylum Chordata; class Mammalia; order Carnivora; family Mustelidae; genus Martes; species Martes martes. The sequence goes on along the minus strand of NC_137903.1, from coordinate 15,778,606 downwards.
TTTCTTAGAGGACATATTAAATACGTGTCAGGTGAGATAACAGCTGCCAAGCTCATGACTGTTCTGGTTAGAAACAGCAGCATAATGGGTACCATTTAATTGAGTTGACTAGAGGGGACTTTCAAGATCATTGCCTCCAACACTTTCACTATATGGAATAAGAAAACTAAAACTTGAGAAAGTATTTCCTGAGGTTGTATCAGGAATTCATGCCAGAGATGGAGATAAAAGGCTTGTTTATCTTTCCCCCAAGCCCATACTTGATTTTGTTATATAACTGAGTCACACCACCCACAAAGAAAAAGAAAACCTTTTCTATGACAAAACCAAAGAACTATATAGCTTCTATGTTGTTGAATTTCTCTTGTTCTGTTTTGTTTTGTTTGAAAAACAAAACAAAAATATATTTTCAAAATATCTCTTGAGACTCACCAAAAGGAGATGATGAGTTACTACAAAGAATAAAGAATCTCTCTTGTCTCCCAAAGAAGTGTCTCAGGCATAGGAGTTCAGCAGATTTTATGAGTGTAGGAGAGATTAGATGAGTTAGCATCACTTTGGTTCCTTCCACTTGTAGGAATTTTGTAGATCCAAACTGTGTAAGACAGAGAAGAAAAGTTGTAGGCATCACACTTGGGAAAATTGCCAAATGCCTCATAACCGTTTGTAAAACTGCTATGGTAGATTTTAGAATAATTATCGTTACTACTCCCATAGCATATTATATACAGGAAAAAAAGCAGTTAAAATCTCTCTCTGCTATGCAACTTAGGTTCAAGAGAATTGTGCGTGAAATTGACTCTTTAAGACTCCAGCAGCAAACGGATCTTTCAGTCTAGAACCTGAAATAAAAGAAGTCATTGGTTCTTCCATTATTGCTTCTTTTGTATCTCATTTCTCTTTGATTGTAAAGATTTTCAGACTTAAATAATAAGCAGAATATAGAGTAAAGCACTCATGAGTCCAAAGTGTCTACTGTCCCAATATCCCATTCATTCTGTTGATTGATCTCAAAGTTGAGAGATCGTTAAGAGATTTCCCCTTAGAGTGTGTATTTATCAATATTGAAAACCAATACATTCTTCCTCAAGGGCTTACGTTAGCAAAAACACATTGTGAAGCTTAAAAGGAACAAAATGAACTGTATATATCCAAGATCCAAACATCTATAACAACAATTTCTAATGTTTTGAAGGCAGAAAATCCTTTAGTCAGACTAGAACGAACCACAGTTTGGCAAGCTAACAGCCAAATTGTTTCTCCCTCAGATGTTGTACAGCTGAGAAAGGACCAGGTTTTAGAGGCCTGTGCATTGGAGAGAGAGCAAAAGTTGAGTGTTTTGTTTTATTTGCAACTGAATGCTTATTAAATATACGTTGAAAGTCATCCCAAGCTATCTTTACCTTCCTCGGACTCCTCATTTGTAAGCATTCAGTCCAAATTTCCATTCTAAGAGCCCTACATTCTGCTCTTCTAGGCAGAATTTTCTTGGTAAAAAAAATTCCTATACCCTCCATAGGACTCTTTTTTAGGTAAGCGGGAGGAAAAAGTTAACCTTTGGCTTCCCACAGTGAACTACATCTCATATTTCTAAGCACACAAAGTGTTCCCTTTAGCCAGTCTAAGATACAAAGAGTGTCACATCTTCTCAAAGAAACTTGCAATTTCTAGTCTACCTTTTGTGTACCACAGCTTTTTCACTCTGTGTCTTACACATAATTTAGGACCCTGAAGTATACGGGTTCACCCTCGCGTTTTGACCCTGAGCGCATTTTGATCCTGAAGATGTTCTTATTCCAGCCGGCATTCGAAAACTTGGCTGCTGACTTCCTGACATCGTCAGTGTGTGTGTCTCTATATGTGTTTCTTGATCACCTTCACTGTCTTCTTGGCTTTCTCTTTGTCTTTGCTTCTCTCTCTTCCAGATTCTGTTTCACAACATTGCTTACAGTTTTCTCTGACAGAGCTGACTTCAGTCATTCATGAAAAGGCATAGTCAATATCACTGGTAGAAATAACCATCATAAAATAGAACCAATATGATTAAAACTGCCTGGGGTTAAATGTGATGGATAAATTAAACCTTCATGGAAAAATATACACCCTCAAATTTTTTTTAAAGATTTTATTTATTTGAGAGAGAACGTGAGAGACAGAAAGAGAGCATGAACGTGGGAGAGGAGCAGAGAGAGAGAGAGAGAAGTAAACTCCCTGCTGAGCAGGGAGCCCATGCATCCCAGGACCCTAGGATCATGACCTAAGCCAAAGGCAGACAGTTAACCGTCTGAGCCACCCAGGTGTCCCACATCTTCAAATTTTGATCCTGGGATTATGGGATTAGTAGAAATAATAACCAGAAAATTATAGTTGATAACGTTAAAATTAATGTGTTTGATTGGCAAAATGAAAGAGCTTAATGAATTAGATCATTGTGAAATATAAATAAAATAAACTGTTCGAAATGAAGTTAATTCCTGTGCCTGTCCCTAGCTTCCTGCGGCTTAGTGGCCACCTTGGGCAATCCTTGGCTTGTAGAAACATCACCAGGATCTCTAATTTCTCCCCATATGTGTTTACACCACATTCTCCCTGTAGGTGTGTCTGTGTCCAAATTTCCCCGCTTTATTAGGACACCAGTCATATTGGTGTGGGGGTACCCCCTTCTCCAGTATGACACCATCTTAATTAAACTAATTATATCTGCAATGACTATTCCCAAAGAAGGTCATATTCTGAGAGAGTAGGAGTTAAGACGTCAACATATGGATTTGGGGAGGAAACAATTCAATTTGTAAGGGCACACTTAAAAAGTACATTATCCACAAAAATGTATCCTTATTTGTGTTCTGGACTGCTGTTTAAAAGATTAGGAAAGTGGAGGAAATTGACCAAGTAATACATCTCCTGGGAAAACATGGATCAATACTTATGCTATTACTATTGTTTCTTAAGCAAGATGCTACATGACTCTGGACGTATCTTCCCAAGAAAATTTATATGGATTACCAGAAAACTTATATGGATTACAAAATTTAATGGATTACAGGTAGTACTCTGTGACATGCCTATAAGAAAACTTACTTGGTATCCCAATCTTTTTATTGCCCTAATATTTTGTTACAGTAAAAATTAAGAAGCAGGATCTTTGGGACTAGAATGATGTCAGGAAATTTATTATAGAAGGTTGTTACAGTCGATCAGATCTCCCTGGGGAGCTACTGAAGGAACATTACCTTGATTGGAGGCTTTGAGGCAGTCACCGGTGGTGCTCATAGAGCTGTTTGTCCACTTGGAATGGCTCAGATATTAGAAAAATAAAAGGCATCTAAGAAGCAGAAGTCTTGAAATGCCAGGTGTTTGTGGATGATTATTTCTTGTAAGAGTAGAAACTGATTTTGACTGTTCCCTGATTTGTGTTATCTGATCTATAAGTGAATGAGCCAAAGGAATGTAATTCATTTTCGCCGTAGTATACATGTTTTAAAACTATCCTGGCAAAAAGAAAGAAAGAAAAATATATGTATATGTATGTATATATGTATATGTATACATATACATATATATATGTTTATACATAGAGCTATATTATATATGGAAGAAGAAAAAAGCATACTTGCAAAAGACTGTAGTTAAGTATATTGTCGATTGGCAAAAGGAAAATAGATACAAATGAGAGTGGTAAAAATAAAGTATAAGGCTTCCTTTAAAATAGTCTTTTGAACCATAATAATAAGTAAATACATGCAAATTAAAATAGTCATGATATACTATTTTCACCTATCAAATTACAAAGGTGTGTTTCACAATATTATTGCCAGTGTTGGTAAGATGTGACAAACTGTACCTTTGTAGAAAGTGCTAGATGGATGTAAATTGACAATTGTCTTTAAAAAATGCTTAAAGCATAATTGTTCTTCTTTTAAGAATTAATTCTAAGCAAAAGTCTCACAAAGTCTTATTTCCTGGATACTTATATTATTGAAAGATCAGATTATTTTCAAAGTACAGGAATATAGGAATTGTTAGTGTGAACATGTATGTACCAAAAGGTAAATTACATTATATCCAGTGGGTCACTTTATAAGCAATTTCTGTTTTCTATTTCAGAACCGAGTTTTCCAGATCCCGCAGAAAATAGGTAGCAGAGCTGTGGTTTGAAGGATCAATCTCTCTGCTCTAATTTTTCTAGGTTCTCAATGTTATTTAATGTATCACTTAAAAGAAAGTCTGTACTTTTTTCCTAGGATCAGAATGAAAGATGATTGGTGGGGTCCTTAAGAGACCACGAGTTAATGTTTCCAGGGGAGGAGGACAGTATTTCCCACTGTCTTCAGCCTTCAATGCTGTACCTCTGGGCTTGGTCCCTTCATTGTATTTCTTTCTTTTCTTTTCTTTTCCTTTTTTTTTCTTTCTCAAATTGTCTTCTTTTTGTGCTTTCAACTTTGGGGATGTTTACTCAGCTTCATCTTCACACGTGTTTTGTTTAATATAAGCTAGCAGTTTTAATTTTAAGTGACTGTTTCTTATTCTTATTCTGATTATTCCCGTGGATAGCACCCAGCTGTTGTTTAATGGATGCAGTATCTTCCCTCACCACTTGGGTAGTAAGACAGATTTTGGAACCTAATCTTTATTTAGGTTTTCCTCTATTTCCTGAATTGTGTGTTTAATTTTTTCCTATTGTTTTATTGGGACCTTCCCTGAAGCTGAAGACTTTCCCCAGATACGTGTGTAAAAAGGGAAGGCACTGAAATCTATAGCCCTTGTCTCGTTCCCACAACATCCCCCCTCCCTTGTCTACCTGAGGCTTATGAGCAGAACACAGCTGGGGCCAGCCACACAGTATTCTCTGATCCTTTATTACTTTCTTTAACCCTCCTCATGCCTTGGTAAATAGCCCATTCTGGGAAGTCTTTTCAGTTATACAGTGGATGTGTTTTCTGTCCTAACATATCACTTAATAAAAAAATGTACATCTAAGGGACATCTGGGCAGCTCAGTGGGTTAAGCAACTGACTCTTGGTTTTGGCTCAGTCCTGATCTCAGGATCTGATCTCGAGGTCAAGAGGTCGAGCCCCAAGTCCGGCTCCATGCTGAGCACAAAATCTGTTCAAGGCTCACTCTCCCTCTGCCCCTCCCCTGCACTCTCTCTTTCTCCCTAAAATAAATAAATAAATCTGAAAAAACAAAAGTAAATCTTTTCCCTTCCATGGTTTCCAGACCCAGGCCACTATAAATATATTTTGAGTAAATCAGTTAATTCACAAGGCAAATTTCCTTTGACACTAGTTACTTTACCTGTACACCTAGAACCCATAGTGCATATGTGCCTTTTTCTAGAAAAAGAACCCATAGGTCCCATCAAGATCTTAAAGAATTTATAATCTAAATACAGTTAGAAATAATTCTCTTTGGGGCACTGTGTGGCTCAGCTGGTTAAGTGTCTGACTCTTAGTTTCTGCTCAGGTCATGATCTCAGGGTCATGAAGTTGAGCCCCGCGACAGGCTCCCTCCCTGCTCAGGAAGAATCTGCTTGGGATCTTTCCCTCTTCCTCTCCCTCTGCCTCTCCCCCACCTGCACTTGCTCTTTCTCTCTCTTTCTCAAATAAATAAATAAATGAAAAAAGAAAAAAGAGAAAGAAATTATTCTCTTTAATATTGCATTTGTCTTCCTAAGATGTAATGTCTGACACTCTAGTAGCTGATACCTGGTGGCAGAAAGGTAGTGAGTAATGAAGGCGGTGAGCATCTTCTCTAGAAGATGCTGATTTTATTTTAGGGATTCAAAAAGGGGCTGTGACTTTTATATGTTTTCTTATAACTGTCATGCTCAGAAACAGATTTTTTGGTAAATTTCTTATATAATAATAATCAGTATTACCACTAAGTAAAATTTAATTGGACCGAAATGTCAATTAACTTCATTATGTCCATCTTAGTGTATATTTCCAAAATAGGTTATGCAAGTGCCAAGTATTTCATCCTTTGTTTATAAACTGTATCTCTTTTTCCAAAGGTTCACATGGCTATAGCTTTAGATCTATGCAGAAATTTTAATTGGAACACCAAGCTTTTATGTTTAAATCACAGACTTTCTTTATATTGCTTTACCATTTTCAATTATTTTAAAACATACAAAAAATATTCCAGTAATTATATTTGAATATTTATAAATCACTGGAGAGTGTCACAAATCAGAAGAAAAATATGGACGGGCTAAGTTATTGCCCAGGATAATTACAGTAGCATCTCGCTATACAAAACAGCATGAAACAAAATTCAGAACTAATGGACTAAGTCTCACGAGCATATTGTGTTTAATAATTGAACAGGAAAACAGATATTCAAGATTTTTCAAAGTGACATTAGTAAAAGCTAGTGAAAGGCAATATTTCCTTTTGCAGAACTGACTCAATTTTCTTCCTGTCTTGCTGTGCCTAATATCTTCCATAATTGTTGAAGACAGGCAATTTATACTGAGTGATGGGTAACTTAAATATTGGAACAAAGGCTGATTCCTTCCATTTAAATGTGCCAAGATAAGAACAAAATAGGGAATTTGATGTTTTTGGATATGTGGAAACTAACCTTTAGATAATATACAGTATCCTTTATTATTTCTTTTTTTTTTTTAGTTGCATGTAAAAATATTCGACAGTTTCAGCTGCTAGATTCATTATCTATTCTCATCCTGGACTGATGCATCAGCCATGTGGTAGTGACTTTGTTGTGCCTCCCAAGATTTTATCAAGTAGTTCTCATTCCCTAAAGTCTTCATAGCTTTTCTGTTTTCATCTGTTACCTTTGTCAAATATCTACCCCGCGATAAAATCATCACTTGCCGTGACGGTGAAGACACAACCTGGTAAAAAGGATGATAAGGAGAGAACCTATGATTTCATTCGTGTGGACATCTCATAGAATCAACCCCATCATTTCATGACCATGTGACTAAGACACATCACTGGATTGCTTTGAATCTCAATTTGCTAATGTGTAAGGGGGGAGAATCACACTTGAACTTCTTACCTTGGGATCTGTGAAGGTTAAATGAGGGGGTGATAAAAAAGTGTTAAGTTTTTTAAGTGCTATGTCATTTCAGGCACTCTTTTCTAACATAGAGGTAATAACAGTTTACATATATGCTATGAACCCATGTTATGTTACACACTAAATCCTTCATATTTATTGTCTCATTTAGTTGTTAGAAACCTTATAAAGTGAGGATTATTATTATCTCATTTTACAGACAATGAGTCTGAAATATAGAGAAGTTAAGCCTTATAACCTCAATCACACTGTTAATAAGTGATAGAATCAGGCTATGAACCCAGGCAGCCTGTCCCCTGAGATTATCCTGTTCTGCTTTCCATATAGTTAAGTTAAAAAAAAAAAAGTCATCTTGAGGAAGTACCATGTTTTAGATAAGCAATTCCACTATGGTACCACTGGAAAATCATCCCCTCCACACCCATCATGGTACATTCTACAGATTCCCTCTCTGTTTTCTTCCTACTTCTAACTCCCTAGAGGTTCATTAAATGATGACTGTCATGTTAAGGTGAATCTATAAAGGAATGCCATGTTTAACTGTCATCTAATTGATGGTATGAACTATTAAGCAGGCATATGAAAAACATAACTCACAAGAACATATTCCATATGTATATGTAAGTATCAAACTCATAAACATGAGACAAGTAGAAGAAACCATGTTCAAAATGTACATATGCTTCACTGCCTGTGTGGCATTTCTTTATCTCTCCCAAGCAAATTTCTTTTAGTTTTTTAAGATTATCAATATTTGAGATTTTCATAAGCGCTAAACATCTTCAAGGTAAACTTCTGAGAAAAGTAACTTGTGGTGTCTAACAGGGTGTCTAATTGATTGGTAATTTTGTTGAACGTTATTTGAATTGACCAATTAACTTCAAAGGGAAATAATAATAGTTAACATTTGAGTGAGTAATCACTACTCACACTACTGTCAGGTGTATGCATTATCTCATTTTTATCTCAAAATGACAACATGAAGTAGACATTGCTCTTTTCTCCAGTGCATATTGAGAAGAATAAGGCTTAGAGATCTTAAACAATGTCCATTAGTAAAGCCAGGATTTGGTCCCAGTCCTGAGTCCCTCAACAGGTGCTTTGACCACTACGCCACATTGGGCCACATTTCCCAAAGCAGGGAAGTCACCAAGCCATATTTTCCTATCACTCTAGCTGAGCAATTCTTTGCTATACTGTATGAATGCCATTCCAAATCCGGAGCTACCCATATTTGTTGATGATTTGGCATGGGTCTAGTAGCACTCCTTTACAGCACAGGGAAAAAATGAACAAGTTGTTAGAGCACATTCAAAATATGTAAAGTTGCAAATTATATTTAGAATAATTAGTAACATAGGACCAAAAGCTATACAACCTCAACCTGTTTCTCGTGCTCAAAATCTCACTTTATTTTTTTAATGTATTTATATTTTTGAGAGAGAGAGAAAACACACTCTAACACCTGCACATGAGCAGAGGAGACGGGGTGGAGGGACAGACTCCCTCCTGAGTGCAGAGCCCCACTCTACATCTCAAAACCCTGAGATCATGACCTGAGCTGAAATCAAGGGTGGGATGCTTAACCAACTAAGCCACCCAGGCACTCCGTCAAGATCTCACTTTAAATACAATAATCCATTTTCAGAGAAAGATGATCTCTGTGAAGACCGTTTAGATGTTATGCCTGCTGGAAATCAGGCTCCCTGGGCTGTACCTGTCTGTGAAGGGCACTATTATCTCTTTCTTTTCGCAACCGTCTCAACTCACGTGACTCCTCTCTGAGCCTAGGTTTTCAAACCTACAAAATGGAATTAGTCTTAGGTAGTCTATCTTCTGAGAAGAGATTTAAAGATCAAATTAAATTGTATCTGCAAGATTGGGTGGGAAAGAAACAGCTGGTCACTTAGAAATAGACAAATTTCCATCCTAAAACCAGAAGCTCAGGGCTGTCGCAGCATTCTTAGACATAATCTGGCAAGCCCTCCCCGTCTCTCTCAAGAAACAACCAAGCTTCTTTTAAGAAACATCAAGTCTTGCTTGTTTTTGGTGCAATTAGATTTAAGCCTTTTTCACAAGCTATTGTTAACCTGCTTTTCCAATTTTCTGTAATTTTCTCTTTGCTTTTACCACAAGTTTGAGAATTTGCTTACAATTGCAAATGTAAGCTGTATGAAAGCAGGAATTTTTTTTGTTTCTTGTTTGCTGATGTATCTGTAGCCATTAGAGGAATGTCTGCCACGTGGCTCAAAAATATTGCTGAACAAACCGAGCAAACATAATGCAATTCAGTGCTAATTTCTAAAGAAATGAAAGTACATGTGTATATTGCACTACCTGCTAGACAGTGGTTGGTGATTTGTGTACACTTCTTCACCTAAGTATTATGAAATCCTAAGAGGGAGGTAACTTTCAGTGGGAAAAAAAATACATCACTCCATGCTGTGTAACTTCCAGAGTCACTTTTTGATAGCTGAAATACTGAATAATTATAATAGCTGCCGTTCTAGTGGGATAAGATCACTAAAGGACTTCCTCAAGTATGGGAAGGCTTGCAATATAGAAAGAGTCTGTGATCAAACATATGTCAAAGATGATGAGAAAACAACTTTATTTATAAGCAGGACCTGCCAGTAGCTTTATTTACTGAATACGTGATACAATTCCTATGAAAACTTACCTGAACCAGATTTTCTCCAGATCTGCTTCACTTAGAGACCCTACACTGAGAGTAGCTAATATTTAGGTTAGTAGATGATGAATAATGTCTCAGGTGGATATAAAGTTTTCCTAAATATAAAACTTAATGGAAAACAAGCTTTTGAGTTTAGCACCAAGGGGAATAATTGTCTGATTATGACCTTACTATAATATCTGTAAAGATAATCTCCTTGTAAACACTTGCATTGCTAATAAATTTCTTACTAAAAACTTGAAATTAAATATATAAAGGTAATATGTTCCTGCTGAAAAATAATTTCCTAATGAGCAACTAAGTCACACAACCTATTTAGCAGAGTTATTATAGTTATTACTAATAAAATTGGCCTCCCATTTCAATGTGGAGAAGCCACAATGGCTACAATACCAATTATACATTATCCCTAAATTACATATTGAAACTTGGTGGAATTATGCCAAGATGTAATCAGAAGGAATCATGAGGTGAGCAATTTTCAGAGCTCAATTTAATTCAACATCTTTTTAACTGTATCTTCCAAGATTATAATTACACCGAGCAATTGGTTTGATTGAAGGGGGCGGGGGGAGAAATCATACTGCTTCATTGACCATCATTTTACATACTTGTTTGAAGGGGATTGCACATGATATAATTTGTAACAAGTTTAATTATGAGGAGAGAAGCAACACAGATATTTCTTTAATTTTAGTGGATGTAACATAAAAAGGTCAAGGGCCTTCTTTCTAAAACTCAGTGTCCCGGAGTACATACATTTCTCCCGATTTTTCATGGCAACTCGTGTATTGATTGATCGCTGAAATTATGGAGTGTTGCGTAGAATAAAGGTTGAGTTTCTGAATTTGCCCCTTAGAATCTCTGGGACATTAGGCAAGATAGTTGGCTGATATTGCTTTTCTTTACAACTAACATGAGAATTTTGAGCTGTCTTTATAGAATTGTTGGAAGAATGATATACATATGAATGCTGTGCACACACACACACACACACACATACACCATCCCACATACGCTGTATACATGGCTGTGATATATAATTTTAGGAGACAGTTCTCCATGGGTCTCAAATGTTTACACATCTGTGACAGTTTTGTTTTGTTTTTTTTTTTCCAAAGATTTTCATAGGCTAAAATAAGCATTTTCTTTTGTAAAAGATTTTGTTTATTTATTTGACAGAGAGCGAGATCACAAGTAGGCAGAGAGGCAGGCAGAGAGAGAGGGGGAAGCAGGCTCCCTGCTGAGCAGGGAGCCCCATGTGGGGCTTGATCCCAGGACCCTGAGATCATGACCCGAGTTGAAGGCAGAGGCTTAACCCACTGAGCCACCCAGAAGCCCCGGACAGTTTTTATTCCAAACTATTTTCTTCAAGAATATTCTCAGAGAAAAAAAAAAGAAGAAGAAGAAGAATATTCTTAGAGCAAACAGCCTTGAAGATTAAGCAATAGTACTTCCCTTTGGAAGGGAAGAAAGATTTGTCTCCTCATGAGCATAATAAAAATATGCCTCCCTTTGGGTCAAAGGATGGACAACCTTGTTAGCAGCGCTCTTAAAACACTGGGAGTTTCCTAAGCTTGGTGTTCTTCAATGTGATACAAACTGTGTGCACAGCATCCACTCGGGTCCTTCTGGTATCACCTCCCTCCGTGGAACTGGGGGGCAAGGGAAACCCACGTGAACACTAGGCTCACGCTGCCTCTCTGTGGTGAGTAATGAAGCCCTTTGCCTCTCACCCAGCAGTCGGCATCCCGCCCACATCCGTGAAACAGTGACAGGCTAAGTTGTCGTACTGTGGGACAGGTGACTGCGCCCTTCACAACCCAAGCCACCTAGCACGAAGCCAAGCACTTAACACTATTTCTGGCTATTGTGGCTTATGTAATTTTTAAAATACCGGCCCGTAATGGGGCACCAGGGTGACACAGTTGGTTAAGCGCCCAACTGGGTCATGGTCTCAGGTGTGTGAGATCCAGCGCCGAGTTGGGCTCCACACTCTGTTCAGGGTCTGCTTGAGAGTCCTTCTCCCTCCCCCTCTGCCCCTCCCACTTTTGCTCTCTCTCTGCCTCAAATAAAATAAGTAAATCTTAAAATATATATATATACATATATAAAAATACATATATATTTATATATATGTATTTATATATATATATATATATATATACTGGTATTTAGTAAAGGTATCAATAGTCATACTTTCTGTGTAAACCGTATATCGTCAGGGAAGTGTTTGTTAAATGAAATGCTGCTCCAACAGATACGCTTACTAAGCATTGCCCGGTCTCTTGGTCTCTTTGTTTCTTCCTTCTCTCTTTCCTTCACTTCAGTCAAAAGCTTGGCTAGGAAAACTTGGAGCCGAAACCCAGGCAGCTGACTCAACCGGAAATCCGGGTCATTTCATATTGTTGTAAAGTAGGAAAATTCCGGGTTGAAACCCAGTCACGACGCATTCAGCTGAGGAAGCATGCAAAACATGCAACTCTGTCTTTAATTAGCCATTGTGATGGAAGGAATAAAATGATATTTTGGGAGCTTTTTCTTGGAACAGAATCTGGAGGCACCTGGGTACCTCCATCTGTTAAGCCTTTAACTTTGGCTCAGGTCAAGAGATCTTGGGGTCCTGGGATCCAGCCCCCTGTGGGGCTTCCCGCTCAGGGGGGAGTCTGCTTCTCCCTCTCCCTCTGCCTTTCCCCCTGCTCCTGCTCACTCTCTCTTTCTCAAATAAATAAAATCTTAAAAAATAATAGTAATAACTAAAAAAATAAAGATAACCTGAACAATAACTGTCATTTGAAAACAATATATGAATCATAGGCAAAATAGTTTAACTAGGTCCTTCTTCCCATAATTTATGCAGTTATGAATGGAATCCTTCAGCTCATGATCATATTATAATTACCAGCATCACCACTACTATTTTTAAATAAATTTAAAGAAAAAAGTCTTCCTACACAATTCTCCTTCAGATAATTCTCCTTTCCCTTCCTTTCCCCCCCCCTTATTTCTGTTTAAAAATAACAAATAGCAGAATGCCCCTCTTCCTTCCTTTAGGGGATTGAAGAGCCTCTCTCTGTTTCTCAGCCTGGAGCAAAGACTCACATCAAGAGTGCAGTAATTCTCTCATTAAAGTGTAAGCTATGCCTCTCCTTTTTCCATTAAGAGAGGTCTTTGGCAGGAAATAGATTTGGCTATACCAGAGCAAGGTTTCAAAGGAGCAGCTGTAACAGCCTATTTAGCCAGAGCGGCCCCACCTCGGTTGAATAGCCATTTTGCTGTTTGTGCAGTAAAACTTAAACTGACCCTGCCCCCCCCACCCCACCCCAGGAACTTACTTAAAAACAAGTCTGGGAAACCAGTCCCAGGTAACAAAGCCCAAATACAAGGGTGGGTCAGGTCAGGTGGAGATAACAGCCCAAATGCAGGGATGAGTCGGGTCAGGTGGAGACATCCAATCAGTGGGGCCCACATACTGTCTCCCTAGCTACAGAGGAGTGTGGACCCCGCCTTTTGGGTGCCAATTCTGACCAAGGTGATAGGCTAGTTCAAATAGCTACTATGGGGTGAATTGTAATTCAATTGGTCACCCCTTGTGACCTAGCAGGACTGTGCAGCTTTCTCTGTGTTACAATCTCATTGGTCACCTGTGCATGGCCAGGCCCAACCACATGGCCTTTGCCCTTAAAATCTAGTCTGTAAAGAAGAGAGGGGTCGCCTCTTTGCAAGAGATGGCCCTGGCCGGTCAGTTTGATTTTCGATGCTTGGCGCGAAATAAAGCTTTGCTTGACCTTCGCTTTGTATCAGTCTCGTTCCTTTGACCGTGGACCCAATACAGCAAGCACATACCTATCTATGCCTGGCACTGTCTACCTGAAATAGACCACTGCCTCTTTAATACCTAAAGTCTTACCCACTGCCCTTCTTCCTAAGCATTAGAAAAGTGATTATGATATCCAAAGATAAGTGTGGATAGTTTTGAAGACAATGTTTTAAGGTTCAGTGGGATTATAAGACTAAAATTTCGTACACCAGCCATCTTTATTTTTATCCAGATTCAAGTTGAGAGAGCTCAAGGATGAGACTTAAAAAAAAAATGGGGGGGGGGTAATCACATATTCAGCACCAACATGAATCTTCTTTCATTAGCACCTCTGGATTCATTTACACAATAACACTTGTATACACATTTATTACAGAAGCTTTGTAACAGATCATTCCAATTTGATTCTGCATTTCTAAAGGACCTTTTATTTTTCTTAACTGGAACAAAGGACAAACTGGTGATGTAGCAGAACTAACAAATCTTCTATTGAATGGGAGATGCTTTGAAAAGAAGCAAAATAATAACAAGTTTGACTCATCAACAATCTTTCTCTCCAAATATTATTCTAAATAGTCACAATAATCTCGCTGTGATATTGTAGGTAACAAAGGCAGAAGAAAAATTATTTTCTTACTACCTACAGCCCACTGACAAGTCTTTGAAACAGGTGGAGTAACATTCCTCCAGGAACTCAGCCTCCTGGATGTGAACACTTTGCTAAGAGCAAAAGGCAATCTTAGCCCAACCCCCAGGATTCTGTAAGTCTACTTTAACATATAGAAATTCTTTTTTCTTTTAAAGATTTTATTTATTTATTTGACAGCGAGAGACACAGTGAGAGAGGGAATGCAAGCAGAGGGAGTGAGAGAGGGAGAAACAGGCTTCCCACCGAGCAGGGTGCCCGCTGTGGGGCTTGATCCCAGGACCCTGGGATCATGACCTAAGCCGAAGGCAGACACTTATGGATTGAGCCACCCAGGTGCCCCTTAACATATAAAAAATTATTTTGGAAACTTCCTTTATCTCAACCCAATTGCATGTGGGCAATCATCTTCCAAGCATATAACCCATTGATAATACAGCTGAAGACTTTCATGACTGAGTTTTTACCAAACAGTAATGAATGACCTTTTCTTAACAATAGCTACCCCCTCAGGGTCCTGGAAACCTTGTTTCCAAAATACCTGGGAGGCTTATGCGATCCCTAACCCCCATCCCACTGCGCAAGTATACAATGGGCCACTCCTCTTGATCCCAAGTCAGCACTTTCTGCCCACAGGTCCTGTCCCCGTGCTTTAATAAAACCACATTTTTTGCACCAAAGATGTCTCAAGAATTCTTTCTTGGCCATTGGCTTCAAACCCTAATGTCTTTCCTTCATCAGTCGGATCTTTTTGTCAGGATTTGGTTTGGAAATGAACGTATCTACCAATGAGAGGGAATGTGCAGGGGAGATTTCTGAGAATGGATTCCGTGTTTGTAAATGTGTAAGTAAATATGACGTGCTTCGGAGTGGTGGGGTTCAGAGCCCACAACCAAGAAAGAATCCTTGAGATGTGTTTGTGATGAAGTTTTAGAATATAATGTTGTGCCCAAGTTTTCATGTCCAAGAGACCACCAAGGAGCCAATACTGATGCAATCACACGAGGGTTTATTCGACAAGCCTAAGCTTGGGCCCAAGTATACCCGACACAGCAGAATAGGGACTTGGACACCAAACCGGATTACAGTCAGAGTTTTTAAAGGCCAAGTAGGAGTGGGAGTGGTCTGTTATATTCTTGTAAATTAGGGAGGGGATTAGGGATGGCGTAAGTCTCTAAGGAATTTTGGAAGCAAGGCCTCCAGGACCTTGAGGGGCTAGCTATTGTTGGGAGAAAGATTATTTATTACCAGTAATAAAAATCTTCTCATGAGACCCTTTTGATGTATATCATTGGGTCATGTGCTTGGGAATGATTCTCAACAGGATCCTGATTGGACCTGTCAGGGTAGGGGGTCGGTCAGGCTAGCATTGTCCTTTGCTCTTAGCAAAGCCTTAAGGTGGAGGTCACTCTATCTGTTTTAAGGGCTTGTCAGTAGGTAAGGAGATTTCTGCCTCTGTGTCCCACATCAATAGGTGAGGTTCAGTGGGGTGAGGTCCGGAGCCAATGACCAAGAAAAGAATTCTTGAGACATCTTTGGTGCAAAATGGTGGTTTATTAAAGCCTGGGGACAGGACCCATAGTCAGAGAGAGCTTCTGCCCTGGGGTTGTGAGGGGTGGCAGGTTTTGTATGATGAGGTAAGGAAAAGGGAGGTAAGGAAAGGAAAGGAAGAAGGTAAGGAAAAGGGAGGTTTCAATAGAACTTTCATATGCTAAAGAGGACCTACAAGATACTGGACACCAGAGGTCTTGCCATTGTCAAGGGTTTTCCCTCTAGCAAGGTATTAACATTAAGATAGTTGGGAGACTCATAAATGTCACATAGGTCCCACCCAAGAGTGGGGGTGGGGAAAGGTGCCAGGCTGTCAGTTTTTGCTTTGTCCTCAGCCAGCCTTCTGTTCCCTCATCATTTGGGGCAAAAAGGTGGTTTTATTAAAGCCTAGGGACAAGACCCATGGGCAGAAAGGGCTGCCCTGGGGACTTGAGGCGCAATTGCTTAAATACTTTGGAGTTGGGGGAGTAAAGACAAAAGGAAGTTTCCGAAAGGACTTTCATATGCTAAAGGAGGCTCACAGGGTTCCCGAGCCTCTGCTATTGCCAAGCTGAGGTTGTTTTTCCCTCTAGCAAAGTATTAACGTTAGGACAGTCAGGAGTTTCCTAAAGGAGTGAGCATTACACTCTGCCTGCTCAAGTATTTGTCAGTGGGCTGCAGGTTATAAGGAAATTTAATTTTACCTACATTTCCTTTTGCCTTTGTTCCCCACATCACATAGACATTGAGAAAAGATCTCTTCCTCCTTTTGGCTGTAGTCCTGTGTGTGATGCCGAGCACAGCTGAAACATCTTGAGATCATGAGCCGGAGAATAAGACCCACACGGAGGATGGCCAAGCAGAGAGATGGGAAAATCAGGAGCCCTTCGATCCATCCCACTGATCCCACTGCCTGAACAATGGACTGTTCATAATGTGGTATCTTGTGTTGTTTTGTTGTGCTTTGTTTTGTTTGTTGAAGCTATTCTGGGTCTCCAGCTGAAAATACTGTCAATATGCCATCCAGGGTCTCCTTAATGTCTCATTGTGCAGACTCAGCCGTCCTACAAGGCTTTCAATAATGTTATGAAAAGACTGAGATGGAAGTAGATTAGATAATATTAAAGATTTATTTCAATTCTAAGATTTTTCTGCTTATTCTGTAATTCTATGTGTACCACTTTCTTCATGAGTCTCTGGAGTTGCCTATGAAAGAAAAAAAGAGAAAACTACCATGTTGAGTATATGTAATAGACTATGAACTTAGTATCTAATTTCTTATTTAATTTTCACAATAATTTCTTAAGGTAAGTTTTTTTTTAATTTTATTTTATTAATTTGAGAGAGAGACAGAGTGAAAGAGCATGAGAGGGGAGGTCAGAGGGAGAAGCAGACTCCCCATGGAGCCGGGAGCCCAATGCGGGACCTGACCGCAGGACTCCGGGACCACGACCCGAGCCGAAGGCAGTCACTCAACCAACCGAGCCACCCAGGTACCCCCTTAAGGTAAGTTTTATTGATCCCCATTTTAAGACTAGGAAAGAAGTTAAAAAATTCAACCACATAGCTAAGTAAGTGATAGAGGCAGAATTTGACCACAGTTGGTCTTTCTCCAGCGTTTTTTTTTCCAGTATAATATCTGAAGATATTACATCTTTGTAGCATCTGGAAAGCTAGATGCATGAATGAGGAGAATGAGGTAAGCAAAGGCTATGTAAATAAAACGTGTGAACCAGTAGTTTGTGCTTTGCATAACTGATTTTGCTTCCTTGCCTCCGTAGTGTTTGACCTCAATCTGAGCTCTTATGAAGAATGGAATAATAAATTATTTTCTAGTGTTAACTGACATTTATACACATTTTGGAGATAAACTGTTGTGGGTTTGGAGCAACAATTGTAAGGGCCTATTTAGCCAGAGCAGCCCCACCCCGGTTGAACTGTCATTTTGTTGTAAAACTTAAATTGACCTTGCCCCCCTCCAGGGGAGCTCATTTTAAAAGCAAGTCTGGGAAACCAGTCCCAGGTAACAAAGTCCAAGTACAAGGGTGGGTCAGGCCAGGTGAAGGTATTCAATCAGTGGGGGTGCATACTGTCTCCTAGCTACCAAGGAGTATGGGCGCCGCCCTTTGGGAGCCTTTTGGCGCCAATCCTAACCAAGGTGGGATAGACTAAATCAAATGTCTACTTGGGTAAATTGTAATTCAATTGGTCACCTAGCATGACTGTGCAGCTTTCTCTGTGTGTTACAATTTCATTGGCCACCTGTGTGTGGCCAGGCCCAACCACAGAGCCATTGCTCTATAAAAGTTAGTCTGGAAAGCAGGGAGAGGTAGTCCTCTCTGTAGGGGTGGCCCCGACCGGTCTGTTTGATGGTCGGTTTGATTCCTGATGCTTGGCGTGAAATAAAGCTTTGCTTGAACTTCAGTTTGTATCAGTCTCGCTCCTTTAATCACGGACCCATTATTGGGGTACCCAATTTTGGGGGGACCCAACACAATAACATTGCATGGCAATTCTAGACACAAAGTAAAATAATTCAAACTTAGAATGTCTCATTCATTATTATTGAGATTAAATAAGGGTGTGGGCATCTGATTTAATGCTTTTGATTCTGTATCTGAATTTCGGAGTGTGTCAACAGACCACATACTGGTTTTGCCATTTGTTGTAGAGTAACAAACCAGTGGAGCTGTGAAGTTACAAAGTATTTACTGGTATTTTCCATTACATCACGAGGAAAGAGGGGCGTGTGGATGGCTCAGTCCCTCAAGTGTACAACTCTTGATTTCAGCTGAGGTCATGATCTCAGGATCACGAGATCGAGCCCTGAGTGGGGCTCCGTGCTCAGTAGGGAGTCTGCTTGTCTATCGTCCTCTGCTCTTCCCTCCACTTGCTCTCTCTTTCTCTAAAATATAAAAGTTAATTTTTAAAAATCGTGAGGAAAGAAACATCCTGCCTCTGACAATTTCTGTATAATGTTATTGCCATCTCTGGAGAGCAAGAGAGAGCTCTCCCAGAAGAGATAAAAGAGCCGGCCTCCTGCCAGATCTCTCTGATCCTCAGCCAACAGCAAGTCCACAAAATGGTGGGGAACAGCTCAAAACAATGGCTAAAACTGGGGTGGAGAGTTATGTAAAGTAAGAAAAAAAAAGAATGATTATTAAAATAAAATATGGCCTTCAGCGCTGATTTTTATTATTACTATAATCAGCCTATAGGGGAAGATTAAGTCTAAATGTCAGTAAGTTTGATGAGCATTTCTCTGAAATACATTGTCCATGTATTATATGATATGATATGGTAACTTCTTCATGGAGGTATAAATAAAAGAAAAATGTTAATTGTCCTGTAATTAATTATAAATAGAAAAGACCTAGGTATTAATAATTGCATTTACAACATGTGTACATTTAGAATTTAAAGAAAAAATAATGATGCATTGTAAGTGTTTATTTAAAGAAAATTAGAGGCAGATAGATTGTAGAGCAAAAGCTGTCTACGCAGATATGTGCTTTGCCTTGCGTTGTTTCTCACTGTGAGTGCTACTACATTATGCATTTTGACACTTGGTTTGTATTGTGTTCTCTTTCATTAGCCAAATGTTCAATTTGTGTTTATCTTGTTTTGCCAAAAATTGTGAGCTATTTGATGGCAGCCAGCGGGCCATGTAATTTTACAAACCCAAAAAACAAAACCAAAAAGCCCTTAGACTAACACAGCAGAAACTCAACTACGCTAAAACTCATCTGGCACTCTACTAAATGGACAATTATGTTTAAGGTTAATGCTAATCTCTATTTTCCAGAATTCTAGGCAATGAGACAGCATAGTTGGCTAAAATCAAACCAAACCAAAGACTCAGTTACTGATACTTGCTGGTATTTCCCTTACAGTGCCATTTCTTTAAAAAAAAAAAAAAAGCACAACTAATGGAGCCTAGTGGACAAAAAACAAACATTATTGCCCAGTCAGCAGGGGTGTATTAGCTGAGTATCTACTAAATAGTTTTCAGCACTGAAGGTACTCAGCATTGATCTGATTAACTGATTGATGTTTTTTCTCCACGACCCTTCAGTAACTGATACTTGTTTTCATTTCCTTTGATTTTTTTTTTCTAATAAGGAAATGATGACAACTTAGAACATTGTTTAAATTTAGTGCAGGTGTAAGATAAGATAAAGTACGTTTAAGTTTAACTTTCATATTTGAAAATTGTCATCAAAACCGGTATTAATCAGTTGCCACTAGAGAGCTCATCTTCCAGCTGTGAAACAGCTAACTAATGTAGAAAACAGTCTGAGAGGCTTCATCTTACTCGTTTTGGGTTGTGTGTGCTGTAATCGGGTCAAAGTTTACTATACTTGAATAGTTGTACCTCAAAAACGTAATTCCTAAAGTTCATAAATTCCTAAAGTTCATAAAATAAGAGCTAGTAAATGTGAAGTCAGTCACTGACATTTAAATTTGGGGAATAGTGGCAGAATGTTTTCCTTTTTATGATTATGGCAAACTACTGAGCTGATCATTTTAAAGTACATTTTAAAATTCACAAATTGGCATATTTACATATTAAAAGCTAGTGAGCAGAGCTCATAGCCTCAACCAAAGACAGAAAGATGGGGCATTTTTAAGAGTCCGGGATGTCTTAGAAACACCTAGACTAGTGTGCTAACAATCTGATGCACAACCCAAAGAAAAACTGAATAAAGCAGGAGAAAAGGAGGAGGAGGAGGAGGAGAGTTGTATGTGAATAAGCTGCATCCGGTTGAATGTGGAAAGGCCCTGGGGACTTCTCCATGTCAGGTTCAGCGTGTGGTGTCTCTCCCAATCCGATGGGGGCCCCCAAATGTGGGGCGACGGTAGGGTGGAAGCCGGAGGCGAGGATGGTGAAAAGAATTCCCCCCGAGATAAAACAAAGGAGACAGAAGTTTACTGAGACAGAGGGGAGCAGCGGGAAGGAGGGCTCAGAAGACGCTGTCTGCAAGGAGGCAGTGGTGGGGGCTGGTTTTTAAGGGGGGAAGGTAAAGATATATGGTGAAGTATTGAATTTACCTTTTTTTGATAAGTGTGCCTGGTTTTAAGTAGCCAGTTGGTAAGTTAGGGCCTATGGATATTTGGAGGTAGGTCACCTGATGGGCCGGTCTGAATTCAGCAGGTGGTTGCCCTGGGTCTTTGCCATGACCAAGTTTCTGATGCTGGAACCTGTTGTCTAAAAGCGGTCACTATACAGCGCCCCCTGATGGCCATGTTCTAACTTACAGTCTGGGCAGGGAGCAGGCAATTGAGTGTGGCTGACACAAGGGCCAACCACATTTTTACAACAATATTTAAATGTTCGCTGAGTAGTTTTCAAAATACCCCCCCTTTTTTTCCCTGAATTACAGCACTAAGCAAGTTAATAACTTTGATCTGGCATCAAATTGTAACCCTGAAAATACTTAATGGTGGGAAATTTACCATCAATGTGAAAACTCTAAGCACACAGGAAATAAAAGAGTCATGCAATTAAATGTAAATAAAATCAGTGTAAAATAGTTTGTTGGTCTTTGCTAAAAAATCAGAATGTCTTTAGTATAAAGTTACACAGGCTTTTGTTGTTGTTATAGCTTGCTTTTAAGGATTCAAAACTGTTTTACAAGTTTACGTGTGTGCTCAAGTGTCATCTGTGTATGGTGTGATTAGTTTATTTGCAAAATGCATTTCAAAGTTCTTGTTTAAGGGATTTATATTATAACACAAATGTGTTAAGCTGCTAAGGCTCTGTTTTGATTTCGAAAGGATATTAAAAACAGTAAAGCCCCCACTTTAAACAAACAAACAAACAAACAAACAAGGATTAACTACTCAACAACCCAAAACAAACGATTCTTCTGGTGTTTAAAAGTTTTTGAAAATGTTAGAGCTAATGCCGGGTACTTTTTATGAAAAGCTGCCACCCAGTGGACATTTTGTGCAAAGCTAGCTTCTTGCTTAATGCCTTGATTGACAAGATGTTTAAAACAGTTGCTTTTAACCTACTTTAATAGTTACATTCCGAATGGCAACCTTGTAACAATAGCTAAAGACAAAGTGGCAGGGGAAAAAAAGTTAAAGGCTTTTAAAAATTTGAATGTGAAATGATACTGTGATCACAAATGTTTCCGAATTTTACATTTGGGCAAAGTTCAGTGTTAACAAGTGTATTGTAAACAAAATGTGGCTATGTAAAAGTTAATGCAAAATCCGTGTCCTTACCCGTCAGTTTCCTTAGTCATAAATGGATATATTATCAAGAGTATCTACCTCACAGGACTGTTGTGAGGAATGAACAAGTCAATGTAAGTAAAGCTCTTAGAATTCCAGTTAGCAATGATCTGCTCCAATGTCACTGGTCCTTTTATCAGGTCAGCGATTTCCAACAGGGTGAGACAAAGCCCTCCTTGAGCCTTTTCAGATTTGCCGGAGGAGTCTTTTTATTAAAGCCATTTCCTCTCTTCAAGATCCGCCACAATCTCTATGGGTCACGCTCCCATCTCCCATCCTTTCCTCTCCTGTACTCACATACTGATTCAAGTCTCCCAAACCTCTCTCCTGATAGCAAACAAGCCGATACAGGTGTTCATTGAAAACAAATTACTCAGAACTGTGATACAGGTGATTAAAAATACAGTTGTTCCAACTTGTGGGAGCATTAAAATAAAAGGTGAGACACTTTGTAAATGCTTTAAAAAGGGTGTTTAAGTTCCCTATTGCTGCTATACCCAGTTACCACAAACTCGGTGGATTAAGACAACACAAACTGATCTTACGGATCTGGAGAGCAAAAGTCCAAAATGGGTCTCACAGAACTAAACTGTGAGATGTCAGCAGAATTGGGGCACTTGGGTGGCTCAGTCGGTTAAGTGTCTGCCTTCATTTGGCTCAGGTCATGATCCCAGGGCCCCGGGATCCAGCCCCACAGCTGGATCCCTGCTCAGTGGGGAGTCTGTTTCTCCCTCTCCCTTTGATTCCCACACCCTCCACCTCCCTTCATGCTCTTGCTGCCTCTCTCAAATAAATAAAATCTTTTCTAAAATGTCAGCAGAATTGTGTTTCTTCCAGAGGCTCTAGGACAGAACTGGTTTCCCTGCCGTTCCCATCTTCTAGAGTGGCCTGAATTACCTGGTTTATAGCTCTTCCACCATCAAAGGTACCAGTTACAACACTCTGACCTCCACTTCTGTCCTCGTATTGTTAGGGTCCGTGATCAAAGGAGCGAGACTGATACAAAGCGAAGGTCAAGCAAAGCTTTACTTCAAGCCAGCACCGAGAATCAAACCCACCGGTCGGGGACGCCTCTTACAGAGAGAGCGACCTCTCCCAGCCTTACAGACTAACTTTTATAGAGCACAGGCCATGTGGTTGGGCCTGGCCACACACAGGTGGCCAATGAGATTGCAACACACAGAGAAAGCTGCATAGTCATGCTAGGTCACACACGGGTGGCCAGTTGAATTACAATTTACCCTATAGTAGCTATTTGAACTATCCTATCACCTTGGTCAGAATTGGCACCCAAATGGCGGGGCCCACATTCTTTAGGAAGATAGTGATTGGATGTCTTCACCTGGCCTGACCCGCCCTTGTATTTGGGCTCTGTTATCTGGGACTGGTCGGCCATATTTTACTAGTTTCCTGGACTTGCTTTTAAGTAAGTCCCCTGGAGGGGGAGGGGGAGCCAGGGTCAGTTTAAGTTTTACTGCATAAACAACAAAATGGCTGTTCAACCAAGATGGAGCCGCTCTGGCTAAACAGGCCCTTACAGGATCTTCTCTGAGTCTCCTGTCTTCCACTTTCATTCATAAGGACACTTGCATTACGTTCGGTCCATCCAGATTCTACAATCTCCTCATCTCAAGATCCTTAATTTAATCATGAAATCTCCTTTGCCCTGGAAGGTAAAATGTTCTGGGGATTAGACTTGGACGCCTCTGAGGGGCCATCACTCCACCTCCCATTGAAGTAAACGATTTCCACAGGCAGCAGGAGGAGGAGTAAACCGTCGAAACTCCTGGGAAACAGAAATCAGCATGATTTCATGAAGTATTTAAAGGAAATCATCAATAGTTTAAAACAGCCAAATCATAGACAACCACAGAGAAGGCAAAATTAATGGACAATTGGTTGCTCAGAGTATCACAATAAAGAACTTATTTTGAAACTTTCTGTAAACTGGTAAAGTAGAACAAGTTCTACCACTTTCTAGCTGTGTGGCCTTGGGAAATTTACTTAGAGCCTCTTTGAGCTTTGGTTTTTCTCACCTGTTGAAAGGGGGAATAATCATACATGTAGAAACAATATGTGTAGAATAAGCCTACCTTATTGCCTGACAGAGTCACCCAAATAAACTGTTGGGTGATAACTGAATTCAAAATGATTTCAAGTTGATCTCTCAATACTATTGATAGAACTTGCTGTATTTTCCAAGGAGCAATGTTAAAATCAACATTCTTATCAGATTCTTTTGCATTTGTATTAGTTTTTGTCCCTATAATCACAAGGCAGTACCACTGGATAAAGTGAGCTCGGAGTAATTCCCGGTAGCAATCGTCAGACTATTGACAGCTAACAAGCATTGAGTGCTTAAAATTATACCAGACACTGCTCTAAATGCTTTACAGACTTTAAATCTCTTTTAATCCTCACAATAACCCTAACAACGTATAGTTGGTAATCTTGGCAGGACCCTTCTCAAGCTGACTACTGACCCATGTGCATGTTACTCAAAACAGATTTTGTTCATCAAAAGGAAAAATTAGAGTGAAGTGGAATGTCATACAACTTCAGGCAGTGTCTGAAGTTATTCTGACCAAAATGAGTAGCTGAGAAAGGGTACCTTATGTAAATCCACTTGTCTGTGCCGTCCTCTTTCCAGTATATATATATATATATATATATATATATATATATATATATATTTTTTTTTTTTTTAGCTGTTTAAATTATTTGCAGGCAGAAGCCCCCAAAGCAGAAAGATAACCTAAATTTCAGCCTTCAAACCAGGAGACGTGTTTGGAGCAGTTCTGGTCATCTCTCTCTCTTACCCTGACCTAGACAGAGGTTCAGTCTGTTTGGGAGATAGAAACCCTTGTGGCTTCCAAATTAGTCATTCTGCCTGAGTGCCGCTTCTAGTGAACTGAATAAAACAGAGACCAGAATTGGATACTCTGTTGTCTGACAAGGAGAAGAGAGTTCAGGGGGAAAATTGTCCAGCATAAACGCCCTCCACAGGGATGTACTCAGTGAGTGTCTAATATACCTTGTAACAGGGACTGGAAGTTCTGACCATTATTGCATATCAATGAACAAATCAAAGAAAGGAAAAAAAAATGGAAAATATGTACTTTCTCTTCAGGGAGTGCTTAAACCAAAGTGAACTAGAAGAGTATCAATATATGTGGTTTTCTGAAGACCAGTAATTGTGATCATTTTTAACACAGGAATTATAAGCAAAGGACTCAGAAAATGGCCATAGTATTACCAACTTTCTTCTTCATTAATCTGATAAAAAAGGGCTTGAAGCAGGGTGGTGTTTAAGAACTGCTATTTAGTATGAATTAACATGAACCCTCAAGTGTGAAACAAAAATATTATCAAAAGAAGTTAAAAAGATCATGAAAAGCAAAAGAGCATCTTCTCTTTCAGCTTCATCTACTTTATATTAATTACAAGAGAAAATTAGTTGGAAGAAACTTCCAGATGTGCAGGCAAAATAAGGACTAGACCGAGGTATGATGTAAGTATCACGGAATGGCCAAAATGAATAAAATTTAGTCCTAAAAGTAGCTATGATATATGAAACTATGTCCACATGGTTAGTTCTTTGGAAGCCTGGAAAGATGCCATCTACTGGGACTCAAAGTGACATTTTCATGTGCATATATTCACCTATTGCCACTTGGCAAAGAACATTCTTTAAGGAATGAGAAAACCAAACATGCATGATTGCACAGGGATAAGAGTACGAATGCCCTAAGGAAATGGACAGTGTGAAAAGTATGCTCCTGGCTTGGGGGACTCTGAGCATTGGCTCCTAAAATGGAAAGCTCTCTGTTGAAGTGTTTATTTGGTCACCTTAATTATTCAGCACAGCAGCATTTAAGATGTAAGTAAGACTCAGTAATGTTTATGAAAATGAATAATGATGATGATGGTGATGATGCTGATAGTGGCTAACATGGGAATACTTACGATGATGGGTCAGGCATTATTTGAAGGGCTTCACGCTTTTTGAATGCCTTTACTATTTTGAACTTCCTGTGAGGTAAGTACCGAGGTATACAGGGAAGTTCAAGAACTTGTCCACCGAAGTCATGCAGTAAGAAGGTGTGAGAGCCAGAATTCAAAAGGAGGGAGTAGGATGCCAGCTCTCGTTAGAAAGGAAGGCAGGAGGGTGGTGGGGTGATGGACATCGGGGAGGGTATGTGCTATGGTGAGTGCAGTGAGGTGTGTAAGCCTGACGATTCACAGACCTGTACCCCTGGGGCTAATAATACATTATATGTCAATAAATAAATAAATAAATAAATTTTTAAAAAGGAAGGAAGGAAAAAAGATGGAGGGAGAGCAGGAATGAAAGGACAAATAGAAGCGGGAGAGTGGAAGTTTGGCTAATTCTGTTTGCCTCTGACGCCCCCCAAAGTTCAGCCTCCAAGGCAGTTCCCCCCTGGAAAACTGAGTGTCACCTAGAGGGCCAGTATTCACTGTCGCTATTGTTGTTATTACTTAGCACAACAGAAATTATTTAGACGTAATTATTATTATCTTGATTTTGCAAGCAGGATTGATGAAGAACAGGAAGAGTTTCTCAGGGGTCACATGTCTCTAGGCATTTCCTTTAGTTTTTTGGATTTTTGTTTTTTTTTTTTATTTTATTTATTTGACAGAGAGAGAGATCACAAGTAGGCAAAGAGGCGGCAGAGGGAGAGGAAGAAGCAGGCTCCCCGCTGAGCAGAGAGCCCAATGCGGGGCTCGATCCCAGGACCCTGGGATCATGACCTGAGCTTAGGCAGAGGCTTTAACCCACGGAGCCACCCAGGCGCCCCCTCTTTTAGCTTCATTAAATCAAATAGTACTAGTACTAACAAACACAAAATAGAAAATGTAGGATTATTTTTCTTTAAACATTTCTTCTCCTGCCTGCCGAGTTTATGTCAACTACACTTAGAAGCTGTTTACTGATCAAAAAGATGTTCATTTAATCACAGTGTCTGAAACTTGAAAATAAATAATGACTCTATGTCACTAGGCATTTTTAAAGTCATTTAATAGAAGTTACAATTATTGACACATGAGTCATTAAAAAATAGAACTTTTGTCATTTTTAGGTAAGGTTGTTTACAATGCCTTTCTATAATTGGCTAATGTAAATGATAATTTACAATTTAATTTTGTCCTGCTTGCATCATTCGCTCTGACATTATTGAATGTTAAAAGAAAATATGAAAATGAATTACTTATAGAACAAATGCAAAACCACTGGATTTAGAGCTGAAAGGGACCTTGGAAGTCATACATACCTCAATCCAGAGAAGCCAAGTGTCTTGGGCAAGGTGCCACATCTCCAGGAGGAGGAAATAGTTCTTACATATGGCATTGTCTTTTTACACACCCAACCCTACACGTCTAGGAGATATCTTTTTTTTTTTTTTAAGATTTTATTTATTTATTTGACACAAAGAGAGATCACAAGTAGGCAGAGGCAGGCGGGGGGTGGGGGGGAAGCAGGCTCCCCGCCGAGCAGAGCCGGATGCGGGGCTTGATCCCAGGACCCTGAGATCATGACCCGAGCTGAAGGCAGAGGCTTAACCCACTGAGCCACCCAGGCGCCCCTGGGAGATTTCTTATAAAAGATATTCCTGAGATCCCAGGAGGCAGATGTCCCCTTTCTGGATTTTCCTCTACAGTAAACAGGGGTCACAACACAATACACGGAACCATGCTCTGTGGCTACTTAGACGTTTGCTCCTTAAAAAGTCCTTTCCTGACCTCCCTACCTAAAATTCACCACTGACACCACTGCTACACACCACATTATCCTTCACCTCTTTAACCTGCTTAGTTTCCCTTCAAAGCACATTTATGACACAACGTAGTTGTTACTGTTATTGGAAATTGGCTGACTGATGGGTTGTGACACAACGTAGTTGTTACTGTTATTGGAAATTGGCTGACTGATGGGTTAGTTTCTTTCCTATTGCCTCCCAGCAACAGGTAAACCACAGGAGAGCGGGGGTCTTATTTCTCCTGTTCACAAGGCATCCCCAGTGCCAGGGCGATACCTGGCATATTTTAGATTTTTTAGAATCTTAGATTTTAGAACACTAACCCCACCTTGGCCCACATCCTCAGGGGTGATATACCACTTACACTTGAGGATATAGCCCTGAAAGTTGATTTGCGGAATTTAGAAGACAGAGAGAGAGAGAGTCTTTCCCTGGATCCCCAGGCTACAGGAATTAGGTAGGCAGAGGGCTCTCTGTGGCCAGCTGCTCACCAACGAGGGGGAAAAGGTGAGAAAGATTCCCAGAAAAGTTAAGGACCAAAAGATGAATGGGGAGAGAGGTACTGATAACATGGTTCACGTGTAGGGAGGGCAAAACTTTACCTCTCCCCCTCTTAGGTTTTCAGTCGACACTCTAACAGAAAGATTGACAAGAGAAAAACAAGGAGTTTATGAATATGCACAGTGCACATCCCATGAGAGAAACCTAACAGAGGGTAATTAAAAATGGCGGCTTGGATTCCAGCTTCTGTAGCGTCTTCAGCAGAGAACAATGCATTATAGAGAAATGACAGAACAAAGCACAGAGTCGTAGGCTTCGAAGGATGGCAAACTCAGGGAAGGTAAACACAGGCGACCCTTGAACAACACTGGATTGAACTGTACAAGTTCACTTACATGGGGATTATTTTTTATGTAGAAATACAGTACAGGGGCGCCTGGGTGGCTCAGTGGGTTAAGCCTCTGCCTTCAGCTCAGGTCATGATCTCAGGGTCCTGGGATCGAGTCCCACATCTCTCTGCTCAGGGAGGAGCCTGCTTCCTCCTCTCTCTCTCTCTCTCTCTGCCTCTACCTACTTGTGATCTCTGTCCGTCAAATAAATAAATAAAATCTTAAAAAAAAAAAGAAATACAGTACAGTACTGTAAATGTATTTTCTCTTATGATTTTCTATTTTTCTTATGGTTTTTTAATTAACATTTTCTATTCTCTGGCCTACTTCATTGTAAGAATACAATATATAATACATATGACATAAAAATATGTGTTAATCGGCTTTTTTTATGTTACCAAGAAACCTTCCATCAACAATAGACTATTCAGTTTGGGAGGAGTCAAAAGTTATATGCAGATTTTCACCTTGGGGTAGGGAGTTGGTGGCCCTAAACCCTGCACTGTTCCAGTGTCAACTGCATACAGGAAAAAGTAAGTTTTATTTGCAGATTCCTCTGGAGGATATTGGGGTTGATCGGAGTGTCACCAGAAAAAGAATTTATTTCCTGTCTTGAGATAGAAAAGGGGAAGCTTCTTTGGGGCTTCCTGCTTCTTAATTGCCTTCATGTCAAAATAATTTTTATGTCGAAGAGGCCAAAATATGGGGTAACATATTTTGGTTTCCTTCACTTACTCTGGTCCAATCAAGCCTAGATTCATTCAGTTCCACAAGCCCTAAAATTTCCTCATTTGCTTACTTCCTCTGAATCCTGTTCCTGTCATTTGCAACTGAAAAGGTCTCAACAGTGGAAATTATATGAAGAACAATTATGGTGCCTTGGCCCCGGTTTGTGATTTACTGTGATATTTTGTCAGATGTAGTTTTGAGATTTCTCTTAATTGACTTCAGGGTTTTTTTAATTACAAAGGAACAAAATCAAAAGAAGGAGCACTTATTAGTCACCAGGATGACTTATTTATGACTGAGGCAATGTCTGGAAAAATCAATTTACTGAAAATGTTTCCCCCAGGTTTGCAGATTTTAGCATTTATAAAAGCTACTATAATTCACACAAGGAGAACCTTCATTGTATTTCCAGTAATTCATTTTGATAAACTTAGCCCTGATTGTGTCAATTTTGTAGAGAAGTGTGCGTTTAAAACTCACATAGTGCATAGGCTCTGTTTCCCATAACAACATATAAAAGCTGACAATATACGGCATCTAGAGGCTGTGCTGACAACAACTTGCGTGTGTGTGTGTGTGTGTGTGTGTGTGTGAGTGTGTGTGAGCACTCCAGCGAGATATGTTTGAGAGTTAGGTTCTTGCTACTTCAATAAGATGATATGGATATTGGAAAACAAGCAGCATATCTTGTAGGAAATGAAAAAGTTTAAAAACAAACAAACCCGCCACTCCTGACCAGGCGATGGTCTCATACAGGGTCCATTTTTGGTCTGCTTACCCCTTCTGCCACAGAGCTACTCTGGCCTTCATGTGAAGTGAGTTCTGAAATCCACACAATATATATTAGAGAACTACTTCAGTTTATAAAAGCCAATATTCTACTTTTTAAATATTGAAGTTTTTCAATATGCCCAATTTATTTATTTCTCAAGGTGTTGAATCAATGTGGTGGTACAATCCAAGTATCAGAAGGGATTCTTATAAATACTCTTTTTTTTTTTTTTAAGATTTTATTTATTTATTTGTCAGAAAGAGTGAGAGAGAGCAGAAGCAGAGGGAGCGGCAGGCAGAGGGAGAAGGAGGCTCCCCACTAAACAGGGAGCCCGATGTTGGACTCAGTTCCAGGACCCTGGGATCATGACCTGAGCCGAAGGCAGAGGCTTTAACCCACGGAGCCACCCAGGCTCCCAAGACATGTATTTCTGATTTACTTAATTCATTACAACATTTGTTTCATAAAAATGATTCCAATTTCAAGCTGCTTTTAAGATGCATTTTGGGCTTTTTAGTCTTTCAACTAAGAAATACTTTTCTAAAATTAAAGAGAATTTAGAAAGTTTAGTTTCACATGGGATAGCCATGAAGCTCCTGGTGTTCTTAATCTGGAACAGTTTCCTTTCCCTCCTCACTAAATATGAATGGCTTGGCTTCATTTGGCAAGGGCTCCTTTTCCTTTCTTGAGGGCTAGCCCCTGGGGTATCTGGGGTATCTGGGGTATCACAGAAATTTGATTAGATATTTATGTTGTACTGTTGTAAAAAGTACTGACCACTGCATGAAAAAGAGAGGCATTAATGTGGAAAGGGGAGGGAAAAGGTGTCTAGAACATGCACTATGTTCACATTTAGGCAAATGAGTGTTGGCTCAACAGTAGTGACTGTTTGCAGAACCGTTATCAAATATATGGTAAAGATTAAAAAAAAATAACCAGAAGCAACCATATGCTACCTCATAATTAGTCCTATATAAGCATTGAATTCCACTGAGTTTGTCTCAGAGTACTCGTTAAATTGCTTCACAGAAACAGATGTTTTAGTCTACAAAAAAGGACAAAGTTCAAATACTGACAGGATGTCCTCTTAAGGTTCATCTACCGGCACTGTCCTGGGTCACGCCTCCATTTCTTTTTTTTTTTTTTTTAAGATTTTATTTATTTATTCGACAGAGAGAGAGATCACAAGTAGGCAGAGAGGCAGGCAGAGAGAGAGGGGGAAGCAGGCTCCCCGCTGAGCAGAGAGCCCGATGCGGGGCTCAATCCCAGGACCCTGGGATCACAAGCTGAAGGCAGAGGCTCAACCCACTGAGCCACCCAGGAGCCTCCATGCCTCCATTTCTTACCTGATATAGTGTAACAGACTCCTAGCAAGACACCTACTACCATCAATCTCTCTCCTAACCAATCTTTTCTCAAAGACAATCACCCAACTGAGCCATGCATACACTCCTATTTAAAAATCTTTTAGGGACGCCTGGGTGGCTCAGTTGGTTAAGCAGCTGCCTTCGGCTCAGGTCATGATCCCAGCGTCCTGGTATGGAGTCCGGCATTGGGCTCCTTGCTTGGCAGGGAGCCTGCTTCTCCCTCTGCCTCTGTCTGCCTGTGCTCGCTCGCTCTATCCCTCTCTCTCTGACAAATAAATAAATAAAATCTTAAAAAAAAAATAAAATAAATAAAAAATCTTTTAGTGATTGCCCCAGTCTATAATACTATGTCAAAATCTCCAGTTCGGCATATAAGACCCTTATAATATGCCTTTTAACTTATTTACCTATTTTTCCTTTTGACCACCCTCTTCCAGTACCAGAACCACCCACTCCAGACAATCACCATGTGTGAGACAATAGGAAAAAAATATATATATATACACACACACACATATATACACACATATATACGTATGCATATATATGTATGTATATGTATATACATATGTATATGCATACATATATATGTGTGTATATATACATGTATCCGTATACATGTATAGGGATACATACACATATATATACACATATACATACATATATATGCATATGTATGTATATGTGTATATATATGTGTGTGTGTGTGTGTGTGTATCTGCCCCTAATTTCTGACACAGAGGTTGGAAACCCTTATAATTTCTTGGGTTATAGGAGTGTCTTTTGTTATATGAGGGGACTCTGGGTGGGCTTTTAGATGGTTTCCAAATAAGGGTGGTCACCAGAAAGACCAAGCCATGATTAGAAACTTTGAATTTTTAGCCCCATCCCACACTCTCTTGAGGAGGGAGAGGGGCTAGCAATAGAATTAAAGATTATTCAAAGCTTCATGATAAAGCCTCCATAAAAATCCCAGAGAGCTTCCAGGTTGGCAAACATATCCAGATACTAGGGAGGTGATGTACGCCAACCCCACAGAGACAGAAGCTCCTGTTGTGATCAGTACTCTTCCAGACTTACCCTATGTATCCCTTTAACTGGCTGTTCATCTGTATCTTTTATCATGTCCTTTAATACATTAGTAAATGTAAGTGTTTCCCTAAGTTCTGTGAGCTGATCTAGCCAATTAATTGAATTCAAGGAAAGGGATTATAGGGACAGCTGATTTATGGCCAAGTTGGACAGAAGTTGTGGGAAACCCAGGGAACTACTACATGTGATTAATATCTGAAGGAGGGGACAGTCTTGTAAGACTGAGTCCTTAACCTGTGGAGACTGACACTCTTCAGGTAGCTGGTGTCAGAGTTAAGTTAGATTGTAGGACACCCAGCTGATGTCATAAAGAATTGTTTGTGTGGAACTCCCCCACACATGTATTTGGTGACCAGAAGTGTTAGAAATGAAGTGTTTTGCATGAGTAGTAAAGAATCACAGGAGCAAATAAACCGATTCTGGGGGGTAAGGTTGAAGCAAGGGCCCTTCGCCTTGCAAGGAAATAGGAGATCCCCTTAGGCTCAAGATCTTTCACAGTAACAAAGCAAAAGCCAATGAACAGGGGTAGAGATGGGGGGGATGACCAGGAAACTCTTTCCTGTTAAAGACCTTTCATAGGAAGAAAGTCCCATTCCCATGGTCCAGGAGTATAAGTTTAGGGTAAGACTGAGGATAAACCAAGGCAAACAAGAATCCCTTGCCTTTACCACAAGCCCATCAGGAGTGATAAACAACACCAATCCACTCTTGGGAAAGGGACAAGAAAGAGAATGGACAGAGGCTCCCTCTAAATTCAGGCATGCAGGGATTGCTGAAAGTCAGAGGTAGAGAAAACCTAAGAAAAAACTGGTGGCCCAGGTCATATGGTGGTCTGAGTCAAGAGCTAGTGAAATATCCAGGAGCAGCCAAATATTGTAGAAAGCTGTACCCTGCAGGCATTCTGCGCTGGAGGAAATGCACTGGCTGAGGGGGGGAGAAGAAGGTGGGCTTTCTGGGAACCTGCTCCTTTATACTGCAATGTCTCTCTAGTGACCACTATTAACAAAATTTAGTTTTATGCCAGCTGGCAAAGAAAAAAAAAATATATATATATGGTCCAGATCTATTTTTGTGAATGAGATAATGAAGCATAAATTTGGGGCTACAAATTAGTAACTGACACACATGGTATGTCCTTTACATCTCTTTATTTTTATTTTACTTGTATGTTTTTATTTGAGTGGACTCCTTATGGACAGCATACACTTGGGTCTTGATTTTTAAAAATAGAATCTAGGGCGCCTGGGTGGCTCAATGGGTTAAAGCCTCTACCTTTGGCTCAGGTCGTGATCCCAGGGTCATGGGATGGAGCCCCAGATAGGGCTCTCTGCTCAGCAGGGAGCCTGCTACCCTTCCTCTCTCTCTGCCTGCCTCTCTGCCTACCTGTGATCTCTATCGGTCAAATAAACAAATAAAATCTTTAAAAAAATAAAAATAGAATCTGATAATCTCTGTCTTATAATTGAGGTATTAGACTTGTTATATTTAATGCAATTATTGGCATGGTTAGACTCAACCATACGATTTTGCTTGCTGTTTTCTAGAAAATTATTTTTTGTTGTTTAGTTGTTGTTTTGTTATTATTGCTGTTGTTCCCTTTCCCCCTTTCCTGCCTTTTACTAGATTAAATGTCAACTTATACACCAATTAAAAAATAAGAATTGGTTGATTACTGCAGTATTCTATAACAATTCAACCAAAATGATTGCGGTGTTCTCAAACTTTGCCTTCCTAAAAATGAAAAATCATGGAACTGGAGAACTGTTTCTATTCTGTGTTAAGAATCATACTCCAAAGAAATGGTCAGACAAATGTTTGTATCAGTAAATTGTCTATCACTTTGGCTCATCTAGATATATTTCTTCTGATGAAGATTTGGGGCTGACTGATATCCAGTGTTTTGAAAAACACTTAGGACTCATTTTCTCCAGGGAATGAAGATCGTATTTCTGGTATTCTGCAAGCTCTAACACCACTGGCATAATTTGGGGAAAAGAAGAAACACAACACCCTAATGACTCAATTTACAGGTAATCAATTATAGCTATTACTCTACTCATACTATGTAGTGCATGCTTACCACTTGGGTATTTTTTAGACAACAAAAGAGAATTACCATCAATGTATAAAGGAGATATGAACACCAGAGATCTGCACTCAGTGTGACCATAAATCAAAATGATATGTTGCTAAAACAGCTGTCTGCGTATAATGGAAAGCAGGTTATGGCCACCTGCCCAGAAGTTAGCTATGTCTGGAAATCAGCTTGGGAAGGCAAAAAAAATTTCTGAAGAGCTAACTGAGTAATGACTCTGATGGAGCATCATTCCCTATAATAATGCTGGTAATGAGCTTATTATCCCCTCATACAGGACAAATGGTTGGATATTTTAATCACTATTGAATCTTCGGTCTTTAAAGGTCAGTAGCCAGATTCGGTAGACATCAAGGTAAAGAAATGAGTTTGTATGTAAACTATGATGAAGACTAAATATGACAAGGATGTATGGCTGGATGGCAAAGCCTTTAATAATGTTCTCTAATGAACCAACTGCCAGAGATAAAAAGAGAATGTATCATCCCTATGTTGTAAGCTGTTGGGGTTGAACAGATAAGAAATAAGATGTCATCCCTATGAAAGTAGATGGGCAATATCAATTACAGAGGAAATGTTTCTATATTCTGTGCTTTTGTAAGAACAAACTAAATCATGGGGCATAATATTACAATTTGAACACATGAAGAATTGTTCTGATTAATTCCCATTTCTTTCAAACCTGGTGATGATGGGATGGAATTTGGATTTATAGTTTTCAAAGAACTTTTATATAATGATTTATTAACTTTTAATGAGAATTCAATATGTATTGACTAATGGTTATGAGAGGCTTTTACTCACTAATAATATAAGATTTTTAAAAGTACTCTAACTCTTAATGTCACAAAACAAACTGAGGGGGGCCGGGGGGAGGGGAGTAGGGAGAGGGTGGTGGGGTTATGGACATTGGGGAGGGTATGTGCTATGGTGAGTGCTGTGAAGTGTGTAAACCTGGCGATTCACAGACCTGTACCCCTGGGGCTAATAATACATTATATGTTTATAGAAAAATAAAAAAATTATAAAATAAAATAAAAGTACTCTATTGAATATATTAATCAATATTATCATCAGAGAACTTGTTCCAAAATAGAAATGTTAATGTAGCCAAAGACATCTGTTTTAGTTCTTCCTACACTTTACAGAACTATTGGTACAAAATTTTGTATAAATCACATATTTATATCTGGTTGTATTTAGGTTTCAAACTTTATGAGAAGTCTCATATTTCAATTTCAGTAATTAACCCACACTTCTGATTTAAGGTTGCATGACATCAGGGGTGAATGGGAAGGATAATCCAAGCTCTGGGTTCCAACAACCCAGTTTCCTCTGGATAAGGTGAAAGAAAATCATTATATTGTTGTCTTTCTGCTTATGGTGACAATGTGGGAAGATAGTCCTGCCTAAAAATTTGATAGCAGGGAAAAAAAAAAACAAAAAAAAAACCTAATCTCAAATCTTCTGCCAGTTATTTGTCTAAAGGCGAAGATTGCTCTGTTCTTTGGAAAGTTACAATAATGGCCTGATCTACTAAGCACCAGTAGGCACTGGGCATGGCCTATGTTAAGAAACTTTCTCTATGAAAGGTTAGATAGCAAATATCACAGGTTTCAAAGGCCACGTGGTCTCTGTCAAGACTACTCACCTCTGCCATTGTGGTGTAAAAATAGCCATAGACCTGGCTGTGTCTCCATAAAACTATGTTTCCATAAAATCTTATTTACAAAGACAGATAATGCGTCAGATTTGACCTTTGAGCCACAGTTTACCAATGACTGTCCAGAAATAAGAAGATAAAGGAGAATTGAAACAGTTCTGCCTAGTAATTGTGGATTCTTCCATTGCAGATCCGGGAAATTTTAGCAGATTATATTATCACTGTTAGGAGTATTATCCCTGAGAACATTTTGTTTTACCTTAGGAGGGGTGTGTGTGTGTGTGTGTGTGTGTGTGTGTGTGTGTGTATTGTATGAGAGAAAGAGAGGGGAGGAGGGGGCTGGAAAGATATTAATTAAAGAGTGTTTAAATAAAGGTACCCTTTAGAGAGGTGAGAGCAGATTTCAGGGATCCGGGAAAGGGTGGAAAAATACACAAGGAGTAGGAACAACAGGTAGCCACTTTACCTGTTTTAAGGGAAGACATGGTTTACAAGGGTCCTAATCAGAGCTAGACCTCTGAAGGAGGGATAACTTACATGAAGTGTGACCATCTAAGAATGCAAACACTTCCAGAACTGTGGAGAAACAGGGAAAAATAAATCCCCTGGCCACGGTTTCCCTGTGTCCTGAATTTCTAGCTAGCACCTCCCATTGGCTAACACCAATTGCAAGTCAGCGGGAAGGGAGCCCATGTGATGCAGTCCCTAATTTAAGGGTCGCATAGCACATAGGAAAAAAGAAAAAGGAAAAAAAAAATTAAGGAGTGTGAAAGTGGCTTAGCATTACTTCCAGGAGTTACCACAGATGATAAGGTGTTGCAGGATCTACAAGGAAACATTATTTTTGACAATGTAGTTGAGGTATAATTAAAAATGCAATAAACTCCACTTACTAAAGTATACAACTTACTAAGTTTGGGCCGGACATGTACATCCAGAAAATCATCACCACAACCAAAATAATGAACATAACCATCACTCAGAAAGTTTCCTTGTACCCCTTGGTGATTCCCCCCACCAAATACCTTTCCATCTCTCATGCCCAGACACCGATCTGTCCACTTTCTATGACTAAAGACTGGTTTATATATTCTAGAATTTTACATAAATGTAATCACACAGTACTTACAGTTATATTCATGTTCATTTAATTATTTTTACACTCATCTAGGTTTTTATGTGTTGTACTTCATTCCTTTTTATGGTTGAGAAGCCTTTCACTATAAGGAATGGAATTTGTTTAGCCTTTCACCTGAGGATCAACAGATGGATTGTTTCTACCTTTGTCTGTTACAAATAAAGTTGATATAAATATTTGTGTAACAGTTTTTATAAGAACATGTAAATAGTGAGTTGAATGGTGGTCCCCAAATATATTTCCAAGTCCTAATCCCTGAAACTGTGAATATGAATTTATTTGAAATAGGATTTTTACAGATGTAATTAAGTTAGGGAATCTTGAAATGAAATAGTCCTGGATTTAGAGTGGGCCATAAATCTAATGACTGGGATCCTTATAAAAGAGATGAAAGGGAGATCTGAAACACAAAGACACCTTACGTTCCTGGGGAAAACCCCATCTCATTATGCATATATTATCCTTTTTTTTTTTTTTTAAGGTTTTATTTATTTACTTGACAGAGAGAGAGATCACAAGTAGAGAGGCATGCAGAGGGGGAGGGGGAAGCAGGCTCCCCACCAAGCAGAGAGCCTGAAGCAGGGCCAATCCCAGGACCCCGAGATCATGACCCGAGCCAAAGGCAGAGGCCCAACCCACTTAGCTACCCAGGTGCCCCCGGGGTTTAGCATTTTAGCATATGAATTTGGTAGGGGACACAAATACTCAGTCCAATGCATCTGATTCATCTTTCATCTTTCACTCATTCTTTTACTTTTAACTTATTTGCGACATTATACTTTAAAAGCTTCTCTTTTAGGTGGTCTATAGTTAGGTTTTGCTTTTTTTTTTTTTTTAAAGATTTTATTTATTTATTTGACAGAAAGAGAGGGAGAGATCACAAGTAGGCAGAGAGGCAGGCAGAGAGAGAGGGGGAAGCAGGCTCCCTGCCGAGCAGAGAGCCCGATGCGGGACTCAATCCCAGGACCCTGGGACCATGACCTGAGCCGAAGGCAGAGGTTTAACCCACTGAGCCACCCAGGTGCCTGGTTTTGCTTTTTTATCCAGTCTGATGAACCTTGCCTTAATTGGTGTGTTTAGACCATTTACATTTAATGTGGTTATTGATATGGCTTGGTTGAAATCTACCACCTTGCTAATTGTTTTCTATTTCTATCTTGCTTTACTCTTTTTATACCTTCTTTTGGATTAATTAAGTATATTTGTTATGATTCTGTTTCTCTTGTTGTCTTAGAAGAACAAACATCTCTCTGTTAAGGTGATATTTGAGCAGAGTTCTGGAGAAGCGAGCCCTTTGTCTATCTCAAGGAAAAACTTCATAAGCAGAGGGAGCAGCAAGGTGTAAAACCCTGAAGCTGGAGCATATCTGACATTCTGGAATAATAACAAGGTGGCCAGTGTACTTGGAATGGAGTAGAGAGGTAGGAGTGAATATGGGAAGAAGATAGCAGGAGACTGAATGCTGATAGGTGGTGTATGAGATCATCTCAGGCCTTAATAGCTTTCTGGGAGTGTTCATTGAACTTTCTTTGCTTCAGGCAAAGGCCTTTGCTGTCATCCCCACCCCCAAATTAAACAAAACCTTCTCTGAATCACCACCACAATCTGCCTAAGGGAACCTCAGGACTAATCTGTTCATGCCAATTTTCCCATTTTATACTGTTGCACACAAAAATTCAGCACTTAGGTTAGTCTTCTCCCCCAGCACACAACCTGTCTGATGTGAGCTTTGGAATTTATGGTCCCTCAAAAGGAAAATTCCCTTTACCCTTACTCTCTTTTCTAAATATTCCTGGCACAGGCTAAAAGCAGACTCTCCCCTACGGACACTGGCTCCCTTGCTTCCTTCTCAACTGTAGGTTATTTTCTTTCCCATAATCCTCATACCATGGGCCTGGAGGGGAGACGGCATTAGGACCCGACACCAGTCTTTCCAGATTACTGTCCTTACATCTTCCCCTTAAACTATAACTTCTTTGATGAGTTTGCCATCAGATTAGGAATGTGTTTTGTTTGTTCAGTTTTGAGGGATGGGATCCAGTGAACCTCTGAGTACTTTTCATTTTTTCATGGTTTGCCTTTAGATATTGACAATTCTGTGGGAGGTTAGTAATCTCATGCCTATGGTTATAACCTTTGATACACAGAGTATACCATTAGAGACATACCCAAATAATGGGTGTATCTACACCCAGGGTGGGTCAAAAGACAACCGTAATAACAATGACAACAGCAAACACTGGGCAAATTATCTATCCTTGTGGCTCAGTTTATCTTTACGTGTTGGCTAGATATGGTCTTTTTTCATCTACATAAAGACATAACTGTAATAATTATCTTCCACCTCTCTTGAATTACCAGTTTTTGCTCTCTACTAAATGGTTTCCATCAGTATATAGTTCTTTCTTTTACCATCTTTACAAAGCCTTCTTTTGACCTTACTTCCCCTGCTTACTACTGTCCATTTCTTTACTTTTCTTTACAGCAAAACCCCACTAAACATGCTCTTTCTCTCACTGCTGCACTAGAACTAACCTTACTTAGGTGGTCACCAATTTCCTTCATGTTACTAAATACAGTGGTCAATTCTCAGTTATTTTATTTGACCCATTATCTCACTGGACCCCCTAATCCCTTGGTTTTCCTCCATCTTGCCAGAATTCCTTTTTCCTTGGCTGGATCTTCTTCCTCTCCCAGTCTCCCAAATTAGATAGTCAAGGGCTCTCTCCT
The DNA here is from genome assembly GCF_963455335.1 of Martes martes. Taxonomy (NCBI): domain Eukaryota; kingdom Metazoa; phylum Chordata; class Mammalia; order Carnivora; family Mustelidae; genus Martes; species Martes martes. Next base: position 15,738,366 of record NC_137903.1, on the reverse strand, counting down.
GGATCCCTATTCTTGTCTCATTCTACACTCTGCCCCTTACAATCTTAGTCAGTTCCATGTCTACCCGCCATCTCAATTTGCTAATCCCTAAGTTTTATTTTGGCAAAGATTAAAAGTATTTTCAGTTTGAATCTCTCTTCCAAACTTCCAACTTCTATATACAAATGTGTTTTGGGATTTCTTTTCCTTCAGTGCCCATGGTTCTTGGTCATGCCGCTTTGAAGAATGAAGAGCTAGGCCAGACATAGAGCGGTTGGCAGCAAAGTGAAGTTTATTGGGAGAGGAAGGGGACCTGAGAGGGTTGCCATTTTGGCATTTAAATCCAGGTGTTTTATGGGCTTGTTGACAGGCTGCTTTAATCTGATTAACTTTCCACCTCCCTGTCACCCAATCAGGTTTTTGTCCATGTGCTCATCTACCAATCAGATAGTTGTTCATGTGGGCAAGGGAGGCAGCTCCTTCTAGGGTGATGTAGAATAACAGGATGGGATGTTTTTCCTTTTAAGGGTAGTTTTCTCTCAGGACAGGTCCCTTGCCCCTGCCTGCCTGTCTTCCAACTATCCTCCTACAACTGCCTACGCAACATCTCACTTGAATACCTACTGAGGGATTCTGCACACAATCCCACTGTGGGGAAAGGAGGGGTTTACCTGCCACCATCAAGCAATTCTCTGGACACCAGTAGGGGGAGGGGGGCGCAGTTCTACAATTCAATTCAATTCTGACACTATCTATTCGGACTCCATAGGTTAAGAGCTCAGTCCTACAAGACTGTCCTCTACTTCAGATATCAGTCACAAGCATAGGTTCTTACCTGTGCTTCTGACTGATCGGCTATAGATCAGAGGGTCCCCCAACTTACTCTTTGGACTTGAGACACCAGTTGCTAAGTAAGGTTGCTCTCTGTGCTTCCGAATGGTGGTCACAAATCATAAGTTCCTGCAAACCTCTCCTTGGGTTTGATTCATTTGTTAGAGCAGCTCACACAACTCAGGAAACCCATTGACTCCCTAGATCATGGATGTATTACAAAAGGATATACCTCAGGAATATTCAGGTGGAAGAGATTTAAAGAGCAAGATATGGGAAAAGAGTACGGAGATTCCATGCCCTCTCAGCGAGTGCCAATACCCCTGAATCTTCACATGTTCACCAACCTGGAAGCTGTCTCAGCCCTGTCTCCTCCGGGTTTTACAAAGGCTTCATTGATTAAATCATTGGCCATTGGTAATTGATTCTTCCTGGAGGTGGGAGTTGGGGATTGTGGGACTAAAAGTTCCAACCCACTAATCACAGGGTTGGGTGTTTGAGGAACCAGCTCCTAACCTTAGGTTATCTAAGTGCTTTCCAGAAGTCACTCATTATCATAACTAAAGAAATGCTTATTGTTCTCATCATTTAGGAATTTATAATGGTTTTAGGAGTTCTGTCCCAGAACAGAGGTTGAAGGCCACATATCTATTTCTTATTATAAATCATACTAGCATGAGCCTTAGTTTAACTCCACATTGCCTCTTGAATTCCTTAAAGGCAAAAATCTGTTAGTAAGTGATCTTTTTTACATGCTTCCAAGGTACGGGCCTAGGAGAAATTAAGCGGTCTCTTTTTGGCACCTAATTTCTATCTTGCAGCTTTGAAGGCAGAGTTTCAGATTCTGGTAGGAAGCAGACATCACGGGTTAGAGCAAAGACAGCTAACACTGTTTAAAGTATGAGCAAGTCTTAATTTCCCGCTCTTTTAATTGGAACTGTTACTTATCTTCTCAGTATAAAATGAAGGTTTAAGGTATACCCTGCAGAGAGGTCCTGAAATTAAACTGCCTACCTACAAATTCCTGCTATGCCACTTGCCGGCTATGTAATTTTAAGCAAGTTTCCCAACATTTTAAGTCTCGGGTTTTCTTTAAATTTGTAAAATAGTGGTAATAATAGATGTGAAGAAAAAAAATGACAAGAAATATCTAAACCATCTAGCATGTGATAAATCCTTAATAAATCCTGTTGAAAACAAGACCATAGGCCCAAAATGATATCACTTAGGCCAAATCTAAGTGCCAGCTGACACCTAACCTGACTGTAGTGTCAACCTCCCCCAGAAATGTAAGTTTTAACCAGTCATTCAGGAATTTTCTAACTGGTACCAATAAAATAATTTGTTAATGGGCCTTCTCCATCCCTCAAAAAGATGAGGTAATTTCTTTCTTTGTTTTTTTTTTTTAAGATTTTATTTATCTATTTGACAGACAGAGATCACAAGTAGTCAGAGAGGCAGGCAGAGAGAGAGAGAGGAAGCAGGCTCCCTGCTAAGCAGAAAGCCCGATGCGGGACTCCATCCCAGGGCCCTGGGATCATGACCTGAGCCGAAGGCAGAGGCTTTAACCCACTGAGCCACCCAAGCGCCCCAAGATGAGGTAATTTCAATAAGACCCCCTATCCCTCCTTGTAAAGGACAATGATCTTGCCTGAGACAATCTTTTCTTTTGCTACTAATTTGCTTGCCCCACTTTCCTTCTTATAAAAAACCTCCATTTTGTAAAAATCCTCAGAATCTCCTCTCTACTTGCTAGATGGGACGCTGCCCGATTCATGAATTGTTTAATAAAGCCAACTAGATCTTCAAATCTACTCAGTTGAATTTTGTTTTTTAACAAGACAAAATAGCTATTATTATTAACATCATTATTAACTGAGGTAATATTATAAGCTGTGCTATCCTCTTTTTAATCAAATTTGGATAAAGTCATATCATTGGTATATTTTTCAGCAGTGTTCTTAAAAAATTATGACAATGAAAATAAAATCATAACATCAAGTAGGTCTTCCGTTTGAATTCTTAATGTTAAAACTATTAAAAAAAACCCCACAATTCATGCTAAGAACCTGTTAAACAAAATCCAACTGAGTAAAATTGCAGATCTAATTGGCTTTTTTCAGTGATTCATGAATTGGGCAGCTCCTTAGAGTGGTACAAAATGAAAGGTTTTTAGAGGCAAAAGGAAGGTAGGACTGGGAGGTTAAAAGACTAAATTATTTCAGGCAAGGTTACCTTCCCTCAGGGGAGGACAGAGGCCTTATCTAGCAGGTTACCTCACTAATGCTGATCTGGAAATTCCAGACTAATTGGTTTAAATTTCCACTGCTAGGAGAGGCTGAAACTACAATTAGGTTAGGCATTGGTTGTTTTTTTTTGTTGTTGTTGTTTTTTTTTAAGATTTTATTTTTAAGTAATCTCCACACCTAAGCTGGGGCTCCAACTCAGGTTGCAAGAACGGGATGGCAAGAACCAACTCCCAAATTCTTCCCACTAACCCAACCAGGCCCCCACAGGTTAGGCATTTAGTCGTGATGGGGCTTAGCAAGAGTGACTCCATATTGGGACTATTTCTTTTTAACAGAATTTAGTACCACAGATTAATAAACTCTGAAACATACTGCACTGTCTTTTTTCGCTTTTGTTAGCTAATATGAAGTGTTATAGTGTTAAGATTTTATTTTGGGGGGGCGCCTGGGTGGCTCAGTGGGTTAAGCCTCTGCCTTTGGCTCAGGTCATGATTCCAGAGTCCTGGGCTCTCTGCTCGGTGGGGAGCCTGCTTCCCCCTCTCTCTCTGCCTACATGTCATCTCTCTTTCAAGTAAATAAATAAAATACGTAAAAAAAAAAAGATTTTATTTTTTAAAAGATTCTATTTTTAAGTAATCTCTATGCCCAAGGTGGGGCTTGAACACAACTCCCAGATCAAGATCTGCCGTGTTCTTTGGACCGAGCCAGCCGGGTACCCCCTTTCTGTTAAGATTTTAAAAATATACTTCAGTAGCTACTAAGTTTTGGGGTTCCAGTATATACACTATTTAAAGTAAACACTTTTTTTTAAAAGTGTGCGTTTGGGTGTGACTACCACCGAACGCTTACCATATTCCAGAAGCACACTGCCCTGCTGTCTAAGGGTTGTTTGTTGGCGTCCTTTTGTTTCCTTCCCTGCTTAATAAAACAAAAAAATCAAAATTGCTTGGGGGACCAGCGTGGAGACTGAAGAGGGTAATACAGTAACAAACTTGCTGCGGTAAACGCTGTGAACAGGTTATAAAATTCCCAAATGTTCACAGCACGGACACCTTCGACGTTTAGGCATCAACTACTGGCTCTCGGGGAAACTTCTCTTCACCTCCCCAATCCGTGTGGAGAAAGGAGACAATAAATAAAGTTGTTTAAGGGCAGTTTGCCCAGACTTGCCCCCAAACCGGGGAATCCGACTCCTGATGTCAGAAAACCTTACATGTAAGAGGGAGCAGGCTGGGAGCGCGGGGAGGAGGAAAGACTAGGAATCCCGCCCGAGCGGGCGGCGGGCCAGGAGCGCATTCCCTCACCTCCCTTCGCGCCGGCCCCGCTGGGCTGGGAAGCTCCTCCCCGGCCCTTCCTTCCTCCTCCTCCACCTCCTTCGCGGCAGCGGCGGGCGAAGGGGCGAGCGCTGCGGTATTTTGTCCCCAGCGGCGACCCCTTCTCCCAGGCAGGCTGCGGCGGCCGCCGTGGCGGTGGCGGTGGCGGCGGCGGCTGAGCGCTAGGAGAGGTCCGGGCCGGCCCTGCGGCCTGGAGGCCGCGAGGGGCGGAGGCCGGGCCGCCCTCCCGCGCTGCGGGAGCGGAGGGGAAGAGTCGGCGGCGAGGGAGCTCGGTCCGGCCGCGGGGAAGGTGGGGGAGGCTCCGCGCACCTCCCGCCCTCCGGCCGCCGCCGCCGCCCCGCTGGCCCAGCCACAGCCTCCGCCGCCGCCGCCGCCTCCGCCGCCGCCGCCGCCGCCTCGGGCTCCCGCCGCGGGCTCGACGGCCCCGGCCGGGGAGGGCGGGCGGCGTGCGCGCCCGGAGCCGCCGGAGATGGCGGGAGGGCACTGCGGCAGCTTCGCCGCGGCGGCGGCCGGCAGCGGCGAGATCGTGCAGCTGAACGTGGGGGGGACCAGGTGAGTCGGCGGAGAAGGGGCTCCGAGCCGGGATGCCGCGGGCGGCCTGCACGGGGGCGACGGGGGCCGGGTGTCGCGGGGACAGGGGCGACGGTGGGAGCCGAGCCAGGTGGGGCACGCGGGGGGCCGTCCCGGCGGGAGGAATGTCGGCGGGGCTCGAGCTGAAGTCTGGGCTCCGGGAGGAGCGGCTGCAAGGGCCTCTGGAATGAGCGCGAGCCGGGCCCATGTGCCCGAGTCCGCCTGCCTAGAATGCCAACCTTTGTCCCTCCCCCTTTCTGACCTATCGGGCTAAGAGGAACATTAAAAGGCCTTCCTTACCTCACCTTACAGTGTATTTGAGGAATTTATTTTGAAGAAGCCTGGCCTCGTGGTTTGGCTTTTGCAGATGAACCTGCCTTCTCTCCGGGCAACAGGGGGTCGGTTGGCTTGGATGCGGAGTGCCATGCTCTTTTCCCCTCCTAATTGAGGAGGGTTTGTAATGTCAGGATTTCGGTGGATGGGGTGCAGTAGATTGGCAGTACGTTGTTGTTTATTTTCAGTTTCTGGGTGCATGGCTTTGGACGATCTGTTCAACTTGCAGGGCAATGGGTCCAGGAACTGCAGTTTTACCAGCTCTGGAAAGCCTTGGATATTGGCACAGTGTGGCACAGAGTAGACAGACCGAAACCTCTTTATCCTCTCTCTGCTTTCCACTCCCTGTCTGTGCCTTTTATTAAGCTTGTTGGGGGGGGGGGTGTCATTTTTTGTGGATTTGCTATGGCTTATGAGTCACTCTTCTCAGAAATGGGACTTTGCCAGCTCTGTTGGAAGGAAGGGGTGGTTGAGTTTAAAGCTTGGTAGGAGGTGAACGATGAAATGCTCGAGAACGTGAAAGGGTTTCAACATGCGAAACTTAACTAGTATTTCTTAAAATGCAAACCAGCCGCACTGTGGGCCGTATCATGTTTAGTCCTAAACATTTAATCATTTTCTAAGTGTGCTTGAGAATTCAGCCCAAGAAACAGTAATTCTTCATTCTTTCCCTGTTCTTGTCCCTCACATCCGGAAACAAAACTGTTGAACAGTGTAAGATAAGATACTACATTATTGCGTTATATAGATACCAGTCCTTTGGAGAACATTTATGTCTCCTAATGTAAGAAATGGATTTTTTCTCTAAAGTCACATGAAAATTTTGCAGGTTTGGTAACTTCCGGATGCAAAAAATGGACCGACTGTTCCACGAGAGTTGGCCTAGAGTGTATGTTAATACTGAGGAGTCGCACTAGAGGCATTTAAAATCCCTGCCCTGGTTCCTAATTGCTACAGATTGTGGACATCTTTTTTCAGGCATTCTAAAGGACATAACGCTAGTATGATAAAAATTAAATGTGTTGTTATTCGCTGTATGTTGAAAGTGGGTGGTTGGATGAGTGCATTCTTGTTAATGAGTGTAGAGTTCAGTTTACATTTTTAAATCATAAAAGGCAGCCATCTTGGAGCTGGAACATTTTATTTTGTTTCACTGTGTATAGAACCAGATCATAATAAGGTTTTCCTTCTATTAGCAAAGAATACAAAATAAGGTAAATGTATTATTAGATTGAACAATTTGGAAAAGATGAAAGTTGTTAGATAGGAATGAGAAATTAAGTAAAAATACCACGAACTTTAAATTTGCTAAGATGACATAGTTTATGAAATAAGGAATGACATGACCTATAGAAAAATAGAACATCCAACTCCAGGCATTCTGAGAATATTTTCTTGAGTTTCTTTGTATCATAGACTCTTGGGAGTGTTTTAGGGCTGGAAGGGATTCAGAAGGCATCTGTATATGTTGTACAGAACATGTTAACACAATCACTTAAATCATTGTAAAGGAAAAAAAAATCCCGATTTCATTGTCATTAAAGTTGAGGAATTGCCACTAGGAGAACCACCTGTGGCATAGAATGAAAGTAGGCTCTGAGGTGATAGAGTGAAAATCAAAAGGAGAGTGTGCTGTGAGCAGAGAAGCATACGTTACAGGTAAGATGTGTGTTGTTGTTGTTGTTACTGTTGTGTCTTCTGCGTGCCCTGCGGGCCCCCCCCCCACAAGGATGTGAAACTGGAAATACTCAACCGAATTATAAAAATGAGTAATGTTTTTTATGATTTATTTTACATGTTATGGGTGATTCAGGAAACAGAAGATGAGGTTTCATTTAGAATTAACATTATTTACCAAAAAAACCCTAAAGAAGTGAAAGAAACCTAATGTGACTCAATTTGTGATTAATTCTGTTATGAATGGGTATGATTTGAGGCCTCATGAGAAAACTGACTTACTTAGCATATGATACCCTCTAGTTCCATCCGTGTCGTTGCAAATGGTAAGATTTCATTTTTCTGATGGCTGAGTAATATTCCATTGTATATGTATACCACATCTTTTATATGGCATCTTCTTGGCACATTGGGGATATGAGATAAAAAACATTAGAAAAGGCTTTCAAATACATTGCAGAAAATTATGCTTGTCATATGTAATTTTAAATGTTGTCATTTTAATGAAGTCATACTTGGATCTTAGTTTTAAAGGTCTCTGGGGTCTCTTTTGTTTTTTTGTGTGTTTTCCCCATTTGTCTTCCTCTTGTTTGAAAAAAGAAAGAAGTTGATGGGGTGAGGATCCAGTCCCTTTGCCCAGAGATTTCAAATTATCAAACCTACCCCAAACTGCTGATTTTAATTGAAACTGCTAATACAACTTTAAGCAGACCTGTGTGATTTTCTAAGTAACACAGAATTTGAGTTATCTGGCAAACAATTTGCTGAATAATCAGTAAGTATGAAAGAGCATAAATTATAATGACCTTATTTAGAATTAATTTGATATCCTCCGGAACACAGTGATTTATTATTATTATTATTTTTTAATTTGGGCAGTGGATCCTTGTATCCTTCAGTTTGCCATTTACTGGACTTGGGTTTTATTTATTTGGCCAAGTCAGTGTCCTTTGTTGTAATCTGTTCCTCAGTTTTTCTTAAGATTCTGCTAAGATACACATTTAGGAAAATTTGCCATGGTTTCTTGAATGAACTGCTTGGATCCTTTCTTAATCTGGCTAATGGGCATGGGGACTGCTTTAAAGCAGTGATAATAATGTTAGATAATGAATGTGGAGGAACAAAGCTGACTCTTAGGCTCTGTTCTGTGTGAAGACCCGTAATGGCAACGGCAACAGGTAGTTGCTGCAGTAGGCTGCGATAAAGTCCGCCCAGAACTGGTGCTACTGAGACAATTTGGACATGATCAAGTGGCTGTTCACCTCAGAACAGTGAGCTACTTACTGAGCAGTTTTTGAATGAGTGAACGCAGCAAAAGCTCAAAAGATAACATAGGATAGAATATTTGGAAAAGCCTTTAAGGAGAAGGTATCATTTGAGTGGTGTCAAGAAAATGGATGGAGGTAAAGATACCGAAATGGTAGGAAGCTCGAATTGTCCGGGGTATTGAAGTATTGTCTTACTGATGAGAAGACATTCGTGTTGGAAAGATGAAACAGGACCCAAAGATAATTTTGAGTGTTACGTTGAGAAGTTCGGATTTGTTGTGATGGACTTACTGTTGATTCTTCAGGAGATGGGCATGCTGGAAAATAGGGTTTTAAGAAGCAGTATATGTCAGTGAGCTAATTATTTGATTTTGTTGAGAGCCCTTTGAATAATCTTAACTCTGAATTGAAAGTGGAGAAATTTTAAAATAATGAATGTGCAATATATGTAGCTATAGTTGTGTAACAACTTTTAAATTATTACCCAGCATATTAAAGCAGGTTAGCGGATATTGAAATTTCAAATCATGTCCTTATTTATAATAACGGATAATTTTTAATTACAGATTTAGTACCTCAAGACAAACTCTTATGTGGATTCCAGATTCTTTTTTTTCCAGGTATTTCATGTAATTCTTTAATACCATTTTTTCAAAACTTGATCATTAAAATAATAAAATTTTCCGGTTAATGTTTTTATTTCTTGGATAAAAAATCTAAACTCTTGGGGCACCTGGGTGGCTCAGTGGGTTAAAGCCTCTGGCTTCGGCTCAGGTCATGATCCCAGGGTCCTGGGATCGAGCCCCACATTGGGCTCTCTGCTTGCTGGGGAGCCTGCTTCTTCCTCTCTCTCTCTGCCTGCCTCTCTGCCTACTTGTGATCTCTCTCTCTCTGTCAAATAGATATATATGTGCTGCTGAAGCGAGCACTGTCTGTCAAATAGATAAATAAATAAAATCTTTAAAAAAAAAATCTAAACTCTTAAAATAGAATTAAAAATTTTTTATTTTACTTTGGAGACAGGATGATTCATTTGTATTGGTCTTTGATATTTGATATAGAATTAGTACATTTTATTCATAGTCAGATTTTAAGAACTAACTTTGGCTTATTCATGTCTTCTAGTTTGCTGAGTGGAAGAATTTCAACACTTCGAGATGAAACTGGTGCTGTGAGTATAATATGTTGATATGTTTGTAAACTGAATCAATTAATGCTTACAACGCTTGACCCTTATTATATAGTGACTCTAAGAAAACAAACAGAAAAGCTAATCTTGTAATAACCGCTAAATGAAAGTGACATATATGTACTTAAAAAGCTTAATTTCTTGTTGTATATAGTTTTTCTATAGTTAATAGAAGGGAATTCTAAATGGAATAGTGAATATAACAACTTAAGTAAGTATTTATGATTAGAGGGACACAAGGATATGAGCTCACATTGTCCGGAGAGGAAGTACTTTTATTTTTTTATTTTATTTTATTTTTTTAAAGATTTTATTTATTTGTTTGACACAGAGAGAGAGAGAGATCACAAGTAGGCAGAGAGGCAGGCAGAGAGAGGGGAAGGGAAGCAGGCTCCCTGCTGAGCGGAGAGCCCAATGCGGGGCTCGATTCTAGGACCCTGAGATCATGACCTGAGCTGAAGGCAGAGGCTTAACACACTGAGCCACCCAGGCGCCTGTGGAAGTACTTTTAATCAGTAATTAAAACTTTAACAATAAAAAAATAAAATAAAATAAAATAATTTAAAAAAATCTTAAAAAAAACGTTAACAATAAATAGATGAATATAAATACTAAAATATTTTGATACTGAGTTAGAATGCTAAGATTGTTAATTAGTGAAGTCCTGCAATTTCTTTTTGTTGGAGAATAACCTGAAGAACTTGTACAGCAATGGAAAAATGAGGGAAGGAAAGAACTACTAGGTTTTAGTACAAAAATACTGGTTTATACATTTAAAAAGCAGTTAGAATGTGTGCAGCATTGTATATAAAGTAAATGGCTAGTACTCATTAAAAAAAAAAGCTTTCTATTTGGAGGCAACAAACTGGCCAGAGGTATTTATTTGCTGTGATGGGATTTACATATGAAAAGCAGCAAAAGCGGGTTTGTCCATATGAGATTATAAAAAAGATAACAATAATAAGATTCTCTAAAGGGATCTGTGGTGTTTCTCCAGCTTCTCATTGGTTCTAATGAAAACAAAAGCAAGAATTTATAAAGTTAGAACAGCCTCATTCATTGTATAAACATAATCACAGTATAAAGAGCTTTACTGTAAGCTACCATTCCCCTGTCTAGCTGACTAACCTAAGCTTTAAGAGGTGTTCAGTTTTATGATCCATACTTTTATAATTAAATCAAAATAACATTGGTATACATTCCCGTAGAAAGTTATCAGTTATATGTTTCATATTTTCTAAAGCATTTTATTTTCTTGGTATATATTCTGTGGTTTTAAGAAATGTTTTTTGTTGTCATCCCCCATCCCTAGCTTTTGAGGAAATTGGGATAATAGGATATAAAGGTGTTAGGAGAATAGTATTCTTTTCCAGTTTTTTTTTTTTTAAGATTTTATTTATTTGAGAGAGAGAAAGAAGAGAGTGCACTGGAGCAGGAGTGGAGGTGGGGCAGGGACAGAGGAGAAGCAGACTCCCCACTGAGCAGGGAGTCCCACACAGGGCTCAGTCCCAGAACCCCGAGATGATGATTTGAGCCAAAGGCAAATGAGTAACTGACTGAGCCACCCAGGTGCCTCTCTCTTCCAGTTTTGACAGCAATGTGCCGTATTTACTTGCCTTGATTACCCCTGTGTTATAAAAGTACATTGTTGTTTGAATGATTCACATAGGAATCACAAATAATGTCACTGTCACCAATAATTAATATAAGAAGGTATTACTTGTGCGTGATGTTCTTGAAATATTTACTGAATTCTACTATATTTCAGATAAAAATTTTCCCTCGGGTGTCCCTTTTACCAGAGATAACCAATAAATACATGCCATTTTTCCTACAAATTAAAATATTATCAGTATAATAATAGGTTTTTGGGGTGGGGAGACAGTACTATATGACATGCACAGAATTAGAGTTGCGTTCCAACTTCAGAAGTATTCAAATTTAGGAGTGGAATCAAGTAAATATAGTAGTTAAATAATTTAGTGTTCGTTCCCTAAGTTTGTATTTCACATATTTATGTTAGTTTATTTTTAATTTGAAAATAAAACAATTCTTAAAAAATAATTCTTCTTTTATAGATATTTATTGATCGAGATCCAGCAGCATTTGCACCCATTTTAAATTTTCTTCGGACAAAAGAACTAGACTTACGGTAAGAAATGCATCCTTTTAAAGTAAATTCTTATTGATAGGTATGTACTTCTGGTATATTTTGTGGAGAGGAAGGTCCCCCCCCCTCCCCCCCGCAAATTATTTTTGCTTGAAAGTTTTCTCCAAATGAAACTCAACAGAGACCATCCTATCCTCCCTCTTCTCTAGACTACTCCTAGCAGCTTCCTAACCAGTTTCCTGCCTTTAGTCCTCCATTCCTTTGCTTGGTTTTCCATACTGTAGCCAAGATTACCTTCTACAAATACAAATCTCATCTGGTTGCTACTCTGCTTAAAACTCTCATTTAAGGGGCGCCTGGGTGGCTCAGTGGTTAAGCGTCTGCCTTCTGCTCAGGTCATGATCCCAGGGTCCTGGGATCGAGCCCCCTGCTCAGGGAAGCCTGCTTCTCCCTCTCCCATTCCCCCTGCTTGTGCTCCCTCTCTCACTCTGTTTCTCTCTGTCAAATAAATGAAAAATCTTTAAAAAAATCAAAAAACAAAAAACAAAAATCCTCTCATTTAATATATTCTTGGATTAATGGCTAGGGATTTGGGACTTTATTGTTTCTTAAGACTGTCTGTGCTCTTGCCTCTGCTGAATTTCTCTTGCTTTGATAGTTTCACCCCGTTCCGGTCTTCGCTTAATCCAGACCTCTTCAGTGATCTCTGCTGTGTCCGCCTAATACAGGTCTTCCTAGTTTCCTATCCTGCTACCACCACAGCATTCCTTACATGTATTCCTTATCCAGTAGTCTCTCTTCTGTTCTACTTTAATTCCAACAGGGCAAGCATTATCCTATATATTCCCAGGATCTAACATGGGTTTTTGTAGATAAACGAATGACCACTTAAACTATTTCTTTAACTTTGTAACTTTGCCATAGTCTGGATTCCTACCAAGAATTTATAATCTAATTTGAATTTTATTATTCTTTTATTCTGTATATTCCCAGTGAACTTTCACTGAGCATCTCTTTATACTTTTTTAGATACAGTTTTTAAAATTCTAGTTGTTTAGGGGTGACTAGCTGGCTCAGTTGGTAGAGCTTGTGACTCTTGGTCTCAGGGTTGTGAGTTCGAGCCCCACATTGGGTGTAGAGATGACTTAAAAATAAAATCTTTTAAAGAAATTAAAAAAAAATTCTGGTAGTTTATTTTACCTGCTTCTTTATAATACTATATGATTTTTGACTTATGTTTGCTAGAATACAGGTTCCTTAAAGGTGAACAGTTTTTTGGTGTAGTTTGTTTCCTGGGATTTTTCCAGTGTTAAAATAGTGCATATAGTAGCTTTTCAATAGATTATATATTTTCAATATATTATCTATTCAATAGATTTTCAATAGATTCAATACTTATTGAATGAATAAAAAAGTTCATTGGAGCTTTTTGTTTGTTTTCTTGGTCTAGATGGAAGTGGCATATAAATTACTAACTGCTTACTTCTTGAGTAAAATTATTTTGACCCCTAGCATTTGATTAAAGAAGCCTAAATTTACTTCTAGTCAGTGTCCTTGTTGATTAATCCACCATTAGATAACTCAGGAAAGTCAGAACTAGTTAGAATTAAATATCTGCATTTATTGAGTGTTCTACTTGTAAATTGCTGCCCTATTTCACTTAAAGAGGCCTAGCAAGTTAGAATTTTCTGAGTGTTACCTTTTGAAAGAAGATAGGAAGGGATTTTAAAAATACTGTATTCTAATTCTCTACCCTCCATAAAATTCTTGTGATGCCCTTATCACACTTAAAATTACATGTTTGTTTTCTTGTCCTCCTCAGGAGACTGGAGTTCTCAAGAACTGCTGTGTCCTGAGCCACCTTGTAATTAGCCAGTCTACTCTACTGTTAATACAGAGGGTATTGAACTAGAATAAGAAAGGTTTAACTGTTTCTGTGTTAAACCAGTCACAACCAGTGACAAATAAAAGAAATTTAATACTGCAGTTGCATATATTTATGAAACACAGGAATTTTTTTTTTCTGGAAAGAGTTTTTCAGAGCAGTTTTCAGGTTTACAACAAAATTAAGAGTAAGAAAAGAGATCTCCCGCGTATTTCCTGCTCTGGTCGCACACATATGTAGTCTCTCTCACTATCAACATCATAACCACAGAAAACTCATAGTTTATATTACAGTGAACTCGGGGTGTTGTGCATTCTGTGGGTTTAGACAAGTGTATAATGACCCATGTCCATCATTTTAATATCGTGCAAAGTACTTTGACTATCCTAAAAATCTTTTGTGCTCTGCCTGTTGATCCCCACTCTGTGCAACCATTGATCTTTTTATTAACTCCTTTTCTAGAAAGTAATATATTGGGAAAAATACAGTATGTTGACTTTTCAGATTACCTTTTCTTTCACCAATACCACACTGCTTTGATTACTATTAGCTTTACGGTAAATCTTGTAGTTGGGTACTGGCAGTCCTCCAATTTTATTCTCCTTTTGGGGGTCTTGCCTCTCCATATAAACTTTAAAATCAGTTTGTCATTATCCATAAAATAACTTGATAGAGTTTTGATTAGGATTTAATTGAATTTTAGATGAAGTTCAGAGGAACTAACATCTTCAAAATACTGAATCTTCAATCCATGGACATGGAATACCTTTCCGTTTGTTTAGTTCTTTGATTTTGTTCATTAGAGTTATGTAGTTTGCTTCATATAAATCTTGCATAGTTTTTGTTAGATTTATAACTATTTAATTTTTTTTTTTTTGCTGCTAACATAAGTAGTATTGTATTCTTAATTTTAAATTCCATTGCTCATTATTGGTACATAGCAATTGACGTCTTTATACTAACCTTGTATTCTACAACCTTACTATAATCATTTATTAGTTCAGGAGATTTTTGTCTATGTTTTTGGATTTTTCTACATAGATAATCATGCCATCTGTGAATAACCGTTGTATGTCTTCTGTTCCACTTTGTGTGCCTTTATTTCACTTTGTTGCTGTATGGCATTGTTGAGAATTTTTACATCAGTGTTTATGAGAGATACTAGTCTGTAGTTTTCTTATAACATATATGGTTTTGGTATTAGCATAATGCTGGCCTCATAAAATGAGTTAGGAAATATTCCCTTGTTTCTTTATTCTGAAAGAGATTTTAGAGAATTGGTATGATTCCTTCCTTAAATGTTTGGTAAAATTCACAAGTGAGTCCTTCTGGGCATGTTACTTTCTGTTTGGGAAGATTATTAATTATTGATTCAGTTCTTTCAGTAGATATAGGTCTACTCAAATTGTCTCTTTTTTTTCTTGGGTGAGTTTTGGCAAAGTGTGTTTTCAAAGGAATTGGTCCAGGTCCATTTCATCTAGGTTATCAAATATGTGGGAATAGAATTATTCATAGTATTCTTTAATTGTCCTTTTAATTTCCATGGAATCTGTAGTGATGCTGACTCATTTCTTTCCAGTTAATATTTTTTAAGTAAGGACAAATCATAACTGAAGCCTAAAATGAACCATTAGTATTGTAAACTTTTTTTTTAAGTCGTAAACTCTTAATCTGTTGTTTTTACTCTTCGTTTTCATATTATTTGACTGTACTGTAACATCTGGTTAGCCTAACCCTTTCTAAGGCTAGTTTTTTCCCCCTCCTCTTACTTTATAGTTTGCTTTTATTTTTGTTCTAATGAGAGGAGAACCATTTATCTGAATTTCTTTGTTCAACGAATATTTATTACGTAATTATCATATACAAGCACTATGTGAAGTATACAAAAATAGAAGGAGGTCATGCTTGTAGGGAGCTTTACAGTGTAATTGGGGCATTTAAAATATGTGTAGAAATAATTACTATGAAAATAGAAAAGCGATTAATGCCATACAAGAATGATTTCTACTCGTTTGCCTTATTAGGTACTTTACTGATAATTAACTTACGCTAGACCTTTGAAGCCCCAATCTCTAAGTCACCCAATTCATCTGCACAGGAACGGTTTTTATGTAAGGATATGTTTTTGTTGGCATGCAATTTTTTTATTTAGACATTTAAAAATGACTGAAGATACTAGGAAAAAAGTAAGTTTTAAAGCCTTATACTTTTTCCACATTAAGAACCTAGTACTACTACTTCCGCTTCAGATGATAATCCAAGTTGCTGCTACTGGGGGATATATATCACTTAATCTGGTTTTTCTTTGTAGGGGAGTGAGTATTAATGTTCTCAGGCATGAAGCAGAATTTTATGGAATCACTCCATTAGGTATGTGTTGTCCTGATATTTTATATTTATGATTTGACCTTTCATGTAGCAAACTTGCCTAATGAAATATATTTTATACTAGATCCCGTTTTTTGATGGACTAGTTCAGTGTGCTTTTTGTGGTTTTTCGTAGTAAATAGATGTCAACTGATTTAACTTAAACATTTCCCTTTTCTTTCCTTATCCTCTTGAACTAGAGAAAATAAAAATGGAGTACTGTTTTTCTGTTTGCATGTGCTCTTGACAAGTTTGCTTTGAAATGTTTTCAGTAAGAAGGCTTCTCTTATGTGAGGAATTGGAGCGCTCGTCTTGTGGCAGTGTCCTTTTCCATGGTTACTTGCCTCCGCCAGGTACTTCTCATTGATTTAGTCTTCTAAAAAATGGCTTTTATCTGTAAGCAAGTACAAACATGTATATTAGAAAATCTCTGTTTTGATTATTGAGTTTCTCATGTAAAAATATACTGGAAATGTTGCGAACTTCAAATTTAACGGAAGTCATACTGTATGTTAGAACAAGGTTGTGCTAGACTTTTTCTTTTCCGTAAAAGGCCAGACAGGCTTGTGAACTACAAGCTCAGTTCTGCCATACACTCTATGGAAATAAATGGGTGCGACCAGTACAGCTTTATTGACATAAACAGCCGTGGCCCATTGTTTGCCAACCCCGATATCAGAGCACTGGTTGTCAGTCAGTTGTCCTTTTGGTAGAACCCCGGGAGCTCTGCAGAAATAGGTCAGTGTACAGGAAAGAGGCAGTGAGTCGTGTGTCATCCCCGCCCCAACCTTGGTCAGTTAATAGAGTCTGCCTTCACCTGTGTTAAGGTGGGCTTCTGAGCAAGATTTCCTTCCAAAAAAGACTCCCCTGTCAAATAAAAGACATTTGACAATAAGCTGTAAAGAAGTTGCCATGATTAAGTTGTACCTCACACAAAGCTACCTTACGGTAAATGTGAACACTGGCGATAGACTGAATGAATTAATGATTGAGTTCGGTAACCTAGAGCTAGATAGAATGGAATGCAATATGATAAATCTTCATTTTATTTATCACATAAGATGTTAAATATCAGAAATCTGTTGAAAGAACTTAATTCATTTTCATTTTGTTGTTTTTTATGGTAATTATTTGCAATAAATTGCTATATTGGAAGATACATTTTGGCTATGATGAAATTCACATTTGTATATTTCTTTGTTACCATATAAAATTCTAAATTTTTAGTAGGTGGAACTTAGAAATAAATTTATCTTACTGTTTCTTTTTATAGGTATCCCCAGTCGTAAAATAAACAACACAACTAGGTCCTCTGCTGGTTCTAGGAATGGCCTGAATTCCGCAGAAGGTGAAGCTCGGGGGAACGGAGCCCAGCCTGCTCTCTCTGGAACAGGGGAAGAGACTGTGCGGCTAGGTAAGCAAAGGCTGCAGAAATAGACAAAAATGCATATGTTTTTAGTTCTGAGTGACACTGAGTAATTATTTTTTAAAAATGTTATCTTTGCCTCATTTTCCTTTTTAACATTTATATCTTGAAAAGTCTTGTTGAACGTAATTTTTATTTCAGAAGTGTGTGGTGATCTGTTTGCTCTCAACCTCTAGGGATTAGCAAACTTTTTATGTAAAGAAACAGACAGTAAACATTTCGGCTCTGTCTGAACTGTTCAACTCCGCCATTGCAGCGTGGAAACAGCCAAGGACAACATGTGAACAAATGTGCATGTCTGTTTCAGCAAAACTTTATCCAAACAGGCAGAAGCCTAGAATCAGCCCATGGGCCATGGTTTAGCATCCCCTGCTTTAGAACATAAAGTATTTCTTTTTCGAAAACCAACAGGATTTCCTGTGGATCCACGAAAGGTGCTAATAGTTGCTGGCCATCACAACTGGATCGTAGCTGCATATGCCCATTTTGCTGTGTGTTACAGGTACTGTATAATTAATAATTATTTGATTGTGGAGAGAGGGTGGTTTTTAATAACTGTGATTTTATATTTGTAGACTTAAGAGTTGCTTGTCATTTTTTTTCCTGCATATCTTGCCTACTTCTGTATCTCTTCATTGGATTTAGTTTGTTTTAATTTTTATAGCTAATTGGTAAGATTTACAGATAGCCTTTGTCTATTTCCCACTTGCTATCAACCGATACAACTAAGCTATCTTGAATTTACTTTTTTTTTTTTAAGATTTTATTTTTTTATTTAATAGATGGAGATCACAAATAGGCAGAGAAGCAGGCAGAGAGAGAGGAGGAAGCAGGCTCCCTGCTGAGCAGAGAGCCCAATGCGGGGCTTGATCCCAGGACCCTGGGACCATGACCAGAGCCGAAGGCAGAGGCTTTAACCCACTGAGCCACCCAGGCACCCCAGAAGTTACTTTTTTTTGCTTATTATATACAACCTCTGAATCACATAACTATTGTACTAAATGACTAGGCAGAATTATTAATGTGAGCCCTGTGATTTTCTGTGAATAATGATTTCAGTCTTTTGTACTCTATACTTGGAGGTAGTAAGACTCTGCGTTGGTCATGACTACCAAATAGTTGGGAATGAGGTAGTGAAGCAAGACAGTTGTGGGGATAAGTGATACAGTTTAATATCTATAATGTGTGAGACTCACACAGACACAGTTTGGTTTTATTAATTCTTGCATTCTCAGAAACTAAAAGAGAATGAGGAAGAGTGTAGACCAGTGATTTTTGTTTTTTAAATTGGGGAAGGGGTAGGATTCTTAGTTCAGAATCACTGCAGACAATGCTATGATGACAGAATGGTGTAGAAGCACATAAATGGTTGTGATATTGTAGCTTAGACTATGATCCCACTTAAGTGCTGAAAAATAAAATAATATGTAAACATTTTGTCACTGTTGAGTTTAGATAAGAAAAAAGAACCATAATAGGGTAAAAATATTTAATAAGTCTTCTAAAGTTTATAGATACATTTTAAGAATCCAGATTTAGGGGCACCTGGGGTGGCTCAGTGGGTTAAAGCCTCTGCCTTCGGCTCAGGTCATGATCCCAGGGTCCTGGGTTCGAGCCCCACATCGGGTTCCCTGCTCGGCGTGGAGCCTGCTCCCCCTCGCCCCCCGCCTGCCTCTCTGCCTAATTGTAATCTTTGTCTGTCAAATAAATAAATAAATAAAATCTTTTTTTTTTTAAAAGATTTTATTTCATTTGACAGAGAGAGATCACAAGTAGGCAGAGAGGCAGAGAGAGAGAGGAGGAAGCAGGCTCCCCGCTGAGCGGAGAGCCCGATGCGGGGCTTGATCCCAGGACCCTGGGATCATGACCTGAGCCGAAGGCAGAGGCTTTAACCCACTGAGCCACCCAGGCGCCCCTAAATAAATAAAATCTTAAAAAAAAAAAGAAAAGAATCCAGATTTATTTTTTTAATCTAAGTTTATAATAGGGTTGCCATGTGTGTAAAAAAGCCTTTTGTAACGGTAGTCTCTGCTTTATGTTTTCATTGCAGTAGGGATTCAGTGCCAACTTTTCGTTTTGAGAGCATTGTATGTTTTTATTCCAGTTAGCAAATCCTATGGAAATGGCTTTGGGTGATTTCTTTGGGGGATGACTTTCATATGAAGCAAGACTGATTTGAAAGAAGGATTTTTTTTCCTTAGGAAGTGTTTTGAACTTAACTTATGGATCTAAATTGAGAAAACTGTTTTAGACTTTACTTTTTAATTTGCTCAAATATCATATACATATTTTTATTGATAAGGAATTCCAGAGGAATTACGAAACAATTATAATAAATCCAGGTGTAATTTATGTTACTGCTTAGCAGTGCTAAAGATTGCTACTTGCCAGACAGGCACAGAAGCATGCAGTTAAATTACACAAAACTTTACTCACTGAATGACAAATACAAAAAGAAGGATGTTGTTACATCTTCCACTCTTTGCGTTTGCCTTTGACCATGACCTACCTTTGCTTTCACTGGATGTCACCGATGACAGACTAATATGCATAGTGACAAAGGAAAACAATTGAGGATATATTACATTTCCTCATGTACAGTTAAATCATTTAACACAGTGGCAATAAAAAGATTTCAAAAGAAATACTCAGATTATTTAAATAGCATAGTCTTTTCCACAAGTTGTTTTTCTACAGCTTTTTGTATTAATAAATTTAAAACCCTAAAAAATGAAATAGTACTTGGAACCAGTGTGTTCTCACCTAGATTCACTGATTTTCTACATTCTCAGGCTTTATTTTTATATATATTTATTAATGAAGAGTTGTTTCCTTTTTTTTCCCAAAGATTTATTTGAGAGAAAGAGAGATCATGAGAGGGAGGGGCAGAGGGAGAAGGAGTCTCCAGGAGACTCCATGCTGAGCACAGAGCCGGACCAGACCAGAACAGACACGGGGCTCCACATGGGCCTTGACCTCAGGACCCTGAGATCATGACCTGAGCCAAAACCAAGAGTTGGTCACTTGCTTAACTGTGTCCCAGGCGCCCCAGAGAGTAGTTGTAAATTGCTGCCCTCTTGGAGCTTGCATTTCTTTTTAGACGTTTAATCATGTAGAATTTACTTTGGGTTTATGGTGTGAGATTTAGGAATCTCTTTTCTTTTCTTCCAAGTGGGTAGTAACGAATTATGTTCTGGTTATTTATCACATAAATTACCTTATATATTGAATTTGAACGCCCTTCTTTATTTTGCTTTATATTTATATGTATACTTGGGTCCAATTTTAGACTGTCTTCTGTTTTTCTGATATATTTTATCTATTCCCATACAATTTGACGTACAGTATGTTTGCATTAAGTTTCAGAATGTTGTTGGACATGACTCCTCCACTATATTTCTTTAAGATTATGATGTGGAAGATGCATAGCTGTCCTGATTTCATAGTGTTGGTTCAGTGGGCAGGAGTAAGGAGATGGAGTGCTGTTCAGAGCTCATTCTGTCTTGTTTTATGTTTTTCAGTTTTGTATTATTTGTATGGAAAATCGTAAAGCACATTTTTTTTAATCTTTGTATTTAATTTTAACTTAGAAACAAAAGTATCATATCAATACAGTTAGATTTTCTAATTGTTATAATCACTTTCAAATATGTTGTCCTGATTCTTTTATTCTTTTTGGCATCTCTTTATTTTATAATATCTTAATTTCTGTAAAGATAACTTCGAAGTAGAATCTCTGCGAAAGGTTAGGTCACATACAGTTTTGTTATATTTCTGAATTAATGATCACAAAATCACATCATTCACCTCATTAAATCAATATAGCATCTCTTTATTGAACACTGTTAAGAGCCTGGTATGTGCTCGCATCCACGTAGCAGCGTATTGTCATTATTCTTGAAGTGCTGGCAGTCCCTGCTTTGTGCCCAGTTTGGGAGTTCCTAAGAGCGCCTATGTTTCATACCTCAATGCTTGTAAATGTTTAGTTTATTAAATGATTATTTCTCTTTGTTGGTCATAACACATCCCATCTGGTGGCCAAAGTGGGTAATTGCAGATCATACAGTGCTTAGGAAAAATTGTACACTTTCTTCAAAAAAATTGTACAGTTTCTGTGTATTCCTTTGAGGTTAAGGAAATCATTAGTTACTGAAATTAATAAGGCCAAATTGCATTTTTTTGTGAATTGTGGTTGTATTACTTTAGCTTACATTTTTACACAAAAATGAACCTGAAGCGATTCCATTTAGGTCTTCCGGTAACCATCATTTATGAATACTGAAGTTTGTTTTTTTGTGATGAATATATAAATATATATATAATATATTATATATATATTAGGTAATATATAAATGAGAACTTACTCTCCTCATGGGTGCTTATTCTCTTTAGGTAAGGCAAATAAAAGCTTTATAGTTAGGTAATATATAAATATTAATATACTTATATATTAATATATAATGTAATAAATTACATTATATATTATATATAATATATATATTACATATAAGTGATATATATATATATATATAATATATAAATGAGAACTTACTCTCCTCATGGGTGCTTATTCTCTTTAGGTAAGGCAAATAAAAGCTTTATAGTTTTGTTTACATATTTTTTCAGTAACTTTAAAAATAGATACTCCATTGTTAAAGTTTATGTCATCCCTTATTGTGATTGCATAACTCTTAAGTTCTGAATGTATGAAGGCTGGCTGTGTAATCATGCAGAATATGTGTCTGAAACTTAAATTCAGATAAGGCAGAAAAAAATTATTAAAAATTTATCAATATGTTTTTTAGAAATTAAATATTAAAAAGCATTTATATTCACTGAACTCCAAATCTGAACCTTAGTAGGCCTTTATTTATGGGGAATCAATAGACTCATGAAATTTTTTCATTTAGAAAGAAACCTTTAAAATCTAAGGGTTTCCAAAGCCCTACCTTTTATTCATTTGGTTGCCCAGGATTTTGGAATGCGTAGTGGTGTATACCAGATTACTCCTTTATCTTGGTTTGCCTGGATAGACTGTTACCTGTTATCTGAAATACCAAAAAAATAATAGGTTGATTGCAGGTAGTTTCAGTTAATGTCTGAGTAACTGATTAATTAACTGAAAGGAATAATAATTATCCTAAAACTCTAGTTTTTATTGACCATTCCTGTCCATAGATGATGATGGTAGCACTTTTCTGTGTAGAAAAGTTAAAGATATTTTTTATTTTATTTTATTTTAGCTGTTAAAACTTTTTCCCAATTTGAAGGATTTTTCTGAACTTTTCTTTGGAGAAACACAGAACTCTAGTTTCTTTTTAAGTGCTTTATATGTCCTGTGTGGATAAATATAAGGTAGCTTAGAAATAACGGTCTGGCTTTGTAGAGGAAATACATGAGAAAAATTTTATATTTAATAAATATAGCTGTGATTAAATTTTTTGGTACAGTTCTTTGTATTTGCTTAATTGCTGCTGAGTCTAACTTACGTTTCCATTCTTACTTAACAGAATCAAAGAATCTTCAGGATGGCAACAAGTGTTTACAAGTCCGTATTTGGACTGGACTATTGAGCGAGTAGCTTTAAATGCAAAAGTGGTTGGAGGTCCACATGGAGACAAAGACAAAATGGTTGCTGTTGCTTCAGAGAGTAGCATCATCTTATGGAGTGTCCAGGATGGAGGGAGCGGAAGTGAAATTGGTAGGGAAAACCTTGTTTATGCTACCTTTTGTTGATACATATAATATTCTGAACTTTAAGAAGGATTGCCCATCTTTATAAGAACTAACCTGGACTATTACTTAGGAGAGCTGCCACATCATCTTGACAGGGTTCAGTGATAATAGGACCACCCCATATGAGAGGAAAGATCTGGAAGAGGGGGAAAAGTGTTTTGGGTGCGAGGATAGAATCTTTTTACCAGTATGCTCTAGCTGAAACCTGGCCGCTTTATGAGAATGTGCTTTTCCTGGATCCTGGTTAGTGATTACTGCTTTCTCTCCAGTTCCTCATGCTTTAGGGCCTGAAGATAGGTAAATAACTTTCTTGCTTTTCCTCATTTGTTGCTTCGAGACCAGATATTCTCAAACCTTTTAATCTCAGAACTACTTTGTACTCTTAAAATGTCATTCAGGACTACTAAGAGAGTTTGCTTGTGTAGATTATATCTTCTGTTACTTAGCATAATGGGAATTAAGACTGACATTTTTATAAATATATATTAATTAGTTTAAAAATAGCAATAATAAACCCATTGCATGGTGACATGAATAACATTTTAATGAAAAATTGCTTTGTTTTCCAAAAACATTAGTGAGAAGAGTGGCATTGGTTTACAGTTTCGTAAATCTCTTCAATATTTTATTGAGTTCTGGCGCCTGGTTGTGAATTTGTGTGCTGCATTATGCTTTTTGGTTGAACTTTATGAAGAAAATTTGGATTTATGCAGATATGTAGTTGGAAAAAGCATTTGTACGGTCTTTCAGATAACCATGGACATTCTTTTTTGCTACTGTCCTAAACATGAAATCATGTCAGTGAATTTTGCATACTGTTAAATTAAAATTCATCAGTCTGTTTTATACTTTGAACGAATCTTTTATCCATGCATTTTGTGACATCATGAATTGGTCATTTGGAAAATGTTGGTTTACTGAGTTACGTAGATCTTCCAAATGTTGATATATTTCATTGTACAATATCCCCCTTAAAAAACCCCCCAAATCACACTTATTACTATAGCCACTGACCACATCCCTGAATTCTTACATATTGGGAAACCATCACATTGACTGTGGCAGAAAGTTCTCCAAAATTCTAATTTTCAGTTGAGACATTGAATTTTTATCATTGAAATAAAAGCTTACTTTGTTCACTTTTAAGGAAAGTCTACCAAGTACTCAAATCTGACTTAGAAGAATTTGTCATCCTTTCAAATAAAAATGGTATTCTGCGAAAAGAACAGCTAGGTTAGCTCTCAGCTCCAGTGTCCAGAAGATGCTTTTTCTTGACACATAGTGCTTAGTCACACAGAAGAGTAAGAACACATACCAAATTAAGATTTAGTATTTACTAAGTGAAGATTTAGTTAGTACAAATTTTTATACACACTGCTTCATCGAGGACATTCTGAAGTTAAACTGGGCTTTTTTTCTTTCCTTGAGAGTGTGTGGCACAGAACTGAAAGATTACTGAACAGTTTGGTTCCCCTCATTTCATTCATGCTAAGATGCCTGCCATTTTCACCGACACTGCTTTGTGCTGTCAGTGCAGCTGTCAACACGGATGTTTTAGGGGAAAGCATGAGATTCATGAAAGTTTTGAAGACGTGGAATATTTTAACACCACATGTGTTAGTGGCCAAACATTCACGCAAAAGATCTTTAATGACTGGCTGGGGCTGATGCCAGATTAATAGAAGTAAAATACCAGGGTCGGCTACGACCGGGTATTCATCTGTTTGTAGTCCTGCTGACAAGGTGTCACGTCTGCCACATCTTTAATTCAGGGCCTTCCTGTGTGACGGCAAAGAGGCAGCGCGGTGACCTCTTTCACTGACCTCCCATCTAGCAGGCATCGGCGTTGTCACGTCTCAAGGCTGTCTTGGCTTCGCAGCGCTGCTGCGCGCCTCTCCAGATGCCGCGGTGCCATAACTTACCCCGGAAGGTGCTTCAGGGCCTTTTTCATTCTCAGGGTGAAATTTTAGAACAGTTTCTGGCTTTTAAAGACTTTTTTTCCCATTTTCATTTAAAGTATTTTTTTTTTCTTTAAACTCTGAATATTTGGTCTCCATGAACCCACAACTGGCATTACAACAGTATGCAAAAATGTCCTGTTGCATAGAGCAAATACGGCAGGTGATCAACATCTATAAAGTTGAGGGGAAGGTGATTTTTATATTTTATATTTTAATATTTCTAATATTTATTTCCTGTTTGGCTCAGCGTTGGCCCAGGCCCCTTCCAGTTCACATATATTTGTTGGCCCTTAGGCTTGGGGGGTGCCGCTGTGGGTTGAGCAGGCACCTGTTCTAATGTTTTGGTTTTGAAGCCAAA
The DNA here is from genome assembly GCF_963455335.1 of Martes martes. Taxonomy (NCBI): domain Eukaryota; kingdom Metazoa; phylum Chordata; class Mammalia; order Carnivora; family Mustelidae; genus Martes; species Martes martes. The sequence continues at coordinate 15,713,093 of NC_137903.1, read as the reverse complement.
AATCTTCAATAAGTAGATGAAAAATGTATTAAAATAAATTTATTTTAAAATATTTTAAACAGTTTCAGATAAGTTTTAAAAATTTATGAAAGTTGGTACATCTGGGTGTCTCAGTGGGTTAAGCCTCTGCCTTTGGCTCAGGTCATGATCTCAGGGTCCTGGGATGGAGCCCTGCATCAGGCTTCCTGCTCAGCAAGGAGCCTTCTTCACTCTCTCTCTCTGCCTGCAGCTCTCCCTGCTTCTGCTTTCTCTGTCAAATAAATAAGTGAAATCTTAAAACTACAACAACAACAAAAAACCTGTGGAAGTTTCCACAGCATTTTTAATAATAATATTGCAAAACACAGCAAAATGTACTTATTTTCTTGTTGTGTTTCTTTGTAGGCTCAAGGAAAATTTGGATTTTAATATAATTTATTGGACAAAAATGCAATTATAGAGATTATAGCAACTAAAACCGAAGACATCCAGTAAGAACATGGTGGAAGTATTTAGAACAAACTAAGTTAAGTCTCGGGGAAACTTACAAAGTTAGTTATATCCTAAAGCTACCAACAGAGACAATTCTAGAAAACATAAGAATAAACACACAGATTCTGTTAGCTGTCATCATGATGACCCCATCATGTCACGTAGTGTTGGAAGATTCCTCTGTACACTTGAGATAATGAGAGCAAAAAAGGTAAATAATTCTTTAATATTACATAAAATAGTCGTGACCTCTCACACTTCTAGAATGAGTCTCAGAGACCCACAGAGATTCACATACCACACTTTGAGAATTACTGTTCTAGACCATTTTCCTTCTTTCCCAAGTTCCCACCCTACCTCTCTAGATTTCAGATCTCATGCCACCTGGACTTGTACTTGGTGTAGTGTTCAGCTGCTTCTGGGTCAGTATCCTTTATTCCGTTGAAGTTATCACCTCTAGTTCCCCAGCTCAAAAGATTCTCTAACTACACCGGGATCTTCACTTATTATTTCCCTTTTTATCAAGTTTAGATTCTGTCATTACAGTCACCCTCGAACAGAGCCTCAGGTTTTCTGCACCACTTTCTTTGCTGTTTTCACCTGGAAAAATCCCAACCATGGCCAGATCCACCTTTCCACCTGAATAACTAAATAGGATGAGGGAAAAGAAATGCGTACACACACACAAAACAATACTTAGTCTCAATTCATGACCTCTACCCTGAAGTGGGCCTGTACATGCAACCCAGAAATCCTATGGCATTATCCTTGTCAGGTCTGTCACTCTCCTGAATGACTATTTCAGCCGCTTTTCTTTTCTTTAGACTTCTAACACTGTGTCTTTCTCATTGAGAAAATAGAGAACATCAAATCCTATCTGGCCATCTGCGTGTATGTGTGCTCATACACTCTAGCGTCCTGTTTGTCACTGTGATTAAATGGTCTCTGCTTTAATCTAAGGCCAGCTCTTTGTATTTAGCTGTAGACTAGATCCTGTTTGCTCTCACCTGTGCAGGGACATTGTTCCAGTAGCTCTTTCTTCATTCTCCTTCATTGTAAAAGCTCCTCACTCTTGGATCCTTTCCACCAGCACACAACCATGCTGTAATTCTCTGTTAGGAATAACAACAAAACTACCCTCCAGTCTCTTCCAGTTCTTGCTCCATTTTTCTGTTTTCCTGAAGCAGAAGGTAAGAGTGACCTGGTCTTGTTTCTCTGTCCGCTTCTCTTCTTTTCTGAAGTTGATCTAAGCGTTCTTTAGCTCACACTTCGTAAAACTGCTCTTGTTAGTACTGCCTGTGGTCTGTTCTCGGCTAAATGCAATGATCCATTCCTAGTCTCATCTTATTAAAACTTAAAGAGCAGTCACTTGATACATTTGATACAGTTAACGATCTTTTTGAAGTCTTTCCTCCTTTGGCTTCCAGGATACCTTGTAATCCTGATTTTTATCCTACTTCTCTGTTTCTTCTCAGTTCTCTTAATAGTTCTTCCTCATTTGACTGATTTCACAATGTTGGCATGCCCCAGAGTTCAGTCCTTGGATTTCATCTTTCTTCCGTATTTATTGTTAGTGATACCATAGACTAATGGCTTTGCATTCTGTTTGCTGATGACTTGCATGTTCGTATATCTCATGTGAACCCCTTCTCTTGAACTTCAGAATTACGTTTGTGTGAGGGGTCCCTAAGACCACTTTCAGGTTCAGTGATTTGCCAGGAGGACTTATAGGATTCAGCAAGAGATACTTAGAGTTATGATTTCTTACAACAAAAACATACAAGCAAAATCAGCATAAAGACATGGAGGGTAAGTCTAGTGGAAGCTAGAAACATTTCTCCAGCAATGAATTGTGACACGACCTGTGTAATGGCTACCACAGAAGCTCATTAGACACTTGGTCCCCAGGTCTGTTCCTGGGGCTCACACATAGGCACCCTCTGTCTAGCACATAATAAGGGTCCAGATTTCCAAAAGGAAAGCAGGTGTTCAGCATAAACCCCATTGTATACACATAGTTGAGGTTTTCAGCGTAAACCCCATTTATACATAGTTGAGGTTTTTTGTCACCATGGATTAGATTTACCTTGGTTGGAATTTCATGAGTGGAATTACATGGCGTGTATTCTTTTGCATCTGTCTTCTTTCATTGATCACAGTGTTTCTGAAATTCTTCCCTATTGTTGTATGTATCAGTGGCCCATTCCTTTTTATTGCTGAGTAACAGTCCATTGAATTAGCGTGCCAGAATTCGTTCGTCCATTTATATGTTGGTGGACATTTGGTTTATTTCCAACGCAGAGGTGTTAGGAATCCAAGAAAAAGTCTTTCTCTGGACGTGTTTTCTTGTTGTTTTGTGAATAGGTTTTCTCAAGGTAAATACCTAGCAGTGGATTTTCTGAATCATGAAAAGTGTATGTTTAGTGTTAGAAGAAATTTACAAACTTGTGTCCAAAGCAAGTGTACTATTTTACATTTCTGCTAGCTGGGATGAGCATGCAGTGATTTTAATGGTGGTTTTAATTACATTTCCCTGTTGATGAATGATACTGAGCCTCTTTTCATGTGCTTATTGACCATTTGTATTATTTCCTTTGGGAAGTCTCTTTAAATCATTATTCTCTTTTTATGAGTTTGTCATCCTGTCATTGATTTGTAATAGTTCTTTATATATTCCAGATTAGAGGTTTGCAACCAGGGTGCGGGGGGGTGTAATATTATCCCCTAGGGAGCATGTGGAAATGTCTGGAGACAGTTTTGATTGGCACAGCTAAGGGAATTTTCAGTGTATGTATCTCCCTGTCTTCCTCCCTCCCTCCCTCCCTCCCTCAGTTCCCCCTTCACTCCAAGGCCTATCCCTTTCTCTCCTTCTTTTTAGGACTCAGTTCTCTATCAGACCACTTGATACTGGCCTTGAGATCACTGAAGCACTATTTTGTTGTTTTCTATTTCTTTACTCCTCATTCTTTAGATAAAATCTTTTTTCTGTCTTTAATGTTTTTTACCTATTTTCTTCAGTATTCACTCTGAAGTTAAGCCCAACTAGTGAGTTTTTTGTTTGAGATATAGGACTTTTAAGCTCTAAAATTAACTCCAGATTCCATTTTAGTTTCTCTCCTGAGTTTTCTTATCTTTTTACTCATTACGGTCTACTTTTTATTGAATCTAACATATTCATTAAAGCTGTTTCAGTTTTTTGTTTTTGTTTTTTTTTTTACTTTAATTCCAGTATCTGGATGATGTTCATAGTTTTATTTTGGGTCACATTTTTCTGCTTTACATGTCTAGGAAGTTTTGATTTTATGCTGGTCATTTGCATGACACATTATGTAGGGGACATGGGATATCGTCTTCCTTTAAAATACGTGAGTTTTGTCCCGGCAGGCAGTTACATTACTGGAGGATCTTCCTGATCCTGCTTGGCTTGTTATGCTTCGTTAAGGGGAGGTAGTCTCCCTCTGCTCATTTATTTCTGGGCTTGGCTCCTTTTCAGGGGTGTGGTCCTTTTTCCCAAAGTGTTGGGTTTTTGGAGTCTCTACTGAGGAATATCTGAGGTGTTCAGCAAGGGTTCTCCATTCCTACTGAGCTGGAACTACTGGCGTCTACCTGTGTACTAACCTCTGTTACCTCCACTCAGCACTCAGTCCTGTGACAGCCTCTCTCTTCTATTTTGGGGGATGCTTCCCCTGCCCAGGTGCAGTCCGGCCTCTGCGAAGGCATAGGAAACCCCCAGGGAGCCTGTGGAAATGTCTGGAGACGTTTTTGGTGTCCCCTGTGCAACCTCTGTGGCATCCCCACTCCCATCCTGGTGCCCTTGCCCCCTCCCTTCTACCTCGCTCACAGGTTCTAGTTACCTCCCCAGCTGTGCACGCTGGTCTCCCACTCTTCCATTCAGGGAGAGCATCAGTCTACACTGGAGTCTCACCTCCCTGTGGGTGAATGCAGGGCTTCTCTCGGCTGTTTCCCAGCTTTCAGCCTTCTGCTGCGTGTTGCCCAATGTCTAAAACAGCTGCCTCATGGACTCCGGCCACTTTGCTGTTGTCGCCCCTTAAGGAATCATCTAATGCCGTTTTTATTCCATCCTGACTGGCAGTGGAAATCCTCCCCGACAGCTTTAGAAAAAAAAGTTTTAATGTTACGTATTCAAATTGTGATACACTGGTAATTATACAGAGAGAAATTAAGTGGTGATTTCTTTTTTTTTTTTCCCCCTTTTTTTCAAGTAGCCACTTGTAACAGACCCATAAGGGAAGGAGGTTTTGTGCCTTGCTTTGTTTTCAAAGGCCAGTGTGGTAGGCCGCTATGGTATGAGATGGTGCATAGTAATTTGTTCACGTCCAGTAAAAGAAACCATTTATTATTACAAATGTTCTTCAGAACTTGACAACACCATCCAAAGAAAATTGCTAGGGCTGCTATGTCCGTGATAGAGCACTTCCAGAGGTTGGGCTCCTTTCATTATAACCTGTATAAGGCAGCGTTGCGGGATTGCTGCTATAAGCAATATTCTGCTGAAAGGGTCCCCGAAGACGGGAGCTTGTCATTACTTGTACTGTGTCTTCCCTGTGGATAGTGGCCAAGATTGTTGAGCCTAAGTAGGAGTGACACTTTAAATTTCTTGAGATCATTCAGAATGTCTTCCTTGATTTCCCAGAACCTCATCCTTCTCTAGAGTAATGTTAGATGTTAGTTGGTTTTCTTGTTTTTTATTTCTACCTTTCACGTGGGCCATAGTCCTGAGTATAGTTGGTTCACATGTTCTGAACCATTGTTTGGCATCACAATTAAAAGACTTCCTAAAATTGTGTGTGAAATGATTTTCTGCTTTGAAGTGGCAAGCTTATTTCTCAGCTAATCTGGTTAATAGTTTATTAGTTTTTTTGTGTGTGTGTTGAGTGTTATTTTGCTGGGGTTTTTTTTGTTTTTTTGTTTTTTTTGGTTTACCAGTTGGTCTGAGATGGTATAATTCATGTGTATAAATGCATATTTTACATAAATTTTTAAAAATATATAGAAAGCATTCATAGCATACTTGCCCCCCGCCCCTTTCCCCGGTATTTATCAGTTTTCCTCCTGCTACAGGCCTGGGTTTTTCAAGATTGTTTAAGAATTTTCTTTCCTTGGGGCGCCTGGGTGGCTCAGTGGGTTAAGCCTCTGCCTTCTGCTCAGGTCATGATCCCAGGGTCCTGGGATCGAGCCCCGCATCGGGCTCCCTGCTCAGCGGGGAGTCTGCTTCCTCCTCTCTCTCTGCCTGCTTCTCTGCCTACTTGTGATTTCCATCTGTCAAATAAATAAAAAATCTTTAAAAAAAAAAAAAGAATTTTCTTTCCTTGGGGCACCTGGGTGGCTCAGTGGGTTAAAGCCTCTGCCTTCGGCTCAGGTGATGGTCTCAGGGTCCTGGGATCGAGCCCCGCATCGGGCTCTCTGCTCAGCAGGGAGCCTGCTTCCTCCTCTCTCTCTGCCTGTGTCTCTGCCTATTTGTGATCTCTCTCACTCTGTCAAATAAATAAATAAAACCTTTAAAAAAATTTTTTTTTCTTTTCTTTTTCTTTCTAAGAATTTTTTTGGGCGGGGGAGAGATTTATTTTTAAGAAATCTCTACACCCGATACAGAGCTTGAACTCAAAACCCTCATAGCAAGAGTCATGCTCCGCTGCCTGAGCCAGCCAGGTGCCCCTCGTTAAGAATTTTCAAGGTGGGGACGCCTGGGTGGCTCAGTTGGTTAAGCAGCTGCCTTCAGCTCAGGTCATGATCTCAGCGTCCTGGGATCGAGTCCCACATCGGGCTCCTTGCTTGGCGGGGAGCCTGCTTCTCCCTCTGCGTCTGCCTGTGCTCGCTCGCTCTCTCTCCCTCTCTCTCTCTGACAAATAAATAAAATCTTTAAAAAAAAAAAAAAGAATTTTCAAGGTGTTTTTTATTGCTGCTGGTTTTGTCTTGTATGTAGTAAAGTTCTGAACAGAAAGAGAAATACCTTGCACTGGTGTAAGAGTCAAAAGAAATCAGTTATCTTTTCTGGCTTAGGCTTTTAATACATGCACAGTTGGAATTAATTGGTTTGTTTCTTCAAAGCCGTATGCAGCATGTGTTCCTGTTACGTACTGTCCAGAAACAGCTGTAAAGGGACATAATGCCATACCAGGGTCACCCTAGAATTCTCTCCCTTAAATATTCCTGGGTCTTTGCTATTAATGGGGATATTTGCTCCTTACAGCCTCCTTCACCTATATCCCCTCTCCCCTTTCTTTGATTCCCTGGACTTGCCCATTCCCGATCCCCATTTGATGAACCATTCTCCTTTTAAAAAAAATTCAACTCTGGTGGCTTCTTTTCTAAGAAATATCTTCAGACCCATTTTCTTACCCCCATTTACTCCTCATAAATGTCGCTTAACCTTGTGCGTCCTTCAGCTGTTGTTGGATTTATGTTGTAATTGGTTGTTTGCATTTTTTTCTCTTCTAAACCGTAAGTACCTAGTAATACCCTGTCTTCTCATGTTGCTTAACTCCATGGCCTACTAAAATGAATTAAGTTGAGATCTGCAATGCTGGGAACCAAGGAGTTTAAAATTCTGAGTATAGTCCTGAATGGTTTTTTGTTTTGTTTTGTTTTGTTTTTTTAGTAATTTTTTTTTCCCTTTCTGTGTGTGGTGTGTGTGTCTGTGTCCAGATTTCTAGAAACATTCTAGATGGTTGAAGGTGCTAAGTCTGTGTCTTTAGATCAGTGGTTCCCACTTCATTAGCAAGCTGTAGCTAAATCTTTTACAGATTTTATAAAAATGTAATGGGTTTTCTGATTTAGCAGGCCTTGGATGAATCTTAGGATTTTTTTTTTTTTTATTTTACTCACTATAAATCTATTGGGTTATTTTGATGGTCACCCAAGTGTGGGAACCACAGCTTCAGAAAATACGGTGTTTTATCAGTGTGAGATTCCTCAGGACAGATTTTATCTGTGTTAGTTGTGCAAACTGCTAAGAGCTTGCTGAGTTTCTTGGTTTTGGTCCCCAAAGTGTCTAGCATGTCACTTACGGAAATGAAAACAAGTTTAAATTCGTCACCTTCATAATGTTTCTAATCTGGATTTTGAATAATTCTAAAGATAGTGACTGTTTAACCTCTTTATCTTTCGTTGTCATTTAAGGAGTGTTCAGCCTTGGCGTTCCTGTAGATGCTCTCTTCTTTATCGGTAACCAGCTGGTGGCTACGAGTCATACAGGGAAAGTGGGAGTGTGGAATGCTGTCACTCAGCACTGGCAGGTTAGTTTTAACTAAAGCATATTACAGAAATGAAAGTGTTTCTGAAAGTCGTGCTGATTATGTATTTGCTTTATTTTTGTGGAATTCATAGTGTCTTATTTATTTTTTATTGAGGTTTAATTAACATACATTATACTAGTTCCAAATGTATAGCATAATGATTTGGTAATTTGTGTATATTGCAAAATGATCACAGTAAGTCTAGTTAACATCTTTCACCATGTTCGTTTATATGGTTTTTTCCTTCTTATGATTAGAATTTTTAAGATTTATTCTCTCAGCAACTTTCAGATATACAGTACAGTATTAACTATGGTTGTCATGCTGTACATTACATCCCCATGACTTATTTTATAATTGGGAGTTTGTATCTTTTTTTTTTTTTTTTTCCAAGTAGGCTCCACACCCATTGTGGGGCTTGAGCTCACAACGTTGAGCTCAAGAGCCCCATGCTCTATGGACTGAGCCAGCCAGGCATTGATTTTTGGGCAGGGGGGCGGGGGCGGCAACTTGTATCATTTGACTCCCTACACCCATTTGGCCCACCCTCCACCCCCTGCCTCTGGCAACTACCGGGCTGTTTTGTCTATTGATTGGTTTTTATTTTGTTTGTTTACTTGTTTGTTTTTAGATTCCAAATAAGTAGATCATAGGAATTTGTCTGACTTATTTCATTAGGCATAATGTCTTCAAGGTCCATTCATATTATTATAAATGACACGATTTCTTTTTTGTGTGTGTGGGTTGAATAATATTCCATTGTATATATATACTAGATGTTCTTTATCTCTTCATCCATTGATGGACACTTAGGCTGTTTCTTTATCTTCGCTGTTTTAAATAATGCTGCGGTGAACGTGGGGGTGCAGATGTCTTTCTGAGTTAGTGTTTTCATTTACTTCGGACACATACCCAGACGTGGAACTGCTGGATCACATGGTCGTTCTATTTTTAATCTTTCGAGAAACCTCCTTTCTGTTTTCCATAGTGGCTGTACCAGTTTACCTTCTCCAACAATGCACGAGGGGCCTCTTTCTCCACATCCTTGCCAACACTTGTTATTTCTTGTCTTTTCGATAATAGCTATTCTGACAGATGTGAGGTGGTAACTCATTGTGGTTTTGATTTGCATTTCCCTGATGATGAATGATGTTGAGCATGTTTTCATGCACCTGTTGGCCATCTCTAGGTCTTCGGAGAAATGTCTGCTTAGATCCTGTGCCCATTTTTTGTTTCTGTTTTTGATGACACAGAATATTTATTTGTAGTGGTAGTTTACTTCTAGATACAGATTTGATTATGTTTTCAAGAATTTTAAATTACTTTGGAAAATATTTTAAACTGTGGTTTGACATTTCTTCATTTCTCTGAAATGTTTTAAGTTCCATGCTTTGGGAATAGTAGTCCAGGCAGATTTCTTTTCCCGAGTGAAACACAGACCTTGTGAACGTACAAAGCCTTTTCAGAGAAGAGAGCAAGCTAAATGACCTCAAGAACTTGAGAGGAACAAGAAGAAGAGTATAAAAAGGGTTATTACCTAATTCTGAAGGGGAGGAAAAGTTAAAGTTCTTTAAGCAAAGAGTAACATGATAAGATCCATGCTTTAGGAAGCCACAGGGGTAAACAGTATGAAAGCTGGGCCGGAGGTGCGGGGGTAATGCCGCAATGAAGTGGAGAGATTTGACTAAAGACAGCGGTGGTAGAGATGGCAAAGATGAGACTCTTTGAAAAACATTTCATAAACCTTCCTAAAATTACAGGATTGATACCTGGTTTGGGTATGGAAATTAAAGAAGGAGAGAGAGAGGAGCTGTGTTTCTAGTTTTGGAGTCCTAGTTTTGACAGATGGATAGTGATAAATGGAATGTAGGAAGAGAAGCAGATATAGTGGGGGACAGGATGAGGAATAATTAGATTGGTGACATATGTTTACTTTGATATTTCTGAGGGTATCCGAGTGCAGGTGTTCACTACACATTTGGGGAGTACCCCTTTGGCACTTAGGAGCCAAGAAAGGGCTAGGAAGAAGTTACTTGGAAACCACAACACTTCCGTGATAGCTGAAAAATAAGAATGGAGAGGGTTTTCTGTTAAGTGGATGTACGTAGGAAGACAGAGTTAGAACTCTGGGACAAACATTAGCATTTCAGGGGACAAGAGGAAACCACAAAGGGACATATGTGATACGATTGAGAAATGACATTAGTCTAGGATATGATTGGCAAATATAATTAGGTTTGGGTTGGAGAAAGCCACCTTGTGGGACCTGAGGAATTAAGATCGGAGATTAGAGGTAGCAAATTCAGAGTTAACCTTTCAAGAAGTTTGGTGAAGGAAAGCAGGAAAACAAAGTGATAGCTTAAGGATCGAGGCTAGATTGTGGTGAAGATGTTCATTGCTTTATTTCATGTTTTCTCTAGGATTCGAGAAGCTCGAGCATGCTTGTAGTCAGAGAGGGGAGTTGTCGGAGAAAGCACATGCAGAGTGAAAGAGTGGAGAGGATTTCTAGTCCCATGGAAGTCAGGAGCGAGTGAGATTTAAAACCGTGTAGAGGGGTTTGTCTGGCAGAGACCAGAGCTACGTCGTTCTCTGACAGAGTAAGAAAGGAGTGCTGAAGAGGGTAAATTCAGAGGAAGAGAAAGAAGCGGCTTTAGGTATCAGGGGTTGCAGAGATGAGAAACCGTATGTTTGTAGGGGTTCTGGGGGATAGAGCCGTGTGAGTTTCTCCGTTAGTGCTCAGTACCAAGAGCAGAGCACGCGAGAGCGGTATCGGCCGGGTCCAGGATCGGAGCTGTAATAAGGTGGATGTGACACACCAAGGGATGAGAAAACCTAAAGATGCAAAGTAGCTGAAACTGGGAGATCAGGAAGTAAGGAGGTGCGGGCAGAGCAGGACGCAGCGACGTCAGGGGACTGACGGATGTTAATGCGGATTGACGACCTGAAGGGAAGGAGAATTGTTGGGAAGATAGGAAGTTGTGGTCAAAGACTTAATTTAAGATTTTGGAGTTGGGACAGTTCTCAGTGATCCTAATGTAGAACTGACTTGAAGGTGACAGTGTCAGATCTAGGACTCAGCGAGCTGTAAGGGCTGTTGGCATGTCCAGTAAGGTGCCAGGAGAGTAGTAGAGAGTAAGAAGAAACGCACCTGTGGCCCAGATGCCTGGATCCTAGCAGAGGTGATGGGTGATGGGTTGATCTGGATGTTACAGTCCAGGTAGAAATAAATGGTGGTTGAGTGTCACGATGAGTTGAGTTTGTAGAGCAACATTCCTGAGATCTGGGGCTGATGGTGAGAGAAAATTAGGTTTTATGTTAAAAGAGGGAAAGAAGTCCTGTTTGTAGGAAAAAAAAAATATTAGCTGGAGTGCGCCTTCCGTATAGGCACAGCAGGAGGTATAATGGTTGTCACACACAGTGATGGGCCGAGGAGTGTAGGGAAGGGCTGGTTTCAGTGGTTCCAGAGCACAGGTTGAAGAAAGGTGGGTGGATTCTTCAGCTGCTGATATTTCTGTAAAGAGGAATGTTAATTTTTACGATTTTTTTTTCAGCATTTTTTTTTATTTTAATTTTTACGATTAATGCAAGATTTGCTTTCGGGTAGTTTATTTGGCTAATTCTGTCAAATCAAAGCTTTTAGTGGGTGAGGGAGGCTATACCATCTATAAAACCACTCAGGTAAAGAACATGCTTCTTTATTATTTTTTGTTTTTTTTTAACCAGTGTTTTCAAAACTACATGTAAAAGTTTTCGTATCTTTGGGATCCTGAGAAGTACCAGCATCCTTTATTCTTAAGCTTTTAGGTCCCGGTGTAACTCGCTGCTCCTTGTTCGGTATCCGCATGAGTTCAAAACGTATCTGACAGAGTAGGTTTGTTACTGCGTTTCAGGAAGACCTTGGGAAAGTTGGGCATTCATGCAGCAAACAAGCCTCATAGGCCAGCGGATGAATTTCGTTGTGCAGAGCAGAGACAGTGTGTAATGAAGTCTCAGCGACTGAAACGCAGATCTCACCCGACACTCCTGTCCTGAGGCTGGCTCCTGGGACGGCTGTGACTCTGGTTGAGTAGGTTCTGCTCTGGCCTTCAGCAAAGGTTCTGCCCATGAGTAACGCACAGAGTACACAGGACAGCTGTTGTACATACATCAAGATGGATTTGAAGTCTGTAAATCAGATGACTAAGAGAGAGTGCGTATATGTGTGTAAGTTCTGCAGGCTGTTGTGAAATTGTTGGTGTAGCGGTTTTTATCAGGACAGCTTTCGGAAGGTGGGAGGGGCGGAGAGGGAGAGACTCTTAAGCAGGCTTCACACACAGTGCGGAGCCCCAGGCTGGGCTCCCATCATAGAACCCTGAGATCGGGACCTCAGCCAAAATCAGGAGCTTAACTGACCGAGCCACCCAGGCTCCCTCGGGTAGCTTCAGTAGGATTTTATTTTACTTTTTTTTTTAAGAATTTATTTATTTATTAGCGCAAGAGGGAGGGAGGGAGAGAGCAGGAGTCAGGAGAGGACAGAGAGAGAAAGAAAAGCAGACTTCCCACTGAGCAGGGAGCCTGACACGGTGCTTGATCCCAGGACCCTGAGATCATGACCTGAGTTGAAAGCAGATGCTTCACTGACTAAGCCCTCATTAAGATCTTAATGAAAATTTTATAAAATCATTTTACCTGATTAGAGAAAGAAAAAAGAAAATTGATTTTTTAAAGAGACGTTTTAGTTTTTTGTTCTTTTTTTTGCTTAAACCTTAATCTTTAATGAAAAAGCCACTAGAGAAATGCTCTCTGGAGCACACAGGTGGCTCAGTCGGTTAAATGTCTGAGTCTTGATTCTGCCTCAGGTCATGATCTCAGAATCTGAGACTGAGGCCCCGCCCCCTCCTGGCAGGCTCCCCTGCTCACTGGGGAGTCTGCCCCACCCCCTGTCTTTGTCCCCTCTGTCCCTTCCCCTGATCCTGTTCTCTCTCCTCCCTCCCTCCCCCTGCCTCCATCAAAAATAAATAAAATAAAATAAATGCCCTTTGATAAGAGGGATATTTATTTATACTTTGAAGGGGAAGGACTGGAATGAAATAAACATCAGCAAAGAAATCGATAGGCTGGTAAATCTAAATAAGTGATTATTTAATAAGTCATGGATGAGGGTTAAAACATGCTGTTAAAAAGGATGATGAGCTAGGTAGAGACTGGTTGAAAGCCTAGGGGCCTTGTATTGCTCGGGAACATAGATTGATTTTTTTTTTTAGACTGATTGTTTTCGAATTATATATCATTTAATTTTGCACGTAAGAGATGATCATCACTGTGTGCTGCCTTAGAGGGAAAATCCACTTCCGTCATAGCTTTGTGACCGTCCTGACTCAGCCACATACCTGCATCAGTACAGTTCCTCAGGTTCTCGATGCGAAGGTGTTTGGGTAAAGAAGAGGAGGCCACAGAGTGACTGACTCGCTTATGCTGGGAGAGAAGAACTCATTCCCAACTCCTGTAACCTCACTCGTCCCCTGCTTTCTCCGTTCTCCTGTACTGAGGGGGAGGCCTGAAGGCAGAGCAGGATTTAGGTCAAGGGTTGCAGAAAGAGAAGTGGGAAGGCTCTAACCTTAGAGCCCATGGTTCTGGAGAACAAACGGTAGAAATGTTTGTCTGAGCTGTGCCCTGGGATCCTGCAGGTGCTGCCTCTTGAATTGAAAGGGGACCTAAAGGGACAGGAATCTCATGCCCTTCCTGTCTGTCCCCATGGTCCCACTCTGAAGATTCTGGGGTAGCAGTTGAAACTCTGGAGTGCTAGAACCCAAGAAATGAACTTGGCACGAGGAAACTGGTCACTGGTGTTCAAGTCGTCTTGCCTCCATTCTCCAGACGTCTTTACTCATATGAGGGAAAAAGCTCTGTGTCGCTCTCGATGAACTTGTTGGCTCTGATGAGACCCTGACCTGGGGTCAGCACAGGGGGTGGTAACTGAATCTGTGCTATTTCTGTGTGTGACCCCAGAAGGTTCACGTAGAAGCGAGGGTCATGTGTCTACAGCTTTCTCAGAATCACTACTTCCAAATTTCAGCTTTTGGTTAAACGTGTTCCTTTTATTTAGAAGGGACCCAGATGGTGCGCTGACACACTCGGTGTTGTCAGGCATGCCCTTCCCTACCTAACTCACACTCGACTTCTTCGATTTTCAAGTTTTATTTCCTTCCTGAACTCGTCCTTGATCTCTGCCCTCCTCCCCGCATGGGACGGAGCAGAGAATGCTCCCTTCTCTGATGGCATCGCACACTCTGTTGCAGCACCCATCACACTGTGGTTGTCTTTTCTTCCCTCTCTTGCTCTCAGGTTTCTTTCTCGCCCTCAAGCTGACGAGCTCTTACGGAGCAAGTGTGAAATCTCACAGCCCTCATCCAGTGCGCTTTCTCCTTCTCTGGGCCAGAACCCGATACGTGGGGAGTAGTTCGCTTAAATGTCGGCTCTGCAGTTGCCCAGGCATCTCCCGCCAAGCCCCGAGGAGGGAAGATTCACTTTCACCTTTCTTAATTGCCCCTGCTCTAAAACACATCGGTTGTTTGGCTTGTAGTAGAACGGTGCCCTTTGCTTTTCTTGTAGCACAGATACAGACAGTCATTAATTTTTAACTAGACTGATTTGCTTGGGTAGCTGTTGTTTTTATTCTAGTACTTTAAGAAAATAAAAGTTGAAGGGGAATTTTTGTCTTGCCATTTCCTAGGAAACAGAGGTAGGGTCTTCGGTGGAAGGAAGGTAGAGAGCAGCATCTTGTCAAAGACGCGGTCATGAATTTTCCAGGGAACTGTCCCGCTAGTTCTTCCGAGTTCCCTATGGAGTGCGTGTGTGTGTAAAAGGAACTTTCTAAGCACTGTTTAGATAGTAGGGCTTTTTTTTAATATTTTATTTTATTTTTTTAATTTTTTAAAAAGATTTTATTTATTTGACAGATCACAAGTAGGCAGAGAGGCAGGCAGAGAGAGAGGGGGGTAAGCAGGTTCCCCGCTGAGCAGAGAGCCCAGTGCGGGGCTTGATCCCAGGACCCTGGGATCATGACCTGAGCTGAAGGCAGAGGCTCAGCCCATTGAGCCACCCAGGAGCCCCAGGTTGTTGTTTTTTTTTTTAATTAAGTAATCTCCAAACCCCATGTGGGGCTCAGACTCATGATGCTTGAACTCATGATTGAGTTCCTTGCTTTACTCAGTTAGTCAGACAGCCCTAGTGAGTTTTTTGTTTTGTTTTGTTTTAGTTAAGAGTCAAAATTTTCAGCAGATTGAGCAGGAAATGTAAATGTTAATTAATACCTAACATCTAATAATAATCTTCCTACGTCAGGTCCAAGATGTTGTTCCTATAACGAGTTACGACACTGCTGGCTCATTCCTGCTACTGGGATGTAACAATGGATCAATATACTACATAGGTTAGTTTGTGGCCATTTAGCCTGGTCCTATTTAATATGATTTTTTAAAAATAAAATACTACTTTTTAAAATTTTAAATAGATGCACTATTTTAATACTTAAAATGTTTATGTTTTAGATATGCAGAAGTTCCCTTTGAGAATGAAGGATAATGATCTTCTTGTAACTGAGCTTTACCACGATCCTTCAAATGATGCCATTACGGCGCTGAGCGTTTACCTCACACCCAAAACAAGTTAGTACCCAGCAAAATTCTTACAAATTCTTAACCTTTTTTTGAGAATGTATGTTTATTTATTGGTTTATTATGCTAAAACTAATAATAGTTTCTTTTTGAGAACTGCATTTTGGAGGATCATCTCTCAGTCTGAAGCTTATATTTGGTTATGTGTTGAAGCCAGACATGACCCATAAGCAAGCATAAGTTGAGGTGGGAAATAGGACTTTTCCTCTTCTGAGTTACATTTAAGTAAAACGTTGCAGTCTTAATTAAAGTTATTTAAAAAAAAATCTGTACATTTACCTTCCTATTTACTGTAGCCGATTTTGTTTTGAAATTGGGAGCTTTTTATTAACTAAAATTGAGAAAGCTTTCAGACTGTTAATCTCTGTTGGAAATTGCCTTATTTCCTTGGAAAGATTTTGATTTGTTATGGAAAAAAAACATTTTAGTAAATGGGATTTAAAATTTATCTGTAATGAATTACAGGAAATACTAACGTGACTAGCAATATTAATATATTTGAATGTGGTATTTATTTAAAATCATCACTTTATTGAATTCATTGAAGGAAGTGATCTTCAGTGGAAATATTCTAATGCATGCAGATGATTTTGATTAATATTACAGTAGGATTTCAGCTGTCTTGTGCTAAAGTGGGTCTGTAAACACGGTCTTACGTGTTGGCTGCTTTTATGCAGCAGTTGACAGCGTTGAGTGGTTGTGACAGACAGTAGGGCAGGGAAAGTTCGAAATATTTGCCATCCAGCCCTTTACAGAAAGTTTGCTGTCCTCTGCTATAGGAGGTGTGCATTTCTTTGCAATCGAATTAAAAAGGGAGGAAAACCCTTGCAGTGGCAGGGGGAGAACGGGGTGACTTTCTGGGTTAGAAGTGTTTGCTGCGGGGCGCTCCTTCTCTTCTGACTCAGCTGTTTTCAGGTGAATCGGCAGAATAACTATTAAAGCCAAAAGATTCTCTATCTGTGAACCTCTTAAGTATAGTGGTCACTGAACTCCATTCTATCCTTAAATATGTGATGGAGTCTGAACACTTGTCTTTTAAAAAAACACACACACAGGCGAGCTTGACACAGTGAGCTGTGCGTAGTTAGAAGACGCACCGCAGTGAGTATGATGTAAGCGACGTCATGGGTGTCTTTGCTTCGGAGCTAAGTGTTTTGAGTCTGTTAAATAGTATATACGTGAGTATTCAAGAAAGAATCAATAATATAACAAAAGTAAAAGTAAAACACATGGTTATTCCAGGCTAGAAGTGGTAATGGCATATTGCTTTAGAAATTCTGTTAGGAAATACTTAGCATGTCAGATTTACTAGTTCTTCAAACATTTCTTGAGGACCTGCCGTGTCTCAGGCACTCCGTAAGGTGATACAAATAAAAAGATGGTGGTGATTGAGTCCCTGTCAGTGACGAGTGGAGACAGACTTGGAAACAGAGGAGCAGCGGGTGTTAGAGTGACTGCGATAGACCCTAACA
Organism: Martes martes; assembly: GCF_963455335.1. Lineage (NCBI taxonomy): Eukaryota > Metazoa > Chordata > Mammalia > Carnivora > Mustelidae > Martes > Martes martes. The sequence goes on along the minus strand of NC_137903.1, from coordinate 15,696,239 downwards.
GGCAGCACGGGGAGGGCTGCACGAGTCTATCCGGGAGGCAGGGCTGGGAAAGGACTTGCAAAGGAAACAACGATTTTAATACGGTGCCTGTGCCGGGCTGGATTTGGGGCTCGTGAAAGCACCGAATCCAGCTCTGTCGCTTCTCTCCCAGGGCAGCTTTCTGTCGTCATCTGATGTGCCCCCTTTCAACTTCTGCCCTCGTGCAGGTGTCTCTGGGAACTGGATTGAGATTGCCTATGGTACGAGCTCTGGAGCGGTGCGGGTGATCGTGCAGCACCCGGAGACGGTGGGCTCGGGCCCGCAGCTTTTTCAGACTTTCACCGTTCACCGAAGTCCTGTTACAAAAATCATGCTGTCCGAGAAGCATCTGGTGTCAGGTAAAGTCCTGGTGAGGAGCTGTGTCCCCTTAAAACCTTGTTGCCTGTGTGTAATTTTCTAGACTCCACGAATGGAAAGAAGAGAAAAAACACTGGTTTATGTGAGAAAAACATATTAAAAGAAATGGTAGGAAAGTTTAATAACTGAAGAAATGTTATGGTTGTCTTTTAAAGAAAATTTATTTTTAGTTTTGCCTGATTGTAGTATACATAAATCTAGTAAAGAGTTGGGCATATCTTTACTTACTCTCTAGTCTAATATTTTGTTCTCCTGGCAGATTATTTGAGGAAAATTACATTTTTTTGCATTTGTTGTTCCTTAGTCATTAGGTTTTTTTTTAAATGTAGATTCTATTAGATCTAATACTTAGATGATACAGATTTTTAAGCTTTTAATGAGTGTGACACTCACAGTATGATGATCACACAGTAAAATTCCATTGATGAAGCTCACTGTATATGAAATTTCTAAAAGGCTTTAATTTTCTTTTGAGTCAGGTGTATCAATAGAGTTTGCTTTTACATTAAGTCTTTCGTAGATCAGTTCCTGCCTAACTTAAACTTTTTATAAGCATCATTTTCATCTATCAAGCTTAGTGTCTATTGAAGACTACGTCATATTAAAAGGTGATGCATCTTTGACTAATCTGCAGTCTAAGTAAACACTCACGGGGCTGAAATACCTTGTCCGTGGATGGATGGATGGGTGGGTGGATGGGTGGGTGGATGGGTGCGCTTTTATTGATATTTAATTGCTTGAGTATAAAGTCAGGTGGTTTTGAGTATGCTTATGCCCCCCCACCCCCACCCCAAACAGTCCATCTCCTCTTTAGGTTTTCTTAAAGCAACTCACCTGCCTCTCTGAAGAGTCTTTGTCACACTCTTGTTGGTTCCTCTTTTGCCCAGTTACTAAGTGTTGGGTTGCCTCAGAGCTCTTCCTCGAGTCTCCATTCTTCCTTGTCTGTGGTGTTCTTGGTGACTTGAGTGTTATCCTCTGTGGGCCAGTGACCCCCAGACTTTTTCTCCACGTGTGACCATTCACAGACTTCCAGACCTGTATATCTAGTGTCTGTCTCCGGCTGGGTAGACATGTCAGAATTCACCTGGATAAACAGTACTTTCGCTGTTTCTCTCAGAAGCCTTCTCAGTACGCGGTATCACCAGCGCTCATTTCCTAAAGCTGAAGACCTAGGAACCGCTCTTGGTTCTTCCCTTTTCTCACACATTTCCCCACAAATGTGTAATCTGTCACTAAGTCCTTTTAGCTTTGCTTCAACGTATGTCAGAGATCTGATCACTCGGTGTCCGTTGCTGCCAGCCTGGTAGCTTTTATCATTTCTCCCCCGGATCACTGAGCTCAAGTGTTTTTTTTGGTCTGTTTCTCTCTTGCCTCTCTGTGGTTCATGTTCCTTAGAGTACATAGAGCCAGAAATATCTTTTAAAAATGTAAACCTTGCTGATTCCCAATGGCTTCCTATTGAGTGCAGGATAAATAAACTAATAGGGTTTTTCCAGTTACGGGTCCTGTCTTCTTTTCAAGCCTCTTTTTCTCTCGCCCTTCATGTCACTTTCCTCATTGCTCACAACACCCAAACCCTTTGGCTTTTTGATTTGTTAAAAATGCTTCAGAACTTTTGCACTTCTTTTTTTAAAGATTTTATTTACTTATTTGACAGACAGAGATCACAAGTAGGCAGAGGGGCAGGCAGAGAGAGAGGAGGAAGCAGGCTCCCTGCTGAGCAGAGAGCCCCATGCGGGGCTCGATCCCAGGACCCTGGGATCATGATCTGAGTCGAAGGCAGAGGCTTTAACCCACTGAGCCACCCAGGAGCCACTGTACTTCTTTTTATTTGAAATGTTTTCACTCCTCGATATTTGTTTGGCTGCCTTCTTGTCATTCGGGTCCATTTCCAGGACCTCCTCAGTGGGGCAGCCCAGTCCCACTTAGCCGGACCTCTCTCCAGGTCGCTTTCCCTGTCACCGTCTCGATTTGTTTTCTTCATAGACTTACCCCTGGATCATTGTTTTGTTTGCTTATTTATCATCTGTCTCCCTCTGCTAGAATGTCAGTCTTACAGTAGCAGAAGCTCTTTTACTCTGTTCTCAACACTTACCATACTTCTTGACACATAAAAGATGCTGAATAAATGTTACGTAAAATGAGGTAATTAGATCCTATGAGAAAATAAGACTGTTTTGCCAAGGTTATTGTGATGTTCAAATGACCACACTTAGACTCATAATCGCTGTTGTTTTGATGGTGATGAGGCTCCTGCAGGATGAGGTTCCAGAGAACTACACAGTGCGATCTGCATTTTAACATCAAATATTTCTTGTAGGTTTGAAATTTAAATTCGTCAAGAAAAATGTCCAGTTGAGCCAAAAATCTATAGAGTATTTTATGTTAACTCAGTTACATTATTCTGCCACCTGGTGGATACCAACATGTATATAACGGCATTCTTTTTCTGATAGTGTTAGTTTTCATGTCTTAAATAGAAACTTAAATGATTAATTTTAGCAAAATAGCCATAATTGCCTATTGAATCACTTTAAGTGTTTAAGGTATTTTCTTTTTTTTAAGGTATTTTTCTGAATCCTAGTAAGTGTAAGAGTGAAATCAGAAAATTATTTTCCATGAAGTTGATTAAACAGCCTAGAACTAAATGTCTCCTTTTTCACCAGAAACCAGTATCCTGAGACATGAGAATTTTGTTACATAAGTAACACCTGATACTTTGAATTTTTATTGCTATTTGTTAAAATTAAATTTGTTTCAAATTTCCAACTGTGGCGATTTACCCAGTAGGAAAGGTCTGTATATATAAAAGTTTGGATACTTTCCTAGTATTTACTGGTGAATTCATAGCTCACTGCTAATAATAGCACATTCTCTGGAATCCAAATAAATTGCACTTTTCCATTAAAAAGTAATGCCACAAAAGCACATTTTTTTAATAAGGCATGCCACAAAAGTACATTATTTTTTACATTAATAGCAGTTGTTGGTTTATATTTTCTAAAGGAGTATTTAGATAAAACAATAGACGTCAGGTACTTGTTAGATATCTCAGTGTATATCCACTTAATATTATTTACATGAAAAAAAACTAGTTGGAGTATGTTTCTTAAATGCAACCTCTCATTTTATATTAAAATACTTCTTTATTTTAATTTTCTTAATATAGCTATGAGTGGGCGATACAAGCTTTTTGACAAGTGTAATTTGTGACAGTAAATTTTCAGTAACTCCTGATCTAGGTTGTTTAATATTTAACAGAAGCAGTTTTAGTGGTTGAAAAAAATAAACTGCACAACTCATTTACTATGTAGTTTAGCCACAGAACAAAATAATATTCAGTATCTTTTGTCTTGTGTACACCTTTTTTTTTTTTTTAACCTTTTTTACATTTATACTCAACAGGCTACTTTTATAAGGACCCATGGATTTACTCACATTCCTTAGATTTGTAGCAAGGTAAACTGTATTCAGTTCTTTCAATTTTGTTGGCTAGGTACAGATTAAACATAACTTTAGGATAAATATGTCATCGGCCATTCAAAATATGCTGTGATCTATCCAAGATTATAGTTTAAAAAGTTAAAATTTGTTTATAAAAGTTATTTTGTTGATGCTTTTATAATCTATATTTAACAACTTATTTTTTGTTTTCTTTCCTAGTGTGTGCTGATAATAATCATGTGCGGACATGGACGGTAACACGATTCAGAGGCATGATCTCTACTCAGCCAGGTTCTACTCCGTTAGCGTCGTTCAAGATACTGTCTCTGGAGGAGACGGAAAGTCACGGAAGCTATTCCTCTGGAAATGACATAGGTGGGTTAGATAATTTGGGGGCATTTTCAGGTACTTTGTGGGCAATGCAGAAGTAGTATGTTAACTGTAGTAGAAACCTAAAACTGAGTTTCAAATAGAAATTTTTCACTTCAGTTTTGAAACTCATTTAAAAGAAATTTAATGTGTTTCTTAGTTCTATAAATTCACAAATTATAGCCCTTTTCTGTTTAAAAAGTTGAGAGCAAAGTTTTTTCATCTGTTTATCATTTCCTTATTAAAATAATATCTCCAAATGCTAACCACTTTAGATTATAATTAAAAGTCAGGATAGGGAAAAAAATAAATAAATAAAAGCCAGGATAGCAGCGCACATTTGACACCTACAGCTTTTTTTTTCTTTTACTGCTAATAATCTGAAAATAAAATTTTGAAGCTGGCAAAGGGCTGGCTGTTACATGCTGGCAGTTGTCTTGATGGCATTGCAGTGGCTTTTAGGAAATGATAATAGCACATGTCAGTGGACACGCTCTGATTTCAGCAAAATGTATATGAAATTGGTGTGACTTGTCCATCATGACACCATATGACACATGTGGATGTGGATTCTCTCTCATACACACACACACACACACATACACTCTCTCTCTCCCCCCCCTCCACCCCCCCTCACCCCCCCCTTTATACTTCAGCAAAAGTATATAAAGTTGGTGTGACCTGTCTGTCATGACACCATATGACACGTGCGGCTGTGGATTCTCTCTCTCTCTCACACACACACACACACACACACACACACAGTCTTCACAGAGACAGTCATTTTCCCCAGGGACCCTTTTGGAAGAATCTCTAGTGTATATACATTGTGTCTCACGTACTTTTAATAGTTCCATAAGACCTGCTCACTGACTCCTAAGCCTGTCTGGTCATTTTTTAAATAAGCAGAAATTGTAGCACTGATGGAAAATAGGGAGTACGTGAGAGGTCTTTTACCAGATTTGTTTTATGTGAAACATTTAAATATATGTCCATCCAGTATATGTCCTCATGGTAAAGATTTCAAAGTAGTTATCTTTTTTTTTTTTTTTTGGGTAAAGATTGTATTTATTTGACAGAGAGAAAGAGGGGGAAGCAGGCTCCTCGCTGAGCAGAGAGCCTGATGCGGGGCTCAATCCCAGGACCCTGGGATCATGACCTGAGCTGAAGGCACAGGCTTAACCCACTGAGCCACCCAGGGGCCCGTCAAAATAGTTATCTTTGAAAAAAATACAGGCTGCTTATGGGAATTGTACTATCACAGTCTTAGTGTTTTTTTTTTCCAAAGAAACACTCAGTTTTGGTGATTTGAACTAATTGCTCTGTGACCCAGTTTTCTATGTGATCTTGGCACTGGAAGTTTAGTTTTATCTCATCAATGTTTTTTTTTTCCTGATTTATTGAGCTATAATTGACATACAACATTGTGCAGGGTTAAGTTACAGCATCAACAATTATATTGAGTGCCTTTGCTCGAAGTATTAGAAATCTTAAAAAAGAAAAGAAATGCAGTGAACCTCAAGTTACAGTGTAGTGACCAGTGGGGATAAAAAGCAAACAGTTACATGGGGCGAGGCACCCAGGGCAGACAGGACTAGTCTCCATGCTAGGCGTTGCGGCCTACCATCTCAGTTCAGCTCCCTGACATTTTTATGAGGTAGATTATTGCCACTTAACATTGATGGAAACTGGCAAGGTCTTAATGTTTGAACTAAAACTTTGAACTGAGACATGAAGGTATAGAACGTTACTGGATCGGGACGTTACTGGCAGAGAAAACAGCATGCTAGAGGGATAGAGGCCCAGAGAACCTGGCGAGTTTAAGAAAATGTCAAGGTCATTAGTAGTTGCCGGTACGTGGGTAAGAATAGTAGGGCGTGAGACTGGGTAGAGGGGCAGGCTCCGATCGCCGCGGAATGTCGGATCTGGGAGAACATGTGCACTGTGAATAAACAGATGTTTTGGAACAGCCCTGTAAGTGACAGTAGCCTTGTGAAATATTTGAAAGAGGGAAGGGAGATTTCCCCCTCCCTTTATAGTTCTTTAAGAAAATATTTTAAGAGCTAGACATTCAGGTTAGTGGAACAGAGTAAAAAAAGTCCAGCTTCAGAGAGAGGCTCCTGTGGGTGGGATCTGGACGGCAGTGGGCAGCTGAGTACTAAGTCTCGGAGGCCACTGTGAAACAAAGAACAGAGCGACTTAGAAGGCGAGAAGTTCAGAGGCAGAAGTTCAGAAGACTCAGAGGAGTCTTTCCGATTCCCTGCTCCTTCTTCACCATTGAAGATAGACACCGGAGAGCGTTTTGTGTTCTGAAGGAGCCAGCTTGGGGAGAGGAGTTGGAGAAACTTGAAGTTCGGGGTGGGGGGGTGTGGATCATTGAGGTACGAAAAGTTACGTGAGAATCTCCCATGAAGGTAAAGGTTGAAGGGAGAGAAGATACAGTCCCAGAACCTTCGTTCCTGGTTATTTTATTCATCGTCACTATTTTGACTTCGGTTACGGGTTGTTGAACGAGGACCGTCATTTCCTCTCAGAATCAGGCTTCAGAAGACTGTCCAGTCGCTGAGCACCTGCGCAGCCTAGCGAGGAGCCAGACGTCTTGGGTGTGAACTCCAGTTCCATTAGGCAGGACCTGTGAGGTCTTTGGTTCCCTGATCTCTTGATGCCTTACTTTTCTCATCTGTAAAATGAAGATAATAATAGTGTATCCCTTATGTGGTTGTTAAGATGACTAAAATGAGTTACTTGGGAAGCATTTACTGTGGCACACAGTAAGCATAGTGTAGGTACTTGCTAGCTAATAAAGATGTTCCATTTATTAATTAGGTATGATTCACATAAGGTAAAATTGTATCATACATCACATACTTTTTGTGAATAACGAGTTGGTATTATTTTAGCGAGTGAGTATGAAAATGAGAATTATTAGAATGTTATGTTTAAGTTTTGCATGAAATACTTTTTTTTATATTGTTCAGAATCTTTCTAAAATATATGAGCAATTCACCTGCCTTGCCAAGTACAATCAAGTAAAAATAATTGAATCCTTTTTTTCGGATGGAAAACCTTGCAGGATACAGCAGACTTCTGATTAATTAAATTGGTTTTTTTATTAAATTCTGTTTAATGAAGTTGTACTTTATTCTTTAAGAGTTTGCATGCAGCTTTGCAAAAAAAAAAAGAGTAAAATCCGTAATACATAATTTTACTTATATATCCTTTTTCTGAGGTTATAAGAAACTGAGCACAGTCTCAGAGATAAAACATGTAGAGCCTATATTTTAACAGGTCTCATTCTAGTACTCTTGATGTATAGTCTTATGCAAATTAGTGCCTTCAGCTTTAATGGCTGTAGTGCATAAAATGTGACTTGAAATATTATGTATTTCTTTAAGAAAGATTTAATGCAAGTTGGAGTACTTGTCAAAGCCCTTCATTCTTATCTGACTTGGACATGGAATACACAATGCCATATAGTGATAGGCATGGAAAATTCTTTTTTTTCCTCTTTGGTATTGATAACTCACGTTCCTTTTTTTCAGTGAAACCAACCAAATAAGTTAACTTGTTTTGGCATTGTCTGTTTCCTAACCCAGGGCCTTTCGGAGAGCGAGATGATCAACAGGTCTTTATCCAGAAAGTTGTTCCCATCACCAACAAACTGTTCGTAAGACTCTCATCGACTGGGAAAAGGTAAAACTTTATTGTAGAGGTGTTTATATTCAGAAGTCACTTTTGTCTTAAAAAACCTGTTGAATAATTTGGCATATTGATGAAAGAGTGCTACCAGAAACAAATTGTTGAAAAAAGAAATCTAGTCATAATCTTGTGATCATTTTAGCTTAAAATAAAGACAGTATTTAGTCCTTACCCTCTAGCATTTATTTAGATTTTCAAGCATGCTGTGGATAGTGAAGGACAAGTTACAGAGCAAGTAGTCATGAATTTGATGGCAGAGAGTTGGACTAAATTCTAATTTTTGCACTTGCTCTTACTAGCTATGAAAATTCAACTTGTTGCTTTGTTTTTCTGAGCCCCCCCCCCAGTTTCTTTATAAAATAAGGTTCACCTACCTTGGCAAGATATTATAAGATAAAATGAGTTAAAAACATGAAATATCTTGTGTGGTCCCTGACACTAACAGATGCACAATGGAAGTTAGTTTCCCGTTCCTTTTCCATTTGAGTGAAATTTTACTTCTTTTAAATTATTACATGTAGCTTCACACAGATTGAGCTGCTGTACATTTCTCTTCTTTAAAAACCTAAGATTTGGGTGCCTGGGTGGCTCAGTCGTTAAGCATCTGCCTTCGCTGAGGTCATGATCCCAGGATCTTGGGATCAAGCCCCGTATCAGGCTTCCTACTTGGTGGAAAGCCTGCTTCTCCCTCTCCCACTCCGTCTGCTTGTGTTCCCTCTCTTGCTGTGTCTCTCTCTGTCAAATAAATAAATAACATCTTAAATAAAATAAATAAAAATGAAAACCTAAGATATTTTTGCATGCCAAACAAGTAAAATGTAGAATTCCTATTAGTAGTCATTAAGAAGTTTACGGATTTTCATATAAATATTAACAAATGCTACTGATGTTCTTACACTTCAGCATGTGGTCTCTGATATTTTAAAGAATAATCTCTTGGAGGTATATTTTCTTCCATCAAAGTTCATTGCATGTAGTCATCAGCAGTTGTTAAACGAATTGATTGCAGAGAATGATTTTTATGTACTAAACTATCTTTTTGTCACCTTGTTTTTTTTTCTTAAAGAAAATATATTAGAAGCCTGTGATGTAGTTAGAATTGAATTATTATCTTGAGAAATGTTATAAGTCATTGTGATTTATTGCGTTCTCTGCATATTTATTAAAACTGCCACATAACATCTTCTAACGATGTAACATTTCATATCCTTGTTCAATTCTAGTGCCTCCCCTCTTCTGTTACTTTAAAGATTTATTTACTTATTTTAGAGAGAGATCAAGCAGGAAGGGGGAGGGGCAGAGGGAGAAGGAGAGAGAAACCCAAGCAGACTCTGCACTGAGTGCGGAGCCTGATGTGGAGCTCAGTCATGACCCCAAGATCAGACTCGAGCCTAAACTAAGGGTCGTAAGCTCAACCGACTGTGCCACCCAGGCGCCCCTTTTTTGTTACTGTAAACAGTAGCAGACTGTTAGAATCAATTATAATCTGTATCACAAAATAAATTTTATAATTTTTATATTTATGATTCCAGAGGAAAAGATAAGTTTATAAAAATAATCAGAAATTATTTTATAGAATTGAATAGGAAATCAACCCTTTATGAAGCTAATGTGAAGCAAAGCTTTTGTTTAAAGATAGTTCAGATTCTTAAGAATGAGAAGTAAAATGAAAAGGTTTTATTGAAAGTGGGCAGCGAACAAACCTTGTCAGCCTTCTAAAGGAAGAAGTAATTCTAAGGAATCTTAGCCCATAGAAAAAACAAAAAGCAAAATCATCTTTGTTTTCAAGCAGATAGGTTTATATTGTTTCATTTCACTTTATTTTAAATGTAAACAGTAATCTAGGTTTATAAAATATTTTATATCAATTTACAGGTATTAGTTAAATATAATTCACTCTATCAAGAAAAATTGTAATTATCTTCAGAAACACAGAAAAAACATTTGATAGTTCACCCATTTTTGACTTCAAAAAAAGGAATCTTGTACTTAAAATGACAGATTATTTTTAATCTGAAAATAATACCTATAAAAACAATTATAGTACACTTTATACTCTGGTGAAATATTGAAAACTTTTCCGTTAGATTGGGAGTGAGACTAGGACAGCCTCTATCACTATATGCGGGCCTCTAGTAATTAACCCTTCTCCCCTTACCACTTTTTGCCCTGCCTGCCAGGAAGCTCAGCTATGCTTCATATTCTGTTTTTTGTTTCTTACATTGATAAGGATTGCATTTCCCCTTCCTCCTTTATTTTTTGACCTTGCATTTGCCTGGTACTAATTGTTTCTTTTTTAATTTTTTTTATTTATAAGCCCCTTCTGTTTTGAAGTAGACTGGGATAAATAATTCAATTAAGTGCAGTTCAGTCAACTCTTACATGACTTTGACACATCATTTGCTGATACTATTCCTTAGTTTTCTTATTTGTCAAACGTGGATTAATTGTTCATTCTCAGGTTCTTTTACCCTTAATGAAAATTAATGAAATAGTTATAAAAATGCTTCAGAAAAGTGAAGAATATTATCCTAATGGAGGGTGCTACTTAGACCTCTCCATACAGCTCTACATTTTTTTTCTGGTTTCAGACTTGTAATTTGCACATAAGTTTTAAATGACCTCTCAAGATCTTTTCTAGTTTCATGCCTAGTTGCTTTGTTTCTTTCTGCCTTTTTAGTTTTATAATGTCTTTTTAAAGAATTACTCAATTCCTATCAAGGTTCTTTCTGTTTTTCTCTTTTTTATTTTTTCATTATTTTTTTTCTTTCTGTTTTTCTCTTAAGGGTGACTTAAATTATTGCATTATTTCAGTTATTCAAATACATTGTTTTATAAGAGCCTTTTCTCTGTACTCAAAGAAACATCATTCAAATTTTATTTCTATCAAATTGCCTTGAACTTTTTAATGTTTTACACATAGAGGACACTCATACATAAACAATTGATTTCAAAAATCTGGCTTACAAAGCGTTAGTTGTTCCCCGTCTTCGGCAGAATCTGTGAGATCCAGGCTGTTGACTGCACAACAATATCGTCGTTCACGGTGAGAGAATGTGAGGGCTCGAGCAGGATGGGCTCCCGGCCGCGGCGCTACCTGTTCACGGGCCACACGAACGGCAGCATTCAGATGTGGGACCTGACCACTGCCATGGATATGGTGAACAAAAGCGAAGAGAGGGGTAGGTTCCGTGCCGAGAGCTCTGGGTCGCAGGGTGAGCCTCGGATGGCAGTGATGGTAATGAGGGTGTGTTTTCCCAAGATGTAGGTGGTCCCACTGAGGAGGAGCTGCTCAAGTTACTGGATCAGTGCGACCTGAGCACATCTCGCTGCGCTACTCCTAACATCAGTCCAGCAACTTCCGTGCTCCAGCACAGCCGCCTCCGGGAGTCCAGTTCCAGGTGCGGGCCGGGGTCGGGCACTGTGTGGCGAGTTCGCTTGGTTGCTTTGGGGAAGATTGGGAGATCCCGTAATGACATAGTTGTTGGAAGCCACGTTGTTCAAGGCACGTTTTTAATTCAGACTTCGTGTTGATACTCAGTTTTTTAAAAAAAAGCTTTAGTAATTTCTCATCCTCAAGCATACCTGATTCTTTTCATAGAAACACACTTCTTCCCTTTAACTTATTTTGTGACTTGCTGCCAATCTGGATGCCTTTTATGCAGTCAAGAGTTCATTCAAAGGAAATTAGAAAAACCACATGTCTCCTTGGATGGTATGTGGACCTTTGTTCCTGTTGCCTCAGGGACATATTAAAGTGATTACATCATCTGTCTAATCTTGGATTTAGTTATGACGTACTTTTTATACAGGGGCTTAGTGTATCTTCCAACTAGCACATTTTTAACAATTCCAGAATTTGAACTAAGGATTTATATTAGTTCCGCATTAGTTTTAAACGGTCCCCGCCTCGCTTTTTTCAGCTATTCAGAAATCCAGCTGGACTGAATATGTACATGGTATTATTTTCATTGGTAATTTGATACACATACACCTATGCAAATGCTAATACATACTATAAAGAGTCTTAATAAGTAAACTTGTATATATAGAAGTAAGGATGCATCATTCTTTATTTTTTTTAGAGATTTTATTTATTTATATGATAGAGATTACAAGTGGGCAGAGAGGCAGGCAGAGACAGAGAGAGGGGGAAGCAGGCTCCCCGCTGAGCAGAGAGCCGGATGTGGGGCTCGATCCCAGGACACCGGGATCGTGACCTGAGCCGAAGGCAGAGGCTTTAACCCACCGAGCCACCCAGGCGCCCCTACATGATTCTTTATGTATTTAAATAATGTCTTTTCAGGTAGTTTAATGAGATATGCCCCTGAAGAATCTCAGAAATCTGAACTATAATTTTAAAAAACTCTTCTTTCAGCCTTCAGCTCCAGCACCACGAAACCATCCACGAAGCAGCTACTTACGGTTCCGTGAGGCCCTACAGAGAGAGTCCCCTGTTAGCAAGAGCCAGGAGGACCGAGAGCTTCCACAGTTACAGGGACTTCCAGACTGTTAATTTGAACAGAAATGTAGACAGAGGTGTCCCTGAAAATGGGAACGTGGGTCCAGTACAAGCCGAAGTAAAGCGGGCAACAGGGGAGTGTAACGTGGCAGAGAGAAAGTCTCCTGGAACAGAAGTGAAGAGCTTGAGAGAATCAGACAGCGGACTGGAAGTGCACAAAACAGCCGAAGGGCTAGAGTCCAAGAAGAGGTCCTCAGAAGAAGAAAATGAAAATAAGGTGGAATTACGGAAGAAAGGGGGATTTGAAGGAGGAGGATTCCTTGGGAGAAAGAAAGTTCCCTATCTGGCCTCATCCCCGAGCACTTCTGACGGAGGAACGGACTCCCCCGGGACCGCATCCCCGTCTCCGACGAAGACCACGCCATCTCCTCGGCATAAAAAAAGCGATTCTTCAGGTCAAGAATACAGCTTGTGAAAACTCACCAAATTAAATAGTTGTTTTGTTAATTTAGATGAAGGTTCACAACTTCACTGGATTTCAGTACGTTCGCCTTTACACCAAAACTTCACAAGAAACTAAAGCCGGACTCATTTGGTATCTTTTTAACAATTACCTGGAGTGAGGAGGTAAAGATAATTCTGTCTCTTCGGACCTTTTGGAAAGTTTTTTTAGTTTTACAAGTTCGTTCAACAGATCCTTTGTAAAGCAGGAGTCCATTTCAACGTTTAGCTACTCCCTGGATTTTGGAAGCAAAGTTCCGAGTGGAGTCGTACTGACCTGGGGCGCACTGCACTTGGGCATCCCCGAGGGCGCAGGGACCAGCAGATGGCGCTCCTGATCTCATCGTGCTTGAGATTTGTCTCCAATCGTCCTGTGAAGCGAATCACATTAAATCTCCCTGGATAGTCTCCCAACACTTCTGTGATTGCCACGTGTTTACCAGATATTTAATGAGGTGCTATGTTTGTGAAAAAATACCTAATTCAGAAACACTATTGATGTTGACCACCAGATTACACTATGTAGTAGGCAGTCCCTCCGGATACTCTCCTTAAATCGTGGGTCATTTTCCGATTCTCATTATTTGGAGTTCTTAAATCTTAGCAAGTGTCACCAATATTAAATACCCAAAGTCCATTTAAACTTTTCTTTAAAGTTGGAGCAGTTGTCTGTGTTCGAACAGATGAAATAAAAAATAATAATCAAGGCTAGAGCGTTGCGTGCCCAGAAGGGAAACCATCCTAGTCTTCCATCTGCCTTGTCTGATTTAGGGGCCACGCGTTTCCCCCCACTGTCAATAATGAAAATAATTAAGTCAGAATGTTGCCATTTTGTTAAGCTTCTCAGACTGCAGTTCTCAACTTTTGGTTAAAGGTTTTGGCTGCTATAACAAATAATTGTTTTAAAATATATTTTGAATTATGAGACAATTTTTTGTACCTTTTTTTTTCGTTTGGAATAATTTTCAAGTTTCTGCACATAGGGCAGTTGTAAATTTAAAGCATTAAGCATTTATTGGTGAATAATGTATATATTCCCCGTCAAAAAATGAGTGAAATTGAAATAAAGTCTTTAAAGTTTACTATATTGCTAGTGGTTTCACAACACTTGTATTTATTTATCAATGAAGTCTAATAAAAATGGTTAAGACGATGTGTTCTCGGTTATTTAAGGAGTAGTTATGCTGTTTGAAGTACACGTACAAGGTTGGCTGGGGTCTCCTCCCGGCGATGATAAGGGGCGAGGGCAGAGGGGGAGCGGAAGAGGCGCAGGGCTGACTGACTCTCATTGAGGGGGAGGGCCGGGCCCAACATCACTGCCATATCGCTAAGGATTTGCCATTATCTCCGTAGCCGCCTTCCCCCTTCCCACGGTCAGGTAAAAGGTGGGTGGGCGAGTAAGAAAATGAGTGGAAAAAATTGTATTTAACCAGCCTTCTGCAAGAGTAAAAGGCCACGGGGGAGGGAGGAGCTGGAGACTATTGCACAGTAAAAGCCCACGAGAAGGCAGCTCGCTGTAGCGCAGGTTGCCGGTTGCCGGTTGCCCGTCTCCTCGGAGGCAGATCTTTTTGTTTCTCTCACTTCCGAGAGTTTGAACCTTGATGCTGTGGCGGGGGTTGCAGCCTGCCTGGCGCTTTGTCGCCTGGAGCGGATGAGCCCTCCTGGGCCTCAGCGTTTTCCTTCTGCCTACCTCAGGAGGCGTTTCTGTCCCTGAAAACACTTGAGCTGAATCCGTCTCCTTCGTGTTTGGTGAACAGCAGGACCGGAATTAGAATTGTCACGACGAGGAGAGTGTTTCCGCTAACTGTATCTCAGGGTGGCCTCGGAAGGCCTCACGGACCGGCCGCAGAGGTGCTGCCGCCCGCAGCTCGCAGAGGAGATCACTGAGGAGAAGTTGCTTAGCCACAAGGCTTGTCAGCTGCCGAGCCAACGTTTGAGCCCATGTCTGCCTGTTTCGGGAGCCTGTGGACTTGTTCCTGGCTTCCTCATCAAGGCCGATAACGCGGCCTTCACCTCAGGTCACGCACGGACACTTGGCGGGGCCTCCAGACCTGTCAAGTTCAAATCTGGCGGGTGGGGCCCACGCTTTGAAAAAAGCCCCACAGTTGATTCTAACGGACACTGGTGGCTGAGAGATCAGAACATCCTATGAAATGGGCTCACCCTTATCATCATTTATGTGTACATTATAACTCAGAGCTGTTGGTGTGTTTTCATAAACCTTGTTTACGTGGAAAAATTAAGCAAACCATCTTGAGATGAATTTACATGATATTTGTGTGTTGGAAATAAACTACTCGGATGTGACATCATTAAGTTCCTTATCCCTGAATCACTCCATCTGGCCTATGTTTTATTTACAGGTTGTTCGAGCTAAATTCTATTGATGACAGCAATGACTTTAAGATCAGCATCAGGTACACAGACATTAATATTTAGGTTTTCCATTTAGTGGAAACAACAACATCTCATCTATAAATAAAATTTTTAATAGAGATTATAAAAACATAGCTGCACACTCTTATCAAACCGCTAATATTAGGCGTAACAGTAGTTCTGAAGCTGGGAAGGTGGCCTCTGGGAGTGGTCAGACCTGTGTCGGGAGATTTAGAACCAATTTAAAAGGAGTCGTAGAGACCTGCTCGTCCTCCTTTGTGGTGTACCCCAGGGGCACAATCCCTGAGCACAGCTAACAGCTCAGCCCCTGCGTGCCTCTGGGTTGCTTTCCGACTTTCGCTACTGACTCTCGACACCAGAACCCCTGGATCTCCTGTAGGCTTTGAAAAGCTCTGGGGCACCTGGGTGGCTCAGTGGGTTAAGCCTCTGCCTTCGGCTCGGGTCGTGATCTCAGGGTCCTGGGATCAAGCCCCGCATCAGGCTCTCTGCTCAGCGGGAAGCCTGCTTCCCCCTCTCTCTGCCTGCTTCTCTGCCTCCTTGTGATCTCTGTCTGTCAAATACATACATAAAAATAAAGAAAAGCTCTGATGCCTCAGCCCCGTGGCAGACAACTGAATCAATCCCTAGGGATGAGTCTACACGTCACTGAGGCTGCGGACACAATACCAGCGCAAATAACAAAACCTTGGGCTTCTCTGGAAAAGGTGAAAGTCAGGTTCAGAGTGTTGCAGGGGGCAATGTTCTTGGTGGGAGCCATACAGGCTTTTGTCCAGCTATGGGATCAAAATGTAAACGATGCAGCGAAAATAATTCATGTAATAACTAAATGTCTAATTAGGTTAAATGGAGAATGATTTAATATAAAATCCCCTGCAGTTCTCTGTGTTCTTTAGGTTCTACGCTGTGGTGGTGGCATTCGGGTGGCTCAGTTGGTTAAGCATCTGCCTTCGGCTCAGGTCATGATCTCAGGGTCCTGGGATCAAGTCCCGCATTGGGCTCCCTGCTCTGTGGGGAGCCTGCTTCTCTCTCTGCCTCTTTCTGTTTCTCATGAATTTAAAAAAAAAAAAAAAAAAAAAAGTAGCAATGTGAGGAAACCACTTAAAAAAAGTTTTAAATTGTGATAAAGGTATTTAGTTAATTTTTCAAAAATGAGAAAGACCTCAATCTCCTAAATCCACCTGTAACCAGCAAATCATATTTGCAGAAGAGTAGACCAAGGATAAAGATGCAAGCTTACGACTGGAAAGAAAACACTTTTCCCCTATAGGCCTTAAGTAGCTCGTGTGATTCAGAAACTCAGGCTTGGTTAAGACTCATTTGTGAAGTGAGCTTTAAACTACTTGACCCAGAATCAACAAATGGTATTAAAACCAGTAAACTAAATTAGCCAATCCTGTGTTTCCATTTTAGAAAGTATAAAACTTGGCAAGAAAAAAAGAATCTTATAATTTGTACATCCATTGCCAAGGGCGCATAGTTATTTCAGATTTGTTTGCTTAATGTAGTTCTGAGGAGGGGGCAGAACTTGTGTTTAATACTGGTCTGTGCTTTTGACACTAAGTTGGCAAGGTTTGTTCGGAGTTGGTCAGTCTGACGAGCTGTTCCTCCACAGATGTGGCGAAAGCCTCAGTACCCCAGAATCCAGAGTCTGGCTTGTTTTGAGCCAGAATAAGGTTATCCCTTATTTTACAGATTTTTGCCAGTTCATTTTTGGGAAAATCCACCTACCCCTCGATTAACTCACAAAATGCTGTCAGACAATTGTGTATGAGACCTAGAGATTCAAAATAGTTTCCTGGGATCCTTAAGTAGACCTCTAAGAATAAGGAAGACTTTTTTTTTTTTTTTCTAACATTGTTTTCCATGAAGAACAAACCTGAATACCTTTAATTTTATGTTGATAACTTGGGGAAAAAATGTCTTACTGTAGGACTTTCACCAATGACTAATCCAAGTAGAGCAGATGACAGAACTTGTGACCCATGGAAATTGGAACTGTGGAAAATCACCCGCTCTTAGTGACTCTAGGGCTAAAACAGTGAGGTCCCTGAAATGAAGGGATATAGTACAGAGTAATAGACGTAGCTATACGTAGGATTTATATGGTTATGTATCATCTTGTGTTTATGTGTAAGTGTTAATTTAAACAATTTCAAAGCTGGAAGGAGCATAAAATGTGCCTTTTTAAAATTCCACATAGGCTAATTAAATAATGCAAATATTTAACCAAGTGAAAGGTGCTAAGTTAAAGATGTCAGTATTCCTGGGGTAATCAGTGAATTGACAGAGTTTTATGGAAAGTTCTGTAGTTTCAAAGCCATGTAAAATATGTGGGAAATAGCTCTTTAGTCCTTTTCAGAAGATTCAGAAATACAAGGACGGAGGTTTACAAGTTTATGTGGTGCTCTGTCAAAAGGTTGATGAAAACTTTTTTTTTCCCATTAAGTTTGGTAAATACTTATCTCTAAACGTTGTCATCAAATTGGACTGTCAGTCCAGTGTGTATCCCTCAGTGCAGTTCTGTAACTGATTCAGCTTGGCCTGAAACTCGAATTTTATTTTGTAGCTATCATCGTTGGAATTATTCGTCCAGGATCATGTTCTTACAGGATTGAATGGGAAAAAGGGACTGAAAGGAGCAGTAGTGACATCCTCTCAGAAAACCTGCTTTGTTTTTAAACTAGTAACTTCACTTACTTGTTACAACTGTGGGCCAATTTGAAATTGTCACTAATTATTCATTTAACCAATGGAGTCACTGTTGGAGCCAAGTGAAAATTATATGCTTATTTAAGCTTCCACAAAATTAGAGCAAAATAAGTATTTTCATACTGACAGTACCCCTTATTTCAGACCACCAGAAAAACAGACCTCTATTAAGAAGGAACAATTTCAAAAACAATCCTTGTTATTTTAAAAAGGATTACAGAATAAGAAGAAGCAATGGCTTTTTAGCATATATGGTATGTCAGTCCGTGACAGCCCCGTGGGGATGGGGCGTGGGGCAGGCATTTCATGTTTCTGTGTTGCAAGTTTCCAGCCTTCACAGGTGGGTGTCGGTGAACGTGGTGTGCTCCTTGGTCACAGAGCTGAAGCCTTTGATGGCATTCATCAGGTCCTCTTCATCCACATACTGGAAAATAAGCCAATCACCATTGATTAGGACATTCACTGTTAATAGTATTGGCCATCGGTTGATAGTTCTATCAATTTAATATAAAAAGTACTCAGTAAGTATTTTGTTAAAGGCTAACATCCTATGCTCAAAACTCTAAGGCGTGGTTCGAGACTGCCCTTCCCTTAAGTTTACCTTAAAGAAAGGATCACATCACATGTACACATGAACTGTGGACTAATCCAAAATGTCGTTTGAGTGTTACGGTGCGCCATACCTCAACCTTTCTAAACCTCAGTTTTCTCATCTGTAAAGTGGGGAGACTATATTTTTCATGTTTATTTTATATTTTTATTTGTGTTTTTATATATATATGTATATATGTATAACATATATATATATATATATGCGTGATATAAACCAAGATTTAGTTCAAAATGCAAGCAGAAGAGACAGAATGCATGCTATTTTGCTCCATTGCTTCCCACTCTCTTACTGTATTTTGTATTTATCGAAGCGGGCTAGTAAGAGTGTTTATAACGTTATAATGAACAGATGATTTTTCAAGTACTGGCAACTTCCAAAGCTTTCGCCAAGTTGCCTCGCACATCGCCTATTGCTGCTACTGTCAAAAGCAAGCAAAACTGGCACTAGAGTGTCACAGTGAGGACTGAGGGCTCTGTAATCAAAGGATGGCTTCAAGATACCAATTCCATTGACAAATGACTGTGTATCCTTGGGTGGGGACACATAGGCATGTAAGCCCTCAATTACGTTGTCATGTTGTCTCCCATAAACTCGCCATTTTGCATGTCAAATGTGATCAATTAGCAATCCCTTGTGTTTCAACCTAATGTAATTATTCCTCCATTTAGAAACTTCAGATCTGGAATGGAATCCGGGAATTCAAGAGCCTTCACAACGTCAAGCAGGCCCGTAACTTCAAAATGCATATTGTAAAACATCGTCCTGAACCAGCCAAGGAGGACAGTGCATTTTATTCTATTTTTCCCTGTGACTGGAACCCGGAGCCAGGAAATCTGCTGTATTCCTTGAGGTTAGTTAAGAAAGTCTTTGTGGAAGTCTTCGACCTTTCAGTGAAGGAAAAATGAGAACCGAGAGGAGTGCCAGGGTCCAGAAGCAGAAGCAGATGCTTGAAAGACATGGAGGTGACGAGTTCTGCCTCGAGAAGCACGCGGAGGAGGTGCGGTCTTAGCGGGCTGCTCTACCGGCTCACTGCCCCAAAGGGACGGGTTCTCTAGCCGAAGCCCAGGTACTTGGCACCAGGCAGAAGTTCGATGGTTGGTAAAAACTCTAGGATTTTATCTATTTCAGCTACTAGGGACTTAAACAAATATTAGATAATAGTGGGGTTAACTTTCAAAGGGTCGATTATTTGTATCCACTGGACTGAAATCATGAAGGCTGAAGTTCATACACAGCAAAGTCTTATTTATCATGACTTTGAGTTTCTTGGAAAAGAGCCACTGAGCCTATCAAAGAACCGTTCTTTCTCCTCTAACCGCAAACCAGAAGGAAGAAGATGATGCACTTCTTTTGCTTTTTTGCTTTTTTTTTTCTTTTAGACCAATTCCAGTGTTCCCAGTCACCGTCCGCCTGTCTCTTCCCTTGCAGAGCGCTAGGAGGCAACAATCAATGAGGTACAGAAAGCTCCAGGCCGTCTCTTTACCAATACCTTTTGGGCGGTGGATCAAAGGCTCTGGATAAGGAGGGTCCCTGGGTGGCTCAGTCGGTGAGGCGTCAGACTCTCATTTTTGGCTCAGGTCCTGGCCTCAGTGTCATGAGACTAAGCCCCACATTGGGTTCTGCGCTCAGTGGGGCGTCTGCTGGATAGTGTCTCTCTGCCTGTCCCCCCACTCATAAACGCTCTCTCCCCTGCCCCCTCTCAAATAAATAAATAAATCTTAAAAAAATAAAAAAGGTTCTTGGGATGCCTGGATAGGTCGGTCACTTGGGCATGTGCCTTTGGCTCAGGTCATGATCTCAGGGTCGGGGGATCCAGTCCCACATCAAGCTCCTTGCTCGGTGGGGAGCCTGCTTCTCCCTCCGTCTGCTCTGCCTGCTGCTCCCTCTGCTTGTGTGCTCGCTTGCTCTCTCTCTCTCTGACAAATAAATAAAATCTTTAAAAAAAAAAAAAAGGCTCTGGGTAAGGAAATCAACTCACCAGTCCACTGTCGTGGCCCATGATGGTTTCCCACAGTGAGTCATCAATCAAGACCTTCTTGTCTGGAATGTCCGTGAGCTGGTGGACGCTGCGCTGGAGGGAGCTTTGGGAACAGGTGCGGCTTCTTCGGCTCTGACTTGGGATCCGAAGGACGGATATGCTCCGGTTGCTCCTAATGCTGATGGGTGTCCCAGACCGGGGGATTCTGGTGTTCGCTAACCCCTGAAACGAAAGTCGCTGTTGGTAATTAGAGTCTCAAGAAAATGGGCTTGAAATAGGACAGAAAATTGTGTGTCACACATTGTCAGTGAAGGAACACACCATATCCTACTGCAGAACTTAGCTTATCTGGAATACTGTGGCCCCTGGTTTCTTGGTTAAGGGTGAGATGAGGAAGTAGGAGTCATGTTAGACACCCAGTATTCTTAGCACCTGGAGAGTTCATGCCCTAGTGCTCTGGCTGTTGTTCCCTGGGATAAGAGCTTCTGCTTTGCAAAGCGGTGGGTGAAGGAGATAGAGGTTGGGTGTACAAAGTAATCCCTTCCTGAGACGTGTCACCACAGAGCCTGTGTCTTGAGATCAATGCTTTCCCAGAGCAACGTTAATAATGGTCTCTCCTGTACCCCTGGGGCTAATAATGCATTATATGTTTACAAAAAAATAAAAAATTATTAAAAAATAAAAAAATAATAATAATGGTCTCTCCTGGTTGCCAAGTGAGCACGGTTGTGTTATATTTCAAAATTCCTGGATTTGTGTAGGGAAATGGACTCTTCCCACCCTCTCTTCTCATTCATATTGTTCTATTTGTTGTAAGATTCAGCCTTCAAAATAAATCAGGTCTGGTATTAACATCAGAAAGACAAAGGCACTACAAGGTCAGAACCTAGAAGGTGCTGTCAGAGAATCCAGCCACTGTAAACCTCTGAGGTTTGATTTAGCTCGTCCAGTCAATGGAATGTTCCTGCTTTCCATTGTGCAGTCAACACATCACGCAGAAGATCATGCGTTCATGCAGCACACAGAGGTACCTCAAAGTGCATGGTGTAACTTTTTAGGGTCACATTGCTTGACACATCAGATATATCGGCCACAGAGTCAAACTGAGAACAAATGGGGAGGCATCAGTTAGTGTTTGGAACAAATGAAATGACCATAAAACAAATTCTTTGTTTCTCCAATGATAGCATAATCACACAATCGTTCTGAGAGGCATCTCAGGGTGTGTGTGTGTGTGTGTGTGTGTGTGTGTGTTGCAGGGATAGCTTTCACCCACTTCCCCAAGTGAAAAGAACCTCAGTCTGAAACACGGAGCAGGTGAATCCCGCCTGGTCCTGTTCAGAATCTTAGCCATTGTTTCTGGAGCTCAGGGACACCAACAATGGCTCTTTATTTTGCTCTACTAATGCAAATTCTACTCTCCTTTGTTTGACTAACTTTCACTAATATTCTTCCAACTTTGTAAGAGCGGTTTACTTTCAACATTTTTTTTTAAAGCATCAGAAGAAGGCTTGCAAGTACATGTTATTCCCTGGGTAGGATAAATTTAGGATTTCAGTGGGTTCCAGAATACTGTCCAGGGTCCTGGGACACTCCAGATTTCACTCCTGCCAACCCTCCAGGACCTGTGACTGACACTCTCAATATTGAGGGTGAGCGAGTGTGGGGACCCGGAGCTGCTGGTGGCCTGCCAGTCCCCACCAGCCCTTCCCCTCTTCACATGTCCCTCGGCCACTGAGCAAAAGTTAACCCATTGGGAGCCACTCAGCTTCTCCCCAGTGGTGAGGAGTTCATGGGAGGAGGGTGTCTCAATTCTTTGGTCTGCTCATCCCAGCTGAAGTCCAAGTCTAGTCCCAGAGGCAGCTTGGCCTTGTTTTGCAGGGATTTCAAGGGCTAATCAGCAGCCCCCACCTGTTTTGTTTTGTTTTTCCATGTTTTTAAATTTTTTATGATAAATACACTTAACATGAGATCTACTCTCTTAGCAGACTGGCAATAATAGTGTCGTTATCTATAGGGACAATGCCGTACAGCAGATCTCTAGAATGTCGTCATCTGGCAGAACTGAACCTTTATAAAACCTGCTAAGAAGCAATTCCCCCTTTTCCCCTCCCCACCTTGGCAACCACCATATTTTGCTTCCATGAATCTGGCTCTTTTAGATCCCTCCTATAAGTGGAATCATGGAATCCCCCCAACCTGTTTCCATTGGTTACGAGACTATACACACCGCTTACCGGAATTGTATTCTATGTGTTATACTTTGCGCTCATCTACAGCTATTCTCAGACTTCACTGAGCATCTGACTTCCCGAGTGCTGGTTGAAGTAGCCGATCCTTTGGTTTCTTTCTCAGAGCTTCAGGCCCTGCTTCTACGTGATGCTGATACTGACAGTTCACGGGCCTCGCTTTGATGAGACAAAGCTTGACAAGACTCATGAGAACCGTGAGCAACGGCACCATCCAGAGTAACTTCCCGCTGAAATGATGGGATTGCTTCTTGATCCCTCAGTTAGCCAAGTGGACAAAACTGGATTCCTCCTCGTGAAGTTTACTAAAGAGGCAGAAGTGCCTGCCTGTAGGGTTTGGGTCAAGAGACAGGAGACTGGATCACTGAAAGGAGATCCAATAATGGAAGGTGGGGAAGTCTTCCTAGAAGCACACCTCACATGACAGAGTCGAGGCACCCAGCAGAGCTCCGGAGTTTCTCTTCCAGAGTTGCGTCCCATATGGCCCAGGGATGATTTAGCCGGTGTCCTCAGACGAGAGGGATCTCAGATCTTCTGGGCTCTTCCATGTACTTCTGAACTCCAGAAGTGGTGGTGCTTCTTTCGTCTAAGGACACGGCTTCCTCAGAGAGAGAGAGAGTTCCTCTTCAACAAGGAAAAACTGTAAAGTATCTGCTCTTCAGTGAGAATCTTCTAATGCACATACACCGAACACAACCTGGACAGCCCCGGTGGCAACCTGGACTTGTGACTGGTGTCTAAAGTTGAGGGGCGGGGATAGTCCTGGAGAACTGAACCCTTGATTTGTAAAATCTGACACCATCTCTCAGTAGAGTCAGAACTGAGTTGAATCGTAGGACACCCAGCTCTAAAACTGCTTATTGTGGAAGAACTCCCCCCCCCCACGGTGGAAGTGGTAATCAGGGTTTTAGCTGCACAGGCTGGCCATGAGCTCAACCTTTGTGCAAACTGGGTAAAAGGAGATTTCTCAGGCAGATGTAGCCCTTTGGATGCACGGCTTGGAAAGGACTGGCATCTGGTGGGAATTAGAATTTGCAGCCTTTCCTCCTCCAGATAGACCCAGCCCCACACCAGAGTGCAACTTCAGTTCCAATCACCTTTTATCCTGTCATCGAGTGCTCTGGGCAATGATCCCCCTGCACTACCAAACATGTGGCCTCACCCCCAAACCTTTGCCTGACTTCCTATGTTGGGAGTGGGTGGTTGGGAGCTATGAGAAGCCACTCACCCTCAGTGGACCGGGTGTCAGAGGCAGGGGACAAACTGAGCACTGCCTGCAATTTAGTTTCTCCCTAGATCCCCCTTTTTTTTGTTAGCCCCCAACTCAAGTTGCACAGTTAAATAATCTGTAAGTTCCCCGGGTGATTTCGATATGCAGCTCTTCTCCACCATCTCCTGATTTACAGTGTTAGAGCAGAAATAGTCACTCCTGGTTGCACCAGAGAATCGCTTTTGGAGTTTAACAAAAGAATGCCAATCCCCAGGCCCCACCTGAAAGCAATGGCATCAGAGTTGCTGGGATAAGGCCCAAGCAATGGTGTTTTTAAAAACCTCCCAGGTGGGGTGCCTGGGTGGCTCAGTGGGTTAAGCCTCTGCCTTTGGCTCAGGTCATGGTCCCAGGGTCCTGGGATCGAGTCCCACATCTGGCTCCTTGCTCAGCAAGGAGTCTGCTTCCCCCTTCTGTCTCTCTGCCTGCCTCTGCCTGCTTGTGATCTCTGTCAAGTAAATAAATTAAATCTTAAAAAAAAAAAACAAAACACCAAAAAACTTCCCAGGTATCTTCGTCCCTTTGAGCTGCTTTAACAGAATCCCATAGACTGGCAAGCGTATAAACAACAAAAATTATTTCTCAAGTTCTGGAGGCTGGGAAGTCCAAGTTCAAGGTGGCGGCTGATGGAGTGGCCGGTCGGTGCCTGCTTCCTGGTTCACAGACGGGCGTCTTCTTGTCTTCTTGCTGTGTCTTCCCATGGAGGAAGGGACGAGAAAGCTCTCCGGTGTTCTCTTCATAAGGTCTCTATTAGCCTTTTTCGGACCCTGTATTTTATCAAACATAACTGTCGTCTAGTCCCTTGCTACCATGACTCCGGAAATATTTCCCTCTAAATAAAAGCAAGTATTCCAGCCCAGTGATAGGGAAACGGGGCCCAGCGTCGGAGACCTACCATGTGGGTTTCCCCCGGTGGATAGACACTCAGCGGAGACATTCTCTTCTGAACAGGCACTAAGGGAGGCCTCTCTCTGATATATGGCTCTTTGTGGATTTTTCTTTGTAGTATCAGAGACAGAAAAATGGCCAGCAGGATCAAGCCCAGCATCGCCATTAACACGATGAACCATAACTCGCTGTAGAACTCGGTGCTTTTGCTCCCCGATCCTCTCTTTTCTCCAGGAGTCGTCAGAACCGGGCCTGCGAAACCCAGGGACGGGAAGGGGAAGTGTTATTTCAGAAGGCAGTTTCGTGATCCCTTGCCCCGATGTTTTTTTTTTTTTTTTTTTTATTTATTTGTTAGAGAGAGAGCGAGCGAGCACAGGCAGACAGAGTGGTAGGCAGAGGCAGAGGGAGAAGCAGGCTCCCCGCGGAGCAAGGAGCCTGATGTGGGACTCGATCCCAGGACGCTGGGATCATGACCTGAGCCGAAGGCAGCTGCTTAACCAACTGAGCCACCCAGGCGTCCCCCTTGCCCCGATGTTTGATAGTAAATTGGAAAGGAGTTTAAAGCAGTTTGTCTCACGGTGCTTGTTTGTACTTGAGTTCGGGCTGGGAAAATGGTGCCGTGTGTGGCAGGGAGAAGCTTATAGCCCTCGGGAGACCTCTGGGACACACACAGCTCAGGATGGAAATCACTGCTGCCTTTGCACGTTTCCTGGGGGGAAGGAGGACAGGGGGAAGGAGGATGAGGGGATCCTCAGGGGGGTCACCAAAGTAACCTCGAGGAGTACCTGCCTCACAGTTGTGTGCCCTGAGCGCAAAGCCTCTCCTTGAGCAGTGGACTCTCGCCACGGCCCAGCTTTACCACTGTCGCTGCAGAGAACCTTCTGGATACATCCCATCAAAGCTGAGGAGATCCAGGCCCCTCACTTCATGGTCCTGAGACGTATGGTCCAAACTGGATTAGAAACCCCAGATTCCGTTTTCTACTGTGATATTGACAGCCTGTGCTTGCCAACATGTTGCCTTCTGATTTCCCGCACCCTGGCCTCTCTGTGACACAGCAAAGGCTGTGTGAGTCATCACTCAAGTCCCTCAGAGAGCCTCCCCTGGAAAGAAACCCTTTGGCCACAGGACCACTTACTCTCGATTTCTGTTCAAGTGTCTCGAGTTCGGTCGATGTGATTCTTTGCACGCGAGGCTAATCACAGCAGCTCATGTTGAATGAGCAACTATTTACCCTGTGCTGGGCCCACGGCTCTACGTCTGTGGGTGTGCAGAAAGCTGGAATGAGCCGGGGCAGACAGGAGAAAGGCTCACGGGGCTCCCTGCAGGGCAGCAGAACGTAGCGCCGTCAAGAAAATGGGGCAGGAGCCCGAGCGGGGCTCAGAGATCATCTCCAGCCCAGCCACTTGCTGCGGCTGTTGGCTGGGATGTCACGGGAAGTTACTCAAAGAAGAGGGCTGCACCCTCTCCGCAGAAGGGAGAAGGGGAAGGGACAAGAGCTGGGGAGAAATGTGTTTTGTTTTGCAGAACGAACAGTTCCAGCCCAGGGGACCATCGAGCGGGCGTTTCGCCCGAGAGCCCCTTACGTGAGCGTTGGAACAGGCCTGGAGGAGCACCAGCGCAGACAGACGCCCCCGGAGTTGTCCCGAAGTCATCTTTAGCTCATTATAATACCGAGATCTCTTCCTAAGGGTGGAGTTTTCTGCCGTGTTTTGAACATACGATGTTGGCCCCAGCATGTCAATGTGTTAGGCATGTCCAACTGAACCAGAAGTGCCTCTGTAACCCCCCACCCCCGCGCCCACCCCTAATGCACTGAGTCAAAGCTCCCTCGGGGGGAGACAGAGCTTTCTCCCTGTCTCCTTACATGTAACAAATAATAGTAAGTTCTTTGCTTTCAACACTTCCTCTGAATGTGCTCAGTTTGATGTACCCCAAGGAGCAAACCCTTGACTGGGGTCACAGGGCGGGCTCAGAAGCTGGTGGATGCAGCAGCAGGCACGCAGGCTGGGGGGGGGGGGGCTGGGAGCCAGAGATGCTCCTCCGGCGCAGGTGCCTGTGGCCCAGAGCAGGAAGGGCGAACAGGTGCAGTGGCCAGGGCCTCCCCGCTATCGGCACCGACTCCCCCACTGCAGGTCCTCAAGGACGCGGTGGGGCGGGGGCCGGCTGTTGGACACTTGACACCCACACTTTCACTGGAAGGGAAGGGCTTCAGAATCGGGGTGAGGAGGTTTAAGAGAGAGAGAGAGAGAAGGTGACTGAGATTGAATTTTGAGCTTCCTAAGAGGAGCCGCACGACTTGGCTAATCCTAACCGGACCTCCGACAGCTCTGTGGTTATAAACGTCACTCTGCTCCTCTATCTCAGAAGTAAAGACTTGGAGTCGAAGCTCTACCAAGTTCCAGCAGATAGGAATTCCCCTAATTAGGAATCAATGTGTGTTGTTTGAATTTAAAACCAAAAAAAAAAACAAAACAAAACAAAACAAAAAACCAACAACCTTGGTTGTCTGTGGGAAGAGCTGAATTTCCTCTGCGTGGCACGGGGCTGTAACTCCAGAAACAGATCTGATGGGCCCAGTGGGCCTCTTGCTTGGGAGGACACAGGGAATGTAGGGCAGCCTGCCTGAGGGAAGCCACGGAAAGCAAACAGCCCTCAGAACAGGAGGAGGGAAATGAGGATGGCCAGACTTTGGCGCTTCAAGGCTGCCTCAGGGAAGGGAACAGGAACATTTTAAAAGTTCCGTCGCAAAATTAAAGCTGACTCTGGGTATTAGTTGGACAATACACTTGGACTTTTTTCATAACTTCTCACTGTCCTCGGTGTTCTTTCTCTCACCCATGGAAACCTCTGCTTGTATGCAGGAACCGAGTACAGGCTTCCACTCTTTTATGGAGAGCTTAAAATCGGGATGGTGTATATGTTAAAAATTTAAAAACAAATTAAAAACAAAGTAAAAATTTTTAAAAAAATTAAAAAAAAATCGGGATGGTGTGTCTTTATCCCTTCTCAGTTTTCTTTTCAAAGTCCCTTTGGTTTCAAGGGATCCCACCCATCACATGGGTCAGGGTAGGAACTTCAGTGGCTGACTCGACTTCAGAGAAAAACCCCAGTGGTGTCAGAGGAGGTCCCTGCCCGGTGACTGCCTGCCCCAGGGAAGGCGTACTCGCCCCGACCTCGGAGACTGGATGGGCTAGATTCGGAAGGGGCTCAATCTAGGTTATGTGGTTTTGCTCAACTTGTCATCTGGGTCCTCTGCATCGGAATCACTGGGTGGGGCCTGTTTATTTTGTTTGCTTTTTGATTTTTAAAATCTGATAATAGTTGACACACAATGCTATGGGCAGGGCTTGTTGAAAGAGCAGATTCTTGGGCCCTACTGACTTGGGATCTCTGCCAGGGGCCTGGGAAACCGTGTAATAAACAAGCACACGGAGATGACTCTTACGCACACTTAAATTTGAGAACCACTGCTCAAGAAAAAGGACGGGACCAGGGGTCAGCAGAGAAACCACATTCCAATTCTCATCTTAGCAATGAGCTTGCGGGCATTCTTGGGTAAGTTCTGGTGTCCCTTAGGCCTCCATCGGTCCACTCCACTTG
Organism: Martes martes; assembly: GCF_963455335.1. Taxonomy (NCBI): domain Eukaryota; kingdom Metazoa; phylum Chordata; class Mammalia; order Carnivora; family Mustelidae; genus Martes; species Martes martes. The sequence goes on along the minus strand of NC_137903.1, from coordinate 15,667,664 downwards.
TGGAAACACTGGAGTTGCTAAAAGAATACCAAATAGAGGCCCTGGGTGGCTCAGTGGGTTAAACATCTGACTCTTGATTTAGATTCAGTTCATGATTTTAGGGTCCTGAGATCATGAGATCAAGCCCCGAGCTGGATATGGAGCCTGCGTAGGATTCTCTCTTTCCCCCTGCCCCCGCCTCTCATGCTCTCTAAAAAAACCCAAAAACCAAAAACCAAATAAAGTCTACTCTAATCCACAACAGCTATGAAACGAAATGAGATAGACTATGTGGAATTGTGTTAGGTATTGTACAAAATTGTACATGGCATCCAGACATGTTAAGTCTGGAATCATAGAAATATATATACACACACACACACACACACATATATATATATATACACACACACATATATATATATAGTGATTGAAATTATCCTTGATAACAATATGTATGTTTACCTGTGTTTCAGAATTTTTGGACATTTGTATTAAAAAATCCTAACTATACATGCACACAAATTTGATATGATATTAGTTACTGGAATTTAAAATAAGGTATCAGTCCCAGTTCTGTTCTAATGGAAAAGATCTGGCATTTCTCTAACTCGCCCTTTGAAACTGTAAAGTATTAAACATGTTAGATTCAAAGATTGTAGGTAGAACTCAATTTAAAAGATGCTCCATAAAAATTACAATTTCATCTCTTCAGCTAAATTACTTGGTAATAACAATCAATCATAATCTTTTACAGACAATACAAGAGAGAAATCTCTCCAATTCTCCATTTTAGGCTCTGAATCTGCAATATTATCTCTATGATCAACACATATTGGCATTAGAGTATTTTTTCTCTTCCTCTGATCTCTTTTCTCTGACTTCCTCTATAAAGCACTTTTTTGGTAAACAAAGTCATTTAGCTCTTAACCGGCAGGATTTGTGTGCAGAAGAGAATTTAGTCATATCTCTCTGTGTATATAATTCAATGACTTGATATTTTAAGAGTACCACATGTCCTAACTCCTTGCCTGATGTAATTTCCATGAGAACCTTTAAAAATATTTCTTATAATACTTAACACAGTTCCTTCCATATAGTCTATGCTAATATATTAGCACAAGTATGTAGAAACGAACATATGCTTGTTTCTTTAGAAAAATGAACACGCTCTATACTAAATATAATAGGAGTTGCACATTTACCAAATCCGGTAGAGGTATCATATTGGACCACAGGCGTTTTAACACTTCCTTCATCTGTGGTGCAGATGACCTGGAAAAAGAAGGCTGGAGAAAAGGTACATGCCTCAGTCATTGAACACCTACAAAGAACGGGCAGGCTCTTTGAAGAGCAGCGTCTCACAGCACAGGAAAGTCTGGAAACAGTTTTCCAGCACAAGTTGTGAGGTTGTATCTAACAGGCAAACTTATTTCTAATATTAAAATTGCCAAGAAAAATAGCTTATCATCAGTGTAATAATAGTATATATTTATAAATAACAGAACTGAAGAAGCTTAGAGCTTATACAGCAAAACAAAACAAAATAACAACAACAACAAAAAAACCCCAAAAGAAGAATTAGAAGAATAAAGGATAATACACGGTGTATCTTGTTGTTCTGTACATGGTCTACACCTGTTCTTTCCAAAAGGTACAGGTGTTGGGGTGCCTGGGTGGCTCAGTTGGTTAAGTGACTGTTTTTGGCTCAGGTCATGATCCCGGAGTCCCAGGATCGAGTCCCGCATCGGGCTCCCTGCTCGACGGTGAGTCTACTTCTCCCTCTGACCCTCCCCCTTCTCTGGTCACCTTCCAGACAGACCCAAGGCGGGGACCCAGAGGTCCTGACGCGCTATGGAATGGGAGTCAGAAACGAACTTTTGTCCGCCGTCCTGGGTAGATAGAGGGTGGTGTCGAGCCCGCTATACACACGCTGGCCTCTGTCGGTCACCACGAACTCCTTCAGCGGGCCGTTCAGCGAGAAAGAGCCGCTCCAGTCCACACGCACCAGAGACAAATTGCTGTCCACCGAAAACAGGGCTCGGTACTGGGGCACTGTGGGGAGAAAGTTGTATGTTCTAAAAATGGTTACCTCGGAGTACATGTGTGTATATATAGGTCTTTTTTTTTTTTTTTAATATGGCCCCCCTCACCCCTAAATTGGATTGCTGGAACCCTTTATATTTTTCTCAGTGTTTTTTTTTTTTTTTAAAGATTTTATTTATTTACTTGACAGACAGATCACAAGTAGGCAGAGAGGCAGGCAGAGAGAGAAGGGAGGAAGCAGGCTCCCTGCTGAGCAGAGAGCCCGATGCGGGGCTCGATTCCAGGATGCTGAGATCATGACCTGAGCTGAAGGCAGCGGCTTTAACCCACGGAGCCACCCAAGCGCCCCACAGTGTTTTTTTTTTTTTAAAGAAACCTGGCATGGGGGGTTCACCAATGAGAACATGTGTGAAATGCTTTCTCAGCAACGTTGCACCTGCTTTCCAAAAAAAAAAAAAAAAAAAATCAATGGAGAGCAGTGTTTTATGAAATAAAACTATTAACATACAATGGTTGTGCTTACCAACATAGCCCTGGAGCTCATATTTTGTTGCATTTTCCCTCTTTTAACGGGTAAAGTATCCTTAACACTATTAACTACAGCAGATTGCTATTTTTCATATCGAATCAATATTTATTGCTACAAAGCCCCAAGGACTAGATGAAGTTAATATATTTTTTTTTCTCCAAACGAAACTGCTTAGATGGTGAATTATGTCCTTTTGGCACCCATTTATTTTTAAAGCTTTTTCTTGAACCGTTAGTTTGTTTTCTAAGATAGTTAAAAAGCCTTGCAAATAGCAATTCTACTATAATAATTCATTGCCCTGACTAATCAATCAATAGCATAGTACATTAGTATATCATCAAGTTCGGGTCTCCTAAGTATTATATCAGAGACAGAAGTGACTTGGTGTGCATGTTCTCTTTCCATTTTTCAGCCCCTTACTAAAACAAAGGAAAAACAATCTGTAACTGAGTCTCATCTTTTAAATGAATAATTTTTGCAGAAACAAATGAAGGGTTACCATATCATCTTGTCAAGTCAGAAGAGATTTATTTCATGAGATTTTGTTTTCTCCAAAATAATCAATACATTTGTAACAGCACTAAGATCCATCTATATACTAAATTGGCTTTTAAGAAAAGAAAAAAAGGGAGTGATGTAAATAAATTAGATACCCTTTTTTTTTCCCTATAGAAATTAGACCCATCTGTTGCTGATGCTAGGAAATATAACAAAATAAGGAATAATTATACTTTGGTCATCCCGGGGTTTAAACCACGAGACAACTTTGATTCTTACCTTTCAAAATAAGACCTTTTTATAAAGCCATAAGAAATATTTCTGCAAATACAAAAATCAGGGCTACAAAACCCTCTTTAAATATCTGTTTTTCCAACACAAAGTTTGTCCAACATCACAATGGAATGTACTGCTGTATTTGTGGCTTCTTTCTGTCACTTAATTCAGTAGATTTCCTTCGTAACAGTATAAAGAAAGAGGAGACTTGTAAACAGTACGAAAATAGAAAGAGAGGAGCTTTATTTGCTTTGTAGGACACAGAGATCTTCCAGAGGAAAGAGTAATTAAACAACCAAAATTGTCAAAAATAATGGATCTGGAGACTGAGAAAAGAGGAAAAGCCACTATGCCCTTTGCACCTGATGTGTTTTATCTCATTTAATCTTCAAAACCATCTGGTAAGAATTAGTTGCTAATTTTTCAGGTTCTGAGGAGCTAAGTAACTTGCTTAATGTCAGTTAGTGGCAGGAGACCCTGGATCTGAACCCAGACCCGCCAACCGTGAAGCTCAGGCTTGAATGTTCCCAAGAAGTCCGTGAGGGTGAAAAATGTCCCCCGATTGTCACTCTGGGGGTCAAGGGCAAACTGAGGAAGAGAATTTCATGCAGTGACGAGGTGAAAATCAGTCTGGAGGAGGTTAAAGGGGGAAATGGGAGGAAAGACAATGGGCAAAGACAGGAAGAGCATCCTTGAGACAAGTCTGGCTGTGAAGGGAGGAGTGCGGCGGGCAGCAGGGGGGACGTGGGGGAGAGAAACAGCTGTGACTCCAACTGGGATACACCGAAGGTCTCGGAGAGGAGGATGGTCAGCGGCGAAGGGGCTGTTTTTGAAGCTGAGGTGGGATTATTTCAGGTGGAAGGACCACCGTCCTCGTTGCAGACAGAAATGAAACCAATTGCAGGGGAGTGTGGTGGTCTGGGGTGCGAAAGGAGCAAACTTCTGACTGGTGACCTGTCTTTTCCTGGTGAATTTGGAGGCAAGGAGTTCTGCAGAGAATATAGGAGAGGCGGGCGAGGATAGGATGAGTGTGTGTGTGTGTGGGGGGGTGGGGGTCGGGGCAGGGGGCGAAGGGTGGGAAGATGTGGGAGGCTTGAGCAGGGTAGAGGAGGTCTGAAATCTTTCTGACAGACCAGGGTAACACAGTGGAACTGAGGGTGCTGCTGAGCTGGGGGGTCTTGACCTTAGAGTAACAGTTTCACTGTCTAGGGTGGCAATGGGCAGGTGACTTCAGCTCTGGCCTTGGTTTGGGATCACTTCATGGTGCAGCTTCCAGAGCCTCTGATCAGTTTCTGGTCTACGTGAACGGCATCTTGGAATTGTCATGTATGGTCCACGGTCCTGCTTCAGCCTTCTTTTCTGTATATTTGGATAATAGCATTGACTTCATCGGCTTGTGCTGAGGGTTATTTGTAAATTCCCCGAACAGTGCCAGGACCAAGCCTCTCTGAGTGACGTGTTGCTAACATCCTGCCATGTCGCCCAGTCACATTAAGGTCTTTGTATGAGGCAGTGGACTATTGTGAATGTGTAACTCTTACTTTTAAGAAATGCCAATGCCAGGGGCGCCTGGGTGGCTCAGTGGGTTAAAGCCTCTGCCTTTGGCTCAGGTCATGATCCCAGGGTCCTGGGATCGAGCCCCACATTGGGCTCTCTGCTCAGCAGGGAGCCTGCTTCCCTTCCTCTCTCTCTGGCTGCCTCTCTACCTACCTGTGATCTCTGTCTGTCAAATAAATAAATAAAATCTTAAGAAAAAAAAAAAAAAAGAAATGCCAATGCCAAACCCTGAGGATGAGATTATAATTTAATACAATATGACTGGAAAGCCTATTTGTGATAAGTATCCAAAGCCTTAAAATATTAAAATATTTGATACAGTAAATTCCATTCATTGAAATTGAATTTAAAGATGATGAGACATTCAAAGATGGGTTCACAAAGAAATTTCTCACCACACTTGTAAAGGAAAATATTAGAACAACTAAAATGTCCGACCAATTCTATAGGATGGAAAATTATAAAGCCATTCAACTTGGTGGCTAAAGCTTTTTTAATGTCACGGGAAATGCAAATAAAATAATGTCAACTATAAAAAGCAGACTATGAAATTTCCATTAGAGTATGATCTCAGCCACATAATAGAAGTTGCATGAGAAAAGGACTAAAGGAATCAATTATGCCAAAATACTAATGTGGTTGCCTCTGGGTGGTGGGATTATAAGCAGGACTGGCTTTACGGGTGTGGGAACGGCACAGGTGCTTGGGCCTCTCACATAAAGTCATGAAATTAGTTTGATGCTCTATTGTCACGGTCTTGAGAGTCTTAGTGATTTTTGAATAAGGGGCCCCATAACTTTACTTTCTACTGTGCCCTGCACATGATGTAACTGGTTCTGACTATAAGTACTAATTTTATTCTTTTTAAAAATATTTTGTTTATTTATTTGACAGAGAGCGAGAGAGAGAATACAAGAAGGGGCAGTGGGAGAGGGAGAAGCAGGCTTCCCACCGAGCAGGGAGCCCCCCGGACATGGGGCTCGATCCCAGGACCCTGGGATCATGACCTGAGCCAAAGGCAGATGCTTAACGACTGACCCACCCAGGTGCCCCTACTAATTTTATTCTTAGTATTTTTGTATTTGTTATTTTTTTTGAAGTTTATTTATTGAAGTCATCTCTATACCCAACATAGGGCTCAAACTCATGACGCCAAGATCAGGAGTCGCATGTTCTTCTGATCAAGCTAGCCAGGTACCCTATTTTTGTATCTGTCATTTTTAAACAATGGATACATATACCTTATAAATTCTGAAAAGAAGTTATTTTATAAAAATGTAAGGAGGCCCCAATTTATTAGTTAATTGTTCTGCTTTTCTTGACAGTGCCATATCTCAATGCTTTCTGGAAATGCTTTCTGGATTATTCCATGCCATGTAATTTGAAAAGAAAAGGAGTGGCAAACTAAAAAAAAAAAAAAAAAGATAATAATAATAATAATCTCAGGGGCACCGGGTGGCTCAGTGGGTTAAGTGCCTGCCTTCTCAGGAACTGGGAGCTGCTCAGCAGGGAGCCTGTTCTCCCCATCCCTCTGCCTGCAGCTCCCCCTCCTTGCCAACAAGCTCTCTCTCTCTGTCAAATAAATAATTAAAATCGTTAAAACAACAACAACAACGAGTGTCTCCAGGCTACCCCCTACCTCTCTGGCTGATGGTGGCAGCACTTCTACTCACGTTCCCTTTGGGTGATGAAGCGGATCCAGTCTGAAGCCACACTGCCCACCTCGTTGTGGGCCACCACCCGCAGGCTGTAGGTGGTGTAGGGCTGGAGGCCCTCCAGGCGGGCCGTGGGCCCCGGCCCCGAGTACTTGGTCTCTGCTTGGCTGGGGGTACACGGCAGGGCTAAATCCGGAGGGCAAGCCACGTGGAGCTGAAGTTCGTAGCTAGAAGGAGAAAGCAGGCGTAAGATTAGTGTCACTTTCTTTGAAAACGGGGTACGTTTTGTGAGGACACATTTTGTGTTCACAGAACCACCAGCTCTTTCTGAGTCACACCTGCGGGAAACTGCTCTCCGCAACCCTCTGCGTAAAGCAGCAGCAGGTGTAGCTGGGCAGACTCGCACGTGCTCACGGATGCGGTCCCAGCAATCCTTGCTGGTAGAGGGAGGGCAGGTCTCTCTTTTCGGAGAAGAGTGTAACACCGTTCTCCTCTGCTGAAAATAGAGAATGTCTTTTTTTAAACCAATAAATGAAAACCAACCAGCCAACCAACCAACCAACTAAAACAAAACAATATCTTTTTGTCCAGATGATTTTGAGTGAAATACCTTCTTTGTTTTTCCAAATGGTGGCTCATGACATTTTAAGATTTTATTTATTTATTTGACAGAGATCGCAAGCAGGCAGAGAGGCAGGCAGAGGGCGAGGGGGAAGCAGGCTCCCTGCTGAGCAGAGATCCCGATGCGGGGCTCGATCCCAGGACCCTGAGATCATGACCTGAGCTGAAGGCAGAGGCTTTAACCCACTGAGCCACCCAGGCGCCCCGGTTCACAACGTCTTAAATTGGATCAAGGAAATTCCGTTGCTCATGTTCCAGCTGAGGCCTCCGCAAGGAGTAATTCCAGGGAACCACGAGGGGGAGCCTCCTTCACTGAATGCAAACGCACCGCATCATCTTTCTTACTTAAAGACAGTGTGGTCGTTCGCCTTTCTATCTAGTTGATTTTGTGATTTAAACACTTGGCAGGGAACATGAAGACTCAAATCCACTGACTCGTCTGTTTTGCTGTAGTGTTTGCTCAACAAGCACGGGCTGCTTGGCCGCACGGGGCAGCTCCGCGTGCACGTGCCTCGCCGCGGCTCGTCCGTGCTCCCGCCCGGTCCCTTACCCTTGGAGGACGCCGTTGGGGCGCAGGGGCGGGCTCCACTGGAACGAAGCTGTCCTCGAGGCCAGCTCCTGGATCTGCGGAGAGGACAGTCCCGCGGGCGGAGCAGGCTGAGTTCTCAGCTCGGCGGTTGGCCCTTTGCTGCAGCAGTCGAGGCAGGTGCAGGCCTCCACGCCCACCGAGTACGTGCTGAAGGGCTGCAGGCCGCGAAGGGTCTGCTGGGCCGCCGCGCCTTCCGACAGCTGTGGGGAGACGGGGACACTCCGTGAGGCCGGCCGCGGGTCACCGACGACGCACACCTGCGGATCCCGTGTCTCAGGTCCTACGAAGGGAGGGCCCTGCTCCGTGCCCTGGGAGAGGCCCCGGAGCCATTAGCAGTGCCTTTGCCCTTGGAATGGCCAGGCTGCTTGGAAAGGCCTAACTTAACCACGCAAAACATGTGATGATGTAAGAGAAGTTTGACCTAACAGGACAGAAATCGCAAGGCATAATAGTGTTTATCCCTATAGAAAGATGATAGAATATGACATAAAACATGCAAAAAATATATATAATAATGAAATACAATTATAAAAATTATAAAAATGAAAAATATATAAAGATTTATTTACTTATTCAGAGAGACGGAGAGAGAGAGTGCGCCACAGGAGGGACAGAGGGAGAGAGAGAATCCCAAGCAGACCCACACCGAGCACGGAGCCCTCCGCAAGGCTCGATCTCACTACCCCATCATCATGACCTGAGACAAAACCAAGTCAGAAGTGCCACCGACTGCACCACCCAGGCACCCCACAAAATATTTCAGATTTTTATTTAAATTCCAGTCAACATACAGTGTAGCGTTAGTTTCAGGTGTAGGATTTAGTGATTTGTCACCTCCATACAATGCCCCATGCTCATCATAGGACGGGCACTCCTTAGTCCCCAGCACCTATTTCATGTATCCCCCCCAACCCCCACTCACGTTCCCTCTGGGAGTTTGTCCTCTATAATTAAGAGTCTGTTTCTTGGTTTCCCTCTCTCCTTCTTTCTTTTATGATCATTTTTGTTTCTTAAATTCCACATATGAGGGGCACCTGGGTTGCTCAGTGGGTGAACCGTCTGCCTTCAGCTCAGGTCATGATCCCAGGTCAAGGGATCCCAGGGTCTGGGATCAAGTCCTGCATTGGGCTCCCTGCTCAGCAGAGAGCCTGCTTCTCCCTCTTACCGCCACTCCCCCTGCTTGTGTGCGTGCTCTCTCTCTCTCTGTGTCTGACAAATAAATAAATGAAATCTTTAAATTCCACATATGAGTGAAGTCATATGGTATTTTTCTTTCTCTGACTGACTTATTCCACTTAGCTTAATACTCTCTAGGTCCAGCCATGTCATCACCAACAGCAAGATTTCATTCTTTTTTAAGGCTGAATCAACTACACAGTATATATATATACTATGTGTTCTTTGTCCATTCATCAGTCAATGGACACTTGAGCTATTTCCATAATTTAGCTATTCTAGATAACGCTGCTATAAATATCGGATGCATGTATCCCTTTGCATTTTGGTATCATTTGGGGAAATACCTAGTAGTGCTATTGCTGGGTCATAGCGTAGTTCCGTTTTTAACTTTTTGAGGAACCTCCATACTGTTTTCTAGAGTGGCTGCACCAGCCTGCGTTCCCACCAACAGAAAGTCACAAAATACTGATCAAATTCTGTGACCGTCAGAATAATGCCTTTTCAAAAAACAAAATCTGTATTTCAATTATATTTGTAGTCAATATTCACGAAGGTCCATACTTTGTCATTGTTATCTGTATGTGTTTTTTGGGCCAAAATTTCCCTCAAATCCATGTTAGAGTGAATATTTAAGGACTTGAAATATAATTTATGTATTTGTATATGTTATGTTTTTTGTATTTTATGTATATGCCAGAGCTTGAAAGTCTATCTTTTCCCCAACGGTGTTGGTATATATGAAATACATTCTTTTTCTCAACTATCTTTATTGTGTTATAAACTTTTTGGTTTACTTGGAACATGTTTTTTTTTTTTTTTATCTCATTGTGGTTTTATTAAGAACTCTTTGGAACAAAAGAGTTCAGAAACTGGAATACGAATTTTTACATTCACACAAGCAACATGTAATTAAGAAGAGTTATCTGCTATTTAAAAAATGCATACAATGCACTCTAAATATAAATTATTTTAGTTTATTAATATTATCATTTTATAACCATGGATAATCAAGGGTTGATTGTATTTACATCATCTATATTTATTGAATATGAAGCCCTGTAGAAAATATGCTAATATTCTTTTAACATTCAATACGAGACCTCCTTCCTTGCAAGTTGTCTTCTGAAATTGTGTTTCAATACCTGGAACACTGGCCTCAGAGGACTTCTCCACACTGACCCAAACTGTTCCCCAAATTGTTCTAAATAATTTATAATGTCATAGTAGGGTCTGCACAACTTGTCCATGAGGTTGTTTTGTGTGTGTGAACAAAGTTATAATCTACATGTACGAGAAACATGAGAGTGTTACACACAGAGAAGACGCTTCCTCCCTCTGGCTGTCAGGCTCTTTGTATAAATAATGTAGGAACTGGTCTAGTTCATTGTTAGGGTCTCTTCAGCCAGCGGCTTTGTTAAAACACAGTGTGAAAGATGATTTCTCTAAACTGTCCGGTGTGTCTCCCTCATGTACCCCAAACGTGCCAATGCACAAAGAGCGGAGCGAGAGTTGTGTTGGCTAAGCTCTTCTGCTCTCTTCTAAAGCGCTGGAACTTTCTTGAAGTCACCAAAGAAAGACGGAGTTTTCAGTGTGTTTTTAGAGATCTGCTCATGTCAGAAAGGGGAATCCAAGGATAGTCTTTGCTCTGTTTTTTCCTTCTCATATTAACATTTACACCACCAATGGCCATATGTTGGCCTGTTACTGTAGGTCAATACTTGACATGCATTTTCCAATTAAATTAAATTAATTGTCGCTATAGTCCTAGGTTTCTTACATTTGTGGAGTCTTTAACACCTTTAGCACTTCTGTCCCTGAATACTTACATAGTTTCTGTATGCTTCCTAACACTCACCATTTCTCTCCAATGATCTTTGTGCTGAGTTCATCACGGGTAATGGAGAACAGAGGGGGAAGAAAGAAGTCTCAAGGAGAAGAAACGGCCAGGGCGCCATAGTCTATTTTTACAGAATTAACCAGTTCTGGATTTTTGTTCAGAGTACTCTGCTACTCACCACTGTCTCTGATCCACTGGTGTTGGAGAACAGCCTGTAGAGACTGATGATTCCGTTGGGCTTCCCAGGGGCGCTGATGTTGACCACCGCTTGGGTGGAAGAGACTTCATGAAACGTGGGGGCCCTGAGACCTTCTGGGGGGGCAGGCCCAGTTTTACACCATGTCCAGGGACTGGGGGCTTTTCCTGCTGAATTCACTGCCCAGACCTCCAAAGAGAAATCGATAAGACCACTCAAAAGCAAGGTAACTTCAGGCTGAAAGAGAAGCTGGCAACCCAAAGCAACCAAACACAACAGAATGAGATAAACTTGGATCTTGCAACTTTGTAATCACAGAGGAGAGCAGGTCCTTCCTCTTTTTTTGCCTTTGGCCATGTGAACACAAAGAGAGCCGATTAGGAGCCCTAATTTCAGAGTGCAGCAGGCTGATTAAAGGCTAATGAAAAGCTCCTCGTCTCTGCGTGGAGTGCAGAGTGATTTTGTCAGTTTTTGCAACCTGAATGGATCTGCAGACTACATAAAACTCAGCAATTCTTAAACACTGTCCCCACCAAATCTGCATGAAAATTAAATTTTCCTTTCATCAAGGAGGGAATAAACATATGGAAGGATGTATAATCTTATTTATCAAGGACCATTTGTATAATTAAACACGAATATCCTAAAAGGTTGCCTTAGGTCGTCATTTGCATGAGTAAGTAATTTGTAGAATGTCAGGTACAATAGACAGAGTAGATGGATGTGTGAGTGTATAGGGTTAAATTAGGCCCAATAACAGCCAACTACACAGTGATCAATCAGAATGATAGATCTAAATGGCAATACAAGAAGACTGTCTGCGTGTTTAGGAGTAGGAGTATTCCTTAGTAAGCTTTCATGTTGTGCAAATCTAACTTTAAGAAATCTTTCTTGTTCAGGATATATATATATATATATATATATATATATATTTTGTGCTTTAAAGTCTGGAGAACTTGTTTGATTCTACAGTACGTACCTGCCAGGTGTGCAGGGTTGAAAAAGCATGCAGAACATTCAAACTATGAGAAGCTTAGGGACAGACCGTAGACTACTCTGCAATGACAGCTTAGCTCTGTTTTTGTCTCTTCTACTTTTGCATCAATAGTATCTTCCAGAGAACAGACATCAGAAAGAGTTTTGGTATTTAGGCCCAACTTTTATCAGTGTTTCCACACCTTTTTTTTTCTTAGTGGTTTCCTCTGGAAGAGTAAACTTTCTGATGTTGAACTGCTCTCACATTGTTGTCAAATGCAATTCCCCAGTCCCTCGCTGGTAGGATTGCCAGAAGCCCCATTTTTAAGAGACAACTAACCTCCTTCCAGAGCAGAACTTACCCTTTCTTAAGAGCTCTGACACTTTCTTCTCACCAGGTGCGTAATAATCACACCCATTTGTATAAAGTCTACAATTTACAAAACACTTTAACAGGCCTTATCTGACTTAGTCCTCCCAACACAACTCGGGAGGGTGGCTGGAGAGTGTGTGCTCAGCCCCCTTTACCCCTGAGAAAATCAAAGCTCGGAAAACGTCAACTCTCCTGGGTAACGGAAGTTACCAAAGCTGAGATGAGAATTCTGTTCTCCAATAAACTCCCTTATTGCTCTTTCCAGTAAACCATACGCCAGCCGCACGCAGAAGGAAGACACTCAGGATCATGGACATTAGACACATACTGGCAGTTCTGGAGTCGGGAAAATTAGCCTGCGAGGATAGAGGGGTCCAGGCTGCCCACGGCGAGGGTGTGCTTATTTTCATGGGCACAGGGAAGTAGGGAGCAGCGCACTGTCTTGGCAACGGGAGAACGTTTCATGGAAACCACACTGTGACTGCGGCTACTCTTCCCGTCCCCTCTGAAGTGACAAAGTCAGTCTTGGCATGGGGACAGTAGGCTTGGAGTTTATTGGTGACAAGGTCAGATTTCAGAGCTAATGAGAGAGTCCCTGGCTTCTCAGTCAGCCCCAAACCAACCTCTCTTTTTTTTTTATACTTAGGTAATTATTATTTATTTGCAAAGATCTTCTAAAAAACTTCTCATAAAAGTAATCTAATTTTATTTTACTTTTTAATTTTTAATTTTAATTTAGTTAACAGAGAGTGTATTATTCGTTTCAGGGGTAGAATTTAGTGATTCATCAGTTGCATACAAAAGCCAGTGCTCACTACATCCCGTGTCCTCCTTAATGCCCGTCACCCAGTCACCCCCTCCCCCCCCACCACCTCCCTTCCAGCAACCCTGTTTGTTTCCTAGAGTTAAGAGTCTCTTATGGTCTGTCTCCTCTGTTTTCATCTTATTTTATTTTCCCTTCCTATATGTTCATCTGTATTGTTTCTTAAATTCCACATATGGATGAAATCGTATGGTATTTGTCTTTCTCTGAGTGACTTATTTTGCTTAGCATAAGACCCTCTAGTTCCATCCCCATCATTGCAAATGGTAAGATTCATTCTTTTTGATGAATATCACATCCATTTATCCGTCCGTCAGTGGACATCTAGACCAACCTCTTCAATGCAAATATCTTTCCAGGATGTAGGGGAGAACATTTTTTTATTACACAGAGAGTGACAAAGTTTGAAAAGAAAATATTCTTGGGGAAGGGATGCAAAATAAGGTATACATATTAATGTCAAGTTCTTTGCCAAGAGTAGGCCTCTGTTTGGTGATTTAAGGTATTAAGAGGTAAACTGAAGCATATTAAATTTTTTTTTTTTTTTTAGTTTATTTGCACAAAAAACAATTCTAATGGGGCAGCACCAAACCAGAAGTGGTTAGGAGCACCTTGCCGACAGAAGCCAGAGGAAAAACTTCCACGGGGAAGGTACAGAAGCAAAGAAAGGAAATGATTTGGTTGGCTATAGCTCAAAGCCTACTAGCAGTGTTAGATGGGTTGTTCTTAGTGTTGTGATTTTGTAATCTTGAGTCACTGACCAGCTTAGATTTTGGTTTGTTTATATAGGCCTTTAAAGCAGTAGAGCTACCTCAGATGAATGACCTCCCTATTTAATTAAATAAAGGGCATATAGAATTTTAGTAGAGGCCACAATGGATGGGAAAGAAAACAAGAGGAAAATAAAAGTAGATGTAATAAAATAAAAATTCAGCAAGTTGTCAATTACTGAGCACCAATAGGCGACAGCAGTGGTGTGGGTATGGGGATGTTGAAAAAAAAAAATGAAATAAGTATAACCCATAGAAAGTGCTTAGTATAGGTCTGGCCCCAGATTATGAACATTTGTTTTGCTTTCATTTTTGATGTAGTTGTAGTATTATGAATACCATTAAGGCTTTTTAATGCTGGTGTTGTCAGATAAAAACTAAACCTCACACCTTCCTGTCTTAGAGGAGTTTTTACAGGGTAGAGTCCTATTTCTAAAATGTGATTTAATCCATGGTATTTTAAAACACTTGAGCCTCAGTATTATAGTGTTTCCCTGTATTTCTGTCAAAATGTTCTGTTCATAAAAATAGGCAATTCGAAATTCTTCATCATTAACTCAGAATAAATGTAAGACTCGGTGTCTTTTGTCTTTGATGGGAGACCTTCATAATATAGTGCTCTTTTTCTTAGTCTTTCTTTTTAGTATTCAATCAATTTGAGATCAAAATAGCATTCATATAAATCAACGTGTTTATGCAAAGCAGGATCAGCCTATTTACATGAGCTACTCTGGAAATGAAAGCAGTTACAATGAAGAGAAAGCTGACTGAAATAATGAAGAATTACGGATTTCACAAAACTTGTCCCACAAGGTAGTGTTTCTGTTATACCAAACAACCAGAAGAAAAGTAAAAAAAGAAACTGTCAATGGCATCCTGTTTGTCTACTGAGGCAAAAAGTCCTTTACCCTAAAATTGTGTGGATTTCTGCCTATGCTCAGTGAAGCAAGAAACAAGGTACTGAAATATAGTAGTTCAGGGTTCAGAATAAAAGTGCTAACAGAGGGGCCCCGGGGTGGCTCAGCTGGTTGAGCATCCCACTCGGTTTTAGCTCAGGTCCCAATCTCACTCAGGGTGGTGAGATTGAGTCCTGAGTTGGGCTCTACACCAAGCATGGAGTTGGCTTGGGATTCTCTCTCCCTCTGTCCCTCCCACTCATGTGGGCTCTCTCTCTCTCTCAAATAAATAAGTAAGTCTTAAAAAATGCTAACAGATATGCTTATGATTTCTACTGAGAAACAATGAGCCCAAGATTTGAGTCCATCTTTATAGGGCAGAGAAAGAAGCAGCAGAGATCCTACATGGGAAATTTTGAGTAATATGACCTGATCTTTTATTTTAATGAACCAATATAAAAATCAAGAAAAAAGAATGTCTTGTAAACATGGAGTGGCCTACTGTATCGATCTCTATTCTTTCTTTCTCTCATCTATCTAATCTATCCAACCATCCATCCATCCATCCAACCATCTATCCATCCATCCAACCATCCACCCATCCATCCATCCATCCAACCATCCACCCATCCATCCATCCATCCAACCATCCATCCATCCACCCATCCATCCATCCATCCATCCAACCATCCATCCATCCATCCATCCATCCATCCATCCATCCAACCATCCATCCATTACCACCTATTTACTTACCTTTTACCTAACTGACAAGCCAGTCCATCTGGTTTGTGATGCAAGATTTCATGTCATGATCATCGGGAACAAAAATGTGCTTTTTCTGTGTGGGTTGCTCACAGAAAATATGGGACGTATCGGTGGGGTGGGAGCAAGTAAACTTTATGAATTTCAAGTCAAAGTGACAAAAATTAAGGATACTCCATTTTTAAAATTTATTCACAATTTCCTTACTCCTACAGTAACCAGCTGAATATATTTACTCTTTTATAATAAACATGTGATTAAAGTTTTCACTAGAGCAGTTTATTATTTATGTTTAGTGAACACTTGCACACACACACACACACACACACACACACACACACAATTGTAGCTGTTAAGAGTTAGGAACCTCCCAATGAAGAGATGTTACAAACAAGAACAAGTTGGGACTGACTAAGTTGGGGTGTTCTCTTCTCTAACGTTTTGGTGGTAACCATGACAAGAGTTATAATGTAAGAAGATGTCAAAGAAAACACAGATGAACTACTTGGATAAAAACAAAACAACTAAATCCATTTAACCACAAATTCTATAATTGACTAGAAAAACAGATTATTTTCTGTTTATATTTTTGTTTTCAATCTAATTTAAAAAATCTAATCCGTGACTGTTACCATCTTTATGTTACTGTTCATTAAAGAAATGAAATTGTTCTTTATTACCCATCCCCCTCCAGGACTAATGACTGTATTTTGCCTTAAAAAATTTCGGTTACCTAGTGACAACAACTGCCACCAAGCTTCCAAAATCCCACTGCTGTGGAAATGGGTTTAATTGTCTCTTCTCCGTTTAAAACTGCCTTCTAGAAATCTTCCATTAGAGGAGCCTTTGTCAAAAAGTGTTCCTTGGCCATGATCGTCAAAATCATTTTGGGTACCTATATCAGAATTTGTGGCAAAAACGACCTTGGATTCTGTCTTTCCAACACATTTCCAAGTGATTCTTGTGCCCAAGATTGTTTGAAAAACACAGAAAGCTATTCTCTATAGCATGAGCTACAGAAATCTCGGCACTATACATTTAAAATTTCTATCATATGACGTCTGTTTAGAGCTGTACTATGCATTTCTTTTGTCATTACCTTCAGCCTTCAAAAAACCACAAAGCATGTACCTGTTTGCAGATGTTACAGTTGCATTAATCATCATAGATTTTATTACAGTGGTCATGGTTCCAAAGAGAA
Source organism: Martes martes (assembly GCF_963455335.1). NCBI lineage: Eukaryota > Metazoa > Chordata > Mammalia > Carnivora > Mustelidae > Martes > Martes martes. The sequence continues at coordinate 15,650,899 of NC_137903.1, read as the reverse complement.
CCAGAGTTCATTAGCTTTGTAGAACGACCATTTGCTACCTAGTGTTCACTCCAGGTATGACTTTCTTGAAATCCTGATATTTCTGAAACTTGTTGGATCCATCTTCCCCTTGCAGCGTATTATTCTAAATGCTCCCAACTCCTCTCAACACATTACTCCTTTTAATTTGCTTCCAAAAGGGAAGCAAGAATGTGTGAACAGAAGCATTTGTAATAATTGTTGTAAAAGAGACAGAGAGGGAGCCATGACTCTGCAGAGGACAGGGGAAAGGGAGATAGATCTCACAATCTTCCCAGAGTGGTAGCTCATTGTGTGCTTACGTTACTGTGCTAGTTATCCTTTAACCCACCTACACTCAGCTGTAGAGTTCAGTGCTTTGTCTTACATGAAGCTTTGGTACTTTGTAGCTTTCTGAAGTAACATTCCTTAGGAGTGATATTTTACAAGTATAGTCTTAATGCAAAGAGAAATTCTTTTTTTTTTTTTTTAAGATTCTATTTATTTATTTGACAGAGAGAGAGAGATCACAAGCAGGCAAGAGGCAGGCAGAGAGAGCGGGGAGAAACAGGCTCCCTGCTAAGCAGAGAGCCTGATTGGGGCTCAATCCCAGGACCCTAGGATCATGACCTGAGCTGAAGACAGAGGCTTTAACCCACTGAGCCACCCAGGCACCCCAACAAAGAGAAATTCCTAATGTAAATCTCCAGGGATTTCCTGATATGTTTTTCCATTATCGTATCATAAACAAATCTCCTCAGTTGTAAAAAATTTTATGATTCTTTTGGCTAAGAGATCATCATGTTACAAGTCTTGTTAAAGCCCAGGGAACAGCTCAGTGATGTCTACACTGTTAGCATCCAGTTGATATCTATTTTTCCGTATATTCATGCTCATTTTCCATACAAAAATGGAACGCAGGAATAACCAAAGTCAGCCAGTGATCTTTCACAGAAAACTTCTAATCTGTTGCCTTCTAATGTAAGTGACTGTTCTTGCCCTTGGAGCAATTTGAGATTTTGTTCTTTTTCCAGGCTGCTTATTAGAAGAGTTGTATTATAACTGTTACTCTCAAAGGATTAAGATCTGGAGGCATTTTTGAATCCTCTGCAACTTCTGGGATACTCTGTAACACGCTTCCTTGTGGAATAATGACCATTTTGGATAGCACCAAAGCATTTCAACAATACTGATGACATATTCTTATTGAACAGCACTAGGGAAGCAACTTCATTCTTTCTAAATCTAGGAAACGTGAATATATTTTTGTGACAATACACATCGGAAATAAACAAAACCCAACATGAATGTCCATATGCCAGTAATTAATAAGTAAAGTAAATAGGTTGCCTGTTAACAGACAAACAATTAAATTATTTGTTTCCTAGGGGTATGTAATGAGATTGTTATCAAATTCCCATGAGGGAGACAAATAGATATTAAAAAGGTCTTTCCAATACCTGTATTGGCTAAGGCCAACAGCTAATTCAATAGATTCGATCAAAATCACCACTTCTTTCACTGCTCCTGATTTATGACTTTGGCTGTAGTTAGTCATCACTCATTGCAGTTTGTTCTCCAGTGCTCATAAATTATGCCTCATAAATAAAAAGATACAATCAAGGAAATCATATCAATTCATCTACAACCTTGCAGTATATTTTCCCATGGCACTTACACTAATGCCTTTTTAAAGGGTAGCCTGTCGTGGGTTTCGAATGTTTGAAGAGCAATATGCCAAAACGGGCTTTGCCAGAATTGTGGTTAGAGAGACTCATAGCTAAAAAGAGAAGGCCATAAATCTGAAATTACATGATTACAAGATTATTTTATTTCATGAGAGGTCCTACAGGCTATAGTCATAAAGGACTGGCTTGCTGAAAAGCTCTGTGTAGCTGTCTATTTAACTATCTGTCTGATGTTCTTTCATCATCAAATGGACTTTTTCAACATCTGTTTGCATGACACTTTACTGGATATATTGTAGTTCTACTTCTACAGATATAGTCCCTGCATTCCAGGTTCCTTTCATCTGAAACACTTTGGATCAGACAAGATGGAACATGATTTTAATTGAATTCTGGGGCCCTGGGGAAGAAGGGTACAATAAGACGTTGCCTTCCTTTCTACTGGTACTTTTGAAATTCAGAGATATGAAGCTACTGAAGAAATTCTATGACACATTCCTTGCTAGAAATGGGTGTCTTCTGTCACTCGGGCTTAGCACACTGCCTTGGTCTTTGGAGTCACTCAATATATATGAATATGAGGGAGGGAAAACCGGTTTCAGTGTTAGTGGGAAATCCGAAAATTAGCCTCAATTTGATTTTAGTGATAATAATGAGAATTTGGAATTTATCACGTACTCCTTTTTATTGCCTCTATCTGTTCTCTCTGCGAGAAAATGGGAACCCAGTTCCATCCAGCTCTCATAGACGATACATAAAAGTAGTTAATGGGTTCACTGAGCACTTGCACTTTTATACGTGTATTATATGTACTAATTTATTTCATCCTCCCAACAATCCAACTGAGTTGGTATTATATTGTCACTGGTTTGTATGAGGAAATAGGCACAGACAAATTTCTGCAACTTGGAAGTGGTAGGGCTGGATTTCCAGTACAGGTACGTGATATTGAAGCCCAAACTCTGAACTGTTTGTATATAAGGTCATTGAGGGAAGACCTGGGCACATCTTCCAAGTGTTTGACTTCCCGCTCTGGGACTGTCCTAGAACCCTGCAGGGACTGGCTGTTTCTTCAGAGAGCAGCCTCAAAGTGAGATGGTGGGAATTACCACAAACATCATGGCGTCCATTCCTGCTCACATTTACCATGTTTAAACACTAGGGCATGTTACACAGAAGCAAACAGTATACACACACTTTCCATACTGCTCCAGACATGTAAAGGTAGTGATATTCCATTATATTAACTAAAATAATCGCCATACCCTACCAATATAACCCTGGACACATATATATTTTCCACAGTAAGTTGCTAGAGTAAGCTAGGATCACAGTCACTGATTATGATTAACATTTCCGGAAGTAACAGTACTTCCGGAGGTTATTTAATCATCCATTAATCCAATAGATACTGATTGAACCATCCCACGTGCCAGACACTGTTCTAGGAGTTAAGGAGACAACAGTGAACAAGGCTGGAGTTAACATCTGGGTGGGGAGAGGCAGTAAATAAACAAGCACAAAACGAATGGGTGGTATGTGTTAGAAAGGTAACAACTGGTAGTTTAAGCCATACAAGATACAGCGGCAGAGCAGAGAATGGTTGAATTACCCAGGAGGTTCTCTCGGGAGATGATAATCACGCTGGAATGCTAATGGCAAGGAGGCCACCATGTGAAGAACTAGGGGCAAAACATTCTGGGGAAAAGAGGAGCAAGTGGAAAGTCCCTGAGGCTGCGTTCTCAGAAGGCTGGTGCGGCCAGGCTTGGCGAGGAAGGGCCAGAGAGCGATCAGATGAGAACAGACCCGGACAAGGGAAAAGTCCCCATTGAACCAGAGAGGAGTTTGCATTTCGTGGGAAGCCAAGGGAAGTTTCCCAGCAGGGAACTGACTTAATCTGATGTACATTTTACAGAAATAACTGGATATTGATTACGTTTCATGAATTTATCTATTATAGTTTAATTTTATATGTGAGTGACAATGCCTCGGCCTTTAAATTAACTTAAAGTTTACAGCCACCCTACCGAGGTCGGTCTTTTCACCCCAGTTTTATGGGTAGGGAAACGAAGGCTTAAAGGGTTTAAATCACTTGCTGAGACTACAGAGCCAGTGAATCCTGGAGCCCGGATTAAATTCTGAGTCAGTTTACCTTTGCCGGGTCAGGATTCATGCCCCTGCTGGGGGTGACCTGAAGAAGCTGTGCTTCAGCGGAGCAATTACTGGGCTTGGGTCTGAGCTCTGATTCTGCTACTTCTTGGGTAACTTGCACAGTCATTCAGGCTCCTGATCATATAGAGGGAATAAGAAAACCTATGTCACAGGACTATACTGAGGTTTTTGTGTAAGAACATCTCTATAAGTTTCCAAGGAATGGATTGGTGGGTAAATACATTCATAAATATCTTTTTTTATTATGTTATGTTATTCACCATACAGTACGTCATTAGTTTTTGATGTAGTGTTCCATGATTCATTGTTTGCATGTAACACCCAGTGTTCCATGCAATGTGTGCCCTCCTTAATACCCACCACCAGACTAACCCATTCCCCCCACCCTCTCCCCTCTAAATATCTTATCAAGATTTTGAAAGCCCCTGAGCTGTATATAAATACAATTTGGAGCAACCATGGGGTGGGTTTAAGGACACAGCCTTTGGAACCTTAATCTCAGCTTCAAAGTCAAGCTCTTCTACTCACCAGCTGTATCCTGGGGCGTGTTAACAATCTTGCAAATCTTGCCATGCATCGTACTTCTAAATGTTATTACTAGTAATAGTCTTTATCTCAAATGGTTGTTATGAGTTAATATATGTAAAGCTCTTAACATATCACATAGTGAGCACAAAAACTAGTAACAGTTATTATATTATTCATGTGAAAAGTTAGGAGAGAGTGACTTGACTGCTTGGAAGAGAAAGTGGGACGAAGTAGCAATTCTGCAACTCACTGCTGGGTTCCGTGGGCTGCTACGGATCAACCACAGACTGGAAGACCCTTCAGGGCATTTCGAGTTGAGGCCACACCTCTGCGTGTCTTTCTCCAGGTACTTCTCTGCTCTAAAATTTTGAGCGTCAGAGCAAATTTACGCTTGACTTTTGAAAAATATTGTTTCTACATCAACATTTGTATCTTGAATGGAATTCTCTACTTTCCCTTATTATTAATGAAAATTTCTCAAATGCAACCCGAAGTCTAAGCGAAAGGAAACATTGGAGCAATTCACCGGATTCTTCAGAGAAAAGAATTTTACTTCCGGTTCCCATTGCAAACATGCCGTCGGCATCAAGGAGAGAAGTGCACAGCTTCCGAGATGCTTTTAGGCTTCTCAGTGATGATCAGACCCATCAACAGATAGATAAATCAATTCACCAGAGAGAGTCTCAACTATCTCCTTAAAGATTTCAATTGAAAGCATGCGATTTACTTAAGCATCTTAACATTTTTGTTTCCACCTGTAGATTTGATTGAACCATGGAGACCAAGACATTTATTTAGAATGTAATGGAAATATACCATCAGTAAGTACTTAAGGGCAATCCTCTTTAAGCTTTCAGATTTACTTAGCGTATTATCAATAATCATGGAGTGGCGAGCCAAAGCTTGCCAGGTGATCTTCTAGCCTGGAAAGGATTCCTCGTCACATACTGAGTGAGAAGCAGCACCGATCAGAGGTAGGGAGGCTATGCTAGGCATGCTCCCTTTGCTTCCAGATCCATTCTCTGCCCTGCTCTGTACACCGGGAAATGACTCTGAAGCTGCCTTAGGGATCTTCTCCTTCCTGTGGCTTCTTTCCAGCTGGATTTGATCAAAGGGAGGAGAGAGTTCAGTTTTTTCATGCCTCCTGATCCCTCTCTTTGGCACCCCAGTTTGTCAAAACGGCATTCTTTCTCTTTGGGGACAGCCCCTCTTCACTGACTGTAGCATTTGTGGGGTTCCAGGAACAGCTTCTTCCCCTTCAGGCCCAGAAGGTAGTAGCTTCTGGCTATTGCTGGGCCCTGGGTACTTTAACCTCCCTTGTTGATTCTCTTAATTCTGCCCATGCCTCCATAAATAGCCTTTTCATTTAATTCTCTTCAAAGGCCCCTTTGAGTATGCCATCTGTTTCCCACTGAGATCCCGACACCAGGGAGAACATTTCCAAACCTTACACAGGCGCCTATAACAATGGGTGGGCTGAGACTGGAATTGGATCATAAGCATGGAGAGATTGGAAATGATTTTGTGAAATTGAAGAAATAGAGGAACAGTGTCTCCTCATGTCTGCATGGAATGATTTCAGTCAAGCACCACCTGTGCCGCCCAAGCCCGTCTGGCCGGAGAGTGGAATGAGAGGGGCTGTGAGAGTGCAGTGCGGAAATCATGCTGTCCTTGAGGATAAGGATTCTCTGTTCCTTTTCTTTCTGCTGCACCATCACTTGGATATTTCAAATATCTTTCATCATAGCTTATACTACCATCCCTGTATTTTTATGGATATATTATTTATGGATGTGTTTAGCTTATGAACTAAACTTTAATCCTCCAAGGAATAGAGTTCATGGTTTTTAGCCTCCTGGCCCAATCCTCGTAACGAGGCATACACTTTGAACACGGTGGGTGCTTAATAATAAGTTATTTAGTATTCAAGTACTAGGATAAAGGGAAATAGATAAAACATGTTTCATCCTTTCCTGGATGTTTTTCCAGGACCGAATCAGGTGATTTGGGGGAGCCCTGATTTCCATGGTCATCTCACTGTTGGTGGAGAGCCATGAGGGCAAGTTGGAATTACATATCACCTCCCTGTAGTTGGAGAAATTTGGTTGCATTTAATATTTTACGTCCAGAAAACAAGCTTCCAACACAAAGATAGGAGGATCAATATTGACTTCAGTGAAATATGAATTTGGGTTGCATCAGTGTGAGGGTGACAACCAAGGCATCGTCCGATGAACGACCTGTCTCAAAGGCAATGTAAAGATTGCCAACTGCAGCTTAAGAATGAATCCCAAGGGATGCCACGAGAGAGGAAAAGAATGAAAAGAAATGCACACCTGTGAACTAGAGCATGCTCCCGAGTGTGCTCACACACGCGTAGGTAGAAATGATCTACTACTGGAACAAAAAACCTGGTGGCAAAAAAAGACATCGTCTCTGTTATGGTGGCAAAATTCTGATTTCTATTCATGGAAGTGTCCTGATGGCCTTTAGTCTAAGCGGTAGCACTTTGGCTTTAAAGTTTTAGAACAAATGCACTGTTTGAGACAGACAATATCAATAAATCATTTAATACCTTGAGCTGTGGGAGTTGGGGGTGGGAGCAGCTTAGTTCTTGTGGGAGCGACTAACCAAACAAAAGCCTCCATGCTGGTCAGAAATACGTTAGCGAGATTAATACCTAATTAAATGCAAGTCCAAAACCAAACAGAAAACATGCTTAATACATTTTCTCTATAAGTGGCACAGAAAACACTTAGGAACAGGATGGGATAAAGGTGACAGCAACAGAAAACAAGCCGTCTGAATTGAGTAGATAGTCATAAAAGCATAGAGTCAGAGTTGGAAGGAATCTTAGTCATGGGTCTGTGGGCAAGATATTTTTGTTCTGAGAAGAGAAGACTGGGCCACCTGACTGAAGGGGCATCACCCCTTCAGAACCAACTGAGCTCTTGGTTTCTAGCATTTTATTAGTCACTCATTGATAGAGACCTAAGAGTTTCTTAGCTCGCCTCTTTTTTTGTCTTAGAATAAAGTACCTCCATTTTTTTTTTCTTAAATATAGTAGGGGCTGAGGGTAGATGGGGGAGGTGGGCCTACTATGCAGCAGGCATCCAGCTCGACATATAAGATCTCTCCGTTCTCTTACCACACCCATTTTTTTTTTTTCTTTTTTAAAGTGAGGCTATGAGAAATTAAGTGCCTTGGCCAAGCTGTGTGATCTGTCACTCAGTTTCCTCTGCTGGCTACGAGTATCTAAGGGGAAAGAGCCCAGGAATTGTGACTATTTCATAGTGGCCTGGTTGGTGTGCGTCATGTGCTGGGGCAGCTCTTGTTTCTGGATGACAGTGTTTCCCACAGATTCACAAAGCCTTGGCTGTAGGATGGGGGGGGGTACGGGGGGGGGGGGGCTATGACCAGGCCTATTTGATCAAAGTCCTCCATTCTCTAGGTCACAGGACTATAAGGTGTTAGTTGGTTTGTGAGAGTCCGGCTCTTGGTTGACTTAGGAATACTCAGAGAGAGAGAAGTCCTCTTTCCACTTGGAGGTGGGAGGGTCAGAATAATGATACCTATCATGGCTGCACTGGGTGAGTAGTTCATACGTGTGAGGCACTGGCCGAAGTAGATTTACGTATCAACTCATTCAATCTCAAAGCAAGCGCATGAGTTCAGTGTGCTGCAATCCACACTTCAAAGACAAGGAATCCAAGGCACCGAGAAGGTTTGATCAGGTAGTGTCAGGAGTGAATTTCTCCAGTGTCCGGAGAGAGTCTAGTGGGGAATGAAGCCAAATGGAGACAATTCGAGATGGAGGAAGGAGAGAAAGAACGAACCTGACAGCTTTGAGTCCTGTACTTAAGGCTCCTGCGGAGGCTTGGAGTTTGAAACTTTTCCTTGGTTTCAAAGAATGTCTTCCGTCTTGGGGCTCCTGGGTGGCTCAGTGAGTGGGTTAAAGCCTCTGCCTTGGCTCAGGTCATGATCCCAGGGTCCTGGGATCGAGCCCCACATGGGCTCTCTGCTCAGCGGGGAGCCTGCTTCTCCCTCTCTCTCTGCCTGCCTCTCTGCCTACTTGTGATCTCTGTCTGTCAAATAAATAAGTAAAATCTTAAAAAAAAAAAAAAAAACATGAATGTCTTCCGTCCCTTTCCCAGTAGGTGAGCAGAAATACTTCCTTTCGGTTTAAGTTGGCTTTCTATCACTTGCAGTAAAAATAATCATAATACCTTATTGATGATATAGGGTTTTCTCAGGAACCCAAATGGGACTCTTCTATGCAGTAAGCAAGAAAAATGTTATTTTTTGACATTTATATTTTATTATATATGTAATTTATTAAATACATTTATTAGTTAATAAATAAATTGGGTTTCATTAGGAAACACCACTACTGATATTGCCACGTACCCATTTTGCAGGTAGAGAACCATACAACTATTGATTGTCTGAAGCTGGTCTCATATACTCACTTGCTTTGATACCAGTTAAAGCTAAACACGATCAGAAAATCAAATTACTTAGGATCAGAATGCATTCTGCCAGGTTTTACAAATTATAGAGTCAATGAGGAGAAGCTGAAGTTTGATCAGAATTTTCTAAAGTGTATGGTTGTAGATCATCCCCACGGAGGCTCCTAGGATTCAGAACTGGGGAGAGCTTCCATTTACACACGGGGAGAAACCACTGAGAGAGGTTGTTTTGTTCCAGGATCCATATATAGTGAGAGAAGGGCTCAAAGCTGCCGTCCTTTCTCCTTCTCTCTTCCAGCTCATCACCCACAGTTTGTGGGGTGCACAGAGAAGTCCCCAACAGCCCCTCCTGCAGTCCTCACAAAGATGTTTTTGGCAAGAACGGTGAGGGTCCGTCCCCTTGTCTGTCTCCTTCTCAGCCCTTCCTTCCATCCTCTTCGAAATAAATTTTCAGGCCGAACTGTTTGGAGCCTGAAATTGTGTTAGAAAGCAGCGGGCAGCTGCCATCCTGTGTGGCCTCCCACAGCACCAGCCCTAAGATCAGCCCCACACGTAGTGAGTCATAGGGTTTCCTCTGAGGCTGACCTGTCACTTCTCAGTCACCCAGTTACGAGGCACTGAAAGCCTTCCAGTCTTCGGAGATCGTGTGAGCGTGGGTGCTTATTGCAAAAAGCTGTCAAAGTGGGGGAGTTTTCAGGAAAACTAATTAAGTCACTGACAGCATGATCCGGTGAAAGGGGGAGCCATGGCAGGCCCTAGCAAATCCTCGGTGAGTCATTGCCTTAAGCGAGAGTATGAATATGAATGCACAATTACTGGGAGCAGCGCATCAGCCGCAGCTCCCTCCCTGCAGGTAAAAACTGAAGCTGCTTATGGAGCAGACTCACACCCAGGCCCCTCTCCCAAGCCTGTGCAGAGACTGTTGTCTTATTTTCGTGCTGAACAATTAAGGACTTCCCCACACAGAATTCTGAGGTTTACACCGTATAGATGAGCACAACCCGATTTTGAAAGCATTGAGGATAGAAACGAGTATTGTCTATGAAAAGAATCACATTGGATTTCGTAAATATTCTGTTGAAGAGGAAGCCTGTAATCTCCAGGTAAAGGAAAAGATCCGTGCACCGAAGAATTTTGGTTTGTAAAAATGCATCTCATTTATGTGTGAATCATGCATTGATAGTGTTTTTGAGGATTCAGTTTTGGTAAACCAAATTGTGTTTGAAAATCACTGAGAATGCTTGTTCTCTAAGGAGACTCGTATCGTCTGCTTCTGCAAAGACACCCCATCCATCTCGTGAAACACAAAAAGGCACTTCCAAATTTCTACAATTTCTATTTCAGATCTTACTGTTCTCATTGAAGCTGATCCTTCAGAATCTCTGGAAACTGTGTCGAAATGAATCCAACCAGAAAAATCCCATTCTAAGTGGTGGTGAATGTTATAACTTTTACTACCAAAGGCCAGGTCGCCCAAGTGAGAAACAACGCAAAAGAAAATGCCATCAGAAATCAGACAAAATCCATGAGGAAGAGTAAAAGAAACTACTTGAATAACTGAGACATGAACTTTGCAGATAATATATTCTGCCCCCCCACCTCCCCACCTCAGTTTCATGCTAAAACAAGAGGACTCTTGTTTAGGGAAGCCATGGGTAGAGCAAAGTAAATAGGTTGGTCATCAATTATCAGCATGTAAATTAGGCGCTTGTGGGGACCTGGGTTCACCTATTTAGGCAATCGGTTTATGATGGTTTAGGACTGTGATTCTCAGCCCTGGCTGCACATTAGAATCACCTGGGGACCTTTTGAAACGCACTGATCCTTGGACCATCTCAGAATCAGAACTACAGGGGGCCGGGGCCAGGGCATAGGGAACGTGGTTAAAGTTCCCCAGGTGATTCTAATGTGCAGCCAGGGCTGAGAGCCACTGAATTAGGAAATCACCACCTGAAAATCCGGCTTAAGTCACAGAGCAACAATGCTGTATCCTCTGGGGCAGTATTTCTCAAAAAAAGGGAAAAAAAAAAAAAAAGAGTTGTGGATCATCAAAGCTGCTTTTTGAAAGTACAGATTGCTGGGAACCCCCACCCTCACCGTTTGGAATCTGCACTTTGAACATGCTTTTGTACTGGAAATACTCGGAGCCAGTACATTTAAGATGTTCAATATTGAGGAATTATTGAAAACTTAGAAGGTGCCTATAATATCACATGGCTTTTGTCCACCTTCAAACGTGACAGTTACCAAGCTGGTTCTATGAACTGTTGTGAGGTAAGTGACACTGGCTGGACTTCACCCTCCAAGGTCTCCTGGAGTGAAGGATTCCCCCTTTCGTTCAGTAAGAATCTCTTTCTGCACATAGTTCCTGTCCCTTCTGTCCATCAGAACTCATCCACTCTGTAGCTTTTCTCCCAAAGCTCTATCACGCCCAGAGCTCCATCTGTCAAGTGATGGGTGAACTTACACTAGGAAGTGCTGTCTTGGTTTTCCCACATTATAAATTTTGGCAGCTGTCTTCAATGACTTAGCTCCAAGCCAGAAATGAGGAGAGTGGCATAGGGCCATGTTAGAGCGTGGTGGACACCTTCAGGGCTCACCACGTGAAAGACCACCTACCCAACGACAGATCACTGCCACCCTTTTGATTAACAGGTCCATACCTCTGGGCAGTTTTTCAGTTCTCTGGTTTGATTTCCAGAAATATAAGTTACCTCAAAAATACAATCCTCTGCAGAAGGGTCAAATCATTGACAGATGTTGGGTGAACCAATGCCTCTAGGACCATGAAGGTATTTTCTGAAAGGCAGCTTGCAGATGAAGTACCCTCATACAGCTTTGAGAGCAATGCAAATTCATCTCAATGGCAAAACGTACTTTTGTAAAAGGGAAATCAATTCTTTTAGTACATTACTTCCTAAATGGCTTCTGTAAGATTAGTCAGGGTCTATATAGACTCCGCAGTTACACAGGCTAAATAAATCTAATATTTTAGTTCATTTATTTCAGCATTTATTCTATACTTCTCAAAATATTTCCTGTAAGAACCAGGCTTCGGGCAGATAGGCTAGATTTTACCCTCTGGCTTCTTATTTTGTAACGAGGTAGGATTAGCTAATAAGTGCAAATCTGAGCTCAGTTTGTTACGGAAACCCCATTAAATACTTCCATGGGGGGAATGAGCATGAAGGAGGAGCATGACCCAGAGCTGATGGAGTTACAGAAGAAACAGAACAGGCCGAGGTCTACTCTCCTCTGAATTGGGGGTCCCTTGGTTCCTGCTTGTCCTTAGCTCCGGGTACGAGAACCCACTAGAGCTAAGACAGATGGGTGAGGTTTACTACTCCTTAAAAAACTGGCATAAGACTTCTATCGATCATCTGGCCAATTACTGAACCCAATGGCACAACATAATGCCAAAGAAGCTATAACCACTGGTTTGCTTTCAGGATCTATGGATCATTTAGTTTCATCTAATTAGAAGCCAAAGATTACTTGCTGATTCCATTCTGCTCTGTCACAAAGATGTGCTTTTATTCATAAGGGAGAATAGATCATTGAGAATAGAGGAATCTTTGATAATTTGAGACTTTTTAAGTAAAGATGAAGAGAAAAGAATAAAAGCGTGGTCTGCTACATAGATTCTGGCTGTTTCTAATATTATTTTGTTTCCAACTGTGGTATCAATAGGTATTTTGTTTGTTTATGATATGAACCACATCTTTCCCCTAAACCCTTGGGGCCTGATGTGTTTTTAAATAATTGTTTTTTTTTTTCAGATTTTACAAAGGTAGTAAAATACCTATACTGTATATTCTGTAATATCCTCAGAATGATCTGATAGTAAAATATGACATTTCTGTAGCAAGACATACATAGTCACAGTAGATGGGATAAATAAATAAATAAATAAATAGTCTCCAGTTTGTTCAGACTGCATTTTGCTGCCAAACGAGTTGTGCCGAACCTAGAAAAAACTTAAAGATTCGGAAACGGAGAGAAGGGATTATGGATACATATCTGTATATTTCTCCAAACCATTCAAGGATCTTTTTTTATTTTCAATTTTTACTAACTTCCTTGGGTAATCTGTCTCACACATTATTGGCCCCAAATATATTCTTCTAACACTTAAAATGTTGTCTCTAATCACTGTACTCATTGATCAGCTCAACATATCTCTGGTGACTTAGTGATTTTATTCTTTCTGGCTATGGTGAGCTTTTCAAGGTTCAGTTTCCTCTTTGAGAAAATTGCACTTGGCATTGTGCCTCGCACTTAGGGTTTGTATCAATCAGCGAGCTTCTGACTGCAAGCAAGAGAAACTGGTTCTGACTTCAGCAAAAGGAAGTTTATTGGGAGTGCATGGGATTAAGAGAATGGTTGAAGAAACATGCCTGGAAAGAGCAGGGGTAAGAACTCTTTTGGATTGAGGTTAGGGATTTTATCAGGACTTCTCCTCTCTGCCTTTTAAAATTTTGAGTCACTGCGCAGAACATGAACCTCTGGGCGAGTATGAGGGGTAGAGCACGGCTTCTGTGCCTGCTCCTCAGTGAGACGATAGCCTGACACATTCGGTGATAGACACTCCCCCCAGACCTGAGCAAGGGGTGGGGGAATCACCCCCCCCTCCCCCCCAAGAAATGGAGTTGTTATCATAAGAAAAATAAAAAAACATTCTGAGAGCAAAACAAAGTAAACTTAACAGAAGTCCTCTAAGGGTTTCAAAATATTTTCAGAATATTTTTCTTAATTCATGGCATTTTAGGCATATGCAAAATCCTATTTTTCAGACCGCTCTCATACAAAACTGGCTTCATCCCCATGCACAGGTTTGTTGTTTTCCAGTAGACATTTCTCCAACACTCCATATCTTTCTTGAGCACAGGGGTGAAGATACTTGCCACTGGGTTTTATTTTATCTTGGTATAATTAAGGAGTTATCTTCAAAGTAGTTTTTTAACAAGGAGTGTTTCCTGCCAAGGCAACACTGACAGAGGGATGCTTAATGGTAGAAATCACTTCATTAATAAGGAATGCAAATACCTCACCTGAAATTCACATAGGAATAACAAGCACATGTCACATGGTTCAAAAACCAAGAAAATGAAGAAGACAAATGAATATGGTCTTTCCTCCCTCATTTACTGCCTAAAAAATTTGAGAGGATATTATTGAATTCCTTAAGCCCCATGTTTCTTTAAGTGCTTTTTCAAATTGCAAGGCAATTTTACGGCAGGGGCTGATGTGTGCCTACAATCTCAGTGTGAATAGTTGATAATACACATTTCTTACCTGATACTCATATTCTGTGAAAGGCAATAGTTCGGAATCCGTAAAGGAGCTTGAGCTTCCGTTATAGGCGAGCACTGGGTTTGATTTCCCAGGTTGAGTTGTTCTTTGTCTTCTGTACAGCTCGTAATATAAAACTTTTCCATTTGGCTGAAGTGGTCCCGTCCACGAAAGGGCGACTGTGGGCTGGAAGCCCCCCGGAGCCATCCGTACGTCTAGATGTGGCGGGAGCTGCATCAGAGGCGCAACCTCAGGGGTCTGCAGGGACGCCCAGTCACTTGACGCACACCCCAGCACGGTGCAGGCTTGAATTCGAACTTCATACCTTCAGGACACAATGGGCGAAATTACCCATTATTGGCAAAACAGATTTTCACGGGAGGAATATTTACAAGACTGTTTCTCAGGAAAAAAAAAAAAAAAAAAAAAAAGACCATTTGCTGAAAAGAAAAAAGACAAATCCGTTTACATTTATTCTTATCTACAGCTCATCCTTTTAAAGAACAACAATGTCCTCTTTCTATAAAAATGTGAGAACATGTTAAATCCTCCTGGCTTCCCAAACTAAAACAAAAATTCTCAACTGTCTGGAAAGGGTGGCCACGATTCTTCCCTATAACAGGAATGTAAGGAATAAATTCACTTTCAAGGTTCTCTCCAACATAAAAAATTCTGGTATTCTGCAGAATTACTTAACACAACAATGAAGAATGCAGACCTTTGGGGGGCATGAACCAGTTCTCCGTAGCCCTGGGCTCTTTCTACCTCTGCAGCCGGAGCTAAATGATTCCCCAGGAATGTTTCCAGGTCACGAAGGACCATCATGGAGTTAAGGTCTCAGAGGTAATAAATCCCCTCACCTGATACCTGACATCTTAAAACAGGCTCTCTTACACCACACAAAGACCTTTTGGGGCCAAAGTTAACCCAGCTACATGCTACATTATCAATCATGGAGACACCTTATCACCACCCAGTTAAACTCAACCAATCAATTATGTTTCGCCTCATAGTTGGTCTCCTGCCACCTGGAAAGGCCTATTTACATAGCTGGGACTTATCCTTTCCAACAAGAGGGGCTTTTGTTAGTATTAAGTGCCTACGGCGCACCTAAGTGCTTTATTCCCTCTGCTCCCAGGCCCCACGGATTTTATGACACCTTGATCTTCCCTCCAGCTGCAGCCACTTTTTTTTTTCTATCTTTACTTCTTTTGGTTCCAGCTTTTCCTCTTCTCTTTTCTGCTTCTCCCTCCTGTCCGCTCCGCCGCTCCTCTCCGCTGTGATGGGACTACTGGTTTACGGGTGCATCGGTCCATCTGTGTGTTATGGCACTGACTCCTAACCAATTCTGGGAAGTCCATTTCAATTTTCCATACATAGATTATTTGTTTTCTGGATCGTCTGTGGTAGTTTTAAAATTCTGGTTTACATTCCTTTTGCTATTTGAGTATTCCCATGCTCCTTCTTCCTACTGACCTGCTGGAGTTACCCCCAGGAGGACACACTAATTTGCAGTATTCGGTAAGCATTAAACTGCTAGAAAAACCCCAAACGACATGAACCCCAACTTCATATAGAAGTGATGTGTTGTTTTAAGTCATGAATGTCACTAATCTCTAAAATGAGAGTGGAGAGTGCAGAGACATCTCTTGTGGCCTTAAGTATCATTGTTAGGTTTATCAGATGATCAAATTCCCCCCACCCCAGCCTGTGAAAAGTGCTTCTTTCGCACCTGGAAACCTTTTTCTTTAGAAACCTTTTTGACTAAGAGTTTCAAAGGGGAGCAAGCTGATATGATTTTTTCAAATTTGCAGGTACCAGTCAGGTAAAGAGGAAGCCAGTATAAAATGCACAGCTCTGCAGCTAACCTGGGTCTTCTTTTTAGTGCCCCAAATCAGAGTAAGATAAAAGGCAACTCACACGGTATGTGGATTAGCTATGAAAGATACCTGCGGAAGTTTTAATTATTGTTTAATATTTAATGTGACCTTAAATAATTGTCATGAGTAGATGCATAAGACCATGAATGTTTCATTTAAACAGCACTATATATCAGAGATAATTATAGGAGGGATCTAATCTACACATCAGTAGATTACAATAATAGCTGAATTTTACCAGTGGTAGTTGGAAATCAACACTCTTTCAGCCTTTAATTTTTTTTAAGTGGTTCTGTTCATTTTACTAAATTTTAAGCATAAAATGTCTTTTATTACTCTTCTCGCTGGGGATGTAAGTTACTTAAAATGTGATAGGGAAAAATGCCAAGTGATTCTTCAAGCTAGAGGAAAAGGGCCAGTGGTAAGATTCCCTCGTAGGGAGAGCAGCACACATCCGTGCACGTCAGAGAGCCCCAAGGGGACTGTTGAGAAACGGGAGGTAGCAAATTGGCACCATCCTGGAAAGTCATGAGATCAGAGCTGGGGGAACCCTAAGGGGTTGGGGAAACAGAGTCCGATGAGTCGTCTTATCCCTGGAGGAAGTGCTGGATTCAGTAAGCAGGCTCTCCCCCAAACAAAATTTGGGTCAGTCTGACTCTGGCTAGTAAGAGCTCTCACTGGTACTTTCTTCATCTTTACAATAATATCTACTTTTCCTCAATGCCTGGATCAGATGACCCCATCCAGGTTCTCACAACTGTCCAGGGGCCTGGATGTTTTCAGGAGGGACTAGACTCAGGGAAGGGGCCCATCTCTGCGACGCGTTCCCGACATTGTGGTGAACTGCAAACATTTCTGAAAAACTGACTTTCAGGCTGTCACCTGCAAGAATTTTGCTCTCTAGGAGTTACGCAAGCAAGTTTTGACATCCCCCATCTTGCTTCTAGAGTTTTCATTTGAACGTACTGAGGGCTCACAGTGGCTTATTCTTAGCGAATCTGAGTTGGCCACTTACCTGTGAAATGGCTTCAGCTGGTCTACTAGGAGTGACTGTGTGTCAAAAGAAGTATGACTTGTATTGATGTGTATGATTTTTGTTTCTTTTTCAAACAGCTCTCGGATAAAGAGGGTATAATTGACGATATCACCATTTGTCCTCACCGGAGCGTCCCAGTTCACTAAAATCTCTTGCGGGCCCTTGGCCTTCAATCTTGGAGGTTCTACCCCTGAAGGTGCTGAGGGGCTGGTTCTGTCTTTGACAAGTGGACTCAAAACACCCCCTTGGCTGTTGTTGGCAGTCACTGTGTAGCCATACTCCACGCCTGGGGTGAGAATGAAATCATGGTAGCGGGTTTCCAGGCCAGTATAGACAATGGTGCCATCCCGTCTAAGTTCATAACTTCTGATCTGGCCGTTCGGGTTTCTGGGAGGTTTCCAGGTGATTTCTATGGATTCTGAGCCTGTGACTTGCAATTTTGGAGGGTCCATGTTCTGCGGTGGGGCCTCCAGGGTCCAGGCGGATCTTGGCGCACTCTCTGTGCAACCTCCGTTAGTGCAGGCTTCCAGGGAGAAGTTATACTGAGTATAAGGTTGGAGGTCAGAAACCAGCAGGGACAGGTTCTGCCCAGCAAGGTACTCCTTACCGTCCAGTTTAAGCAAATATTTAGTGATCTTTCCATTGTGAACCGACGGTGGTGACCACGATACATTTATCTGAGTAGCGCTGAGGGTCCAGAGAGCTGGAGGGCTGACTCCTGCTGGAGCAGCCTCGGGAGTTGTGACGCTGGTGGGTTTGCTGGTGGAGCAGCCCCCCGCCGAGCAGGCTATGAGGGCATAAGTGTAGGTAGAAAACGGAAGCAGCTCTTTGTCAGTATAATTGAAAGTCACAGCATCAAAGCTGAAAGGATAGAGCACTCCATTCCTCTGAAGTTTGTATGACTGGATAATACCATTGGACTGTTCGGGGGGGATCCAGGAAACCAGCAGTTTTGGGGGACTCGTAGATACACAGGCTACCTCAGGTGGAGAGAGACCTGCTGGAGGCGCCTGCGTTGTCCTTACTACGTGCCAAGAGCTACAGGTATGGCCTGCTGAATTCCAAGTGTGGATTTTATATTCACACTGCGTCCAGGGCTGCAAACCAGTGTCATTATACATAAATGTGTTCCTTTCAGTATCATATTCTGTGAAAACAATTTTCTCATCGGCCTGGATTGTCTGATTTCCCCAAGCTTTTCCCTCGAAGCACCTGCGAATCACATCATAGCGAATTATCTTTCCGTGTGGGTGGAGAGGCTCAGACCAACTCAGCTCAATGCTGGTGGACCCCACAGACTGGACCGTAGGAGCTAACTGAGAGTGGGGAGGAGCTTCATCTGTCCACAGGGGCTGGGGCGCTGAGTGTGCACAGCCCGCCTTGGTGCAGGCCTCCAGGGTCAGCGTGTAGAGGCTGAAAGGGACCAGGCGTCGGAAGAGAAACTGACGATTCAAGCCAGCGTACTCCAGGATACCCTCACTGAAGATGTTGTAGGTCTGCAGGAGGCACAGAAGCAGAGGGAAAATAATGTGTAGCATATGATTTCTTGGTGTAGCTGTTTTGTCCCTTTTAACCTTCTCTCCCTCCTATTCCTCATCTTGATGGTCCTAATCCAGATGAAACATTCTGATATTAATTTTGGGAATGTGATCTTTTCGAGTTAATAAAAAGTCCACAAAAAGAAGAACAATGGTTTCCTTTGCCTTTTTTTTTTTTTTAAAGGTTGGATATCATATAAGCACATATCTAAAAGCTAAGGATTATTGAAGCTGATTCTTTGACTTAAAAAGTCAAATAAGTTTCCTCCTATTTTTATTTTTTTAAAGGGAAGGAACAGTTTTCATATCCCCTGTTTTATAGATGATGACCACTTTGGATTTCATTCTGAGTGGGGTAAGTAGGGACTATCTACATTGTCTATCTCTTTGTAGCATTTACTGGGAAATTGAATTACATTACTTAACCATTTGTACCAGGGTGTCAGGGCTGAAAATGTCTGTGTATCTATGTGTGGGCACACATACATACACATATATGCTTATATGTGTTCTACATATTTACACAAATATAGATACAAACTTGGAATGACTAGAAGATGGAATAAACCATGTTGTTTTCTCTTACAGGCCATAGAAGAACGGATTGCTCCTTTGGAGCAAAGTACCCTTCGGTTCTGGGAAAACCATCTGAATATTTGTTATACAAATGCAGAGCAAATTTTCATCCCATATTATTCATGATTCTTTGCGAAAGATGGGAAGTAACTCAACTTGAATGTAGATGTTTTTGTATAGTGATTTCCTGCCCTTTCCCAACCTTGATGCACCTGAGAGATATGATACATCCCTTTGGTTGGTAGTGACTCCCGAGGATGGCATCCCTCAAGAGGGGCGGGGGTGTATTTCAGAATACCCGGGCAGACAGCAACTTCTTTCAAGATATGTCTCCAAAGGCAAAGGAAACAAAAGCGAATATGAACTTTTGGGACTTCATCAAGATGAAAAGCTTCTGCACAGCAAAGGAAACAGTCAACAAAACAAAGAGGCAACCTACAGAATGGGAGAAGATATTCGCAAATGACACTACAGACAAAGGGGTGATATCCAAGATCTGTAAAGAACTCCTCAAACAACACACACAAAACAGATAATCACGTCAAAAAATGGGCAGAAGACATGAACAGACACTTTTCCAAAGAAGACATCCAAATGGCTAACAGACACATGAAAAAATGTTCATCCTCATTAGCCATCAGGGAGATTCAAATCA
The DNA here is from genome assembly GCF_963455335.1 of Martes martes. Classification (NCBI taxonomy): domain Eukaryota; kingdom Metazoa; phylum Chordata; class Mammalia; order Carnivora; family Mustelidae; genus Martes; species Martes martes. The sequence continues at coordinate 15,631,068 of NC_137903.1, read as the reverse complement.
AAACCACACTGAGATACCACCTTACACCAGTTACAATGGCCAAAATTAACAAGACAGTAAACAACGTGTGTTGGAGAGGATGTGGAGAAAGGGGAACCCTCTTACACTGTTGGTGGGAATGCAAGTTGGTGCAGCCACTTTGGAAAACAGTGTGGAGATTCCTTAAGAAATTAAAAATAGAGCTTCCCTATGACCCTGCAATTGCACTATTGGGTATTGCCCCCAAAGATACAGATGTAGTGAAAAGAAGGGCATCTGTATCCCAATGTTCATAGCAGCAATGGCCACAGTTGCCAAACCGTGGAAAGAACCAAGATGCCCTTCAACAGACAAATGGATAAAGAAGATATGGTCCATATATACTATGGAGTATTAAGCCTCCATCAGAAAGGATGAAGACCCAACTTTTGTATCAACATGGATGGGACTGGAAGAGATTATGCTAAGTCAAGCAGAGATAGCCAATTATCATATGGTCTTGCTTACTTGTGGAGAATAAGGAATAACACGGAGGGCATGGAGAGATGGAGAGAAGTGAGTTGGGGGAAATTGGAGGGGGAGACGAGTCATGAGAGACTGTGGACTCTGAGAAACAAACTAAGGGTTTTGGAGGGGAGGGGCATGAGGGGTTGGGTGAGCCTTGTGGTGGGTATTATGGAGAGCATGTATTGCATGGAGCACTGGGTGTGGTGCATAAACAATGAATTCTGGAACACTGAAAAGAAATAATAATAATGAAAAAAGAATCCTCTGGCAGGCACATCAAGTTTGAAACATTCCCACAGGCAAACTTAACTTGGACTACACTGTTTATATACTTTTTGTTATTTAAGATTAAATAGCCTAGACTTTGGGAAATAGATTTATGCTGGATTATTGTATTTCAGTGTGATTTTTTTTTCTAGTTAGGTTCCTAGGGCAAGACCACACCCCTGAGGGAAGGGAAATAGTGTATTTTCTGAAGAGTGCTTAGCTTCCATAATCAACTTGAAAGCCTCTATGAGTCCCTGAGCTCCCTCATATTCACCTAGCAAATCTCTAATTAGTATTAAATTTAGCTTTCCCTCTGTACCTTAGCTTCTAGCTGGGTTTGGGGAAAAACACGTGACTATGCTGAGTGGTTTCACTTTAAATATCTTACTTTAAATTTTAAGACGGTGACTCCCCCCTTGTAGTCCTATTCCATTCCCCCATATGCTCTCTCTTTCATTTTCCAAAGTGATTCTTTCATATCTTCTCCTTTCCTCACCAACTGCCATCACCCTCTTCTGTCTCTCATAGGTGGTTGTTGACAGAACCACATACTTGACTGGAGAAACAGAAGCAGTCAGAAAGGAATATTCCCATGTTATGTATTATCCTCACCACATCCATGTGAATCCAGACTTACATTGTGCGCCCTCCTTCCTTGTGCTCTGGATGATGTATCTCTACCCCGCGGAGCCCACCTGAGCTCTGGGTCCCATACCTGCTCCTTCTACAGACTTCATGCCTGCAATCATTCTCATTATCTCTTGCATCACCAATTTATCTCCCTCTACTGGGCTATTTCCATTAGTGTTTAAATGTACTCTAGTACCTTTCATTGATTTTTAAATAAAATTTCTTGACACTCTAGTCCCCCAGCTACTGCCCTGTTTCTCTGCTTTTCATCTACGCTTCTTTAAAGAGTTGGGGTCCTCATTCCTCACTTGCTATTTTCTACTCAAGCCATCCCAACCTGGTTTCTCATTTCACCATTTGATCTTCTTGTCAAGGTCACAATGATTACCTCATTTCCAGGTCTGGGATGACTTCTCTGCCCTCATTCCACTTGATCTTTCAACAGCATTGGACGTACTTTCTCCACAGTTTTGGGATGCCCCACTCATCTACCTGTCCTTCTACCTCACTTGCCTCTTCTGGAGTCTCCTTTGCTGGCCCCACTGCCTCCTCTTGACCTCCAAATTTCTGTATTACTCAGAGCTTGAGCCCTGTCTCTTATCATTTCTAGTTATATTCTCTCCATACCTGATACTCTCTAGACCCATGGGTTTAAATGCCACCCATATACTAATGAATTCCAAAAATAGAGTTCTAGACATATACCTCCAACTGTCTACTTGTCCCTTCAAACCTGTGTACTTCCCAACCTTACCTTCTCAGTCAATGACTTAAGGCCTGAATATCCCTTTTCCTCCCTTTTTCACATCCAGTCCATTAACAGATCCTGTCAGCTTTGCTTTCTGGATATATCTCTAATTCACCTACCTCTTCTGTCCTCACAGCTCCCACTCTAATCCAAACCACCATCAATTCTACCTTAAATTTTTAGCATGTTCCAAATTCCACTGGTCTTCTTCGAGTCCATTTTATACATAGCAGCCAGAGTGATTTTGAAAAACATAAATTTGATTATACTATTTAATTGCCTAAACCTTTCAGTAATTTTTCATCACACTTAGAGTAAGTTCCAATCTCATCACAGCCCAAAAAGTTGGGCACAATCTACTTCCTACCAATCTGCCATTCTCATCTTTCTCTCTGTGCACCCCGCCCCCCAATACTTCAACCACACTGGCTTTCTTCCCTTCATTTGAATGCACCAAGTTCATTCCTGGCTTCAGGCCTTGCGTTTGCTGTTCAGTTTGTCTGGAACATTTTGCTCTCCTATCTTCACATGACTGACTCGGTCTTGTCATTCAGGGCTCAGCTCAAATGTCAATTCAAATGATCATCCATTCTAAAATAGGCTGAGTAGCCATAATTACATTATTGTGTTTAATTTTTTTTATAGTGTTCATCCTTCTCTGAAATTCTCTTATTTGTGTACTAGCTTTTTGTTTGCCTCTCTGTACCACCACCATTCATGTGCGCGTGTGCATACAAACACACACTCTCACACACACACACACACGGTGTGTAAAAGCAGGGAGGACCTTGCTTGTCTTGTTCACTCCTGAATAAATGCCTGGCACTTAGTAGAAGCTGAATAAATATTTGGTGAAATGTAAATGAAGGTAAAGGAGTAGATATTCCTATTGTCAATCATACCAAGAAGAGGCAGACGCTGGAATGGGAAACAAACACTCAAAAGGAGGGTATGGGTATCAAAAGGATGGGTATGAAGAGAGAGACTCTTTTCTCTGATGGGATCTTAGGGCATTGGCTTGGATTTTGAGACCCTGGATCATATGACTTAAGCCTCCTGTCCTAGACTGGGGGAAGTCAGGCACTGTCACATGCAGGCAGGCTGGTAGAAGGCAGCTTGCTTCGGACGCCTGTAGCAGGCCTGCAGCTTGGCGGAGAGGCAGCCATGGTACTAAGCAGTGAGGCTGTTACCTGGAGGCCCACGAGGACGGGCCTGGGCCTGTGAGCTCTAGTTACAGTTCTAACTTGTTGCTGTAGGTAATTTCTGCTGTCATCTTCCTTGTAGGGTTTTCAGGGAAGCTTTCTCCAAAGTTACAGCTTAGTCTTAACTGTTCTATGTGGAGTTAATAGGGGACGCTTGACCACCTAGAGAAGGAGTGGTCGAGGAGAGGACCGGCAGTCCCAGCCTGCAGAAGGCAGTTGATCAGGGCTTGAGTGGTGGTCCAGGACTGGAGACAGGCACAGTCTGACCGGTAAGTCACCCCAGCTGTTGGGGACGAGTATCCAAAAAGCAGATGAAGACTGGCTCGCATGTGGGGGATCACTCAAATTAACGAAATGCAGTCTAGTAACAGAAAGGCCATCTTATTTGTGCTCACAGACTGGTAAAACCCGAGACGCACCTAGGACATTAGTAAGACTGCTCTTCATGGCTACATAGGGAGGTGGGGGTGTTGGCAGACATGGGGGGGGGCTTCCTGTCTTCTGCTTAATGAGCTCGGCTCAAAGTGCAAATTAGGCAGGACTAAAGCAAATAACTGGGCAGGATAAGTCAGGAGGCATTAAGAACAGTCATTTAGAGTTCCGTTTTGGCGTGACTTCCTGACTTCAAATTGCGATTCGATCATTTGCAATGGGGGCTTGGGCACTTATTTAGCCTTGACATGCCTCATGAAGTTTAGTGGTACCTACCTGGTAGGGTTGATGTGCAAATTAAATGAGATAATCCACGGAGAGCACTTAGCCCAGTGTTGGGTTCATAGGAAGCATAATACATGGGAGCTAGTTTTCTCTGATCTATGATTAAGTGCCTGGAGGAGCTATCAAGGAGGATTAAACAGACGGTGAAGGGTGTTTTCCCACAGTGACCTGATGGCATGTCAGGGCTCATCTATTTATCTGGAGAACACCAAACATGATTTCATATTCAGAGTAGACGTTACCTTAATCACACCATTGGTTCTCACAGGCTCTGACCACTGTAGCAACAACGCCCGGCCGTTTTCTTGCTGTTCTACTGTAAAGTTGCTCAGTCCACTTGGGGAAGATTCTAGGGTTTGAACCACAGTCCAGGGGCTTGAAACTTCTCCTGCCTGGTTTGTGGCCACAATTCCAATGTGATATGTTGTGAATGGTTCTAACCCAAATAGGTGGGCTTGATGGCTCGTTCCCTGCATGCACAAAAATTAACAGGTTAGACTTCTTTTAGGAACTGCTAACAATTGCTGGAAGGTCATTCTCTGACCAAGGTACGTTAGCAACAGCAGCATAAATATCACAACAGAGTTTTGAATTACTAAGAAAACAATGTGGTTTTTTAATTGTTCTTCACACCTGAATATACTATCAAATGTTGTATAATTTCAGACATACACAAAGTGGGGATCAGATAGAATCCTTGCCTTTCCAGAGCTTGCAACCCAAAGGATGTGATGCATAACATAAAAAGAAAAAAAAATGATGCTTCAGGTCAGTGCGGCATCCAGCTCATGGTGGAAATCAGTGGCACCAAGTTTCATGACAAAGAGTGGGATAATCTTAAGGGCTTGGAAGTCTAACTGGAATGGTTAATCTCCAGCACCATTTGTATATACATATGACTCTCCCCAGTCTCCCTCCCTCCTTCTCTTGGTGAGTATTTATATCTTACAGATGCAGTAAAGGAGACACGAAAACAAAACAAGTGAGCTTAACTGTAAATGCACAAACACGCTTAGAGAAGTCTACTAGTGACATCTATACATGTGAAAATAGTCTCATTTGTTAAAAACATCATAACTGGAACCATCAAACTTACCAACAATAATTGTTAGCTAGGTTTTGAGAATTTGGTTTTTGTTGATTTAAAAGGAAAAAAAAAGATAGGATTAGAGATTTTTGTTTTGTTTTTTTCCTGCTTGGAGAGAACATTTAATGTATTTTACATAACTAAAAGCTGGAACTAAGAGTCTTCATGTTTCGAAAGTGCCCAGGGTGTTCTTTCTATATCTGGGCTGGATGGATATGTCTGTTTACAAATAGCAAATATGTCTGCAAGTGGACCATGAATATGTGTATAGATCACACACACACACACACACACACACACACACACACACAAACACACACATATCCAGAGACACATACTGACACAGAGACACCCAGAGACACAGACACACTTTCTTTTGCGTACTATACGTGAATAATCATGAGGAAGTTTTAATGGCTTCATGGGATATTTACGCTGAATGGTGTGTAAGATCAGGTTTGGTTTATTAGATGTTTAAACATGACAGTTTTCAATTGTCCTCTCCTTGGTGGATACAAAAGGATGAATGTGAGGGAGAGAAGAGGAAGTTATTTCTGAGAGTAGATACCCGAAAGTATCAGACAAAGTTATGTGACTGGAAATTCTCCTTAATTGAGAGGCATTGGAATATCATTTTGAATAAAATCGAAAACAAAGTGGCAAAGTCGAATTGAATCATTTTCTAAAAAACTGGTCAGACAAAACCAAAACACTTCGTAGAAATAATTTTTGACACTGTTTCCTCACATTCTTGGTTATAAGTTTCACCTGTCTAATGTCTCTTATTATATGTTAAACACAAGCAGAGAAAATATAATTTCCTTTATTTATCAAAAACTTCTAAGTCAATTTTCCTCTTTCAATAAGTCCCATTATGATATTACATGCTAACCTCTTGAAATCTTTTAATATTTAAACATTTGCTAAGCGACCAGACTCTGAAACAAATTTTATAGAAATACTAATTTCTCTTTTTTAAAATATTAAAAGTTGGATCATAAATATTTAAAACTTATTTCTCCACAACATTGGATTGGTCTTTTAGATAAATATAGCACAGAACTAGAATGACCATAATGAATATTAAATCTGAAGATGCTACAAGTCCCGATTACAAACATTCTTTTCTGATAAATGATTCCTTTTCTGTAGAAATAGGGCAAACATGGGCAAGATTAATAATGCAAAAAAGAAAAACTCTTTGTTCAGAATATTCAGTAATAGGTGCCAAAAAAGCATAAGCTCCAAAGCAAATAGTAATCACCTCTAACAGATTATATATAAAAAAGGTAGGCTGTTGGGGGACATTTAGAGATAGCTTTTGTCATAAGAAACATGAAAAGCATGTGGGCTATAAAGCAAAAACATATGTATATTGTCAATAGCAGCACCTGCTCAATTACAGTTTATTTCAGAGCTGAGAATTCCATTCAGCCCCTAGATGGCAATACTATCAAACACTTTCGGTAACACGAGTACTTAATGATTAACAACCGGCATTCAGTCATCCAACACACTCCAGGCAACCATTAAAAAAATAACAAAACTGATTTCATTATAGATCCTTTTAATAAACATTTATAGCTCAGATCCTTAGAACCCCGAAGTATTCAGAACGCCCTGGCCTCAACACCTCCGCCATCTAATGTAGAAATAGGACCTGCAGATCTCAAGTTGAAGTTTGTGCGTGCCTGACACCGAGATCTTTAGAGGTTTATTCCTACGAAAGGTGATTACGGTAGTTGTTTTGCTTACTTTGGTCATATCTTACAAAAAAAAAAAAAAAAGAAAAGAAAAGAAGAAGACTCTCATATTGTAAATGTAAAGGAAATGTGAAGGAGAATTTTTATAGCATAAATTTACGCTGAGGACTAGTTCCCATATTATGTTGTTATTTGTGAAGAGCTACAACACACACACACCACACCTTAAATAAACCTCATTAATGATCGTGTTTTTTGTCCATGTTTAGTAAAGGCCACATGAAAAAAAATGCAGAAAATTTAAAAATGGCAAGACGGTCCTTACCAATATATTCTTCGACATTATATTATTCTCTCTTGAGTGGATTTCCAACACCAAAGTTCACTATTTCCGAATCCTGTAAAATTTGGGCACGGTTCATTCTGCAGATTGGGTTCTACCTTGTTTGTTTATTCAGTTACTCAGGTTTTTCTCCCCTTAAATTCAGATTTTCTTGAGCACTGTCTACCTTCCATGTTTTGGATTAAATTCTTTCCTTGGGGGATGTAGCATTCTCCCCTATTGACTAGTAAAATCATCATTAAAATCCTTTTTCTTCCCTTTCACTCCTCTGCTCCCCCTTTCTCCTTCCCTTACGGAGATGATCTTGATTCAAAACTCTTACTTCTTCTTCTTTGTTGTCCTTATTTTGATCCTTCTTTCCCTCACTCTTCCATCTTACTGATTCCTAGGAGATCGATTTCTTGTTATCCCCGATCTCTGGGCTGCCAGCTTGTGCTCACTTCCCATCTGTCCTTATCCTTCCCATGTTCCTATCCACCTAATGTTCATATTTTTATTCCACAAGCACATTGACTCCTTTTGTTAGGCAGCCAGTGGAAAGAATGATTCAACAGGAAAACAGGAAAAATGCAGCCTCCACAATCTAATATTTCCAACGAGACTTAGCTTAAAAAAAAAAAAAAAAAAAAAAAAAAAAACTGGGGCGCCTGGGTGGCTCAGCGGGTTAAGGCCTCTGCCTTCGGCTCGGGTCATGGTCCCAGGGTCTTGGGATCGAGCCCCATGTCGGGCTCTCTGCTCGGCAGGGAGCCTGCTTCCTCCTCTCTCTCTCTCTGCCTGCTTCTCTGCCTACTTGTGATTTCTGACTGTCAAATAAATAAATAAAAAAAAAAAAAAAAAAAAAAAAAAAAAAAACTTATATGCATAAGGGCTGCAGTCTGGATACAAAGCAGTGTGTCCTTTTATGAGACATAAAGACAAGACTCTCTGGAACGCTCTGCCAGTTGAGGTTCTGGTGGCAATCTGAACTACATTTTAACCTCTCAACTCTGCTCCTGGGGGCACATGAAACTACTTGGAGTCTCCAGCCGTCTGACAATTTTACACCATCTCCTCTGATTATTTTTGATGACTTGAAGTGCCCCAAAGGTGGCCTTGGGGTCAATAGGTTTATGTAGGTTGAAAATGATCAAAAATTACCATTGATCTGTAGCTGTCAATAAAAGGCTGCGTGGGGAGACTCCCTGCACAAATGTTTAAACTGCATAAAGCAACCTAACTTAGTCATCTTTGAGTCTATTGATCTGATGATCCAGCAGTTTCCAAAGCTTTCCCTCTGGTCTTTGTGGTGCGTTTTCACTGAACCCACTTACCTGGGCCCTTAGGGGTTGTTTTACCCTGCTCCTGGTAATGAACCAAAACAGTGGTGCTTGGGCACTGCTGTGCTCATCAGCAGGGTATCGTGTGTGCTTATTACCTTTTGGAAAGGGTTAATCTTCCTGGTCACCATCAACTTCATTTCCAGCTGATGGGGTTTCTTCTGTCTATACTCCTTATCATGAGGTCCTCATTTTAAAATGTGTGACTTTTGGCCTATAAATCTGAACCCGGTTATAGGATTCCTTTGCCTTGTTAGTTACCACGAATGCCAAGATCCAGAAAACAGGTCACATCAAAAGTTTACTTTCTTTTGTATAAGGAGAGCTTCAGGGGAGTCTAAATCTAATTATATCGACCTCTGTTTTCCTTAGTTGAACCACCTGGGTGCTGCTTCTTGGTTTTGTCATAAGTTATAGTTTTCCTTGTCATAATGATACAATAAACAAGTGGTTATAGACAAGTTTCTGGTTTAGACTACAAATAAAACATGAGAAGTAGGAAAAACTCTTATTGACTATTGCCTAAAAGCCATGGCTTTGGACAGAGTACAGCCAACCAATAGGATGATTTGCATATTTTAATGCTGACAAATCAACACAGATTATTTTTGTAGATTTCTGAAAGCCAGGTCCTTTGAGGCATGGGATGTGGAGGTCTATCTTCCTTCCCATTTACAAAGTTAATTTTTAGCTTCTCCAAAGTTGATCAACATATTTATATCTAGTACTCATTTTGTAAAAGTCACTTCAGTCTCAATACAGAAGTGATCTTTTATTACCCATAGCCAAATAACAGTCTTGACTACCTAGCCATAATTTCCCAAGTATGAGACTTCTAAGTCTGCAAAATGTTAACATAGAAAATTCCCACTGATTTCATATGTGCATTTACTTTCCCAGTGCCATCTCAGCCTACATACCTCCTGGCTGATAGGACAAAGACATTTTTTGATGGCACACACATGTATGTGGAGTTGCTCTAGAATCAAAGGTTGACTCATAATACAAAAAGGTAGGAGAAAAACCCTTTAGGTTCATGGTGTATTGTTTTACCTGCATGAAGCATGTGCAGGTACTAGGGGACACTGCTAAATGGCATGAAAGAGCTGCCAAAATGGTTAGTAGAAACATCTAGTATTGTTGGTCTACAGCTCATTTCTTTCTTTCTTTCTTTTTTTTTTTAAAGATTTATTTATTAATTTACTTTAGTGAGGGGGGAGGAGCAAAGGGAGCAGACTCCATGCTGAGTGTGGAGCCCCACACCAGGTCTTTGTGCATCTGGTATGCACAGGATTCAATAAAGTTGCTGTGGGGTTATAAGATGGAAAATCCAGGCTCCTGACTCTTGGGAGTTTATAATCTACTAGAGCGGGTCAATCACAAATATAGATACACACAAGGTAAAGTGTGGTAAGTGCTGTAGCCCGGTGCCAGGAAATACTGAAGGGATACTTCTTACTGGGAAGGGAGGAGGCTGAACGGTAGGGGCAGACTTACTTGGGAGGTAGCATCTGATAGAGGTTAGGAAAGAGGCAGAGTTTGAGTAGATGAATATATGTGAGTGACTAGAAGAAAGAAAAGAAATGAAAAATGCAGGATATGTTTGGGGACGAGCTGGGAGTTGCATGGAGGCGAAATATAGGGACTAGTGGCGATTAAGGCTGGAAAGAGATTGGTGGACAAGACTGGAGAGAGTTGTGAATGTCACCTTAATTATTCTGGATGAGTGTTGGTTGGGAAACACTGAGTAACATTACACCAAGATTTGAAGAACCGGTTTGGTATAAAGAGCTCTACAATGCAATTTGAGAGAATAATGGGATGTTAAAATTTTGCCCTATTGTGGTATATAGGTCATGGTCAGTGACTGATGAAATAAACTGCCAAGAATTAGCTAATGAATTCATTTAGGTATTATTCAGCTGGTAAATATGGATCATCGTATATACGAGATAATAGGAAAGTATTTTCTTAGGAACAAGATTTTAAAAATCTTTATTGAATGTTTGCTCTATCTCAAAATTTGTAATTATTCTTTTGACGCAGATGTTTGTCTTTTGATCACAATCAAAGTGGGGATTATAAAAACTGGGCTGAGTCGAAGCCAATTATACTGTCCTCTGTCCGGACCGCTATCAGAATCACACGTACCTGGTCTGTTTTTCTGACAGTGGACACATGTTTGTGTGGAGCCGTCCACACCTTTGCACTGGTCACTTGTATATATCAAACAGCTAGGAAGCAGCTGGATGACCACAACACAGAATGAGACCAATTCAAAAGCACACACAAGCGTTAAAGCATTCCTAGCTTTGGGTTCTAACTAATGGTTGAAGGTGTAATTTGAAAGATTTCAAGAAACTAAAAATGCATATCCGCCTTTTAAGTAATTGTGATACATATAATTACAATTGATTACTCAGGGGCCATTTGTCGAAGCAACTAAATTTCAAACAAAATGTTCAGTCTGGAGTATGCATACGCTAGTGCTGTGAACATACACTTTTACGTCTTTACTCCCACAAATACCTACATTCAGAAAAGAAGAATGATATGCAAAAGAGAGGTTTTCATTTTTGCCTCTCTCAGAATACATCATTCATTTTGTAATGGGGGGGAGTCAATGCAAAAAGAAGATTCAATTCACAGATTTTTTTCTTCATGGACAAACGGGCTCTATCAATTTAATCTATAAAGCCAAAGCTAGCATTCTTGCAAAATGAACGATGATGTCTCAGTTACCATAAAAACATTGGAGAAAAAAAAGAATGGTTTCGAAATGGCTCATTTTTCAAAGGAGAAGAGGAAAAAATTAAATTTGTGATAATTAAATTTTAAAGTGGCAAATCAGTCACACTAAATATTAAAAAGCCGTACTTCTATCAAAATTAAAAATGTGCATAGTCTGTGACCCAGCAATTCGACTCTGGCAATCTATTTTATGACAGTACTAGTAAAACTGCACTAAACTATATTTAAAAGAATTTCATTCCAGCCGGTCTTGTATTTACTCAATCCTTGAATAAGCACATATTTATCGAGGGCTTCCTGTGTAATAAGCAGCTTCCAAAGGTCTGAGGACACAGCAGAAAGCAAAGGATACATGGACACTGTCCTCTTGAGTTTTACATTATAATGAGGAAAAATGGGCAGTAAATAAGCAAAATAAAGAGAGAGAGAATTAGGAATGGTGGCAAAGTATGAAGATATTTAAGTAGAGTACTGAAACAGAGCTTGGGTTTAGGTGGTAGGGAAGAGTGAGATTCTTGGTTTAAGAAGAGTGATTTGGGGGGCGCCTGGGTGGCTCAGTGGGTTAAAGCCTCTGCCTTCGGCTCAGGTCATGATCCCAGGGTCCTGGGATTGAGCCCCACATCGGGCTCTCTGCTCCGTGGGGAGCCTGCTTCCTCCTCTCTCTCTCTGCCTGCCTCTCTGCCTACTTGTGATCTCTGTCTGTCAAATAAATAAATAAATCTTAAAAAAAAAAAAAAGAAGAGTGATTTGGATTTTTGAAGAAGTTCCATGTAGGCGAGAATGCAGAAGAAACCAACCAAGAGAAGAACGGGAGGAGAAGCTTTCAGGTGAAAGGGAAGTGCTTGGTGTTCCAGCAGACAGTGAGAAGCTACATGAGTGAGAGGGAGGGTGGCACAGGATAAGTCAAAGTGATGGGCAGAAGTCAGATGGTGAAGTCTTGTAGACCAACATTAGAGAGTCTGATTCTAATTTCAGTGGAAAATTACTGAAGGCCTTTAAGTAAGGGAATGATATGATTTAATGTAGGTTTTAAAGAGATCATTCTGGCTGCTCTATGGAGAATATATGTAGGGAGTTGTTTGAAGTCTACTCAGGCTGCCATGACAAAATCCCAGTAACTGGCTTAAAAAACCAGAAATTTATATTCTCCTGGTTCTGGGGGCTAGGAGTGGAGATCAAGGTGCCATCAAACTCAGTTTCTGGTGAGGCTTCACTACTTGATTGCAGATAGCTGCCTTCTTACTCTGTCCGCTCACACAGCTTTTCTCTGCATGCACGTGGGGAGAGGGAGAGATCTCTGGTGTCTCTTTTTCTTCTTATAAGGGCACCAATTCTACCAGATCAAGGCCCATTCTTACAACCTATTCTAACCTTAATTAATTCCTAAAGTTCCTACCCCCAAATACAGTCACATCGGGGTTATGGATTCAATGTATGAATGTTGGGGGAACACAAGGCAGTCCACAATAGGGGTCAAGAGAAGGAGTGAGTTTTGTAAGTCTGGGAGGGGTGCTAGTTTCTTGGTCCGGGGTGGTAATGGTGGAGATGGAACTAAGGGGATGGATTTATGTTTTGGAAGTAGAGCCAAAAGAATTATGATAGATTGAATGTAGAAGAAAAAGGAAAGAAGAATCAAGGACTACTCCTGGGTTTGCCTTGAAAGAAAGGGTGGATGGTGGTACCATTTAATGAGATGTGGAAGTCTGAAAGAGTGACAGATTTGGGGAAGGAGGGAGTCATTTTGGCCATATGAAGTTGATATACCACGTAGATCTATGAATCTCTAGTGCTGAGTAGAGACTGGGTTAGGAAAACACATCTGAGAGTCATTGGACATCTCTCCCGAAATCTGGTCTCAAATCCAATGGCCTTCTCAATCTCTCCACTTTTACTTCTAATACACCTCAAATTTAACAAGTCTTAATATCTCTTGATTTTCCCTTCTGTATAATTTGTATTATGTTAAGTAGGTTAAAATGAAACTATATATCTCAGAATCCCATTCTGTGGCAATCACACCCTAAGGTGACCATGAGTTAGTTATACCCTGATATAATTCACCTCCTCCTGAGTTCAGGCAGGACCCATGACTTACTTCTAAACAATGGAAAATGAGGCATCACTCACATGAATGTAAGAGACACCATCTTAGCTGGCTGACAGCAAAATTCTCCCGTTGGTCTTGGGGAAGCAAGCTGCCATGTTATGAGAGGGCTGTGAAGATCCCCACGGCAGGGGACAGTGGGTGGCCTCTAGGACCTGAGGGCAAGTCAATAAGAAGCCAGCAACCCCCAAGGCTTAAAACCACAAGGAAATCAATTCTGCCAACAACCTGGAAGAAAATACTTTCTTAGTCAAGCCTCCAGATGACAATGCAGCCCAGCAGGTGCCTTGACTGCAGCCTTGTGAGATCCTAAACAAAGGACCCAACTAAGCCACATCTAGACTTCTGACTCATGGGACTATGACAGAACAAATACATACTCTTTTTAAGCCACTAGGTTTGTGGTAATTTGTTCTGTGGCAGTAGGAAACTAGTACACCATCCTTTAATGGTTCTGGGTTCAAGTTGGTAAGAGATTTGGAGGATGAAGTAAAGAGGCAACTATTGTCCCCTAAAGTTCATTGAAGTTAGATGTGGAGATAAATAGGCACAGAGGTGTAAGTTTTTCAGTTTGTCCTAGTTCTCTGCTGCTCCATATCTGGCTCTTCTAATTGCTGACAACAGGGAGCCATGGGCCTATGATTTGATCCTGGCTTCACAGGGATGGTGGCTATACAGAATTTCCCGGTGATGTCTCCACAAGTTTCTTCCTGACAGTTCCATTTAGGTGGCCGGTCATGCCTGGCTTCTTAGACTGGTTGGGTGGGAGCTCTTTTATACATCCTCTTACTCCTCTTTCTGGATCTTCACTTTTCCAGCTCTTCCCACAGTTTTGTGAATTCTAGTTCCTGTGGGAAATCCCCTATCTCCATACCCATAGTGTTCAGTTTCCCCAACTGAAATGTGTCTGACGCACCCACCAAAGCTGCTTCACCGGGAGTCCTCTCTTTTTTTTTCTAGAGATGGCAACTTCATCCTTCCAATTTTTTAGGCCAAAAATTTTAGATTCATCTTCTCTTTCCCTCACACCTACATCTAGTCATAAGGAAATAATTTTGGATTTATTTAACTTCAAGATACATCCAGAATCCTACCCGTTCTCATCACTTTTACTACAACCACTCTGCTCCAAGACATTCTCTTCTACTTCCATCACTGCAATAGTCAACTTTACTGGTCTCCCTACTTTTAACCTTAACCACCACCCCCATCTACATAGCAATCAGAATGATGTTTTGAAACATGTCAGACCATGGGACTCCTTTGCTCAAAACCTTGTGGTAGTTCTCATGTTGTTCAGAGAAGAAACCTGTTCTTGCCCACCCTTTGGTTCCCCTTTGCCGTCACCTCTCCACATGCAAGCCGCACTGTAGCCACACGGCTGCATCAAATACATCAAAGAAGCTCCTGCCTTGAGGGCCCTATACTGGCTATTTCCTCTGCCTGCAACCCACTTTACCCACAAGACTGCTTGGGTAACTTCAACTCATCTCATTGACCTGCTCCTATTTAAAATTGCAGTCCGCCACTTTCCTCCCCCACTCCTCCCACTTTAGAACCCCTTTTCCTGCTCTCTATTTTTCTCTTTTTCAAAGCACTCATCAGTCATTTTCAACATATCATGTAATCTATTAATTGATTATGATTATTATTTATTCTTTCTCTCTCTTTACTAGAAGTTCCACCGGGACAGAGACCTGTATGTGTTTCATTCTCTGCTCCATTCCAAGTGTCTCTAATTATGCCTCATAGAGAGTAAGTGCTCAAAAAACTGGTTGTGCTATCAGTGACTAGGGAGAGGATTTAGAATGAAGGGATGGGGTCAAGAAGAAAGAGAGTCTAGAAAGAGAGAACAGGTAAAGGAGAGGGCCCAGCACCCAAGTCAGCGACAGAGGCAGGTGAGGACGAGAAGCACAAGCGGGAGAGGATGAGTCAGAATGAAAACGAAGCCGAGACCAGTGAAGTAGGAAGGAAACCAGGAGAGTTCAACTTCATGGACACCAAAAAAAGAGGATATTTTGTAAAAGGAGCTATGGTCATCAGTCAAATGATGTTGAAATTTTGTTTTATGACGATGAAATGTTAAAGAAGATGGACACAGAAAGTTCTTTGGATTTGGTGGCAAGTGGTCTTGAAATAAGACTTTCAGTGGAATGTAGAGACAGAACTCTGACTGAAGAGGAAGAGAGAGCCAGATGTGTGGAAGGAGGAGCCTCGACTTTAACATAACTCTTTTGAAAAGTTGGCTGTAAAAGAGAACAAGGAAAGGGAATGGTATCTGGGAGGGCCCTGTGGCCTCTGCGGTCACACTTTTTTTTTTTTTTTTAAAGGGAGATACAAGAACATATATGTATGTTGATAAGAACTCTTCAATAATCAGGGAGAGATTGTTAATTTAGAATTAAATATCAGGACTTCCTTCTCACTTTGCATGTAGAAACCAGGTTAGCCAAAGTTTTGTGTATGGCAAACGGATATGGATGTGCTCAGGTATCAGCCAATTACTTTGGAGTTGGCGCTAACATCTGCAGCAAAACCATGTTTCACACTAAGAGCTGCCATCGTTGTTTGCATAGCTCTTTTCATAGATAAATTTGGAAAAATAAACATCGTCAAAAAATGAAGTAGTAAATAAACTATAAGTCCATTATCTACTAGGAACAGGGTAATTTTTAAAATGTTTTAATTAAATTATTACTTTTGATAAATTGTATCTTCCAAGTAGAGTACATGATGAAAAGATATGTACGCAGTGTAAAAAAAAAAAAGTTATCAGTTTGCCATCTTCTTGTCTCTCCTTCCTAAGACAGGGTAATTATTATTTTTTTTTTCAAAGAAAAACAGACAGAGATCACAAGTAGGCAGAGGCAGGCAGAGAGAGAGAGGGGGAAGCAGGCTCCCCGCCGAGCAGACAGCCCGATGCGGGCCTCGATGCCAGGACCCCGGGACTGTGACCTGAGCCGAAGGCAGAGGTCTCGACCCACTGAGCCACCCAGGTGCCCCAGGGTAATTATTTTTGAGCAGAGTTTTGGCTTTTATGCGTCAGACCTGGTGTAAAGTACTGCACATGCATTATCTTATTTTGTCTTCACAAAAAAGCTATGAGGTTGATAATATTACACATAAGGAAACTGAGGCTTAGGTGAGTTAAGTAACTTACCCAGAGTCATACGGACAGTAAATGGCATGGTCACAATTTTATTCCTGCACTACACTGAGTGCAAATGTTCTTGTCAACTGTGATAGTGGTTCTAACATTTGGGTCCCAGGACCCACATTTCTTAAATCAATAGAGGATTCCCCAAAGCTTTTGTTTCTGTGCTTTGCATCCATTAGTATTTGCTATATTAAAAATTAAAGCTGAAGAAATTTAAAAGAAAGGGAGAAAGAAACAAAAAGAAAAAAGAGTACAGAAGCACGTATGCCATTATTCAGCAGAGTGATAACACGATCAAACATCATGTAGCCTCTGGAAAATTCTGCTATACACTTTGAGGGGATGAGTGTGAGAAAGAAACACAATGTCTTAATATTAACATGAAAATATTTTTGACCTGGAAGACCCTTTGGAAAAGTTTCTGGGACTCTAAGGGGTTCACAGACTCTAGTTGGAGTGCCACTTAACTACATTATATCTTGCTTTAATTGGCAGCTCCAATGAAAGATTAATCAAAGATTTGTTTGAACTTTTGTGCAGTGAAGAAAGGAGTCTTATATTTCCAACTTTTGATAATACACTCATAATACTTGTGATTAAATATGAAATATCCATGTATACATAAGTCTTATTAGTAAAACTTTTAATTAAAGTTAAAGAGTCAAAGAACGATGAAACTCTATTCTACTACCTCACTTTGTAGTTGAACCTAGAGTCCAATGGTTTAAATAACCTGTATGAGATCCCATGACCCATCAATACTAGCTTTGCTATTGAGTCTGAGATTCTCAACTCATGTATACACACTCTTTTTTCAATTAAAATGATCTGTTTTAAACAAGGAGCCCCAAATTTCTTTGTCATAAACATTGTTCCTTATGAGAGAGAATGGGTTTGAATTTACTCATAGATTGACCGCTTTTCTTAATGGATCTTCTGCTATATTACATTTGTCTGTTCATGAGTTTGTGCTCTCAATACAAAGTGGAC
Organism: Martes martes; assembly: GCF_963455335.1. Lineage (NCBI taxonomy): Eukaryota > Metazoa > Chordata > Mammalia > Carnivora > Mustelidae > Martes > Martes martes. The sequence continues at coordinate 15,613,567 of NC_137903.1, read as the reverse complement.
TTCTTGATCAGGACTGTTTTTAGCCTCACATCATCACAGTTTCCTCATATGTAAAAAGGGAATAATAATAGTACTTTTCATTTGAGTTTGTACACTTCAGTGAGTTAAGCCTTGGAATACTGCCTGCCATGTAGTAAGCGTTTAGTAGATGCTAGATTCTATTATTATTATCGTAAGCATCAAAGAGATGCTTCTACACATAAGATATTCAATAAACAGTCCTGGAAGATATGAATGAACAAATGGGTAAGTCTAAAGCAATGAATAACACATAAGGCATTCTTACTGCATAGCACCCTGGCTTGTATGGAGAATATATGGAGGGTGATATTTTGAAAGAAGGCACAGCATCTCGGGAAAGTAAGCACATCTTTTAGGTTAAATTTATAAACATCATCCTTGTAAATGTTTTTTAATGAAGACCTAGTAGGTATTGGATAAGTGTACATTAAATAATTGAGTAAATGGTAAATTCTCCCTTGTTACTGACTTCAATTATTTGGTCTTTGAGACTTTATTTATATGCATGTATATATAAACTAGATCATATAGTAATGAATATGATTTTTCACCAGTATCTATAGGGAGTACAATATGATAAGTTTTGTGTTCTTACATAACCTGAAATTGGGGGTGAGCTGAAAAAGATAATACCTTTCTCCAGTGAAGAATAAATAACACTAATAGGTGGTATAGGAAATTTGCATAAGGAAGTTGGTGCTATAAAACACAAAATGGCATTTTCCAGAGAGTCTGGGGTAGTTGGATGGCAGAAACTCCTTCAGTGCCCATGGATCACGTTATCCTTAGAAACGGGAAAATGTGAACAATTTTTGACAAGTGTAAAAATGTACATACAGTGGGAAATTCTAGAAAAAATAGAAAAATCAAACAAATGTACTCAGTAATAGATGAATCAAGCTTTATAATAAAATAGAAAAAGTCCTGACTCAGCCTCCTACTCCAAAAATGCCTGGGACCAGAGAGTTTTACCAGTGAAGTTTTTTGTTATTGCTTTTAATTAAATCTGTAACAGATAATTGATATTATGTACAAAGTGTTTAACTAGAATTGGTTAAAGGGACCAGATACCAAACTGATTATATGAAATTGGGACAATATAAAAATTGAACAATAGCATAGTAAGAAAAGAGTGTCATAGGCAGAAATCACTTGAGATTAGATGAAAAAGTTATATTAGCAAATAGTGTCCAATAGTATATTTAAAAGAAATATTATGATTATACAGGAATTAACTCTTAAAAAATTGATTTACATAAGATTACCCTAAGTAGAATTAAAAAATTCAACATCCATTTATGATAAAATCTTTTAGCTACATAAAATAGAAGAAATTATCTTTAATCTGATAAATAGCATTTTCTAAAGTCATATAATAAATCATATTTAATGATAAAGCCTTATAAATCTTTTAAATCTTACTATCGATATAACAATCAAGTAAGAGAGAATACCCTCTCCATAAAAACATTTTTCTAGGTGTATCTCTTGAGGTAAGGGAAACAAAAACAAAAATAAACTACAACAAAATAAAAGCTTCTGCACAGCAAAGGAAACTATTAATAAAACTAAAAGAGAATTTACTGAATGAAAGAAGGATTTGCAGATGATATATCTGATAAAGGGTTAGTATCCAAAATATATAAAGATCTTATACAACTCAATACCTCCCAAAACAAATAATTGAATTAAACTGAGGGTTTTGGAGAAGAGGGGGGATGGAGGGTTGGATGAGCCTGGTGGCGGGTATTATGGAGAGCATGTATTGCATGGAGCACTGGGTGTGGTGCATAAACAATGAATCTTGGAACACTGCAATAAAATAAAATAAAATTTAAAAAAAGAAAGAAAAAAAATGGGCAGAAATCACACAAACTTCTCCAAAGAAAACATACAGATGGCAACAGACACGTGAAAAGATGCCTAATATTATTTATCATCAGATAAATGCAAATCAAAAATCAACAACACAAGAAGCAACAGGTGCTGGCGAGGATATGGAGAAAAAGGAAACTTCTTGTTCTGTTGGTGGGAATGCAAACTGATGCAGCCCCTGTGGAAGACAGTAGCAAGGTTCCTCAAAAAATTAAAAATAGAACTACCCAGTGATCCAATCTTTGCATTACTGCGTAGTTGCCCAAAGAATACAAAAGCACTAATTTGAAAGGATATACACACCCCCATGTTTACTGCAGCATTACTTACAGTGGTCAAATTATAGAAGCAGCCCAAGTGTTCATCGATAGATGAATGGTTAAAGATGATGTGGTATATATACACAATGGAATATTATTTAACTATAAAAAGAATGAAATCTTGCCATTTGCCATAATATGGATCTAGAGAATATAATGCTTCGTGATATAAGTCAGTCAGAGAAAGACAAATACCATATGATTTCATTCATATGTGGAATTTAAGAAACAAAACAAATGAAAAAAAGAAAAAAAGAGATAAACCAAAAAACAGATTCTTTCCTATAGAGAGCAAACAGATAATTACCAGAAGGGAGGTGGGTGGGAGGATGGCTCCAATAGGTGAAGGGGATTAAGAGTACACTTATGGGGGCGCCTGGGTGGCTCAGTAGGTTAAAGCCTCTGCCTTTGGCTCAGGTCATAATCTCAGGGTCCTGGGATCGAGCCCCGCATCGGGCTCTCTGCTCAGCAGGGAGCCTGCTTCCCCACTCCTCTGCCTGCCTCTCTGCCTACTTGTGATCTCTCTCTCTGTCAGATAGATAAATAAAATCTTAAAAAAAAAAAGTACACTTATGATGAGCACCGAATAATATACAGAACTGCTGAATCACTATACTGTACACCTGAAACTAATTTAACACTGTATGTCAACTATACTGGAATTAAAATTTAAAAAAAACTATTAAAAAAACAGGATGCTCTCTATTCATTACTGTACTGGTATTCTTAGGCAATGCCAGACCAAAGCAGGGGGGAGAGAAATGCCACAGAGATTATTAGTGCTTCTCAAAATTCCATTTACTTATCTACATTCCTCAGCTTCCCTACACACATCAATGGGGTGAGATGACTAGTACACGTGGAGAGAAGGGATGTTAGCCACTTTCCATCCTGAACCTCAAAAACATCTCTCAGAGCCCTCCAACATGCTCTTCCCTATCATGGTCTGTCATTAATATAAGAGGGAGAAGGGCAGCCAAAGCCAAATTACTTTTCCCACCTTTATTTTGTTAAGAACTGATATTTGAGTTTTATTTGTTACCACAGCATTTCCTATCTTATCCTGACTAATACAAAGCATATGTGCTTGAAAGAATGAGATACTGACTACTTAAAAAGTCCAGAGCATCTAATAATAAATTAGGATCAAGTCCAGAAATCAATCGTATTTTCCAATAAGAACTATGACACCCAGCTTTTAAAACTGACACTCTGTAGTTACAGAAAAGGTGGTATATGATGTAGTCTATATTCTCACCAAGAATATTTAGTTAAGGGGAACAGAAACTCTTTTTGACTCACTTAAGGAGAAAGTGAAAGAAAAGAATCCAAGCACATGAAATAACAGCTTTGTCTCTTTGAAACTGGAAATAGAAATACTATAGGACCTAATAATTTTGTTACTGGGCCTTTAGCCCCCAAGAGTGAAAACACTAATTTGAAAAGATATATGAACCCCTCTGTTACTGCAATAACCACGATATGGAAAAAACCCAAGTGTCCATTGATAGATGAATGGATAAAGAAGCTGTAAGATATATCTCTATATATCTATATCCATGTATCTATCTATCTATTTGTATGAGGATGAATGGTAGCAACACTTGTGATAAGCATAGTATAATGTATAGAGATGTTGAATCACCGTGTTGTACACCTGAAACTGATGTAACATTGTGTATCAAATGTACTCAAAAAAAAAAAAAAAAAGGAAAGAAATTGGAAAACTGACAGCTTGGAGTTTCTCTCTTTCTGGGGCTGCATGATATTTCCGTCTTCTCTTTCTCTTAACTTGCTTTATTTGTTGTTGCCCAACATGGAAAATAATTCCCAGTCTAAATAACCTTACAGCTTCAGAGTACTCTGGGCCATCTGACCACCACCTCTGTGTGTCTGGAGAGAGAAAGGATCTGAGTGGGTGTTAGTTGGGTGATGGATTTGCCAGTCTTGGGTCAGCTGTTGCTGAAGAGTGGGTAGTAGATATCTATGTCCTTAGGTCTCCTGTTTCAGTATCAATTATTAATTGGTGACAGATCTTGATGAGAGGATGTATGGCCATTCTAGAACAAACACTCCCAGTGAAGGTCATATCTTTGATATTAGGTGGGAACATGACTAAGGATTGCTAAGACCATCTCTGGAAAGACCTTTCTTCTTCCCAAGGCTGATTAGTGATCTGATTAACATCCTATCTCTTAGATTTGAAGCAGTCCTGAAGCCTATATGTCAAAGGAATCCTACAGAATCAGGTAATTTATTGCTTAAATCTGAGCGTCAGTGACCTTTCAGTCTTTTGAGCCGTTCCCTCCATTTTCTGTAACTCCATTGCTTCTCTTACATGAATGCCCGTGTCCTATTTCAGGGGTTTATTTCATCCCGGTTCACATAGCTTCGAGGAGAGGAAATCATGGTAACTTCAGGTAGAAATAGCTAATTTTCTGCCTCCCAAGTTCCTAATACTTTCCAACCTCACTTGCTCTCCTCGATTCCATTCCACCTCCACCGTCAAATGGAAGAGTCAAAGGCCAACGTGTCTAATGCGAAAGTTGTTCGGATGCCATAGCTTGGACCTGGTCAGGAAGCACTTGTGGATGGCCCTGCCAGTCCTCATCTGCACGAACGCCTGCAGCTTGCTTCTCTGGGCTCACCCTCCGTCCCTCCATGCTCTACTCATGGCCCTCTACAGCCCGGGCTCTAGCCTTGTGGCTCAGGGGCCATGTCACCACTCTCCATGGAGGCCTTGCTTTAGCGCGCGACTTCTCCGTTGTTCAGATCGCGCTTCCATTCCTGGAGACTCTTAACCACCCTTAACAAGAAATTTGATGTCGTCTTCATTTGGAAGAGCTTCTGGATGCCCCAGGCAGTTACTTGCTCCTCCTTTCTGCTTTTATATTGTTCATGGCATTTTTACACCGCATCATGGTGATTTATTTACCTGCCTTCTCTCCCCACTAAACCTTGAACTTAGAGGACAGGGACCGAGGATAGGAATTGTGTTTGGCACCTTCTGGGTGTCGAATAGATTTCTGTCAAGCGAATAAATAATCTTTTATTTAAATTTATTTTGTTTTTATAAATACTAATTTAATATTATACTTGAGATAATATTACATATTAATATAATAAACATTATTTTATTAGCAATATGTTTAAAAATATTATGGACTATACCCCATTTCTTTGAATCCAGGATTCCATTTATTTCAAGACACAGTTATTTTACGTATTCCTCAAAGAAAAAAATGCTTCCAACTGAATGAAGATACAATATTTTTTTATCACTTAGAATTTTAATTTTACATTTGGAGAAAGACATCTTTAGATTTGTATGGGCATAGGGTTTTTTTTTTAATTGTATATTAAGCTGCTGTTTCTGTGCCTTTCTATGTCTACAATAACTTTTCATTTTAATGCCAAATCATAGTGTAATCTTTTTGGAAACATTTTAAGTGGCAATTAAACTCAATGTGTGTAGTAGCAACAGGGAACATAACTCAGCTAAAGTGACGAGTGTGAACGGCATTGATCAAGTTTGTGCAGGCACAGGAAATGACAGGTGTGTAACAACGGCCACCTACAGCAGTTGTAAACTTGTTAGATGCACGTGATTTCAGAGATGGAGAAATGTGAAAAAACAGTCATCATAAAAATCAGTGAGATTCCTGTTCTCTGTTTTCTGAGTATCCCTCCTGAAGGAGGGAAGTGCCTAACTTCTAGTCCATGGACTCTAGCCAAGTGATTTGCTCTTGGTGACAACACTGGTACCAGAAAGCTAAAACTGGCTAAAAGGCTGCCGAGATACAATACCACCCAGCTACGGTGGGACTGGCAATGGCCCAACTCAAAACCAGATCGAAGAATTCGCGAATGATGTTGCGAGGTTGGCAACAAATGGACTCTGGCTGCGCACACAGAGCTGTTCTGAGAGACACATCCGGCCACTACCTCCAGTAGCCGGTGCTGCTCTTTTCAGTTATTCTTAGCACACGTCCTTGATGCTTTTCGTTCTTTTCCCAGAGAGTTTCTCAAAGGGATACAACACTGAGTGCTTAGTATAGGGCAAGCACCTTCCAAGTGTTCTTTGTATTTTAAGTTGTTCATTCCTCAAACCAACCTCATGAAACAGACGGTTATGACCCTCATTTTTCAGATAAGGAAATGCACGCAAAGATAGTTGAAGCAAATTGTCCACGGGGAAAGCTGTCATACAGTTACAAGGGGAGGAGCCAGGGTTTGAGTGGAGGCATTCCAGCTGTCCAGTCTGTACTCAAACTGGGAGCGGCGCTGAGTACTGCATCAAAGTCTCCTTACCGCTCCCACCAGGGCCACCAGACTTCGGAAGGTGGAAGCCAACCTATATCACATCTTGATATATTTTCTCACCTCCGTGCCCCCCCCCCCCCCCGGGAACCAGGAAAGGATTCCTCTGCTCTACGACGACCTAAGCCTGTTTGTGTAAGTTCTGCTTTCTGGGGAGTCAGGCTGAATGGTCATCCAAAGGGAAATAGGCTGCTTTTCAAATAGGCACAACTTTTTTTTTTTTCTTTCTTTCTTTCTTCCTTTTTTTGGCCTGTAAGTCAGGAAAAGCACACACAGTGAGCCAAAAATAATGACACTTGGGGCTAAAAGAAAGGACATAAAGACGGACCACTGAGAAACTTCCACAATTTAATTGTATGAGGCTCCAAAGGGGTTAAGTGGTCATCAACACTTGGAACTCTGGTGATTTAGATAGATACTGGTGGTACACTTAGGCAGTCGTGGCATGAGATCGAGCTGTTGCTTTGAAAACATTTTAATATCATAGGATTTAAATTTTCTTCTTTTCTTTGGATTTTTCAGTTAATATTGGAATTAAATTAAAGCATTAAGTCAACCAGCTTAGTGTAAAGCAAATTATGTCAGGTTCACCATTGAGGGCTTCGTTATGGAATATCTATTGACTCAAGCTTATTAACTTGTAAATCCTCTAGTTTTAGATTATGATCTATTGATTATCTGCTTTTATTTGAGTTTTAAATGAATAAACAAAAAGAAATGATCATGGTTTAGTCATTATACCTTAAGAGAAAATGTACTTAAGCCAAGCATACTTAATTAAGAATAAAAACAACTTTTATTTTTTCTGAGAGCTAGAAGTTGTGGTTCTTATTTACATTAAGGCAAATCAAAGATTGATTTTAATTTTGCATAATTGTTTTTAATAGACATTTGGGCAAAACAGAAAAAAAAAGTTAATCACTAAGGATAGAAAGTGTTGAGAGCCTAGATGCTTTAAGCAGTCAACTTATAAGCAAAAGCCTTGAGTTCAGGATTTGGCTCTGTTACTCATACTAGGAAGTCCTTAGGCAAATTATTTACGTTTCTGAGCCTTGCTTTCTAACAATGCCTTTCTCATGGACTTTTGTGAGGATTAAATCAGATGGTCTTTCTAAAAGGGCCTGGTGTATTGTTGGTACTCAAGAAAAGTGCTCTGAATCAGATCCTTGCTAATAGAAGCAACTAAGAAAACATGGGCTTCTGTTGATTTCAAAGGGTAATTGTTTAATTTTATGCTTTGTTTAAAGCTTTCATCAAATAAAAGTGCTGAGATTGGTTTATGGTTTGAGGGTCAACTCCACAGTCAAAGATTTATTTAGCATCTACTTTTTTCTAGCATGGTGCTAGGTACGAAAGGCAGTGGAAAGAAGTAAAAAATATGCAAATCCTAGATTTCAGGAACTGCCACCAATTAAGAATGGAAGACTTATATTCATGAAGCCACTTACAAACATGAAGCCATGTTTTTCATGAAGAAAAACACATGGAAACAAACACTAAAGAGGTATACACAGGAAGTCATCATGGGCTTAAGCATTCCCAAAAGACTTCACAGAAAGAATTCACTTTGGATAACAATATGTAGGACATGTACAGTAAGAGAGAAGCATTGTGACAGTCAATGCAAGATTTACGCAATTAAAACATTTAAAATTCATTTTAAAAATGTTGCAGTCAAAAAGAATTTACGGTTAGCAATTTGACCTTCCTATCTGATGCAGAAATCCCAGAAGATGGTGGGTAAAAGGCAGGGAAGTGAGGCATCTTTTCAACACAACTTACTGTGTTGCAAAGGCCACTTTGCAAAAGTTTTATTTACTGTAACCAAGACTCTGGAATCTGGTGATCTGGAGATTTAGAAGAGAAATGATTCCACAATAGTTTCACTGAATGGAAGGTACAAAATTGTTGCCTTGCGATTTGGACTACCTCGTACAACTCGGTAAGGAAGCAAAAAAAGAGCTTAGACTGGTGGCAGAAGTGACTGATAAGAAAAAATAGGGATGCTATTACATAATGAAGTTTAGGAAGCTCATGCATGAGCCTAGAACTGTTTCCCCACCCCCTCCCTTTATTTGACCACCTTGCCACACTAATGAAAGCTGATGAAGGCAAGACCATCTAGAACTCAGATCCTTCAAAAATGAGCTTGGTTGCTTGCATCAACCAAATAATCCCAATTAGTTAGGTAGATACCAAAGGGAAGTCGTAAGTATTACTACTGGTCTCTCGACTTATTGTAGAGAAATAAATTCTATAAATGGTACTGTTTTTGTTTTTTATTGTGTCACGTATATCAATATTCATTCTCTTCTTTTAGCCCACTCTTGTATATGTGACATGCTGGAATGGTTACATTTACTATGTAGCTATGGATGATCAAAACTGGATCAAAAAATAACTAAAGATTGAAGACATTCTCAAGAGCTCCTAGGCTTGAAGCTGGCCTTTGTAATCGGAAGAGGCTTATCTGGTTTGCCTGGAATGTGGGGACAATTTGAAAGAATATACAGGAAGAAATGAAGGCTGTTAGAGAGCCAAGGGATGGGCTGGCCTTCAAGGAAGACTTCGTCAGCAGTGTGAGAATACTATAAACTCAAAGAATAGTTTTGGAAACTGGGGAAATGTATTACACATCTGATGGCTGAGACTTATATTTCCAAGCAATGAGCATTGATCTGTCCAAGATATGCCAGTGGTTGAACACGACCTTCTGAAATCCTGGGCTGAAGGTCAGTGCACACGCTGATGGGTCCTGGGAATTAACTGGACCACTCAGACTCCTGAAGCCCAAAATCTGATTATACATCCCTCTTCCTGAACGAAAACTCTTCTCCTGGTTAACTGCATGGTTTTCTCCTTTCCTTCTAATCTCTGTGCCAGTGTCATCCCCTTGTGAGGCCTTCCCTGTCCTCCCTACATTTAATGTTACCCTCCCCTTCCTAACAGCCCAATGTCTCTCTACTCCCACAACTGGTCTATAGAACATTCCTTTGACTGGCCAACACAACACCTGTGATCTCTCATCAATGATTTTTTTTTCCATTGCCATTATCATACATTTATATATCAAATATACACACACACACATTTTATATTTAAAAATTTAAAATATATACTTACAAAATTATCTCATTTAGTATCTTTCCTGACTAGAATAAGAGCTTCAAGAAGGAAGGAATTTTGTCTGGTGTATACTCAGCGCTGTATACCCAGTTGGTATATATTAAGTGCATGTTGACTGGGAAAGTAAATGAATGAATGAAGTTCTGGATGAGTTGTCAGAAAGGGAAAAAGGGGGGAGGTTTACAACATGGAAGAACTGGAAATAGTTATCTCATTTACTTATTTGCTTTTAGCACATAGTGATAAATTATAGTTTATGGTTCCATGCTAAGTGGTTTATATACTATACTACTTGGTTTTAACTATGCAATCCTTACAAACATGGGTAACTTTCAAGATTCCTGAAAGAATGAAAAAACATGGTTCAAATATCATGCTAATAATTCATAGATGAATGCAGAACAAGTAAATGGCCAATTTGGACTTCTTTCTTTTGGTGTGAGCTCATAACCAGCAACAGTATGAGGTATAAACACTCAGAGTCCAATCCTATTTGGCCAGAAGTTGACAAAGAAATTTGAAATTATCAAGGAGACAGCTTGGAAAATGGACTGGTATCCAGTATTATTAACAATGTATCTTTCAATAAGTGTTTATTATGCCCTGAGGTACTCGTGAATGAGAGTATTAGCTCATGATTAACCAAATAGTCTATTGATAATTTTATCCATAGCTACACTTTTTAAAATTTCTATTTTCATAGTGTAAGTAACATTTATTCACTAGGGCATACTTTATAAATAAGTAATGGTGATGTGTGTTCCAAAAGTTATTATTTAGAGGAGGGCAGATTCTGAAAAGTTTGGAGACAACTGGCTTATGTTAACATTGTTTCCACAGCAAAGCTATTATTAAGAAGGAAAACAGCAAAATCATTTTCCTCTATGAAAAATAAAACGCAATCCTATCACGAGCTTCTCATGAATAAAGTCTAAAATAAAAACAAGTAACTCACTTTTGTTACTGCCTTGTAGTGGACAAAGTCCAGGACTACTTTTTGGAAGATAAATGCTTAAAGATAATTTGTAAAAAAAAAAAAAAAGAAAAAGAAAAGAAAAAAGAAAAAAGAAAATCTCATCCCCTTGACTAATTTCCCAGTGGGAAGTGCTGACTGTTATTGATAAAAATGATACCGTAGATGGTCATTGCCCAGATGGCACTTTGAAGAATATAGTTGGAGACAAAAACCCTATAAAATGTGGATGTCACAAAGTCCTACTAAACCTCTATTATGCACTCGGGCTATTATAACCGGTTACACTGTTACATTTATTTTATTAGCTCTTTTGACTATTTCTCAGTTTGAAAAATTTGATTTAAATTCTCAGTTAAACGTAAAGACTAGAGTGAAGAAGAACAAGGTATACAGAAGTGGTTCGGCGAGGTATAACATATTTACAGAGCTTCTCACTCCGGTGTTACTTACAAGATTGCAAGTAATCAGTTACACTGCAAACGGTAGTATGCTGGGAGGGCAGCGGGGAACTACGGGGACACAGGGCACTCCCCATCCCAGGGAAGCGATGTTCAGTTATCATGGTGACTGTCATCTTAACAATTGCACAAGTGCATCATTCACTGTGGGTGACTAGAAACAGATGAAGAGGAGCTGAAAAATGGGAGAATTTTCCTTGTCTCATGTCTCTCTGATAACTAGGCAGACTACAGAGCATGAAAGATGAGGGTTACCCAATTCAAACCAGAGCACGTAGTTACCATCTGGGCATTTTAAAGTAGGACACATGAAATGCTCAGATGTATCCCCCAACAGGGTGCAATAATACAGCAGTAAAAAGAAAACTGCAGTGAACTACGGCCACTTCCACACTTGCAATCATTCTAGTACAGGAAGAGGCAAGGATTTTCTAAAACCTTTTGCTCATGTTCATCTTTTTTTTTTTTTTTTTAAGATTTTTTATTTATTTATTTGACAGAAAGAGAGATCACAAGCAGGCAGAGAGGCAGGCAGAGAGAGAGGAAAGCAGGCTCCCCGCTGAGCAGAGAGCCCAGGACCCTAGGATCATGACCTGAGCCGAAGGCAGAGGCTTAACCCACTGAGCCACCCAGGCACCCTGCTCAGGTACATCTTAACTGCTCCCCGTTTGGCGCAGAGACAGCTTCCATGTTTTGGCAGTCCCACGTGGTATGTAGCCACACCCAGCAGAGGGCGCTCTCCTCGTGGAAAGAAAGGGGCAGCATTCCCGTGGACAGAGCACTCCGCTTGGGGGCTCAAAAATGAAAATATTCAGTAGACCACACACACTAAAATAGTCATTTCCTTTCAGAAACATTCACTGCCGAAACAAATATTGACTTTTAAAATGATATATTTGGCTCTCAAAGGTACCCAGTTGAGTAATTTCTTTCGGATGATGCCAGTTGCAGACCCTTAATTTTCTTTTCTTTTTTTTTTTTTGAAGATTTTATTTATTTATTTGACAGACAGAGATCACAAGTAGGCAGAGAGGCAGGCAGAGAGAGATGGAGAAGCAGGCTCCCTGCTGAGCAGAGAGCCCGATGCGGGACTTGAGCCCAGGACTCTGGAATCACGACCTGAGCTGAAGGCAGAGGCTTTAACCCACTCAACCACCCAGGCGCCCACAGACCCTTAATTTTCTGAACAAGAATTACTAAATTAGTCAAGAGTTAGAAAGCAAAGAGCCTCGACACTACATGTTTTTAGATTTTTGAGGATGAGAGTTCAGCATTCCTTATTTGGAAACCTCTATCAACTTCTATAGATCCTCAAGTCACGCAATCTAGTAACATTGTTACCTCTACCTTCTGATGTACATTTTGCAATGAGACAGAACATTTTTGATAGGAACAGATGTCAGACATAGAGAAACATATAATCTTTGGCCACAAAATGAAAATGAATCAGTTAATATGTTTAATATACATATTTTAATGGGAATTTAACTGTATTGATAGATTTTATAATCCCCACCTAAATTCCTTCATATTTGCAAAAATGAGTATTTACAGGATCAAGTAAATTCACAGGCTTCTTATTTGCTGGGTCGCAGCTTGATGAGTAGAGAGGCTACAAAATGCCATCGCTTGTAAATATCAAAATATCCTAATGAAACTAGTAATTGCTGGGAGTAATTTAAGACTATCTTTCTGCCTTAAGAAGGAAAGAAACTATGGAAATACAAATGAGAGAATTAACAAGAATACATTTTAGGAAGAAAATTTCGCAAAGTGAATCTTTAAAATTTAAATTTCCATTTAAGTTATCTTGCTTCCAGATGAAACTCCAGATACATTTGAGAGAGAATTCCTCCAATTTTTTTCTGGAATTCCCCAGAGATTTTTTTTTTTTTTTGGTCTCTCTTCATGCATCATTTTTTATTCTACTCCTTGTTAAGAATTTGTATTAGCCAATCTAACCATTCAATTTATCCTGCCTTTTGGTAATGAATAAATATCACATACTCCTAATTGGCCACCTGGGGTTCAAGGAGGGGAAATATAGAGTTGATGTCTGAACACCGTAATATGCTGACAACATATTGACCACACTCTATTTCACAAGACTTAAAATCAGGCTTCTTTGCCCTATTTACCGCTCCCTACCTTTGCACCATTTCTTGACTGTCTGTGGGACTATTATAATTTTTTTTAAAGTGATTTATTTCTAACAGATGTGATCATCCAGCCTCAGGGATCTGGAGGTACACTGCCCCAACAACTTTAATTTCTGGGTATAATAAGCATATATTCCATGAATAAATAATTATCGTTCTGCTAAGGAAAAAAAGATGTCAAGGATGAGGTACGATGACCAGGTTCTTCTGGGTGAAAAGGACAAGTAGATGGATTTTTCTGAGGTGCTGACTATGCTCAACCTAAATGTGCTAATTATTGCATTTCTAGAATGTGGTAGGTCACAAAGGGAGAAAATTAGTCCTGGTTTACTGTGTACAGCAATATGTAGGAAGCTAATTTTAGGTCTACATTAAGTTTCTTGTAAGTCAGAAGCTGCACATGTTGACATCAGAAAAGATGGCAGCATGGGTCCTGGTAGAGAACATGGCCTATGAGATAACAGCAGAAGAGAGACCCACCCGGCTGTCCCTTCAGCTCCCAAAGCAGGTCTTGTGGCATCTCAAGGGCAGGTGTTGGAGGTGTGCTCTTATGGTCAGTGCTCTGTGTTTGAATGCTGAGGAGGTGGCCCCAGGCAGTGCCACAAAGCCAGTGATGACGTCACTGGTCTACCTGATGAGGTTTGAGTTGTGACCCAGCAACATCTGTGGTCACTTGAGGCACCACCCAAACACTGGACTTTAAGTAATATTTTAAGTGAGTTTAATTTCCCAAGTTGAGCTTTGGAGAAGTCTCCTCTAATTTTTCCAACCAAGAGTTTGACTTTTCTACTCCCTCTCCAGTTTCTGGACTCTGGGGCCAGCTGCCTTAGGACCACACTCTGTTGCTAATATGATTTGGTAAGTAGCATGTGATCTGGGAAAGCCTTGTTAGGGAATAAAGGGTAAATGAAAAAGAGGAGAACAATATTTTCCTTAAAAAATAATTCTGTCTCTTCAGACAGGACCCTGTGAACAACACATCAACACAATGACACCTTGACAGACTGATTATCTCTCTGTCCACCAGTTTCACCATTTCCTGAGTTATCTACTCTGTTCCTGCTGCTCTGTGTGGTGCTGCATCTGATGGAGGTGTGGCTAGGCTTAGTCTCCCCAAGGACATGGTAGGATGGTGCCAAGCCATCTGCAGTTCGTGTTTGCCTGCCCCCAGACCTATGCTCCTGACCACCTCACTCCACGGCTTTGCTAGGCCTCTGATGAGATTATTTTGAATGAAACTGCTTTAATGTCAGCCCAATAAATGGAGACAGACTAGAAGAATGTCCCCTTCTCTACCTCCCAACACAGAGACTCACCATAGGATGTTTAAAGCCAGGCTTCTGTTTCTTTCCCTGAGAAAATGTCTGGTCCACTTCCCTCCTTCTGTTCAAATTCTACCCACTACTTAAGGCATAGATGTCTCCCAGGCCTTTCCTGAAATTTTCCATCCAAGTGACACTTTAATTCTTTGAATCTTTCATAAGTTATGTCCTATATTTACATTAGACAATTAGTCTTATCATGATATGTGGTTTCTATCATTTGTGGGTTTCATTGATCTTTAGCTTTTCTAAAAAATATCTTGTTTCCTTGAGGTGGCTAATTCAAGAGGCAGCAAGAGGTAGAAGAAAGAACAGACTTTAGAAGCAGAGAGACCTGAAATTGAATCACAGCTTTACAATGAGCTGTGTGACTGTGGTCAAGTAACTCAACTTGTCTAAGTTTCTGTTTTCTCTCTAATGACCAGTAGATAATCATACTCTACTAAGTAGTTATTAAGATGAAATGAGGTGGCATATGCAATGTGGCTGCAATGCGCTTTCTGGAGAAAATTCTCACAAATAACAGCTTAGAGATTGAAATCGGGACATAAAAATGATTATGCCTCAAGGTGATTTATCTGTGAACATAGAGATCTCCTCATAGGCTAAATATATGGCATTCCCAAGAAACTGGAAAAAAAACCTCTAGAATATGACTGTAGTTGGGGAACAAGAAGTAATATGCAAGGTACCTCTTGCTCATTAGAGACTTTATCAACTCATTATTCATGTATTCATCATACAGATGTCTAAAAGTGGTGTGGTTCTATGTTCTGGGAATCAGGGAGCATAGGAAGCAAGATCTCTGCTCTCAGGGGGTTTAGGTTCGAATTGGAGAGACACATAGTAAATAAGACAAAGGATCAAAAGTGTATACTTCTAGAGAATGCTAAACATTAATGTGAAAAGTAAAGCAGGGGAGAGGGACAGAAAGTGTGTGGGGCAGAGGAGAGGAGTGAAATGATAGGTAGGCCAGGCAAGTCCTCCCCAAGAGTAACAGAAGGTGACTTTTCAATCCAGACCAGAAAGGAAGAAAGCCAGCTATGGGGATTCCTGGGGGAAGAGCTTTCCAGGCAGAAAATGTTCCAGTCAACGGATTACCTATCCTGGCCCTTTGTGCTCACTGGTCCTCACTAATATTAATGCGTGCATATAAAATCGCGTTTTTTTTTTTGTTTTGTTTTGTTTTGTTTTGCTTCCTGTTGTTTTCTTCTTTTTTTATTTTTTTACTTTAAAGGGCAAAATAGACCCTAAGCTTTCTCTCCTGGGGGAAATACAGAAGGAAAAAAAGTGCTGGAAAAAACAGATAAGTTCCCCACAGGAATTAAAAGTAGCTTTCTTTCGAATTATCTATAGATATCTATACCTTTATCTATATATCTAATTATGATAAACTTTTCTTCTGACCTTACCTTAAACTGTGTTTCAAACATTTTCGAAAGTCATGGTGTAATAGTAAAGCATGAATATTCTTATGACCCACATGGATATATTTTTTAAATGCTAGAGTATTTTGGTATGATGGGTCCAAAAACATGTGAAGTCTCTCTCAAATATTAATGGTCTTTACCGTACGATGAGCCTAAGTAAGTGTCCTCCTAGTCTTGTGCCCCAAATAGCGGGACTGGTTTCTTCGGAAATGCCGTGTCAATTGTACGTTTAATATCACTTATCACCATTAAGGAGGACGGTGGGGTCTTCTCCCTGCTCCCTAGCAACAGAATTACTTAAAAAGGTCAATTTCTATCATTTCCTCTGGAACTGGTTAGCTTTGTCCTCACCTGGGACAAGATGTGTACGTTGGCCCACTAGGACTTGCAAGACTTGTTTAGAGAACCCGGCTGCTGGGACACTCGTGGGAATTAGAATAAAGCACCGGACAGGGATTTTCTCCCTGGACAAGTTCCAGAGGGGACCGTGCTCTTGACATTACAGAGATAAAGAAGAGTTTTCAAGACACTTTCTATTTCCATACGAGTTCTTTTGTATGCTGGGTTGCCTGCCATTATGTTTATGTAATTCTGACAGTGTTCTTAATGACACACTAACAGATTGTAAAACACGCTGCTGGCATTTACTTGTTTTTTATATTTTTAAAACAATGTCCTTCATGTAACAGTAGTTAAGCGCGGCAGAAGGACATCATTAGAGCCATGGTTAAACTGTAATTTACACCATTAGGAAGGCAGGAGCAATTTTTATTGCCTGGCAATTTTCTTGCTGAAATATTTGGACCATATGGCTCAATTTGTGTAATAACCTTAATTTCTGCACCCTTCAGGTTTGCCTCCGTCTCCTACGGAATGGTAAAATGCGGTTTAGCAGAAAAGGCAACTGTCTATACTTAGAGAGTTGAGATTAATAACATGTCACGTCCTGTTTTTGGTGAAGGAATTCGAACAGCAGCCAGATGGTATCTCTACAAATAACTGTCAGGGGTCTTGATCTAATCAATACAATGTATTAATACATCTCCCTTTGCTGTTTCTCCAGGGGACGGTGCACAACATCTGGAAAGAGTGGGGGGGCCCGCCAAGTAGAAAGCCGATTCTTTTCAGAATCAAACTGAGCCCAATTAATTTTTCATGTATCCTTGATAACTGTTTCATAATGAGCTATGCGTCTTGACGGATTTGGGGTTGGCAGAGCAGGCTGCCCCTGGTTTCTATCCCCATTCAGTCCACTTATAGAAACCAACCCATTAATCAAGCTATCTGGCATAAAACCTGAATCTCAGCTCAGCAAGAGATCAATAACCATCCTAAAAAAAACACAGAACCAGCCACTAATGGGCACAGGTATCCAGCCATGACACTAGTAATTGCTTTAGCAAAAATAAAACTCTGTATCATAATCACCCAATAGGAACTTATATGATAAAATTCATTACTTGTGCCTTGTCAAAAAGTAACATTTACATCCGTTAAAAATATACTGTAATTTTACTATCTAGACATGGCCATTATCTTTCAGAGGTAGACAACGCACCTTTTTGAATGGATTAAAACTCCCTGATTTTGTAATGTGAATATTGAATAATCCAAGTATCACATAAAATGCTTAAAAATGAGTTATTACACTTATTTTAAATTCAGAGTACCTGAGGGGCTCCTTAATACAATCTTTAGCCCAACTGCATATGACACACAGTGAGCTTGCTGTGCTACGGACTCTGATGTGATGTCAAATTGGTCAGATTTCTTCACTCTTTGGTTGGCTTAATGGCAAGATTTACCATTCAAATCATAAATTCTTCTCACTTTCCCAGTGGCTTTATCTCAAACCCTTACTGTTTTACCAAATTCAAACCAGTCATTTCACTTCTCAGTTTGCAAATCTCTTTTGGCTTTTGGCAGGGATTTCCGTGCTCTGATTCCTTCTGAAATAAGAGACCCAGTGACTTTGTCTACGGAGAGGAATTCAGGGCAGAGAAGGAGAGATGGAGGAAACCCAGGGCATATATTCTGAATTTATGGCCTGTTTGGTAAAACATTCCTTCGTGGCTCTTAGACAACAGGTGGAAACCTGTTTTGCCCTTATGAGAATGAGATTTTGATTAGAAAAAAAGTCCTGGGTAGGGCTGCTGTTAAGACACTCTTTCACTAGCTGATCATCTGATCAAACCCTGCCAAGATGATAGAAAGGTCTAAGGGATCATCCAGGAACTTGAAGGTGATGTCACATTCATCTCCTCTGACAGCAGGACCAAGAATCACGATGCCGTGTTTGTTCAGTCAGTGGTTTGTGGTTTGGCAGGACGAGCTCTGGGTTTGGAATCAGGGGTATGAGCAAGGGTCCTCCTGGGTTCTTGGAAGAATTTATAAGTACAAACGCCTAAGCCTGACCAAATAATTGCTTATTATATAATTTGTCTCCTTCCTTATTTGCTTCAAGAACACCATGAGTCACAGAGAGAGGAGAGTATTTCCTCTTTCTTTGTATCTGTAGTAGTTTCTGGGGACAACAGGTTCTCAAAAGGGAATTATGTGAATAACTGATTCATGGAAGGGTCCCACGATATTTCTTGGATCTTGATCGCCACATTGGATTTTATGTGTCTTGGTCCTCATTTGCAAATAACTCATAATTTTCATACATGCATGAGATTTCAGAGAAGCAAGTAGCACAGATTTTCAATTTTCATTTTGTTTGCTGATGCCCAGTGTGGATAAACAGAAAACACCCTGATAATGGTGTGTTTATAGTGGAGTTGCATAACATCGAGCAAGAGAACTATTCAAACAAATAAATTACGTGACTAAATAAAGTCTGAAACTTGGGATCCACAATACGTGGCATTCATAATTTTCATCTTTTGTCATGTCATTATCAAAATATTTAATTTATATAAACCTAAGCCCTCTGTGACAAAGACAGAAGATAGTTGCTGTTCTGGGGCCTCCTGGGTCATAGACATGATCAACAATGCCAGCAGTTCGAGCTTAGTTAACACCCGGCTACAGCACTAACAAGATGTTTCACCTTAAAAATTATATCGAGATAAAAAGATTCATTTGCAAACCCATCACATATGTATTCACAGGTGGTGGGTGTGGGTCATTGCATTTGGATTAAAAAGCAAATGTCTCTCTCTACATGAGAGGTCACTAGCTGGTATAAGGCAAAATCTTTTCACTGTTCGGCATAATTAAAATATTCCAACAGTGGTTTCAGTAATTTAAAAATCACAGTATTGTTGTAATATTTTTCTAGGCTTCAGAAGCTCACAATTGTTTGGCCCAATCAAATCTGGGAACACTAGAGAAGTTATCACCCATCAAGGTAATTACTTTCAAGTTGAAATAATTACTCTATCAATGTTAATGGTCTTTCAACTTCAATAAAGCACTCACCTGCCGATAATCACGGCTAACCTCTTGCTCTAATGCAATTCCCTCTCTATTTAGTAGGTTATATTACAGCCGTTACAGTGGTCACTTGTCCTGAACAGCTGCTGAATTTCACTTTGATCGGCTGTGAACCATAAAAAAATTGGTCATCTGTGTATGATTTCCCCCTCACCCATAAGCCCTTGCAGAGCTCAGGATATGATCTCTTGGCTGTAATAGGGTACTTCGGGGGCAGCCATCTTGTCTCAGGTAGTGGCTACTTTCCACTTGTGACAAGAGCACAGTAGTTCAATTAACTTCTGCCCTTCACTGCCATTTACAGCTTGCTGTCTCTGCTAACTGGCATATAGCCTGAATTTATGGTCTGGGCCTGTTACCGTGTGGACAAGTTCGTTTTATTTTCATATATGTATTTAACAAGGGTCTGTGGCATTCTTAGTTGTCTTTACAATTCAGTTAAAGACAAAACAACAACAACAAGAACATACTGGAATGAAAGGGCAAGTAGCTTCCTCACCAACCGCCCCTCATGTACTGACAGCCTGCCCTTTGGCACAGGTAAAGCAGGCCGATGCTAGTTTGCAGAATCTGTGTGACTTGTGAAGAGTGTGTGTGTGTGTGTATGTCCATCTGTGTGTTATCAAAAGACCTCACGTTTAGCTGATAGGATCTCAGATCGAGAATGAGCAGGGTCCACTGAGCATCATGGTGGGTAAACAGAACTGCATCTAGAGAGGTAATTGCCTGATGATGACTCTTAAGAGGGGAAAGACCGAGATGTTATGGCAGAAGAGGAAATGGGTCAGTGCTAAACCTTAGGGACACAAAAAGCATGATCCTGCTCCAGGTAACTTAGAAAAGAAATAGAGCCCAATCCAATTCTTGGGACATTACCTGGAAATGGACAGTGTGGTATCAAGAAGCACTTAAATTTGCAAGCTCTGAATTTTGTTGCAAGGCGAGGAATGCTTAAAATATATAAAATGTAAGGTTTTTCATTCATGACCAAACTAGTACTGTTGCTTTATGCAAATCAAAACTTTTTCTACTTTTGTTCATTTCTTCCAGCTTCTGTTAGTCCAAATAGGAGGACTGCTGAAGTTTTACATCCTATTCACACGGCCATTTATAGTTTCTAAAGTACTCTGTGTATGCCTTGATTTACTTAGTGATGGCAATAGCCTTGTGAGTTAAGTAACATTTTAGTTCAGATTTGACGATGAAAGAGGAGGACGGATCTATTTCAAGTGTGAGAACATGATCATTTGAAGAGGAACAACCTTTGTGAAGAACCTAACGTGGTCTGCAAGCAGAAGGATTCAAGATATACTTGAGAAGTAGAATCAGTAGGATTTCGTGAAAACTGGATATGGAAGGAAGGAAAGGGAAGGACTCAAAGATTATCTGGCTTGAGTAACCAGAAAGATGATGGATCCCTTTAGTTATGGAACAGGATGTATTAGGGAATAATAAGTAGAGCTTAGAGAAAACGAGTGATAAGTAACTACGAGAACTACCAGACAGACCTCTGCAGGACTTCCAGAAAGAAAGAATCAACCTTATACCTTCCAGCCCACCTTCCTCCGAAGATCTACAGAAGACAACATAGACAAGAGAAGATCCAGGTTCACGAAAAGCAAGTTGAAGAGAATTTGGTAGAGAGGCTTCGCCAGGTTATTCCCTACTACTTGGGGAGAAGGTATGGGGATACAGCACATCCCTCTCTCAAGGCATAGGAGGGATATCCAAGAAAACAACTTGAAGGGATTGAGGGTGTCTGCAAGAAAGGTGAGATAGACAATCTACTCTTTTCGTGAAGATTGTTACTGAGCGGAAGTGACTCAGGATAATTCTGATGCAGCCGCTAGCGTGGAGAAGCATCTTCTTAGATTCCTGGGTGATCCCAAGATTTGGGGATCATGGCTCAGCACAGAAGCTGCTTCCTGCTTCTTATTCAATGAATTCTGAAGTTGTGACGCTGGCTGGGTCTCACTCAGCATGGAGGTAAAATACAGAAGCTAGGGCTGAACAATCTGTACTTTCCTTATTTTGTAGAATGAGTTTTCCCCAGGCTTGGAGGATGTCAAGAAAAGAATGAGTTTTTCAGTGTGATATGACGTAGTATCCACTGACTGCTCAGGAGGTAAGAACCCAGACGTAAAAGAAGCTGTGGGGTGAAGCTCTGGGGGCAGTAATGGTGCCAGAAACTAGCTAGAGAGTGCGTTGCCTGCACTTTCCATATAACCTCACGGGAAGCACTGGCAGATGGAGAACTAGATTCATGATTAAGGCTCTGCTCCTTTTTGTCCAATTTTCTCTTTTCTCCCACAGTCCTGGGGACATCAACAAAAAAAGTGGGGAACTAAAGAGGAAGGAAGAAAATAAACAAAATAAAAATATCCTTTCTTTTCTATGGTAGATCTCTTAACACAAGTCAGGCTTTAGACTAGTTTTTTTTTTTTTTTTTTTTTTAAACACTTGAAATGCATCCTGATTACCAGAACTGGGCTGGTACTTGTCACTGAATGTGGCTGGAAAACCGTAGGACCTTCCCTGGAAACTAGTGATGATTGAGCAAAGGAGTCCTGGAGGAAGCTCATTGGAATAAAGTGGTTTGAGAAAAACAAAACTCTCTCTAGGAAGTACTTACATGAAGTTCAAGAAGACTTACGTGGTTTGCTTCTCCAATAATACTGAGCACAAAACAGAGCCCTGATATAGATCTGTGATTGGTACCATATTATTAGAAAAATGGGATAAAGGTAATGCAAGGCTAATGAATGAAAAGTTAATGTCAGACCAGACATCATTACAATACAACAAAATGGGTCACACCAATAAGTGGTCATCATTTTTGCGACACTTACCCACCTCTGTTTTGTAATCTTACATAAAGAATGGTCAACATAGTTACATTATAAAATGTGAAAATCTCAGCTAATAGAACTGATATAAAAAGCACAGTAATTGTTCTTATCACCAAATCTTTCTTCATTTTGGAAAGATAGTCACCGCCAAAGGAGTCCTTATAGATACGTAAATCTCCTAGTGCATTTCTATTTTCTTATAAATAAGAGGAGAAAAGGCTAAGAGCCATCACATTTTTAAAGGTAAAATTAATTAAGAACATATGTAAAGAGTAATAATAGTTGGCATTATGCTAAACCAAAATAAAAATAGGATTAAAAACAAATTAATCAATGTACTCACAAACTCGCCACGATATGGCAAGTAGGAAACATCTCATTTCCTTCCACATATCTACTTAATGGTAAAGAGATCTGAGACAACCACAAGAGAAAATTTTGAATACTTCTTCCTTGACTTTGGGCAAAGGAGTTTGGCAACTAAAATCTAGGAAGTAGAGTTTGTAATTCTGGATTTTATTTCCAGATTGGAAGCCAACTTTTAGTGACCCATATAATTTGCTTACCCCTCAGCACCGTATGCTTGATTCTACCCAGAGAGTGAAGTACCATCTATCTTTCAGGGTATTGGGCAAATGTATGATCTGGGCTTGATGTTTCATAACCCTGTGGGGTAAGCAGGGATATACTGAGAGCACAGACTAACAGGTAAACCACCTTTGCCTTTAAATCCCAAGTTATTTCTGCCAGTGTGATGGCAGGTGCCAGTGAGAAAAAGCAAACAAATCTGAATGGTGGCAGCAGTATCGCCAACCTCGCCAGGAGTGTTCCCTGTAAATACCACCATGGAACTCTTGCATGCCAAGCAAGGCTAAATACAGTTTCTCTCCTGACACTGCACAATTCATCACAGAGCAAATTGGGAAGGGAATTTAAGGACTTCTACTTAAATCTTGTTTGCAGTAGTGGGGAGTATTGGTCTGAAGAGACCCTAGGAATCTAGACATCTCTCTCTTCCCCTTAGAAGAACTTACTTGGGCCCAAAGGGACGTGAAACTTTTCATGAGATTGGGAGAGAAGCTGGTGATACATTAAAACCCACACTCTTTCCATTTCTCCTCTCCTGCTGCCTCTACTGCTGCTGCTGCTGCTCCTGCCAACACATATGCTCTCCACCCCCATGGAGGGCCCCCATTGCCATTTCTCCATCCATTGCCACCATCAAGAGGATTCATGCATCCATTGCACCTGTTTTATGTGGCTCTCCCAGCAACGTCCACCTGTCCATAAACAACTCTGGGGGGACGTTGGGACAAGCCAGTGATGGCACTACATCATGGGCAATTTATTGGTGGCCCCTCATGCAGAGCTAGGATACCAATAAACAAGAGACTCAATGAGACTATTTAGTGATACCTCTTGCAAGTCTGTGGATTAAACCGTAATCCTTCAATTGTGGGGATGGATTCTGTGCCTTGCCAATCAAAAATGTAGTTCTGTTGCTCTGGAGAATGCTAGCCAGAGTGGTCAGTGAAACAAAAGCTTGAATTATTTCCTAGGGCAGGCACAGACAGGGAAGAAGACAGTAAAGATGTTTAGCTAGTATATGAATTAGAGAAAAACTAAGTAGAGCCAGGAAGACACTCAGAGAGAGAGATTTGAAAGGGAATCATTAGAACATGAGCAGCAGAAACCCAGAAGCAAAGAAACTTAGAAATCTGAAATGCCCAGAAGTAATAAAGTGTGCCTCAGACTTGATTACTCAACTTCCCCTTCAGTCTCTGCTCTGCCCAAGGGTCCAGTCTCATGGTAGCCTTCAACAATACAGCTGACTGTAGTATTGAGTATTGGCATACTGAATATAGTGCTCAATGACCATTTGCCAAATTGGATTGAATTGTCAATAATCTGTTCTTGACCCTGAAGGTTCATTGCACTGGTTTAAAGAAATCATGCTGTTCTGAACAGGAAGAGATGGACTTAAACGACAGGAGGAAGGATTTGGGTAGGATTAAAAAAAAATTCTCCTCTGATAGTAAGGAATTGGAATTACATGGTAGAACCCCCTTCTTTAAATATCTTTTTTTTTTTTTTTTTAATGCTCAAACACGTTCTCTTGGGATGTAGGAATGTATGAAGCTCAAAGACTATAATTTATTTTTCTGATTCTTTCTTTCAAAGATGTCAGCCCATAAAGAGTCATAGTGGTGTCCTGCCCTGGAAATCTGGCTTGCTAATCACAATGTCTGAACACTGGTCCAACTGGTCTATGGAAGATGTCCTTGATTGCTTAACAAGCTCAAATTGGGCTTTTCCTAATGACCCTAATGAAATCTTTTCTCGAGATTCTCAGGGCCAGAGATCCAGATTGGGGGGATGGGAGTTTATTCTGAACACACACACAGATGCAAACATTATAAAATAGGGTGGAAATATTACTGTTTCCTGATCATTCTGGCTATCCTCTTTAGCACTGCACAAGGATTACTCCTTGGAAAATGGAAGAGCACAGCAACACTGGGCTGCCAGGTGGGGGGCTGTGTTGGCAGGGCCCATGGATAAAGGTGCTTAAAGATGCTTAAAGCTTGGGGCAATAGGCCTTCCTCTCTTTTAAGAATTTTTCAGAGTGATAAAAACAGAACCTGGCAGATTAAATACAAGACAGAGTTCATCATATACTTTAAATCTTGTGTTGTGAGATGAAACTAGCTATGAAAGAATGATGTAGAGGGTATTCCTTAAGAGAATTCCAGGAGAATTATTTTAGCAAATTAAATGTTTAGTCTCAGATGTCTAAAAGCCATATTTTAAAATCAAAGGTTTAATTATTGCAATATTAGTGCCTCTAATAAAAATATTTAAGTTAAAGTGTGTCATTCAGAAAGCCCTTGTCAAGAGTTTTTTAGTATTTTTACTTTATTTTTTAGGATTTTGCTTTCAGGTGGAAGTTTAGAACATGAATTCCAATGATATGGTAAGAAGTCTTAGATTTCTTAGATGGATCACATATCAACTAAAAAAGATCTGCATATAAGAACACTGCTTCTAATGCTTATAATGAAGGCTCTAGGAAGATGTAATGTGAAAGATAATTAAATATAACATAAAAAATAAAGTACCAGTTCTGAATTCTAAATAAAATGAAGACAAATACTATCTCTTTAATTCACAGGCTGCTTATTTTTTAGTCATATGAAAAAAATTGAACATAAGGAGAGGGAGAAGATATTGTACTTTAAACTATTCATTTATAACTGTTCTTTCAGAGTTTCATTACAATATGTTTTCTCAGTATTATTTAGGTATTTTGATAAAGTACCTTCAGGTATATTTGAGTGCCTGGATTGGGAGCACAGGAGCATGGTCTGCTTTTTGAAAAATGCTTTATTCTGTCTATTTTTTCTTATTATGAGGGATTTTCATATGTAGCAAGGTCTTGGCACATCTTAAAAACCATATGTATTTAACTGCTAAGACCACAAGTTTCATCTTTTCCATGAAGACTCTTCAGTTTAAGGGTTTCCTGCTGACCTCTCAGAGCATTTTTTGACTAACTCTTGGTAGTTGATATTCTCTCTTGTATTGTGGTTTAGGGCTTGGTAGGTGATGGGTGGAATTTGGGACCTGAATCACCATGTGGTAGGTATTAGAGCCCATCATGCACTACTTCTCTAACTTTTTTCTCATGTTCAAATCTCATCTCTGCCGTGTGATAAAAAAGAAAGCTCCCTGATAAAAGAACCATCCTATTTCCCTATTTCCCATAGGACATCAGCATATGCCAGGTGGGAAGAAAGCTCTCAGAAGATGCTAGTGAACTCAATTAAATTGTTTTACAGACCAGAGGTGATCAACCCAGAAAAATAAGTTATAGTGCATGTGATTTCTATACCTATATCTGTATCTATATCTACATCGACATCTATATCTATATCTATTTTTATATCATCCAGATAGATCTAGAAATTTTAACTTTTTTTCTCAAAGAGCCAATCATATCATATCTATCTATATCTATATCTGTTCTGAATCTCTATCTATATATGTGTCTGTACCAAATCTGTATCTGTATCTATATCCGTATCTGTCTAATTTTATCTATGCTTCATCCCCCTGAGGGATACAGAGACACATTTAGTATCCCCATTTAATGGATCACACAAAGAGAGGTTCACTTATTTGCTTGAGGTAATACAAATTAATCATGGCCTGGAAACTGGTCTCCAATGTCCCTTATACTTAGTTCCATATCTTCCCTGTGACTACACTGCTCTTTTTCACATGTGAAAGATTTTAATGTATTTAAGCTCTAACTGAAAAAAAAATGATAAGCTGGATAAAAAATAAATTTCAACAGATTAACCAGATACTCTAAGCATCTGTTACTCTCTTTTCCTAAGTTCTTACCGTCATGGTGAAAGCATGCACGGTAGAGACGTTAAATGTTGGATCATCAGGTCTTTCTTGGTAGACCACATGGTACTGGGAGATAATGCCGTTGGCAGATTCTGGCTCCGTCCAGTTCAGCAGAACCGAATGAGCACTGGTGGCTCGTGCCCAAGGTGCTGGCAGATACTGAGGTGGGGCTTCCAGGGTCCGTGCTGATGACCACAGACTCTCCACTGACCCCCTGGAGTTGTGGGCTCTGACTTGGTATTCGTAGAGCGTGAAAGGCATCAGAGTATCCGAAGCATCAGTGAATGCAAGGGCTCCTTCTGCCCAGACAAACAAAAGGGACTCGTCTTCAATGCCAGCAGGACGTCTGAAAGGAGACCAGGAAGGCAATCAGGGACAGCTGTACACTTCAAAAGAAGGTTTGCACATAGAGGAAGAAATTGCTTTTCAGAAGAATTTGTTATCAATTCAACTGCTCCTTTCTGGTGTCATAATGAAGACCAGATCGAAGAGGGCACAAGAGACGCGATTCAATATCATTTTTTAAGTGTGTTTTTTCAAACATATACTTGGCTAATCATAAAGAATGTATATATTTCCTAGAAAACATGGAAAACACAGAAGAAATAAAGACATTTAAACTGTGCAGCACCATCCATAATTACATTTTATTGTATTACCTTAGAAACTTTTCCTTAAAAACACCTGCCTATGCCATATACAATAATATACAATACAATACAAACACATACATTATTTAGAAACTTAAAAAAATCAGAAGCATATATGTAAGCATTATTAAGACATTTAAAAATATTTCTGGATCTTTGTGTGTTTATAAGTATGTGAAGTGTATGCATGTGCACATGAATTATATTGCACAATTTTATTTTTTGCACATCTGGAAATTACACTATATAGAATTATTGGAAGTTGACATTATTGGGAATTCGTAACTTTCTGTAGTAGCTGGATTGCAGTAAGTATTCCAATTGTTTCGTCTCCCTGTACCCACGGCTATTGCTAATGTGCTCCTAAACTCATTCTGAACTTGGCCGTATGACTCTCACTGGTCAACATGACACTAGCAAACACAACGAATGGAGAGACCTGAAAAGTGTTTACACATTGAGGGAGACCCTCTTACTGCTCCTAGAACGACAAGATCTTTGTGTGAAAAAACCCTAGCTAGCACCGTGAAGGATGAGGAATGATGAAGAGAAGCCCATGGTTCTAATTCTCTTTTACCTTGCACAATGTTATTTTGCATCTGCTTCTAGGATATTTAAAAAATGTTTTGAATTCACATCTTGCCTGTCATGCATTTTCTCTTCATCTGAATTTTCTTTTCTTTAATTAAGCCATTACCCTTCAAAGTAAGGGCCGTTCTTCCTTGTATTCATCAACAAACCTTTACTGAGCAAACCGTTACTGGTTATTGTATGCTTAAACTATAACATACACCACACCTTGTACCAGGAGTAGAAGTACACATTCCTTTTCTAAAGGAACTCATGGGTGAGTCGAGAAGATAAAGCTAAATGAAAATTAATGAGAATAACATGATAAATTATATCACATGAGTTTGCTCTAGAGATCTTTAAAGGGCAAAAATCAAATTCCTTTTAGATGTCTTCTCCAACACCTAATAAAATTCACATTACACTCAAAAAAATCCTCAGATGCCTGAGGAAGGGATTCTTCAGTCCCATCTGTAGATTTGACTGATATAAAAACTTAGGCCTAGGCATACTATTTGATACTCAATATATAGAACATTAAACATCCAAGCAAGAGAAATGGATTTGTCAGTTGTCAGTGTAGCTCCAATATCTGATATTTCATTTGGAACAGTTATTTGCTCACCTGGATATAAAATCATGATTAAAAAACAACAACAACAAACCCCCCACAAATAAAAAAATTAAAAAAAAAAAATATCTGGTTAGCTGCAGACCTAATCAGAAGGGGAAACTCCTGAGGAATCATGGTTGGTCTATTTCTGTATTCCCAGCATCTGAGCCCTGTAAATTCTGTAATTTTTTTTGAACAAGTGGCCAAAAGACATGTAATTCCATGGCTTCTCTGCATTTTTGTCTCATCTCTATTAACTCTTTTTACCTACTAGGGTAGTATTCTAGGTTGGGGAAGAACGTACCCAAGAGATGACCCTCTCCCACTCAGCTTCTGCTCTGTAGTTGAGAGAGACTGATGGATAAAGCAGTATTTTCCAGGCCGGTAGGAGTATTTAATGAACACGCTCTTCAGATGCCAGGATAGTCACATGCTGCCATATCAGATTAGCCATCAAAGTGGAAAGGGTTATTAAGGCAAAGTAAATGACAGTACCTCTCACAAAAAGGCAGGATACTTAAAATCTCTGGCTTTGGGAATTTGATGATCCTCAAGTTGATAAATCACAATGACCTAAGCATGAGCAATGACAACCCTCCCGCTGGAGACCATAGAGGCTTCCTAGATACCTCTCAGTGACCTGCAATTAAGTTTCGGCAACCCACCTCATTATTCCTCGCTACCACGCGAGGGCCAGATTCTGCACTCAGTGTCGGTTTGCAGGGTTTGGCCTTTGTACTTGCTGCAGATACGAGGTACCAGGTGTGTCATTGGGAGGGATCCATTCTAATGAGGACCACAGGGCTCACAGCCAAGGACTCCTCTGAGTTTTTAAAAGGTGTTTGCAAGGAACATAATACAGCAAACAAACATAAACTTCTATGGGGAAATAAAATTGTCTGTTTTGTCTGGCTTCAACCTTTCTATGACAATTCAATTAATTTTTATTAAACTCTCATGAATTCCCACATTGAGGTGTAGCTGTGGTTGTGACATTCTTTTTAAAATTGCCTGAAAGCATGAATTTTAAAAACTCTGTGCTATGTGAGAGATTAAATATTATGTTAGCTTCAAGTTTATCTATCCAAACAATTAAAGGATGGAACCTGGTTAAGTACTTCTGGCAACTATTGAATACTCAATAAAGTAACATTATATTGAGGTAAACACTCCATCTATGGTATTAAAGAATAGAATCTCTTCAGGTCTGGATGAACTTTGAACAGAAGAAGTTAAGTAGATGACAATTATTCTTAATTTATTTAAGATTTAGGCTTCAACTGTTCATTTAACTGGAAGTGTTTCCTCCTGAACCACCTGTGTTTAGGGAAATCACATTTTCAGTTCTCTCTGAATAGTCAAATGGTTATTCTATGCTTAAACTCATTTGGGAGATATTTCAATAATGAACGCTCTTTTCCAACTAGAGTTAATTTAAGGCTCCTTAACACTAAGAAAAAAACAAAAGTAAGTATTAAAACTAGGAACCATGTATTTTAAAAGATTCATACTTATGTTTTCTTACTGTAGTACAATCTTAAAAATAAAAAAACAAAACTCCTTATTCCTCTATTTCCTGCAACAATTCTTAGCACTTGTCTTCAGAAACGACCAAAGCAAAATCCTGTAACTCAGTTCATTTCCCACAGCAATTTCAGATTATGAAAGTGCCACCCTCAATTTATGGAGAATAATAAGAATACTAATTTAAATATAAAACCCCAAACACCTGTAGTCTGAGGAGATAAGTTGTAGGTCTAGGCCTACAACTACTTGAGTAGGTGACGGTGGGCAAAACCCACATGTACTCTCTAGTTTCCATTTCACTTTGTGAACTGGAGTTAATAACCTTTTAGTGTATGATGTCCTAGCATTTTGGTAAGAATTATATCAAATTATGCACATGAAAATCCACTGGGTTAAACATAACACATGATACAAATGCAGTTATCATAGAAATGGCGTCCAAAGCTGCTTTTAGGAAGACAAATCCAGCAGTCACGTGAAGGCTAGATTGAATGGGAACAGGTATGTCACACGGTGATTGAATGCCAACAGGTAGTCACACAGTGAAGAGGTCATCTCAACAGACCCCATGAGAATAAAGATAGATCCTGAACTACAATTGATGGTAGAGGAAATGGTAACACAGGTGATTTACCAAATACCGTTGAAGGTTGAATCATCCAGCTTCGTGGAGTGAGTAGATACTCTGGTGTTGGGGGATGAGATGTTAAAGATCATTTAAAAGTGTTAAGACTTAATCCCACTTAGAATGGTCGTGATTTGCCACGCAACTGGCCTGTGCTTACCATTCCAGCTTCCTGCTCCAGATTTCTATTCAATCGGATATTCCAGTCATACTCAAATGCTTGTCTACAGTTCCCTTCTGTTCCACGATGGTTCATGCTTCCGTGGCTCTGACATGTCAGTCTTGTTCTGCAATGCCTCACCGCACACTTTCTTCATCCTCCCCCTTCTGTAGGCTAACTCCAATTCATCTTTTAAGCTCCACCACAGTCACTTTCTCCAGGAAGTCTTCTCCTTGCTTCTCTCTCAGAATTATCATGTTCTCTTTTGTGCTAAGTCTTTTTTCAAGTGATTCACTTGTAACGCTATAATGTAATAGATTTTCTTTCTTTTCTATCTCCTATACCATACTGTAAGCTCCTTGAAGGTGAAGACTCTCTCTTACTTATCTACATATTCTCAGCCCCTAGGGAAGCCTGACATACTATAATAAACAGTAATTATTTTGTAAGCAATGACTGGATGATGGACTGGTTGACAAGAAGAGACCAAAACTCTCTGAAACCTGGTTAACTGGAAAAAATGTGCCCATTATTAATTTGTCTCTGAGCAATAACCCTTTCCTTCAATAACGGTGTTATGACGGTGAAGCTGGGACTCTGCAATGGCATTTCTGTTTTACTGGTTGAGTCTATGTTGAGCTCTGCCAATAGGGGGCGCCACAGGGAGATGAGAAGACTGAACCGAAAAAGAACTGGCTCCTTACTCTTTGCTTCCTGTTTGCTTGCTGATTATGTAAGCATCTCTCCAGCCAGGATTTTTCACCCTGAAAGTAATAAATCCTGCCTCCTTATGAGAAGTTTGAGTATGAAATTTGTTTGGGGCTGGGGGCGGGAGTGGGAGCTCTCCCCTCTAGTTACTAAGTTTTTAAGAATTCTAGCTGTCTCAGTCCCAAGGGTAGTACGTGTTTTCTGTAGTTGTCACCTGCATGATATCTTAGAGCTCACTTTTTATCCTTCCAGTTACCTAGTTAACAAATTACAACTAGTTAACAATTATGTATGTTAAACTCAGTTAAAATAACCGTTGTGGTTTCTCTTTCCCAAGCAGAACTTGCTACAGGGAGTGATGATGATGTTTACAGAAAGAGAGAAATAGGAAAATCATAAACAGGGTGAGGATTGATTTGCATCTGGACTAACAATTTATTATTTTGTCTTTATCATGCCATATGCTATGTTTGTTGTGAAAAGTAATTAGAAAATATGGATGAGCAAAAACACAACTACAGGCAGTCCTCAAATTATGATGGTTTGATTTATAATTTTTTTTGACTTTATGACCATGTGAAAGTGATATGCGTTCAGTAGAAACTGTACTTCAAATTCTGAGTTTTGATCTTTTCCCAGGATAGCAATATGTCCTAAGATACTCTTTCCGAATTTGGGGCAGTGGCAGTGAGTGGCAGCTTTTGTCAGCCACACAATCACAGGGTAAACAACCGACACATTTACAACCCTTCTGTAGCAACACAACCATTCTGTTTTATACTTTTAGTATGGTGTGCAATAAATCACATGAGATGTTCAACATTTTATTCTAAAATAAGATTAAAAATATTATAAAATTATAAAATTTATAAAATATATTATAAAATATAAAAATAACAAAAATATTATTTCTGTTAGATGATTTTGCCCAACTGGAGGATAATGTAAGTGTTTCGAACACATCTAAAATAGGCCAGGCTGAGTCATGATGTTTGGTATGTTAGGTGTATTTTTTTTAAGATTTTACTTATTTATTTGAGAGACAGAGTGAGAGCACAAGTGGGGTAGGAGCAGAGGGAGAGGGACAAGCAGACTGTCGAGCATGGAGCCTGACATAGTACTTGATCTCATGACTCTGGGATCATGACCTGAGCCGAAATCAAAAGTCCAATGCTCATTCAACTGAGCCACCCAGGGGCCCCTGGTATGCTAGATGTATTAAATACATTTTTTAAAAAAGATTTTATTTATTTATTTGACAGACAGAGATCACAAGTAGACAGAGAAGCAGGCAGAGAGAGAGGAAGAGGAAGGCTCCCTGCTGAGCAGAGAGCCCAAAGCGGGGCTCAATCCCAGGACCCTGGGATCATGACCTGAGCTGAAGGCAGAGTCTTTTCAACTTACAATGGGTTTATTGGTATATAACCCCGTAGTAAGTTGAGGAGGATCTGTATTCAAAAGGATGGTGCTTGGGCACCTGGGTGGCTCAGTTAGTTAAAGGTCTGCCTTTGGCTCAGGACATGATCCCAGAGTCCTGGGATCGAGGCCTGCATTGGGCTGCCTGGCCTGCTTCTCCTTCTGCCCCTCCCTCTTCTCATGCTTTCTCTCTCTCAAATAACTAAATAAAAGTCTTAAAAAATATAAAAATAAAAAAAGGGTTTTGCTTAACTTATCTCTGGGAGATTAGCATTGTTAAGTTATTTTGTTGTTGTTTCCAGACATTTTTTATGCACATATAAATGTAAAGAAATATTCTATATATTTAAAGAAAAACAGAATCATCCTTGGCATGCTGTTGTACAATCTGCTTCTTTTATTATCATGAATCTTTTTCCCTATCCTTAAATATTTGTAACAGCCAGGGACGCCTGGGTGGCTCAGTTGGTTAAGCAGCTGCCTTCGGCTCAGGTCATGATCCCAGGGTCCTGGGATCGAGTCCCGCATCGGGCTCCTTGCTCGGCGGGGAGCCTGCTTCTCCCTCTGCCTGCCGCTCTGTCTGCTTGTGCTCACTCTTGCTCCTCTCTCTCTCTCTCTGACAAATAAATAAATAAATAAATCTTAAAAAAAAAAAATTTGTAACAGCCAGATTTGTCTTCCTAAATCATGGTACATCTTTATTGTACATCTAGGATGATTTCCTACTTTTATCATGCTTGATATTTAACAAAGGACTTCCACATACCTTACTTCATTTAATTCTTACAAAATTCTAAGAGGTTATTCTTTATGTTTATTAGCCTAACTTTACATAAAAATGAAGCTTGAGCAACAGAATGACTTCCCCATGGTCACGTAACTTTAAAGTGTTTGACCCAGCACCTGGAAGCCATATCTTCTGTCCACAAATGCCAAGCTCTGTCCACTTTATCACACTGCTTTTCTGTTTTACCTGAAAGTTGCAATGGCTTACATTGCCTCCAAATAAAAAATCTAAACTCTTAGCCTGGTATTTCAAGTCTTCTAAAATCTACTATCAAGCTGGTTGTCAAAATTCTCCCTATAAATAACAAAGGGTCCAGCCAAGCTTGACCATCACTTGAACACTATGACTTTAGCATTGGGAATTTGGTTCATTCTATTAGTTTTATTCACCTGAGATATCTTTGCCATCAGGCTCTGCTTATTAAAATCCTGTCCACTATAAACAAAATAGAAAACAAAATCCTGAAAGGGACCAGATGATACATGAAGATTTCGTATAGATGGCATTTCAAGTCAGTGAATTATAAAATAATGTTGACAAACTAGATAGTTTTTAAAAAAAATAAATGCATAGATTTCTTATCTCATTCTCTAAAACAAAACCAAGTTTTATATTTAGATATAAGGAGGAGAACCCATAAAATTGCTGGAATAATTGATGTGTTATTTTAATATGATCATCAAAGGGAGAATTTCCTTACTATATAAAGAGCATAGATGAATGAGAAATAGTCCAAAAGAAAATAGTCTAAGGATATACAATATTTATGCACACACATAAATAGCAAGGAAATATTTAAAATAAATGAATGACTTCACTTATAATGACCAAATTTTAATTAAAACAATAATATGCCATTTAAAATATTGAACTGGCAAAGATTTGAAAAACTGATAAGACCCCCTACTGACAGGAGTTTTCAGAATTAAAATTCTTACAACCATTTTTAGAAGACAATTGAGCAAACTCTAGGAATTTAAAATGTACAAAATTTGACCCTGCACTTCAAGTACTAAGAATAATCCTTCACTTGCTCATCGTGAAGGTGTTTTTTTTGAGAGTTGCTGTTGTAATGAAAACTTGGAAATCACCTATTTTGCCATCAGTAGGGGACTGGTTAAATAATACAGACTCACATTCATATAATAAAATATAGTTGAGTCATTAAAAGAAGTGAGGTGTGTGTGTGTGTGTCTGTGTGTGTGCATCCATGCCCAAAGAAAATTGGAAAACAGCATGACCAATATGATTCTTTTTATGAAAGGGAAACTATAAAAAGAAAGCAGAAATATTATGTATATTAAAATTAATAGTAGTTACTTTCATTGATGGAAATTTTATGTGCCTCGGGTAAGTCATATAGAAAGGATGAATAGCCTTTTTAATATTCTGTCCTGTTAAAACTTTTTTCCAACAAAAATATTTCTAATAATGGTCACTAAATTTTTATATCATAAGGCCAAGTCCTAATGACATCAGTTTCATCCATGAATGAATGAAGTCTTCCATAAATATTCCAGACAAAAAGAATTCTTTTCTCCTGTAAACTTTCTGGTAAATATTTATATTTTCTGGTAAATATACATATATTTCTCTCTTTTTTTTTTTTTTTTTTTTTTTTTTTGCTTAGTTTGACTTATATCTCCTACTATAGTAAAGGTCCTTGGTAATAGGACTCAGATCTCACAGCAGATATGAACATTTCTATTTATTGATATATCTACCACCTGTCATTCATCTATCTACCTATCTTCATCTCCATATCTATCTTTCCACCCAACGTGAATTGATTGCATAAAAGTTTCTTCACTTTTGAGTCAATACCCTCTTATTTTAGTCAATCAGCTTAATTTTCCATTCTAGAAAATTATTATATGCAGTTCCCTGCTTGGAATATTCTTCCATATCAACCACCCATCTTAACTATCTCTTATTTTATCCTTCAAAATCTTACTATTTAAATACTCGAAAAAGAGTTCATTATTCATTTCTACTTCTACAGTGTTTAGAAGGTATTTGTATATATATTTTTTTCTTATTGCACATCAATCAATCTCTGTATTTGTTTAAGGAGACCATTTATGAGAATAAACCTCATGCGGTTTTGTCTCTATTAAAACGGTGGGAGATCATTTCATTAAGTGTTTTGTGAAGTCCCAAGAAAAAGAAGTATTTGATGAATTTTGTAAATGGAAGTCAGATTTTGTGGAGGGATTTTGCATTTACAACATCATAGATATAAGACAGAGGGGAATACTGAAAAATCGTTATTATAATATCCAAATGGACTATGAGGAGAAAACAAATGCTGAAGATGGCCTTGTCTATACACTCTATCAGTAAACAGGTTGCACAACACTAACATCAATGTTGTCCCTATTGTCAGAAATGTCTTTTATAACTCCTCACCTTAGTGAACAAAGTAGCCTAAATCAAATAACAAAGTAACAGATAAACGAACAGAAGCAATCACATTAATAATCATATCCTTCCTAGATTATTTTGCTTGTAAAGTCATCAATACCCCTTTATCAGCACAGATGCTTTTCAATAGGATGATATCTAGAGGCAGTCTTTAAACAATGGAAGGAAATTACTGAGGGGAAGTGATTTAAGGGGTTAGAGAGACTAGAGCGACAGGTATTTTCAAAATGGGATTGGCAAATTGGCTTCCTGCAATTTAATGAAAATATCTGCCTGGGCCAAACCCTGTCTTTGGTTTGAGCGAAGTGTGTTTCCTTTGGTGGCGATACAAGAAAGAGGAGGCAAATGATGAAGCAGGGATTACATGCCATAGCCTCCCCAGAAATACTGCAGGCTCTCGGCCATAACTATAGAAGGGGCTCTGTGTAGTCCCAGAATGAAAAAGAACTATGTGTCTACATTCTATTTCTGTCCTTACAAATTTCTGATTTTTTTTTGCAGCTATCTAAGAAAAATTTGATATTGTTGTTGTCTAAGCACATTTAAACTTCAGCTGAAATAACCGCCAAGTGATTCATGCCTATGTAGGTGAATATAACGATTGTATCTGGAGCCCCAGTGCGCCATTTTCATTTCACTTTAAATAAAAAACAAAATGTATCTATGTCAGTCAGTGCCCTTCTGCTGTACTCAGAGGTATCAAACAGGCTACAATTATGATTGTGAAGTGATTGTGTCACATTGGAGGAAGGTTTATTGCTTTTGAGTCTGCTAGGCAGTAACACATTCTGTTTCATATTACTCTTTATATCATTGTTTGGCTGTGACTAGAATAATCAAATGCCATCAAATGCTGTCAAATTCAATTTACAGTATTTTTCATTGAAGCGGGCTTTCTGCATTATATTTCCTGTTTTCCCTCTCTATAGCTGCCACGGAATAGTCACTGAAATCATGAGCTTTATTTACAAAACCAACAGACTGAAGCCACGTCCGCTCCATAACAGATACTTTATTTCCCTTTATTCAGAATCGGAATTTGATGTGCTTTTCTCATACAATTAGCATTAAGTAGGTGAAAGAAAACTATTCCAAGAGGATGGGCATTTTAGAGCCTGCACTCATGAGCTTAGCTTAAAATGTAAAATCGCATTAGCCATTTTTACGCGTTCATGTGTATTTGAATCAGAAATATTATTCTTCAAATTAATGTTTGCTGAGGAGACATTTGGCTTGCTCTTCTTTGGCCATGTCATTTACGTAACGAGAAATGCAATGATACTTTCTCCTTCTATAATTTTCCTACAAACCCTTACTCATCACTGAAGACAGACCTGAATCAAACGGTTTTAATATCTGAAGTTGAAAGAGGAGGCCTGAACTAAGTTTCCCGTTTTCTGGGCACAGGACCAAACAGGGGAAGGTGTGAGGCTGCCGGAGAGACTAACAAACCATGAGGGAGTAGAGGTGAGGGTCTGAGCAAGAATGAGTTGTTTTCTGTTTGCCTCATGTAAATACGTGGCTTTTAGAATGGAGTTTTCAGTCTGCAGATTCCTCATGTCTGCTGGTATCTTTCTTCCGTTGTGTCTTTTCTGTCTTGGACAGTTACGGTCAGGAAGTCTGCGTCTCCTCCAACCCCGGTTCATATGCCAAAGTCCAAACCTCCAAGGTGATGGTATTGGGAGATGAGGCATTTGGAAGGTGACTGGGACATGAGTGTGGAACCCTCATGGTGGGATTAGTACCCCTTTTAAAGGGTCCCACGGAGGTCTCTAGTTGCTTCCACCACCGTGAGGACACGGTGACATGACAGCAGTCTGTGACCCAGGAGGTGGACCTTCACCAATCATGGAATCTGTCAGCACCTTCATTTTGTATTTTCCCAACTTCCAGGAAAATAACGCGTGTTGTTTCTAAACCACCCGGCTTATGCCATTTTAGTGACAGCAGCCTTGTCTCCTCGACTCTCTTCCTTTTTTTTTTTTTTTTTTAAGATTTTATTTATTTATTTATTTATTTATTTTTTTAAATTTTTTATTTATTTTCAGCGTAACAGTATTCATTGTTTTTTCACCACACCCAGTGCTCCATGCAATCTGTGCCCTCCCTAATACCCACCACCTGGTTCCCCCACCCTCCCACCCCGCCCCTTCAAAACCCTCAGGTTGTTTTTCAGAGTCCATAGTCTCTCATGGTTCACCTCCCCTTCCAATTTCCCTCAACTCCCTTCTCCTCTCCATCCTGTTTGATTTTGCCTTCTCTCCTCTCTTCCACCTTCTCCCTCAGGGTTTCTCTGTCATTCTGTTTCCGTCTCTCTCTCTTCCTCTCCTTCCTGTTCTCTCTTCTCCCTCCCCCCAGCCTCTGCTTCTCCTCCTCATTATTCATTATTTATTTAAAGAAAACACTTAAACTATGTGCCTGTGGATCAGGTGAAGCCTGGATCAGAAGCGCAATACCTTTAACCCAAAATGTCCATTGTTCCTCTGCCTCTCTGTCCCTCCCTTCTCAGTCTCTCTCTTCTCTTTCCCTTCACTCTCTCTTTCCTTCTTTTCTTCATTTTAGGGGGATATACTTAACAAATTCTGCATATCATGGTGAAAAGCAGCTGCATTACTATCTACCGCATTCCCATCACACCGGCTGAGTGGAAGCTCCTTCCAACAGAAGGGGAGCTGCAGAGTTGAGTCATTCTTTCTGCAGATGGAAAACACCCTATTTTTTGAAGATAAAAAGGTTTTTCCAAACTCCACATAATAGGTGATGGGAAATATTAGAATTCTGATTGCAGACCTGGTTCCTCCTCTGGAATGACTATGTTCTCTTGGTCAGTGAGCCTCTAGAGGACTGCTCTATCACTTAATCAGAAGTAAGGCCGATGTGTACTTTGAGGTCTCATCGTTAAAGTAGGGCTCAGACAAAAACGCTACATGGTAGCTGTGGTTTTCCCCCCTGGATTATGTGTAAAAACTTCCAATACCAATCTTAGACCTTAGGAGGTGCTCCAAAAAACATGAATTCCCACTTATTCCCTTATGGAAAAAGAAAATGTATTTGATTTTACAGTCCCCGAATAATACACATTTTTAAATAATTTAAAATAACAGTAACAGTCAATGTTACCTGTGAAGAAAGTAGTTGAGGATGACTCCATTTGGCTTTTTAGGTGGCATCCATTTAACCTCGATGCAAGCCGACCCCAGTGCCTTAAGAACAGGGGAAGGTAGATCCGTTGGGGCTGCTTCAGCTGTTTTAACAAAGGTCCTACTGCTAACTCCACAACTTCCTTGAAAAAAAAAAAATCGAGTCCTTCAGTAATTTGTCAGGCAGGGAAAAGAGTTACATATGCATATAGAAGGATAAGGAGATTATGGAAATCATATTAGCTGAACTTTTGTCTATGACCCTTGTACACATATTTTAGACTAGAACTATAAATCTCTAATTTGAATGTATTTATATGTATACATATTTTTTATTATATACAAATATATTTTATGTATATTTAAATAGGGAATCATTTTTGGAAAATCCATTAAGTAACAACAAATTTTCAGAGGCATAGACAATAATGCTTATGCTTGTCTGAACTGTGGCTTCTCTAACTTCTTACAGTCATTATGCCAGAAAGTGATAATGTACTTGAATATCACTAGGGGGTGTGACCGGTACATCTTGTATATTCTTAATAGTATCTTATTTTTGCCAATATTGTAAAATAATGGCCATCTCCCAATATGCAGGAATCAATTAATTTGAAGAATATTGTATCTCCATAGCATAATTCTAGAGATGTAGAGATGCAGAAGTGGATTTTGTATTTAAATAAAGAAAACACTAGTTTAAAACTGTTTCCATGTTGATTAGCTGAAGACCGGATCAGAGAGAGTAGTATCCTTCAAAACAAAATACCTTGGTTTAGTTTGTAGAGAGAAGTGGGCAAACTGACTCACAGTTTCAGAGATGAGGCAAAGCAAAATCACAGACCCCTCGTCCTAATCAGCTCCATGAGAACTCATGTTCATTTGGACACAGACGTTCTTAAGCACAAATAAGATAGGAGTT
Organism: Martes martes; assembly: GCF_963455335.1. Taxonomy (NCBI): domain Eukaryota; kingdom Metazoa; phylum Chordata; class Mammalia; order Carnivora; family Mustelidae; genus Martes; species Martes martes. The sequence goes on along the minus strand of NC_137903.1, from coordinate 15,573,315 downwards.
CCCACCACTCGAGTATAAGATTGGGGCATTTCTTTAATTTAAAGTGGACCAACATGTTTTATACACCAATATGAGTTGTATCTTTTCTTCTTTTATTAATATATGGTGTAACATTTGGAGAGATGAAGGGACTGATAGAGGGTCATCCTTAAAACCACAGAGATGGATGATGATTTCATAGACAACTAGCCTATGCCATGAAACTCAGGGCAACAGCCTGCATATATGAGAAAGAGTTCAGGGAAGCACAGTAAAATATGTAAGATTCATTCAAGTGTAACTCAACTTCTAAATAATGCCTCCCCTCAATCCCAAATAAAACTTAAATAAACCAAAGTGCGTACCTTTTTGAAATTTTCATAATACCTATTTTGTTTTATATTACCAATGATTCCTTTATGTGATCTAGGTGTTTTTCTTTTAAAGGGCCTTATAAAACAAGACTTTGCAAAACCACCATTTTAATATATTTAAATATTCATGATTTAATGTGCAGAAATGCATAATGCTTCACTCAATGCCAGGCTCTGATTTTTCTGGGTAAACAGTCCAGTACAAATAAGAAATGAAATGTTAGTCTTTGTATTTGAATTGAGAATCTATTCCTTTTTAATGAAATTTTTCATAAAATACTTTTATTTTTAATAAAAGCCCAGGACAAGTGTCTGAAAGACTTTCACCATTTTGACATGCTTGTATCCTTATCTCATATTGTGTGAATGGAGCCAAATTTTCCAGAAGGATGCATTGATGATGACCAACAGAGGAGGTCAGAGGTGCTACACTTCCAGCATTGAGTAAGACATTGTACTCCACAGGCATTTTGGGGATGAGGATCCCTTCAAAGAGAGAGAGAAAGAGAGAGAGAGAGAAAACACGTATGTATGCTATACAGAATGATCAACAAATGTTTGTCTTTTAAAAACGATGAATCTTTAACGTTTTATAACTTAAAGGTATATTATTGCCGAATATAGCACTTAATAACTGCATGAATGTATATTCCAAAAGTAAAAAATAAAACATGAATCATCCCTTTTCAAAAACAAATGAAGTACATATAATAGTTCTATTCAAAGGTACACTCTACGGGCAAATAAAAGCGAAGGCATGTTTCACTTCTTAAAAAATACAAGGCAATTAGAAATGGTGTCATATATTTTTGCTCGGCTTACTTACTCTTAAAGTACATAAAAAAAAAAACCCACCAGTTTTGCTTGTGACAATAATTTTTCTGTAGGCATTGTGTATGCATCCAGTCTGACACAGATCCTTGACATAATAGCCCATAAAGTATCCAAATCATAGTCTACCTAGAGAATTCCCAGTGCATTAATTATTGAGTTAGGACAGTCCACTCTGTCAGGGAGACTTATGGACCTAAATACATATGAAATTTGGGTTCAAAACTGTCATTTTTCACAATGCTTCCTAAAGAAAGGAGGTCTTGTGAGTTTAGCCTTTTCACAATCTATTCATATAATTAAATGCCTGTAAGTTTTAGTTGGTCATGAACAACATGTACATTTTTTTTTTTTCAAGGAGAGTATATGAGCCTCGAATGAAGAATATAATGGAATTTCTCATGAGATTTTCTCGTTGATCTGATAGCTTATAACATTTGAGGGTTTAATTACTTACCTTTGTAGCACTTAAATAAGGTTATCTTTGCTGTAGAAGCAATGAAATCTACAGCACAGGACTCAATAACCCTTCAGAAATGGGGCCTAAAAAATGAAATGAAGGTTTGCTTTTTGTCGATAGAGCCCTAATTGTATTAAGGGTTGGAAGAGCCAGTATAAAGCAGAGATGCTTGGGATTTTGTGTAGGATAGATGAAAATAAGAACTCTCCAAAGGATATACTGATCATAGTCAGAAGGACTGAACAATTGTTTCCTTTGGAAAGCTGCGATTGTGCTGAACCCAGACTAAGAAATTTTAGTTTAAATTAGAGCATCCTTGTTAAATTATCTGTTGTATTTGTTCTAATGACTTAAATTACCGCTATTCTATCATCGATTCCTAAATTCCTATTTCTGGCTTTTTGTCTCTTTTGCATTCCTAATTTCTATTTTCAACAACCTATTTCACAGAGACCTCAATCTCAACAAGTCCAAAGCGTAATCACTGCATTTTCCACTCCCAAATCTGTTGTTCTTGCGTTTCCTTTCCATTTTCCTATGCCTAAGGCCTTAGAGTAAAGCCTTAGGGTAAGACTGTTAGAGTCGACCCTGCTTTCTTTCCTCTACACAGTTGCGGCAATAACCCAAACGGGAACAGACATCTCATTGCATTCCGGTTGCATGCAGGACAGGGTACTCTGTAAAGTCAGGGACTCTGTTCTTCTCCCCAGCGTAGTTTCAGTGCCTAGAGTTTAGCACAAAGTTGCAGCTCAATAAACGTCAGTTTGAGTGAGTGACTGAAATCTCAGGACAATATTGTAAAGCAAATGTTATTGCATTTTTTCAAGACGAGAAAACTAAGCACCTTGTTCCAGATTGCCAGTTGATTACTTGGGGTAGTCACACGTGAACTCTGACCCATCTGATAACAAAGCTTATCGCTCTCTATTTGTGTTCTCTCTTGGTAATGGAAACTTGGATTAGAACAACTGGGGAAAAATGAGAGGATAATTTTGAGACAACATGGGTGGCCAGGCAGAACAGTTATTGAACACTGATTAGGGAAGAAATGGAAAAATTAGAATTCTCACTGATGAAACTAAATTATAGGTGAATATTTGAAGCTCTGAAGGGTAGGTTTCCGAAACTGAGATACACATACCCTACACACTTGTGGATTTCTGTCAAAGTATTTTCAAAGACAAGGACAAACATGGCACCTCTTTCTGGAATGCCACTTTGACCTTTAAAATTTGGGAAACGCAAGGCTTCCTTGCCTGAGCAAGGGAAACCAGCAGAATCCCACCTTTCCTTGTTCACAAAAATTTGGTATAGGGTTTTCTTCCTAGAAAGTCCCAGACTAGAAAATTAGATTGGTACCGAGTGATCAGAACTTTGACTGGTCAGTTGTTGTAACTTCATAGTCACCTCAGAACTAACTAAATGACAGCAGAAGTTTATGCTGACATAATCAGTGTGTTGAACAAGTACAAGTCCTATTCGTGATGCAATCAAAACACCATCTAATATGAGTTGCTCAGTATTGCTTTAAAATTAATTCATCATGGGTAATCTTCTGCAGTCACAGGATGGAAATTTGACTGGGCCCACATTTCTGCTGAATCTCAGGTAGTAGACATTTCTATGTTATTTTTTTTCTATGAAGAAAAAAGATACCATGACAAAGATTAATGGCTAGAAAATGTAAATAAATTTATTTTTCTCTTTAATGGCATCATGAATACACATACTGGGCTTATTTAGAAGATACTCTTTGAGTCCTAACTCCCAACTATAAGACAAAACTGGGAATGGTTTTACTGCTCCCAAAAAGACTGCTATAATTAAAATGAAGTTTGAGAGTTGGATGCAGAGAATTGATTATAGGGACCATTTGAAGCTCTTAGTCCATTAATGGGTGAGGAAAACCTATGTACTACATTAGAAGTAAAATAAAGAGCTGTATAATCAGGCTTTTTTTTTCCCCCCACTAAGAATATTCTTTGGAGATTGTTGCTCCAGGTAGTAAAAGAGATTGAAGACTTGATCAGGGACCTTCTCAGTTTGTAGTTTGACCTCTCAGCAGGAAGATAGGCTAATGGAAATTTCCATTCACAGTATCTTGGAATGTCACAGTATACACTTCCCATTCGGGGTGTTTCTCCTTATTGTTACCTTGACATAGTCTGTAAAACTGTGGGGGGAAAAGGCTGCTATTTGTGCCTGCATATTTATAACACAATGAACACAGAAAGAATTGCCTGGACATTGAACTTATTGGGGTCAGCTTTCTCCAGAGTGATCCTAAAATATAACAGCATAGCACTCTTTATCCAAGGAGATAGGTAAGAAAAAAAAAATTCCCTAATGATAAATTATAAAATACATTATTTTTTGGATGAAGATAAACACATTGGAATACAATGGCAAATTTGTATGAGTTTTTAACCTAAAAAGCAAGACCTTAAAGAAATTGCAAACTTGTGATTGCTTTTGGTGGTTTCTAGAACTCCTAGGATTGATCGCATGTTCATTCTGTCTTCTCTGTTCCTGGGATAGATCTTATAGAAAAGTTTGACAAACACACATTTGAAAAATATTCTATCATTCTTGTTGAACTAGACAAACCACAGAATGGAGTCAGGCAGATCAAGTCACTTCTCTGTCCTTATTTGTTTCTGGTAAATTACTTAACCTCTATGAACGCTGGTCTCTTCATCTGTAAAATGATGATAATAATAGCCACCTCATAAAGAGCTATAAGGATTAAATTAGAAAATGCATGTAAAACATTTTAGTACATTCCTGCGAATAGAAAGTGCTGAGTTAATGACAGACATCTCAGCAAAACAAAATGAAATGGAACAAAATGGGAAAAAAAACCTCACATCTCCGACACTATTTTATGGGCTCTCAAACACTCCGAACCCACCTTTTTTTAAAAATAAAGTTTCTATTCTAATTACAAATAAATGTTATATTCATTTAAGTAGATCTCTTTATAACAATATTTTATCTGGGTTTTTAAATGAATACTTGGATATGATCAAGTGTATTCCTACGAAAATATTTTTCCACTCCGAGCAGTAATTTAGAAATGGTCTTTCTGTCAATTCATCTGAGGTTGTGCTTTACTGAATGTCTTCCGCTGTACCTACTGGTCTGCTTTCAGTAACTTCTCTGCTTAGAAGGACAGGACCCTTAGGGGGTCAGGGAACAAAACTGTCTTTCTGCTACTTTTCAAATATAGACATTATCTTGATCTAGGTTTCAACATGGTTAGTCAAGGCACGAACCCGGAAAATGTATTTGTCACGTCTTGGTTAATTGGAAATAAATGTCCTTTACATATACCTATGAGGCGCTGAAAGAGAAAATGCTCCTTGAAGCTGTGAGCATGTCAAACAGTGACATGTATTTAGGAAAGAGGGCCCCTCCACTGTCCTAATTTACACGACTGTGACATGAAAGGCTCCTGTGTTCCTGCAGACCCTACACCATCTGCAATGAGTCTGAAACAACCTAGCCCCCTGGTAGTCTGATGACTAAATGAAATGAAATGGGCATATTTGTTAAAGTCAGCTGGGAAGCCACGCGACTTGGTTAGTTCCCGAGTTCATAAATTTATGTCCGAGCAAGAGGAGCAGTGGAAGTCAAGTGAACCAATTTACCCTAAGTGCAAATGGCAGTTTTGTTATTTGGTGTCAAAGTTACCAGTCCCACAATGACAAGCTGCCATAACACATTTTCTTGTTCACTAAAGAACGAGGATTTCGTTGGTTAATATTCCTTGCAATGCTCCTTTTCATAATTTACAACAACTAGATGCTGATAGGTTATTTAACATTTATGAAGTTAAGATGTAATCAGAAAAACCCTGATTATCTTTACAAATAAAAAAGTTAAATTATTCAACTTTTTTTTTTTTTTTTCTCCGTGGCTTCATTTCACAGCAGGTGCATACTTTACAATGGGACAAGTCAATCAAATAATCCTTTTTTAAAATCTTTTTTTAGGAGCTGGAGCAGGAACAATTCTAAGCAGAAAACTATTAATTCGGTTTGATAGCTGCATTTGCTTCAAAACACTGGTTGCACTTAATGTAATGCTTTGAACAAATCAGCCTAAATTCTTTGCTGCATAGGTAGGCATATCTCGGTTATGCCCTTTCGAGGGTTTGGAAGTGAAACAAGACTCTCTTAAACACAAATCTGTAACAACTCTATGGAAATTTTACATAAGTTCATATAATAGTGGTCATTTTATGCCCTTTCTACCTTAATAGATAGTAGGGTTCATGACAGGAAGGACAATGTCTCATTCTTCTTTATAACTCTCAGGGTGTCTAGCATTATACCTTGCCCCTGAGTGGGGGCTCAGCAAATATTTTCATGTTCATTAAAGTGAATAGATAATTCAGTATACCCAAAGGCTAATGAGTTATATCTCATGAAATTTTAAGCTACAAATAAAACACTCCTACTGGGTTAGTGGATGAGCTGCTCTTAAATTACATTGTCCTCATTCATATTTGCTATATATTTTTTTATATTTGCTATATTTAAAGCAAAAAAATTTTTTTTTAGCTTCTGAACTGGATCATAGTAGAGCTTAGAAAAAAATCGTTTATTTTCTGCATTGTTTATGTAGAAAAATGATGAGAAAATAGCACACTGATTTTGATCGTTGAACTTAGAGTCAGGTGCATTGTGGGTTGGCTCCAACACATTTGTGATAAATAACCTAGACAAAATAACCAAATAGTATCTAAATTGTTCTCATTAGTAAAATAGGCAAAACAATAGACACACTATATTATACTATATTATACTATACTATCTGTACTATACAATAAGACATACTAAATTATACTATACTATATTAGGTTGTTAAAAACATTAAATGAGATACATATTAATCTCTTAGAAAAATGCCTACTACATATTAGAACTCAATAAAATTCATTAAATAATAAAAGCAAAGGCAACAAAATAAATTGACAAGTGGGACACATCAAACTAAAAGGCTTCTGCACAGCAAAGGAAACCATCAATATGAAAAGGCAGCCTATGGAATAGGAGTAGATATTTGCAAACCATTTACCTAATAAGGGATCTAATAATATCCAAAATATACAAGGAACTCATGCAACTCAATAGCAAAATAAAAAAGACCTAATTAAAAAATAGGCAAAGGCTACAAACAGACATTTTCCCCCCCAAAAGACAAACAAATGGCTAACAGATATGTGAAAATGTGCCCAACATCCTTAATCACCAGGGAAATGCAAATCAAAAACCACAATGAGATATCACCTCATACCTCTTGGGATGACCATTATCAAAAAGACAAGAGATCACAAACGCTGGTGAGAATGCAGAAAAAGGGACTGTTTGTACACTGTTGGTGGGAATGGAAGCTCACATTGCCAGTGACAGTTTACTATGGAAAACATTATGGAGGTTCTCAATAAATTAAAAATAGAACTACTCTGTGATCCAGCCAACCTTCTTCTGAGTACATATCCAAAGGATATGATATCATTGCCTCACAGAGCTATCTATACTCCCAAATTCACTGCAATATTATTCACAATAGCCAAGGTATGGAAATGACTGAAGTGGCTTTCAGTGGATGGATGGATAAAGAAAATGTAGTATATATGAAATAGCATATTATTCAGACTTATAAAAAGAAGAAAATACTTCCATTTGCAACAACATGGATAAAACTGAAGGGCCTTATGCCAAGTGAAATAGTCAGACAAAGACAATAGCTTTATGGTATTACGTATGTGTGGAACCTTAAAAAAAATGAATTTATGGGAACAGAGTGGAATGGTGGCTGCCAGGGGCTGGAGGATGGGGGAGATTGGGAGAAGTTGGTAAAAAGATGCAAACTTTCCATTATAACATGAATAAGGACTGGGGATCTAAGATATAACATGGTGACTATAGTTGATAATACTGTATGGTATAACTGAAATTTGCTAAGAGAGTAGAACTTGTGTTCTCACCAAAAAGACAAAAAATAAATATGCGATATGATGTTAGCATTAATTAACTTGATGGTGCAAATCCTTTCACAGTTATATATGTCAAATCATCACATTGTAATCTTTAAATGTATTATAATTTCACTTGTCGATTATACCTCAGTACAGCTGAATAAAATTTACTATGCTAAATAAAACAGAAATCATCGAAGTGAGTTTTATACTTTCTTCTGAAATTCAGCACTACTGTCACTTGGTTTTTGCACTTAAAGAAAATTGAAAGAATTGTTGAAGTTGAATCATCCCAGTTAAAGCAAAGAAAAATTTTTAGGGCACTCAATGCCAATTTTGACTTTAAATAGATATTATCTGATCTAATACACTGCGGTTGATTAGCTAACTGAACACCAAGATGCCTAAGGTCTTTAGATAGGCCATATCATGGCTAACTACCCTTTAATCAAAAATTGGTTAATAAAAAGCATTTTTATTCCTAACCAATATATTTTTTTATTCCTAAGCAATATTAATTGAAATGATTTTTTCAGAAGAACAGTTGCTAACTGTTTTCTTTAATGGACTAAGAGATAAATATGAATGGACACACACCAGTACTTCGAGATTATGCATTAAACCTAAATAACTCACCATCTTTAGTGAGGAAATGTGTTGAATGCAATGACATTGTTAATTAGAACATGATGAAGAGCTAGAACAGTTCAAAATACAGTCATCACCTTGATAAATTAGAAAGACTCATCATTACCTTCAGAGTTCAAATAATTTTGAGTGTTTGGATTCTGAAATAGCCGGAGTATCTCTATTCTTTTTTTTTTTTTTAAGATTTTATTTATTTATTTGACAGACAGAGATCACAAGTAGGCAGAGAGGCAGGCAGAGAGAGGGGGGAAGCAGGCTCCCCGCTGAGCAGAGACCGATGGGGGCTCGATCTCAGGACCCTGAGATCATGACCTGAGCCGAAGGCAGAGGTTTAACCCACTGAGCCACCCAGGTGCCCCCAGAGTATCTCTATTCTTATCCTGAGTAAACCATTTATGTTCCAGGAACAATTTGCTTCTTCATTTTCTGTGATTTTTTTTTTTTCCTATTAGTTGAACATGTATCCCTCACTCTATTTAATACAAATGTGTAAGTCCTGACCTGAGGTTAAGAGCTGGTACGGGGTGAGAAGGAATGTTTAGGAATCAGTGAGGCGGGCTGCTGTCTGTAGCTTGAATAACAATAGCCAACTTCCAGGCAGTGTGCACTAAATGGGCACCATTCTACTTCACCGACTTCACATAAAAGCAATGCAGGGTGGGCATTTGATACTCTGTTTCACAGACGAGAAACCTCAAGTTCAGAGACATGGTGGAACATGCCCAAGGTCATGGGGAAACTAAATGGTGGAGCCCATTCCACCTAGAAACCAGCACTCCTTTTTCAGAAATAAGCGAAAAAATTAGGCATCCACAAGATGACATATAATATTTCGAAGATATGTGTATGTGTCCTGTTTGTCTCTAAAGAAGAAATATGTATTTGTGTGTGTGTGTGTGTGTGTGTGTGTGTTTGTGTACATGCATGTATGTATGTATGTTTAGGGTTGAGTTAGTGTGGAGAGAGGGATAGGCTTCTACAGGAAGTCAAGTGTTTGAATAATTTTTTAAAAAGATTTTATTTATTAATTTGATAGAGACAAAGATCACAAGTAGGCAGACAGAGAGAGAGGGGGAAGCAGGCTCCCAGCTGAGCAGAGAGCCCGATGGTGGGGCTCGATCCTAGGACCATGAGATCATGACCTGAGCTGAAGGCAGAGGCTTATCTCATGAGCCACCCAGGCGCCCGTGTTTGAATAATTTTAAGCAGCAGAAAATCCAAAATTTATTTATATTTGTTTGAGTGACAAATTTTAGAAACTTACTCACTACTCTCTTCTTCCATTAATTCAGCAAATACTTTAAAAGGATATGTTGTTTCTGCATCATCTGATTTGAAGGTACAAATGATATGCAAAAGAGTAGAAATCTTGATTTTCTAGAGCTTGAAGGGTCTTGATAATCTTACAACTGACATTTATCAAGTAATAATGAGCTAAAATGAACCAGGGTTTACCTGAAACGTAAGAGAATGTCTATCGAGGCTTTAAAATAGTCCTGGAATATTCTTTTTGTGGTTATTTGAGAAATGACTCCCTCTCCCACCTAATTAAAATCTTTCAGCATTTGGAATCTGGTTTTGCTAGGTCATGTCTATTCTTTCCTGACTTTTGGTTGAATAGGCAGACTTCTGGTTACTAGTTCCTTCATGCCACAGAAGATAACTACTGTCAGGTAAGTATTTTCTCTTCAGGAACTCACCATTTTCCACAATTACTTCTTCTGGTCTAGGCATACCAAACAAAAACCATTCTTCCATAATCATTTGGTATTTGCCAATAACTAGCTCTGTTTCTTGGCCCTCTGGGCTACTATTTCAAAAAAAATACAGTTGTATCACAAATCCAAAAGATGGTGGGAAATAAACAAAAATCTTGATTTGGGTTTAAGAGTTAAGCCAAAGATCTGTGGAGGTTGCTCTTATAAGGCAGTAGTAGAGAACAGATCTGAACTTGAATCTTGGCTTTGCTTGTAACCTTGAGTATATTATATCACTTCTTTGAGATTCAAATTTCTTATCTTAATATGGAAATAATGATATTACTTGTATCCCAGGGTTTCTAATCAGTATAAACACAGGTAAGGCAGGGAAAATGTTTATCAAAGAGTTTGGCATATGCTGAAAATTTAACAAATGGCAAGTATAAACAAGTGATATTATTGAACATAAGTGATATTCACCGTACGTATTCTAATTATGCTTCCTCTGAATATTCCACATTCCCTGGATCTCACTTCCTTTTCTGGTAGGATTTATAAACATGGAGTAAGAATTTATTTATAGATATCATTGAAATAATAATTTATAAACTGAAAGCCCACTTAATTGCCTAAGTAATTTTCTGTTGCCAAGCAGCCACATGGACATTGTTTTCTCCCAGCAACTTACCTGCGTAAAGTCGCTCTGTTCACACTGACCACAAAACACCATACATGTGAGAAAACCCTGTTGACTTAACCACTATTTTGGTTTTGAACATTCAAGAGAAAGTGGTTTGATTCACGTTTTCAAAGAAATATTGTAACTGACCACTTTTGCTTGGTGTATGTAATTCATGATCACTAAATTTGGAACACATTGAAATCATCTGGGAAGCTTAAAAAAGAAAAAAATCTAGATTTCTTGACTCCATCCCAGGAGACTCTGATTCAGTAAACTTGGGGCTGAGAACCAGTCTTTGCAAAAGTTTTCCAGGTGATTCTACTGTTTGTTCAGGTTTGGGAACTGTAGGTATGGCCTACTTGGCCCAATTTTCAGCTCTGCTTATGATGTAATCATTTCATAATGGCAGAGGAATAAGACGAATACCTTGAAAGCTCTTGATTGTGAGCAAATAAACAACCTCTGGTTATAACAAGTTTGTTTTCTTTCTGTTTAAAATATATATTTGTGACTATTCAGGAACAGAAAAATGTTTTTATTATCCAAATCAAAACACAGCATGAGGTACTTTCCAATAAAATCAACTGTAGATTATACACAAGTCAAAATCATCTGCCTGTTTACAGAGTTCAAAATCCTTCTAGGCACCAGGAAAAAAGTTTAATTTAAGATTTTAATCTTTCCATATATTACAGGGTTTCTGTAATGGATTTTGTGCATCTGAAACTAAAAGATTGACAGGTCTGGATATTATAGATTTATTAACCATTTGTTACATGGTCAGAGTTAGTGTGTGAAGCATTTCAACAATACCCCCAAGGATGCACTAGAGTGAACAATTTCTACAAAGCCTGAGGTAGGCAAGAGTTAAGGTTACGTTAAAAAAAAAGCAGAAGTTGTGCTTTATTTCGCAACGATCCTTTTCTAAGTGTAAACATTATACACTGAGCATAAAAATATGATGTTGAACTCAAAGAAAAATATGACAAAATGCTGGGAAATTCAAGAGAAGTCTTAAACATTTACAAATGCAATCCTGCAGTGCACTGTTTTATCATTTTGAAAATGGGGCCCTTGGCACCTAGCAAAGGCTGGAGGAAATACATTTTAAAAATAAATAATTGAAGGCAAAAATAATTCTCTAAAAATAATCATCACTATTCACAGGCTAATGTACAGAGTCGATGTACACCGATTATATAAATTACCTCATTTAATCTTTACAACCACCCAAATAAACGTACTACCATTGTCTCTATTTTATAGCTGCACCGAACAGAGACTCAGGGAGAAGAACCGACTTGTTTATGTCAGCTAACAGGTGGCAGAATTGAGATGCGAGTCCTGTTTTCTCTTTCATCTGACATCCATTGCCTTAAAGGAAAGGTATCTTCAGATAAGCAATTTATGTGTATAATAATGTTAAAATGACTAGTGATTTGATAGACCATGGAACCCCCTGATCACATGGCCCAGAAATCACCAATTTCGCTTATCATCTTGGACTTTCTCTTATTGCTCTTTGAGAATTTGGACTGTGGAAGACTCTGGTGGGAGTCTGAGAAATCTCTGGTTCATAGGTATAACCCAGCTCCAGACTGGCTCTTTTCGGTTTCATTTTACTTGATGGCACAGAAGCACCATAGCTTCATAAAGATGCCAAGGAGAAATACGCTCAAAGACAGCAAGATAGCATGCTGGTCCATTCAAGTAGAGACAGATTCTGTAAAGGGATATGCAAGTTCGTGTATTTTCCACAGCAGAAGATATGGGTTTTCTTCCACCGAAGTTAAGAATGGAGTTCAAGAAGATCTATGCTCCTAAAACTGAGGTACGGATTACAGGGCTGTATGACACAGGCTGGTGCTGGTGATGATTCCTTTGCTCTAATTTAATGTGCTGTATATTCATTTTAAAGCAAAGGTGGATGGAATCATTTATATTTAATATCTTAGAGAGGCTTACCTTTTTCTTTGCTTATAAAGATCTTGATAAATTTTCTCCTGTGAGTTTGACCACATTAAGACCCTTCTGTTTTTGTTTTTGATCTTAGATTGTGACATCAGAAGGATGCTGGTTGATGAGAACTTAAGTTTTATATATTAGGCCTCTATGTTACCTTCTTGGCTCTATTGCCCATTTGTTTGCTTGTTTAGTTTTTATTTTGATTCCAGTTAGTTAATACAGGGTGCTGTATTAGTTTCAGGTGTACGATAGAGTGATTCAAGAATTCCATACCTCACCCAGTGCTCATCACAGCAAGGGCGCTCCTGAATTCCCATCCCCTATTTAACCCACGCCCACCACCCACACACACTCTGGTACCATCAGTATATTGTCTGTAGTTAGAGTCTGTTTCTTGGTTTGTCTCTCTCTCCTTTTTTTTTTTGGTTTGTCTCTCTTTTTGCTCTTTGTTTCGTTTCTTAAATTCTACGTGAGTGAGATCATATGGTATTTGTATTTCTCTGACGGACATTTCACCTTGCTTTATACTCTCTAGCTCTATCCATTCATTCCTTTTTATGGAATGAATTCCTTTTTCCTTTCATTCTTTTTTATGGATGAATTTTATATATATATAATATGCACATTAATATAACATATATTATTAATATACATATTATTAATATATATGCACATCTTCTTTATCCATTCATCAATTGATGGACACTTGGGCTGCCTCCATATCTTGATTATTGTAAATAATGCTGCTATAAATATAGAGGTGTATGTATTCCTTTGAATTAGTGTTTGTTTTTATGCTTTGGGTGAGTACCCAGTAGTGTGAATGCTTGATCATAGGATACTTCTATTTTTAACTTTTTGAGGAAACTCCATACTGTTTTCCTCAGTGGTGGCATCAGTTTGCATTTCCACTAACAGTGCAAGAGGGTTCCCCTTTCTCCACATCCTCACCAGCACCTGTTGTTTCTTGTGTTTTTGTTTTAGTCACTCTGACAAGTGTCAGAGAATAACTACATTGTAGTTTTCATTTGCATTTCCCTGATGATAAATGATGAAGAGAATCTTTTCATGTCTGTTGGTCATCTGTATGCCTTCTTTGGAGAAATATCTGTTCATATCTTCTGCCCATTTTTAAATTGAATTATTATTTTTGGGGTGTTTTTAAAGTTCTTTATATATTTTGGTTACTAACCTTTTATCAGATATATCATTTGCAAATATCTTCTCCCATTCCGTAGGTTGCCTTTTAGTTTTAGTGATCATTTCCTTCACTGTGCAGAAGTTTTTATTTTGATGAAGCCCCAATAGTTCATTTTTGCTTTTGTTTCCCTTGTCTCAGGGGACCTACCTAGAAAAAAGTTGCTACACCAATGTCAGAGAAATTACTGCTTGTGCTCTCTTCTAGGACTTTCATGATTCCAGATCTCAGATTTAGGACTTAATGCATCTTAAGTTTATTTTTCTGTATGGTATAAGACAGTGATCCAGTTTTATTCATTGCTTGTTGCTGTCCAGTTTTCCTGACAGCATTTCTTGAAGGGACTGCCTTTTTCCCATTGGATATTCTTTCCTGCTTTGTCGAAGATAAATTGATCATATAATTGTGGGTTTTTGTCCCTAGGCTTTCTATTCTGTTCCGTTGATCTACATACCAGTACTGTACTGTTTGAATTACTACAGCTTTGTAATATAATTTGAATACTGGAATTGTGATGCCTCCAGCTTTGCTTTTCATTTTTCAACACTGCTTTGGCTATTCAGAGTCATTGTTGGTTCCATATAAATTTTAGGATTGTTTCTTATTATTTTGGGTACAATTATAAATGATATTGCTTTCTTAATTACTTTGCTGATTAATTATTGTTGCATAGAAATGCAACATATTTCTGTACATTGATTTTTATCCTGCAAACTTTACTGAATTCATTTTTTTAGTCCCAACAGTTTTTTGGTGGAGTTTTTTAGGTGTTCTATATATAGTTTCATGTCATCTGCACATAGTGAAAGCTTTACATCTTCCTTACCAATTTGGATGTCTTCTATTTCTTTTTGTTGTCTAATTGTTGTGGCTAGGACTTCCAGTACTATGTTGACTAAAAGCAGTGAGAGTGGATATCTTTGTCCTATTCTTGACCTTTGGGGGAAAGCTCTCAGTTTTTCTTCATTAAGTCTGATGTTTGCTGTGGGTTTTTCATATACGGCCATTATTATGTTGAGGTATGTTCCCTCTATACCCACTTTGTTGAGGGTTTTTATCATGAATTGGTATGGTACTTTTTCAAAAGTACAACTTTTTGACTGAGATAATCATTCAAGTAAATGAAAAATATATCTTCGCTAATTATTTTATGGAATGGACTTGCTGATGGCCAACGTAGTTGCTAACCAATTGTTTTCAGTACATGTTCAACTGTAGCTAAACTTATTCCGATGGAGATAATAGAAATTTGTGTCAATTTTATCTGAAGACTAGATATTAGAGATAAAATCGCATTTTGAAGTGAATTTAACACCTTAATCCATTTTAAATTTTACTGCAACAGCATTTCCATACTTTCCCTATGTTAAAAGACAGAGCAAAGAGATTTCACTTTAATCCTTATTCCACGGTGTTAATGCAATCAGATTTGTACCTAAGGATGAAGCTTACATCAAAATATAATAATTCACTAAGCCATAAAAGCAACCCACTAGTGACTAAATGGTACAATGGAGGCTATATAGCTTAGAGAGGCAAAATTCAACTACCATAACTGGCCACAATCTTATAGTAACTTATAGTAACTATTGTCTTTCTGAATTCCTTACTCACTGCTATAATAAAGGCCAAATCATATAACATCAATGATCCAATCTTGGGAGTCCTGCAGAACGAATGTTTGAGGTCATTCAGATCTATATGACTTACCTGGGTTGTATATAAATAAGAAGGCAGATTTTAGTACTTAAAAGAAAGTATTACTTTTAAAGAAAAGAATATATCTAGGTATCTATATATCTTTATCTACATACCTACATCTGTATCTATATGTATATACGCATATACTTAATTATGTATAGACTTAGGAATTGGTTTGAATTATTCTGTTTGTATTTATCCAGGAGACAGGCTATTTCCTTCTGCTTTACTAAATTTACATTTCCATCCTTATCTTCAATTAACTTTCTCTGAAATGTTTTACATACAAATATGCGCGCGCGCGCGCGCACACACACACACACACACACACACACACAATTTTATTTCTTTACCTGGTGGGGTCCAAGCTACAAATATGGAATAAGGCCCGATTACTGTGATATTATATGGAGGCTGGATTTCTTCTGGTGTCAGTACAGGTGTTTGTACAATGTAATCATCACTAGGATTGCTGCCACCTCCAGTTGTGGCTTCCAATTTATAAATGTATCTATATTAAAAAGAAAGGATTGTGATAAGGCAATGCACAAGAAACCTGAACAATGGTTGCTGGGCTTTCTCTCCATTGCTTAGTCCTAAATTATGACAAATTGCAAATTTTCTGCTCCCTGTCCAGAAACATCACTGTTGACTTGATAATTTTTCCAGAATAGGCATCACTCTCTCTAGACTGTAACTATTTCTGCCCCTTCCCACTTTATTTTTAACCTGCTAGTAATCAATTAGATTTCAGGAAAGTCTTTGAGTTTGCCAGTAGATTGTGAAGGATTCAAATTAATCTTCCCCATTTTTTTTTTTAAGATTTTATTTATTTGTTTGACAGACAGAGATCACAAGTGTGCAGAGAGGCAGGCAGAGAGAGAGGTAGGGAAACAGGCTCCCCGCTGAGCAGAGAGCCCGATCCAAGGCTCGATCCCAGGACCCTGAGATCATGATCTGAGCTGAAGGCAGAGTCTTATCCCACTGAGCCACCCACGTGCCCCAATCTTTGCCATTTTTAAATAGGTTGGAGTTCAGAGAAATATGTTTAGAGGAAGATGTTTCTAAATTGATGTGCTACTCTCTACAATAAAACTGAATTGATCTCTACTCTCTGCAGTAAAACATCTGTTGATCTAAGATACATTTTGTTTCTGCTGAGATATGAATCGGAATGAATTGCAAATATGTGGAAATTTCCCCCCCTAAAACCACTCATACCTATATAGAGTGTAGCAAGCAGAGAAAACATTATATTAGAAGAAAACTTAGTTGATGTAAAACAAAACTCTTCAAATCTTTTTTATTGCTAGCTTAGGAATGCATGTTTTTGAAGATGATTTGATAATTTTTTTAAAGTTTAATACTTTGTGTATTTTATAAACTTAAAAATGTCATGTACTCTAAAGACTAAAGTTATGAGTTAGCACTTGAGTCTTCAACATCTGAAATGAATTAAAAGATCTAATCAGTTATGGAATGGCTACTGAACACGGAGATTAATTAGCCAATTAATTTATTATTGTTTCATTTTGAGGTGCACTCTTTTCAGCCCTGAAGAATTCTAACTATATGATTGGTAAATTTTTTCTTTAGTTCACCTGCTGTTGGGCTCCAGGTTTTTATCAGTGAAATTCTGCTCCTCAGTGCCACCCAGGAAAACCAAGGTTCCATTACGACTCAATTGATACTGAGAGATGAGGCCATTGGGCTTTTCTGGCGGACTCCAAAATAACTCCACTGTTGTGGAATTGATGATAATGTGTCGAGGTGTCACCCAAACCCCTGGAAAAAAATAACACAATGAGGTTTATCTGTTTGAATAAAATATCTACCTTATCAAAAGTCACACCACAACCTCACATCTTATGATATTTTTGTCTGTTGTTAAAAAATCTCAGGGTGAAGCAACAAAAATCCATTTTCCTTACTTTAGAGGTAAAATATACAATTGGGTATAAATATACTTTTTAGTGCTTTATTTTATTTGTAAATTGTCTTTAGAAAGGGAATGTCAGACATTTAGTGGTGGAAGATTTCTCTGTATCAGCCGTGACGCTGAGTTTAATCAAGGCCTGAAATACTACCCAGGAATTTTAAACTTCGATGCCTAGATACTTGGGATATGTGGAGGTAATCATAAAGTAGTGTTTACCTGAATTATCAAATTCAGTGAATAACATACTTTGCCTTTGCCTCTCCGATACAGTGTGCTGTGCTTCTCTTCCTCTGTCCCCTCATTTACTGGCTTTTTCCCTCCTACTGGATCTCAAAAATGGGCCTCAGAGACCTAGGCTTTGTCCTCTCCCTCAGTGCTCCCTCTTCTTTCTTCTCCTCTTGTTTTCCAACATTCGCTTTCTCGGTGATCTTCACCACACTCTTAGTTTCAAGTATAATCTGTCAGTTGAACACTACCAATTGCCTATCTTTAAACTAAACCTCTCTTGAGCTTCAGACTCCTGAACCCAGCTGTCAACCTGACACCTCCATGTGGATGACTAATTAAGTATCAAAACTTAAAACATCTAAAACAGAACTCTTGGTTTTTCTGTTACAATCTATTCATCTCCTGATTTTGTTCATCTATTCATTTTCTTGGTCAAAACACACAAAATAATATTATTCTTGAGGCTCCCATTTTTTCAACTCCAAATGCAATGTCATCAAATCCTGCTCATTCTACCTTGAATGTCTCTAGTTCTCTATACATTTAGTGCCACCTCTTCTGATCCAAGCTACATTTTTCTCTCATGAACCTCTACCATAGTCTCTAAACTGGTCTCTGGGTTTTAAATCTTGCCCTTCTCTATTTCATGTAATCTTCATAAAAGTAGACAAAGTATATCAGAGCACCCGGGTGGCTCAGTTAGTTAAGCATTTGCCTTCGGCTCAGGTCATGATCCCAGGGTCCTGGGACTGAGCCCTGCCTCAAGATCCCTGCTTAGCAGGGGGCCTGCTTCTCCCTCCCCCTCTGCTCCCCTGCTCCTGCTCTCTTGCTCATTCTCTATCTCAAATAAATAAATAAAATCTTTTAAAAGTATATAAAGTATATACATAAGTCTTTGTAATCTTTGTAAAATATACGCTTTTAAAATTATTCATATAATTCCAATTCCTTATGATAACCTGAACAATCCTACATATTTTCTGGTTATGGCCTACCTGGCTCCAGCCACAGCAGACTCCTCTCCATCCCCAGAATGCTTCTAGTTCTTTCTCACCTCTAAGCTTTCGCACTTCATTCCTTCTGCCTGGAACTTCTGGTTCTGACAACATGACATTTTTGCAATTTATTTTCATAGTTCAGTGAGCTGTGTGAGTATCATCTTCACAGGGAGCTCTTATTTGACCAAACTTCTCTAATGATAACTTTAATCTTAATCTAAAGTGATCCCAACCTAGTTTCTCTCTATCCTAGGTCCTTTTCTATTTTCCTTTAACATTCATAATATCATAATAACTTTTCTTGATAGTATCATTATTTCTATGTTATCACTACATGATCTGCTTCAATATAAAGTTAGTTTCATGAGGGCAAGAATCTCCTCTGTCTTATTTGTCAAGGTATCTTAATGCATAGATAGTACAATGCCTAGTTGATACTGAATACATAAATTAATTATAAATACATACAAATTACTATGTTAAGCACTGTAGGCAGTTCTAGAGAATGTAGGTGTGAGTAAGATATGGCTTGTTCCTACAAGGAGTTTACTCTTCTGTGTAAAAGTTAAAATAAATACACAGACAACTGTCATTCAAGGTCAAACATTCAGATACTCTTAGAGATGTACAAACATGTCGATGGGAAACCTAGGCAATGAGGAAGATCAATCCGGCCATTTCATGTCATCATCTAGGTGTCCTCTGAATGGACACTGTAATTCTCTTCTTCAGCTTTTAAGAACTCATGAAATATTAGGTTCCCTGTAATCAATAGTTTTTGGTTGATTTCATCTCTGGTGTAAGTTATTCAGTATGGGATAAGATTTCAACACTTTTAAAAGAAAAATTTTCAAGACATTCAAATGCAATTTATTTAGGAACATCCTGAAAGAATCAAGGAAAATCAAGATAGATTTTAAAACAGCTCGAACTTGCTGATTTTTAAAGGAACAACTTATTTCTAAGAAGAAAGTAGTTCATTTTGTTCTGAAATAGCTATCCGGACAAATCCACAAATCACAGTATACATTTATGTCTCGGTTTCTCTACCAGTCATTGTTAGAGGAGTCAACCAACTAATTAGAGTCTGTTTCAAACATAATACTAATTTGTTGATTTAAGAGATAAAGTATAAAGTTTTGTTCATAATCTGCCTCCTGCAATCCTATCTTTTTCACCTTTAAGGATGTATTAAAAATCACCAACGTGCTAAGAGGGTTTTTGCTTAGTTTCCACTTTGAATCAGTTGGTCAGCCTGTGGATATAGAGGAGTGAATGAAATGACATGAATCAAGATTTTGGATTTGTTTCAGGTTTTAAATAAAAATTGAGTTTCATATTTATGCAAGCTGGTGAAAGCTCTGGTTTTGTTGGTAACAACCCTGTATCCACTGGGTTGGAAATAAGAGGAAATTGAAATGTGTAAAATATACTACATGCCATATGGTTTTACTTGTATAATGATATGGGTACACTATTTAGCAGTTGCAAGAAATCTTTGATAGGATAAGACCCACTTTTGGAGAAATGTCTTAATGGGTCCCAGGCACAGAATCTGCTTCCCTCTGTGAGCCTGAGTCTCAGGTGGCATCAGAAAAACCTATCCTACGTAACAGAAGGTCAGAGTTGAGACAATTCAAAGAAAGGAAAAGGATAGTCATGAGGTCAAAAGGAAATCATCTTGAAGGTGGGCAGGGAGGAGGTAAACTAGCTGAGAGGTATAAGAAGGAAAGGTCAGAAGGAAACCTTGGTGGTAGGTCTTTTGCAATATTAGCTACCAAAAAAAGAAAATGTCTATTAGATTTGTTTTACATTTGTTCTGAGTGCCACGCAATATTATCCTCTTCTCATTTCTCTTCAAATCTTCATTCTAATTTAAAAATACCAATATTTATTGTGGATTGGATTTCTTTTGGAAGCCAGTAAGGAGACTCAGTTTTGTATTGGTTGATGTCCTGGATGCCTTGACTTCTAGATTATTATGATTTATAAATTTATCCAACATTCCACCCAATTTTGTGTCATTTTCTGTGTCAGGCACTGCGGATGTAGGGATAAGGACATATAGTCCATACCCTTCAAAGAACTCATAGTATTATGGCGAATAAAGATGACTGAATAAAAATTTATAATCCAGTTTGCTAAATGCTTTAGGAAGCATAGTGCTTTGGAGTACTTAGGAAGGGTAGCAACACAGACCAGGAGTAACATGGGGATGGACGGGAAACAGATTTCTAGAAGGGGAGGACATGTGAGCCAATTTTTTTAAAAAATGGGTTAGCTGAGTGAGGATGTAGGAAAGAGATCTAAACTGAGGGGATTCATACAAAGTCCTTGAAATACAGGAAAGTATGGTAGAATTCCAAGTACCTCAGCATGACTGGTGCATTGGATGGCATGTGGGAAAAACCAAAAGACTCAATGGATAGGCAGAGGTTAAAATTTGAGGGATCTATTTTGCTTTACTGAGATGTGGATTTTTTTCTTTTCCTGGGAGGAAGTGAGATTTTATGGAGCTGACTAATGTGAAGTATGTCTATTTTTGCACAAGGGGGAGAAGAATTAATAGGAGAAAGAGGAGAAATGACTAGAGGCAGGAAAACTAATTATGGGAAGTTAAAGGCATCTGAACTAAGTCAACACCAAAAGGGATATAAAGGAAGTACAGATTAAAAATTCCTTAGAATTATTAATTTATAATTTAAATTAAAAATTTATTATAATCTAATAAAATTGATAAAATATAATAAAAATTAATAAAAATTAAAATTAATTAACTTAAAATTAATTAAAATCAATAAGATTTTATGAAGAACTGCACATTACAACCTAAAAAAAAAAAGGTACACATTAAGAAGGTCCATTTTGGGCTGATGAGGTGGATGATGGTACTTGAAGGAGGGAAAAGGGAAGAAAAATAAGCTAGGTAGTGAGGAGAGAGATTTTAAGTGTTGAAATATTGATTCTGAAGTATTTGCAAAACACCTAAATGAAAACATCTATAGATCGGTGGATGCACAGGTCTTAAATCTATGTGCAGGCTTTGTGAGAGCTGAGGACTCTGGGAGCTTGTACTTGAGAATTCCAAGAGATACTATGGTGTTACAAGTGCAAAGAGTAGAGGAAGAATCTAAAGGAATGTCAACAGTTAAAAAAAAAAGTCAGAGGAAGAGAGATCTGGAACACAGCTGAGAAAGGTTCACCTTCTTTTCCTTTTTCCCCCCATGTGACCATTGCAGGAGGTGAACATGCCTGCAATTTTGAACAATTGAACTCTAAAATTAGTTTGCCGATATGACAGCACTTCTAAAAAGAAAACAAAAATCCAACTTGAACCCTCCCTAGTTGACAGAAGGTATACAATTTTCTGTGAGGATAAAATTGTAGAGAATTATGTCCAACTTATAATGAGGTAGTAATGTATGTTAGCTTTTATTTTATTTTATTTTATTTTTTAGATTGAAAACAAGAGAGAGAAATGAGAGAGGAGCTTAGGGTGCTATGAACCAATGTTTCTTTTCATTCTTTCCATATCTGCTTAGGACACTCAAGTTTTGGACCTTCAAACTATGTTGGATTCACTCAAATAGACATTTTGTAATTAATTATATTTGGGTTACTAATTTAACACGAGATGATATGCTTATTTCCACTTTACAGTAAAACAACAGAACTTAATGTTGCTGTTGATTTGTTCTCCTACAACCCCCAAGTTAAGTAGTCAGACTACATTTATTTCCCATACAAGTTATTCACAAATGGAACTTATACAGGCAGAAAATGGATTCTTTATCCATGTTTGTTCTGCAGAAGAAAGCCCATTTAGTTTATTATTCCTGTGCACAGTTATTTGTGTTAAAGGAAAGGTGCACAAAGTTAAAAAAAGAAATCAAGTAAAACATTTCTCATCTCACACTCCCCTGTGTTGTTGAAAGCTATAATTTTTAAGTCATGAAATCTGAGCTTTTCCCAGAGGTTTTTTTGGGGAAAAGTGGGAAAATAGACACATATTTTCTAAGAATTTAAATATATGGATTTGATGAGTACACTGAAGCAAGAGACCCTGTTATTTTACCAGGTTTGAGCTGCAGCCAAAACTGGTTGATAGATCCTTTAGAAATTATCCATTATCATCAAAGTATCCATTTGATAGTTTACCTTTCCAAAAAATCCACTGCTGGTTTCTTCCTTTCAAAGGAACACTAAGCTTTTTGACATGAAACATTCTTTATATAGAAAACATCATTAGTGAAATCCTGGTGAGGAGCCATATGCCCCATATGTGGAATTTTCCATTTTATTCCCCATTTACTGGTAGGAAGTTCAGGTCTAATATTCTGAGGTACAACAATTCCTTTCATTAGAAGAGTAATGGACAAGCAGTTCAGGACTCTCCAATGGTAATTAACATCATATTTCTGTTTAGAAACTCATGTATGCCTCTGTTTCCCCCACATTTAAAGCAGGCTGATAATAAAGATGAGCAAAATAATTGATCACTATCCCAAGCTTCTGAGCCTATCTTTCTTCTAAAAGTAAATGATAACACTCAGCCCAGTTCCCAATCCACTGGTAACCATTGTTATGTGTGTATGCTTCCAGAATTTTTTCTTAATTTTTATTTATCTATGGAAATGAATATAATTTTCTATGCATTTTTATACATAATAAGATACCATGTATTAATATAGTTTTAAATTACCTCTTCATATGTTTAGATTGTCTCATTCTTTTAAACTGAGGTATGGAATTTCATAATGTGAATATACCTGCATTTATATACCCATTCCCCTATGCAGCAATATTTAAATTGCTTCTGATATTTTTCCATTAAATAAAAATAACAAAAATGCTTCAGTAAACATTCTGGTATATGTCTCTTGTACATTTGTGGAAGTGGGGTTTTCCAGCATAGATACTGAATGTGAAACTAGTGTGTCATAGAAAATCCATGTTCTAAATTTAATAGACATTGCCAATTTGCCTTCCAAGGTGATGATCCCACTTTATACCCCCTCAACCTGTGTTGGATTCTGTTTCTCCTCTAGTGTTTATTTGTCAAAATCCTTGTTTTCCTCAGAACTCACTTGCTCCATCAAATCTTTTTTGATTTTCATAATGAGTTATAATATCTCCCTCTTCAGATTAACCTGAGCATTCTGTTTATTTTTTAAACTGATGTATGATTAATATACAATGTTATATTAGTTTCATGTGTACAACATATTTATTTGGCAATTCTATACATTACTCAATGATAGGTGGGGTCACCATCTGTCACCAGACATTATTACAACATTATTGAGCACTTGTTCTTTCTTAACATCACCTTTCAGATTCTCTCTCTCTCTCACTTTTTTTTTTTTTAAAGATTTTATTTATTTATTTGTCAGACAGAGAGGCAGGCAGAGAGAGAGGTGAAGCAGGTTCCCCGCTGAGCAGGGGATTGATGTGGGGCTTGATCCCAGGACCCTGGGATCAAGGCTTTAACCCATGGAGCCACCCAGGTGCCCCCTCTCTCACTTTTTAAAAAGACTTTATTTATTTATTTATTTATTTGAGTGACAAGGGGTGGGGGGAGGGGAGCAGAGGAAGAGAGAGAATCCCAAGTAGACTCTTCACTGAGCCTGGAGCCCAACACGGGGCTTAATCTCACCAACTTGAGATCAAAACCCTGAGATTACAACCTGAGCCGAAATCGAGACTCCAACGCTTAACTGACTGAACCACCCAGGCACCCTGATTCTCTCTCTCAATGTAAGTGTAAGTTTGTCCTGTGTCTTTGACTTGATGGTAACTTCTTCATGGCAGCGAGCACATCCTTGTTATATATCAGGCATTCCAGAAATATTTAACTTTTGATTTTTTGAGGAATTCTATATCCCAGTACATAATAATTTTCTTCACTGAAAACTAAATTTAAGAGGTTTAAACAATTGAAAGCAAAATTTATGTTGGGAGGCTTACAGTTGAACCAAACCTGAAGAATGGGAGCCTAGAATATAATTTATCAACTTTACTCCTTCTTTGTTTCAAATGAAAGGGTTTATAGAATTCACTTCAAAATGCCATATGAAAACTTCTCCCAAATCATGGATATATTTTTTTTAATTTTTTAATTACCTTCAGGGGCTGCCTGCAGCGTCTGACCTAGAAAAGGCTCACTTGAAGTGCATCCAGCAGATGTACAAGCTGTAAGTGTGAAGCTGTAGTTGGTGTATGGCTGGAGACCTAGAAAGAGCAAACAAGAAATAAAGTGCACCTTGAGAGGATTATTTATTATCAATTAAGCACCCAAAGTAACATGCAGAGTTGTAGATACGATTTCCGAAAATTTTAAAAGCAGAAAACACTCTTTAATGGAGATACGAACTTCACAAGCATCTTGATAGAAATAGAAAATTCATTTATCATTAATAAAGTAATACATTCTCAGCCTTAGAAGAAATCTGAAAATTCATGCAATCCATCTGCCCATCCATCTTTCTCCTGATTCTCTTGTACAAGAGGTCCCTGAAAAGACCGCCTTGCCTAGGCAATCAGAGTACCCATCTCTCAAAGAGCCTGTTCCATCTTTAGAGAGCTCTAGAGTTCTCCTTATTTTGTTTGAAAGTCCTTCTTTATATTGTGGTGAATTCTTTCCATCACTTGCACCCCTAGGGACATACAGAACAAATCTAATTTCTTTTCCACATGACAGTTCTTCAAATATTTGTAGACAGTTATCAAATGCCCCCTGAGTCTTTTCTTCTCCAGGCTAACCATCCTAGTTTCTGCAACTGCTTCTCATATGAGTAGGGGTGGAAAAAATAAAAGGAAGGTTAGATTCAAAATTTTTTTACCCTCAAGTCATATTCAGCTTATATTCACACCAACACCCCCCCTTTTTTTTTAACTTTGCACTTCTTTACCATGTGTGCCCATAGAGTACCAGCTCACCCTTAACTTCCATAGTTTTGGGGGGGGGGATGTTGGCTTTGTCTTTACACATTGATTAAACATAATTTTATGAAGGGACAGTGCTATGGTATTCAGAATGTGACACAGCCCAGTAACTGCTCAATAATTTCTCAGGAAAAATATAATACTCAAGTTACTTAGCTTCTCTTTGCCTTGATCTTCTGATCTGTAAAAATGGGAAATACAGCAACTACCTTTTAAGGCTTTTGTGAAGATGAAATAGGTTACTTAGAGAAGTACTTTCTTTGAGCAGAACCAACCTTAAAACTCAGCAGCATTCGACAAGGCTAACATTTCTTGCCTTGATTTTTGGGAAAATCCAAACAATGCCAAAGCTCAAAAATTTTCCCTTCCTTAAATAATAAGACTTAGTCTATATGTTGAATAATTAGTCTAAGTGATAGCATGGCTCTACTGATTATTATATTAATTTTTCATGAATTCTGAACTACATTTTCACATATATTGTTCTTCTGGTAGGTGACTTTTTCCAGAGACATTCCTGAATCACTCTGTGGCTTTGTGTTGATTTTTGCTCAAATGCTACCTTTTAAAAGCTTTTTGACTACTCTGTCTATACATTACACCCGGCACCTGTTATTCCCTCAAATTACTTTCTTCTTCATAGCCCTCAACATTATCTGATGTTTTATTATGTCTCTATATTCATTGTTTGTCTCCCCCTCTAGGGCATAAGCTCGAAAAGAGCACAAACGGATCTGTATCTAAAAGATACCAGCATATCCTTCGAATAAATGACTGGCACAAAGTAGGTGCTTGTTAAATGAGTGAAAAAATTAATTTAACGGATTCATTTAGTATTAGAGCAGTCGTCTGGGTTCTCGGCTAAAGCAATAATGTTCTGCAGCTGGAGCTGCTTCGGAATTCAGCTTCAAAGCCCTTTGTGTTTCCTTATCAGTTTAGTGATAAGATGCAGATACTTATTTGATTGTAATCTTCCATTTGGTTGCTATGGAGGATTTACATAATTTTGATATTTACCTGATTTATAGATAAGAAATATGATGAAAGATCTAAGCCATACCCAAGCCATATATGTTTGATAAAAGCTTATGGGAAAATGCTAAAGATTATAAAATACAGAGCTCAAAAGGAAAAAGGAGGAATCTTCTAAGAATGAAGGTCAGAGACTGCAGTGGCGGGCTGATTTCGTCTGACAATGCACCCTCTTTACTCTTGCTGCTGGAAAAGGGGGTCTAGACCCTTGTGGCACCATTTCATCTGAATAGCTCAATTTCTCACTTAGAATGGAAGCCCTTAGAAGGTAAGGCTTATGTCTTTGAGGGTTTTTTCATCATATTTTCTCAGTAGTGCCTATTGCAGGTGTTTGATGTTTGTTAAATAATGTTTAAAGGACACAAAGCCCATGCGAGTGCTCCGTAAAGATGTCAGGCTATGACGTCCACAATGTCCATGTCCATGACATCCACTCAAAGTGTGATCTGACCAAACAGGCCCTTCGTCATAATTCCATGGGTATCCCCGCCGACCACATTTATTCATTGTGTAAGCAACTCTATTCTAGTTGTAGAACATTATTAAAATAATACAAAAATTAATGGAATGTGTAAACAACAAATATTTTCTAGATTTTATCTGAATGCCAGATGGTAACTATGGCTGGTACAAGGGAAGCAATGCTTGGTCTTTCTCTAGATTTTCCTATCAAAAAAAAAAACAAAACAAAACAAAACCCCCAAATGAGACCCCATTCTCCTCTTCATTTTGTGTTCTAGCTAGTCTGATTCGGACAAGTGGTGACTACTGGAGGATATTTTAGGATGCATCTTAGAAAAGGTAGAGAAAATTTGTAATTACAAAGGTGTTCTAAGGCTGAAGAGATGTTTGAAGGTGTTTGCAATGAGGATAGCTGCTAAAAAGGAAATTAATGTATATGAAAATAGAAATTATCCTTTCCTTACAAAATCTTTCTGAAGGAAATTGAGTGGTATCCATTTTACATATAGCCCAGAACACTAGAATACAAGCTATTTAGAAATGATACAATAGTGGAGTAGCTAGCTCATTAGGGATTTTTGATAGATTAAGGAAGGTGTGACAGAGAAGTCTGTTACAGGTATTTAAATTGGATGGTGTGGGTTCGCCTTGAAGAGCATGGGGCCAAGTCTAGTGAAGGAATATGCATCTGTTGAAGCTACTGGAGTACCAGAATCAGGGAGGAAGGATGCAGAACTGAGCACTGGGTAGAGATCCTCATTTAGGAGTCCACAGGCATTCAAAGACATTACCAGGCTAGAGGAATGAACGTGATGAACTTGAGAAAGGAAACAAAAATGGAAGAACAAGAAAGACAAGAGTGGGAGGCGTGAGACATTAAGTGAAGGAGGGGAGGACAAATGGACTTAATCTAATTCATGGGCAGTTCATCCTCAAGGACTGTGTCTGGCCCTGAAATATGGGTCATATGGAACAAGGGTAGACATATTCACCTCATTTCAACTCACATTTGCCAGTTTGTGTCATACAACTCCACATCTGCTATGTTTACCTTCCAGAGTCCACTCATACTTCCTTTTACAACAGAGCTTCAGTTTTCCTTGTGGAAACCAGTCTTTTGGCTACCAACAGGCTTTATGCCTTGTTTAGGATTGACACCACCTGGACTGACTAGTCCTGGACATAGTTTCACATTCCAGTGTGGATGTTAGTTGCTCAGGATTGAGTCTGTGACTTTATTTAGACTAAGGTCTTGAACATGAACTTTCATTCTTAATTGCTGGTAGTTTTTTGTTCACCACATAGTGCTTGAGAATGGAGGAGAACTCAGAGGTAAAAAGAAATTGGGTGTTGGAAACATCTCAGCCTTGAGTCTACACCTGACTTTTTTTTTTTTTTTTTTAGTTTCGAGCCAATCAATGTCCATTTGTTAAGCCTGCTTGAACTGAGTTTTCTGTAACTTCCAAGAAAAAGATTTCTAAATACTACTAATATTATAATTACTAATAATGTCACATGTCAGCACACAAGTTCAGATACTTCCATGTTACACAAGGGGACCATAAGCAGCTATTATTACCCTATGCATGTTAGAGATAGTTACAAGATTCTGGTTGAGATAATTAGCAACAACATGAAAAGGTTTAGTGGAAAGGTGAAGAGGTTTCCGCTTGAATATCACCAGGACAGGAATTAGTATTCCTGCCTCACAGGTAAGAAGACTGAGGCTCAGAGAAGCAAATGTTCCACAGTGAATGATTGATCAGACTGGGGTAGAGACAAAATCACAACTTTAACACCAAACCCTGTGCCCTCCCATCACACAAGAGCTACAGCCAAGCGTATTGAAATTTTTCAACAGCTCTGTATGTTAATTAAATATGCATTATGAGAAATAGAGTTATTTTTAAGGAAATTGATTACTAAATTACATAAAATCATAGTAGCTGAAGTTGACTGAACACCACTTGCAGGCCTTCTTCGGTGCACTCCTGGATATTAACACAATCAAAAGCCTCGGTAACTCCCTGAGGCACAGCAATTATCTGCTTGTTTTAGAGGTAAGGGAGCTAGAGCATAGATGGAGAAAATCAACTGTTTTTATTGAGACAAGCTTGGGCGAGGTCAGGATAGAAGTCTGGGCAGCTGGGCTGAGAAATGTGGCCCAGAGCTTCTGAGACAGTGGAAAATGACGACATAGGTAGCTCAAAGCCCAATGAAATATATATATACATATATGCACACACAGTATGCCTAGTATATCTACACAGTATATCTATATCTATACTATATATCTATATCTCTCTCCAAGTGGGAATCTGTATTTAAATATTTCCATTTTGAATATTTCCACAATCATGTACTGAAGCAGAGCAGCCTTTCTGTTAGGAGAGAAGCATGTGGAGTTAGACTATTTTTGGGTTCTAATCCCTTACCTATTTATGAATTACAACCACAGGCCAGCTTTCTGACCCTTGGGTGTCTCAGTTTCCGTACCCGTAAACTGTGAGCATGATGGTGTGGGCTGCTTGTTTGGGCTACAGACTAACTTGAGGGAAGGCAGTATCTGAATCCATAATTGTCTACATCCTATTTCTTAGGTCTTGGATGTTTCATGCTGTCAGAGGACTAAATTACTCACAGGCATGGTTCAGATAATCTGTAAGGAAAGCATCGACTGCCTTCAGGCATAAATGATCTACATGAACTGGATGACCTTTCATATACATGACTCTGTAAAACCCAATAAAATCAACGCATTTCAACTGGAATTTGTTGCTGTTTTAAGTGAGTCTCTACTAGTGGTCCTTAAAATGAGATATATATGAAATATTAGTAATAGGCATTGAAAAGGGCACACCAACTGAAAACGACTCATGAATTGATCAGGATGAGAAGAGGGAAATAAAGAGACGTCTCAAAGGAACCATTCTGACTGTAACTTAATCCTAAAGTCCAAGAGTAGAAGGAGAAAAGAAAACATCATTCAAGTGCTCAGCATTGAATTAAGAGAGTAGGCAATAAGAGTCGTAGAGCAGAGAAAGGCAAATGCATGGAGAAAAGCCAAGCATTTAACATTTCAGTGCAGTGGAGATTACGGTGGCTGCAAATTACTGAATTTCCCTATAGGGAATCATGTTCTCTTTTAAAGAATAGAAGTTTACTATAACCAAACTCATGACAATTATACTTTCAAGTAACATTATGTTCAAGAGTAAATGTGTATTAAAAAGGATCACCTAAAGTCTGCCTATGAATCATAAAAAATATGACTTGGAAAATAGAACCAATGCTTATGTCAGTGTCTGTTACATTTGATATACGATTCAGAGAACAGCTTGTTTCTAATTTTTTAATCTCCAGATCAATAGGAGAAGATGTTTATCCCTTATAATCTCAGATAGCAAGTGCTACCTGAGAGCATTCATCTGGTTATTCTACCATGCCACCTGCTATTTTCTAAAGAATCGACAAATAATCCTACAAAATAAGTAATTCTGCAAGTCCTTCCATCAGTTTGGTCAGTGATGAGTTCAAGGGCTGAGAGGCCTGGGTTACTTTCAAAACTTTTCAGTAGGTGGTTTTCAGATGTCGTACATCTTTTGGGCAAGACCCAAACTGGGTGCCTGGCGGGGCCCCCCTGAATCCACATGCGATCTTGCTGTTGTGATACACTTCTTTCTGCTCTTATCCGCTTTGGATCTCGCTAAGTGATGCCCTCCAGAGTGTCTCTGCTCACAGAGATTCCCGGGAACTTCCAGCGCCCCCTGGCAGTGTTGGCTGAGGTGGGTAGACTTACAGCAGGATTCTGCTTTAAATGAATAATTCTGTGTGAAAATCTGGATGTTCAAAACTGATACACCAAGATATTGTGGAATTGCTTTAGAGGCATCTAAGGCGCATTTACAGATGATTTGTTTTATGCAGCTGGACTAAGGAATGTGTCAGGAGCTCACAGGCTGGAGTCCCCTCCTCATGATAGCACCGCCCACCCCAACCTCAGAAGCTATGCGTCCCA
Source organism: Martes martes (assembly GCF_963455335.1). NCBI lineage: Eukaryota > Metazoa > Chordata > Mammalia > Carnivora > Mustelidae > Martes > Martes martes. The sequence continues at coordinate 15,542,169 of NC_137903.1, read as the reverse complement.
GTTAGTCAATCCCAGTTCTTGCCTGTTTGTGAGCAGTCACTGGAGCCCTTTTCTGTATCAGTGTTCCCAAGAAGGAATTCAGTTGACAGCTCAGGAACTGGGCATCAACACGTCAAAACAAAGGCGATCTTGCATTGCAAATGCCTGTGAGGTAACCTCATGACTTCTGCTTCTGACTACTTGCTACAAGCTTAATTGTTTCTTAATTCTAAATTTTGTGTGAAAGTCCAGGCCCTAGTTTAGGTCCCTCTCCCCAATATCTTAGAAATCACATTCATCCCGAGGGGCACTTCCCAGGTAAATTACTTCTTGGCCAAATCTCTTTCCAAGTGCAGATCAACTTTAAAAGTTATTATTAAAATAGTCCAAGAAAAGACCCTTGCTTTTGATTTTAGTAACATTCTTTTGTTAAATGTCTTTCTTCTCTGGCGTCTGGTGCTATACTAGACCAAAGCTGCTTTTACCCCACATTTTCAGGCAGAGTCTTTTCTAGAAACAAAATGTGGCTTCGGGTGGTGGCCAAGTCTGATGCTGCTCAAAAGCTCGACAACAAGGACATACACTGCGGAAATAGCAGGAGATCTTTAGCGCTCTTGGGACGAAACAGAAACAGTGGATTGCAAGAAACCTGAAAATATCTGAGATTTCAGGGGAAACTTTTTTTTCTTCAAATATTAGTGTCCAGGCAGCTGTTGACTGTAATTCTTCAGCTATAATATTCTGTCTAAAAGCATGTTTTTTGAAAGCATATAATAGTGGTGGATGCTATGCTATTCTTTATTCCTTTATTTTGCAAACAGCCAGGCACAAAGCTTTCCTCGGGGTTGGAAAAATGAAAATAAAATGAATTGTTGTATCTATTTTGATAGGCCTGATGCCCAGAGGTCAGTTTTCAGGTAGCTGGAGCAAATGCAGCATGGAGCATTACATGCGATGATCTGAGAGCACTGAAGGCAAGGTCCGGAAGCTGTTCTGAGCACAGGGTCACCGTCCTAGTTGTCTTCGTGTCTGTTCCAGTTCAAGAAACAGACTGCCAATAAATCCAGTCTGCCAGAGATCAAGGCTGGCTTCCCCGGCATGTAACCCAAGATCCCCTGTGGAGGAGGATCCAGGGCTTGATTCTGTGCTCTGTTTTCAAACATTCTTAATTATTAAATATATATATATATATATATATATATATATTCTTTTCTAAAAAAATTTTTATTAAGTTTTTAGTTCAAATATAGTTAACATACAGGGCCATATTTGTTTCAGGTGTCCAATATAGTGATTTGGCAAGTCTATCCGTGACTCAGTGCTCATCATGCTAAGCGTCCTCTACTCTCAATCCCCTTCACCTACTTCACCCTCTGCCCCAGCCCCCCAACTCTGGCAACCACCAGTTTGTTCTCTAGGGTTAAGCGTCTGTTCCTTGGTTTGTCTCTCCTTTTTCCCGCTCTTTGCTCATCTGTTTTGTTTCTTAAATTATACATATCAGTGAAATCTTACATTATTTGTCTTTATCTGACTTATTTCACTTAGCATTATACTCTTTATCTCCATCCATGTTGTTGCAAATGGCAAGATTTTATTTTTTGTGACCAAATAACATTCCATTGTAGATATATATATTTTTTAAATATATAATTTTATATATTTTATATATTATTTTTATTATATTCTTGTATCTTATATATATATATAGATAGATATATGGATTTTTAAAAAAATCCATCCATTGATAGACACTTGGGCTGCTTCCATCCTTTTGATCCTGGATCCTTTTCGGTTAATGTTTTTGTATTTTGGGGGCAAATACCCAGTAGTCCAATTACCAAATCATAGGGTAGCTCTATTTTTACTTTTTTTGAGGCACCTCCAAAATGCACCACTGCATTCCCACCTAACAGTGCATGAGCGTTCCTTCCTCTCTACATCCTCACCAACACCTGTTGTTTCTTGTGTTTCTGATTTTCGTCACTCTGACTTGCGTGAGGTGACCGCTCACTGCAGTTTTCATTTACATTCCACTGATGATGAGCGATGTTAAGGACGTGTCTGTTGGCCATCTGTATGTTTTCTTTGGAGAAATGTCTGTTCATGTCTTCTGCCACCTTTTAATTGGATTCTTTGTTTTTTTGGATGTTGAGTCATATCTAAATAATTTTTGGACAAAGGACCCCACATTCTCATTTTTCCCTGGACTCTGAAAGTGATGTAGCCATTCCTGCCTGAGATTTAGATGTATTTGACAGTATGATTTTTGTATCCGATCAAAACAGAATAAAATCATTCAGATCCTAATTTACTACTCAGTATCTACCCACTCAACAAATCTTCACGAATACTTAATATATTAAGTACTCTGATAGGTGCCTATCACAGTATAGATGATACAATGGCAAACAGGAGGCTATTGTCTGCCCTTAGAAAACTTCACCTATTAGCTGAGGAATAGTGACAGGAAGAAAGAATATTGTGATAAAGTATTATAAATGCCATGAGAGCCGAGAGCCAAGTGCTGGCTACCGTGGGAGGACACAGCAGACTTATCTAAACAGAAGATCCCCTTATAAGGAATTTCTGCATTTTGTGGTACTGATGGTCAAAGTGTGTCCCTTTTTTTTTTTTCCTTCAAAAATGATGTGCAGGATATCCGTTTCAGTACACTAATAGTGCCTGTCTGCTACAACCTGCATTGTTAGGGTGTATGCTATTTTAGCACAAGAGATCTTCATGAGCTTCTAAGAAAATGGAAAAGGAAGGCAAATTGTTCTCTCCTTGCTAACTTAATGCTGGTGGGTCTTCCTTTTCAAGGCAAATGCAATGATAAGCAACTTTTAATAAATTATTTTGAAAACACTTTTCTCCCAGAGTTAAGAGACACATAAGCCCTTATCAAATCTGCTGCTAAAGAGGACATGATTAATTCATTTTGTCCTCGGTGGCCCTAATTATTTAGTTAATCCTTTCTCCATCTCTTCTGCCCAGTGCCCACGCTAGGAGGCCCATATATAGAGCAGTGGTAACCCAAAGTGAAACAATGCCATAACTGACATCCCAATTGTTCTGTGCAGGATGGTGGACCTGTTTAGCAATAAATGATATGAAAAGGTCTTTTATTGACAAGCTGCCATGGGCTGTTTGCATTAGCGGATATGAGAAGATGATGGCTGTTTCTCCTTCGTCCCCATGGTATTCAGCTCAGTGAGATAGCAGAAAATGCTTCAGTTTACTTAAAGCATTGATAACACCTCTAAATAATTAACTGAGGACTTCCTGTCTTCAATTACTTAATGCTTTTTTTAACATCTTGAGAGGATTATAAGCAATTTATGGATTTCACATGATGAGTGCATTCGCCACTATTCCCACAAAGCATTTACGGGATCATGTTTCTAAAGCTTTGAGGTAATTAAAAATAAGCATGGAGACAATGGGGCTGAGGCAAGGTGCTTGCTTTCCCTTCTGTCATTTCTAAGGACCTAGATTTTCAAGTTCCAGGATGACTGGTGCTACAACTTCATTAGTGTTTGGCTGTTAACTTAGGGAATACCAAGGTTTTGGAAATGATGAGAAAAGCAAAACATTTATCCCAGAGGGTACAGGTAGCCCTTTGATCAAACATCGGAGATGCGATGTAAAGTAAATCTGGTTGTTTCAGTTTGTTCCACGAACACAATAAAATAGTCATTCATACCATAAAATACTTCCATAGTGAATTTGGTCAGTTAGAGAACTATGGAAATGAATGTTTCCTGGCAGATAAAGTATAGGAACATTATATAGATCTCAGGTTTTAGATGAGCTAATGCCCAGCACCACTGCCATCCAGCAGGGATAGCATATATAGGAGGCTGTATTCGGTGAGGTTATGCTAAGATCTAAGAAGTTTGCTTCCTCATGCAACGAAGACACTTCTCTTTAGGGCTGTCTTGCCAAGTGAAATACTGTCTACATCTATTTAAAATGGTGCAGACGGATGAACCAAATGAATCCTAAAGGCTTCTTTTCATTTTATGATCTTATAAAAAGTAAAACCATATAGAAAAACTTTGAAATATTTTTCCTAATAAAAGAGAACTCCTGGCATCAAGAGATGTGCATGAAATCCTCTCTGACATGAAAATATTCCTTAAAAATGACAATGAGAAGAACTGGTGGAATAAAGGTGTTTTAAAGAAAAATCTTCCCAATTATTTTATAATTAATGAGGCTATCAATCCTGTTGGTGTATACATTACATTTGAATTTAGTCTGTTGGCATGCAAATGCTCGTTTAAAAAAAAATGCAAATCAGAACAGCTCACCCAGTTCAAAGCCCATGCTGGCTGAGGAGACATATAGTGTAAGAAGAACCTTCCGTATCACGGTATCCCGGTTTTTTGTGAAACCTTTACTGATACAAGATCTAAATGTGTCTTAGCTTGGCTTTCAAAACTCTGCAACTGACATTTCATTTTCCAAGCCAAGTCATTCTTTTGACTTTCTCCCACTGCGTTCTTTGGAGTTCCGCTGTGGTATCGGTCGCACTGTATTTGCAATTAGTTCTTAACCTGTCAGTGTTCCCTATCACTGGAAGCTTCTTCTTCTTCTTCTTCTTTTTTAAGATTTTATTTATTTATTTGACAGACAGAGATCACAAGTACGGAGAGGCAGGCAGAGAGAAAGAGAGAGAGGGAGGCAGGCTCCCCCCTGAGTGGAGAGCCTAATGCAGGGCTCGATCCCAGGACCCTGGGATCATAACCTGAGCCAAAGGCAGAGGCTTTAACCCACTGAGCCACCCAGGCGCCCCTCACTGGAAGCTTCTTGAGAGCAGCAATCTTGTTTTAGAGCACTTGGTGTACTCCCTAGAGCACAGCAAGCAGGCAACATTTTTTTGTTTTTGTTGTTTGTTGTTGTTGTTGCTATTGTTGTTGTTTTGGAATGAAACAGTATTCTGATGCCTTGGGCACCCGGAGTGTGTCAATTTCCTTCTTCATCTTTTAAATGTAGATATGAAGACATCCCTTGCTTATAGGGATGTGATGAGAACCAAATGTGTCCAAATGCAAATAGTTCTTTAAAATTATAAAGCACATATAAATGTAAAGTTTTACTATGCAAAACAATAGCACTTCAAAAATTTGTGATCGTTTGCACTTGCAGTGAAATAAGATCTAAGAAATAAATTTAATAATCGGAATTAATGAGGGCTTTTTCCTTCTCCGTTATCATTGATTTAGCTCAGGATCTTCAGATAAGGAATGCAATATGTTGGTCACAAATATTTATGAAGCACCTTCTGCAGGCTTCTGGAATTTCCTGAAAACAGTGGACATCTGTCAGTGAATGCCTGTTTGTGTGTCAGGGCATCATAGAATTAAGAGCAAATCATGAATTGATTTTTCCACCTGTGTAGTATAACCTGTGCTTCCTCTGAGGAAAACTCAGGCACATTTTCCCAGGCTTTTCTGTACTTCTTCTTCTTCTTCTTCTTTTTTTTTTTAAATATTTTATTTATTTATTTGACAGACAGAGAAATCACAAGCAGGCAGAGAGGCAGGCAGAGAGACAGAGGAGGAAGCAGGCTCCCCGCTGAGCAGAGAGCCCGACGTGGGGCTCGATCCCAGGACCCTGGGATCATGACCTGAGCCGAAGGCAGAGGCTTTAACCCACTGAGCCACCCAGGCGCCCCTTTTCTGTACTTCTTTATGAGTTTCCTGATCTCTAGTATCAATGCTCCATGCAAGCCAAGGGGTCCAATGGAAGAAGAATATTCACTCAGGGGACCTTGGAAGGAAGCTGCTGACAATGGTGGAAAAGGAAGTTTGTAATCTCTTGCCTATGGCCTCAGAACCTAAACTCACACAACTGTTTGGGATGATTCAGTAGATCTGAGTAATGAACTAAGTTACTTACTATCTCAAAGTATTCTTTTCTGTAAAATGCGAGTAATAACTCTTTTTACCGCATAGATTTGTGAAGAGAATCAAGTGAGATAGTACATGCCGGGTGTCACATGGGAAATTCATGTGTTCCCCAAACATTTGTGTAGCATCTACAGATGTGTCAAGGATTGGTCAAGGCGCTGGAAATACTGTATTGAACTAGGTACCGAATTATACCGAACAATACCGAAGTGTATGGAACTAAGTATCCCCATCCCAGTGTGGGAAGATACAGAAAACAAGCACTATTGGGTAGTGAGAGATCAATGATGAAAATAAGACAAGGTGATACTGTGGTGTATCAAAGAAGCTTCCTTAGAGTGGGAATGTCAGAAAATGCTTCTCTTCTCTTCAGAAATGATATTCAAAACAAAACATGCTAATTATTATTATAATCACGTCTAGTAATTATCTGACTTTATGCCATGTTACTGTACTATTAGTATTTTTTACAGTTAATTGTAATAAATGTTATAACAAACCATAAAAACAATACAGTCACTATTAATTAACGTTAATAATAACAAGTTGTCACAGTCACCTGTCAACTATTCTGTGTATTAGTTACCCACTCAGTAGATAAATGTTAGCCTCTGGACGATTTCTCCCTGCCTTCCAGTACATTCCTGGCTATCCTCATCCCATTATCTATGAGTATATCCTTGGGGAATGAAAATGCATCTTACCGTTTGTCTGAGGGAAAAAAAAAAGTTAATACTGATGCAAAAATCCTACACATAATGCATATCAAAGCCAAATATAAATTATTTCTGAAGTTATCTGCTGTTGTGGCTTATTGCTGCCAGTGTGGGCTCTTCTATTAGCATGGATAAGTGGGACCTGACCATATGTCAAGAGAACACGTCCTTTCGAAGTGACCTCATATATCAAACGCACACCCCTGGGATGCTTTGCCCCCCTAACCACAATGACAGACTCTTCCGGTAGGTTTTCCTCTTTTTTTTCACCTGTGACCGTATGCTGCCTCTTGTCAGTGGTGCCCGTGTAGATGAGACCTTTCCCAACCTGCCTGAGCTGGTACTCTTTAATGACGCCATTTGGTTTCTCAGGGACGCTCCAGCTCAAATGCAGAGCCTCTGCGCTGGGCGCCGTGACTCTGGGCGGCAGGACGCTCTCCGGGACTCCTTGGGTAGTGGCTGCAACTACCTGCAAACGGGAATTAAACAGCAATTTATGGTAATACGACACTAGGTATTCTGATCAACGAGAATGTCACTTTTGTTTTAAAATGTTGTCGCGGGCCTGGCATATCATTAGCGGGGGCTTGGAGAAACGGTCTCCTCCTTCTTCTTCTTCCTTTTTTTTTTTTTTTTTATTCTTTTCCTTCCATCCTATTTAAACAATGAAATCTGACCTTGAATACATTACCTAAGTCTCAGACTACCATTTATCACAACAAGTTCAACAACAATTTTGACGGCAGAGTGCAGCCCTCAGTTTAAACAAGTAAAATCTGGCCGGCAGACTGTCTTGCTAGAGAACACTTGATGACTCTCTTCCATATGGCCCATCGGTGTCTTTGCATTTTAACAGCCTGATTTTGTACATTTTAAGCACCAGTAAATATGAAGCAAAATCCACATCTGAACTTGCTTGCATATAATATGCTCTGAACAGTATAAATGGGCAGATTTTTTTTTTTAATATTCTTCCTATGATACCCAGGATGTCTTGATAGCGTCTATACCAACGTTCTAGAAAAAGAACTGAATGAGAAGGAAAAAAGGATAAGTCAACCGGTTATTTATGCAGCATTATCAAAATACAGTTTTGGATAAAAATTAGCTGCATTTGTTTTTTCACAGAATTAACTCTGGTTTCCGTTTTTTAACCAATTGTTCTGGCATCTGGTAGGCAGGAGCTGTGCCTATGTAAAAAGACGTGGAATTGTTCTAGGACCGTTCGGACCATAACTTTTGATGGGGCCAATCAGCTGCCATCTGTTTTAACGGTGCCACGCTCGGAGATGTTTCTGGAGGTCTGCTGAATGAAAAGCTGCACATATGCACGGCGGCGGATCCATCTGACTGAATGTTTTCCTTGGATGGTTCTTGCACAGTGTGTGAAGATGCTGTTCTTATAAAGTTGTAACCACATGAAAAGAATCAGAGCTGCTGTGTGTTTGTTTCTCTGGGTTCTTCTGACTAGGCTGGCTTCTGTGAGATGACTCTTTCTTTATTTCCCTCCTAAATCGTCTCACTGTTTCTTTCCAGTCTCCTTTGTGGGCTCTTCGCGTTCCCAGTGTTCATCATCTATGGTCTTGTTTTTTTTTTCTCTCTCTTCTCCTTAAATGACCCTATTCAAACTCCTTGCTTCAACTTCCCACATGGATCCTTCTAGCAAATCAGTCACTTCATAATCCAGACTCTGACAAGACATTTTTGCTTAACGTGCCAAGTAATATTTTCTTCTGTCACTCTGTTCCTCCTCTTAAATATATATTTAAAAAAGGCTTAAAATTTTAATCTTCTTCTACACTCAAATTTTCCTCTTTTATTTTTTTATTTGCTTGCAGAATGGCACTGTGATCTACAATTTGCTCAAGCCAGAGAGCCAGAGATCTTGAATAACATCTTTGATACTTTCCTCTTCTTACCCTGCATAGAGTTGACAGCAATTTCTCTTATTCCCCTGCATTTGGTTGACACCAAGTCCTATAGATTTCATCCCCCAACATCTGTTGTATCTTCGTGATATTCTCCATTCTGACTCCTGCTGCATGAGCTCATTTCTTTCCTATACTGTAGCAGAAATCTTGGTATCATTTTATTTTCTATACCAGGCTCTTTTGCCCCTTTCTGTGTTTCAAGAGAAGGCAATTTGTGTTAAAGCGATTTTTTTTTTTTAGAATTTATTTATTTTTTTGACAGAGAGAGATCCAAGTAGGCAGAGAGGCAGGCAGAGAGAGAGGGGGAAGCAGGCTCCCTGCCAAGCAGAGAGCCCAATGTGGGACTCGATCCCAAGACCCTGAGATCATGACCTGAGCCGAAGGCAGAGGCTTTAACCTACTGAGCCACCCAGGCGCCCTTAAAGTGATATTTAAATAGAAACTTTTAAACTGAGGAATGATTTGAGAATTGTTATGGATTTATAGAAGATCATCTGAGAATAGTTGGCAGAACTTTGGAAAACAGTATGGAAGTTCCTCAAAAAGTTAAAAAGAGAGCTACCCTATGACCCAACAATTGCACTAGTGGGTATTTACCCCAAAGATACAGATGAAACAAAAAGAAGGGACACATGCACCCCAATGTTCATAGCAGCAAAGTCCACAATAGCCAAACTGTGGAAGGAGCCAACATGCCCTTCAACAGACAAATGGATAAAGAAGATACGGCCCATATACACAATGGAACATTACTCAGCCATCAGAAAGGATGAACACCCACCATTTGTACTGACATGGATGGGACTGGAGGAGATTATGCTGAGTGAAATAAGTCAAGCAGAGAAAGACAATTATCATATGGTTTCACTCATATGTGGAACATAAGGAATGTCGTGGAGGACATTAGGGGAAGGAAGGAAAAGCTGGAGGGGGGAAAGTCGGAGGGGGAAACAAACCACGAGAGGCTATGGACTCTGGGAAACAATTTGAGGGTTTCGGTGGGGGTAGGGGGTGTGTGTGAGCCGGGTGATGGGTATTAAGGAGGGCACATGTTATAATGAGCACTGGGTATTATATGCAAATAATGAATCATGGACCACTACATCAAAAACTAAAGAGGTGTGCACCTGGGTGGCTCAGTGGGTTAAGCCTCTGCCTTTGGCTAGGTCATGATCCCGAGGTCCTGGGATCGAGCCCCGCATCGGGCTCTCTGCTTAGCAGGGAGCCTGTTTCCCCCTCTCTCTCTGCCTGCCTCTCTGCCTACTTGTGATCTCTGTCAAATAAATAAATAAGATCTTAAAAAAAAAAAACAAAAACTAAAGAGGTACTGTATGGTGACTAACATAACCTAATAAAGAAATACTTGGCAGAGGGAAAATGTGATAAAGAGGGTGATATTGGTTCAAATTTTCTTTCTTTTTTTTTAAACTAATGAAACATTGACACGTGCATAAATTTCCTTTGCAGTAATCTCTTCTTCCAGACATACATATTAGTAGTCAGCTGAGATGCCACGTGAACGTGTTACCATTGAGGCAGATATTGTTTTCTGACAGTGCAAAAATCATTCACAACCTGGATGTTGCTATAGTCTTCCCGCCGGCTACTTCTGTCCAAAGTTTGGGTTCCTTCCCTTACCTTGCTGCTGATGGCACAGCCAGCAACCGTGCAGGCTTTCAGCTGGTATGAGTATTCCTGAAATGGCTGAATTCCCTTCGTATCAGAAAAGCTCAGTGATGTTCCCTGAAAACGTTCAATCCCATTTCGGAGAAGAATGTAGTAGATAATTTGACCTAAAATAGACAGAGAAATACCCAGATTTGAGTGTCAGATCCTTTTAACTATTTGCAAACAACTTACATGTCTTAGGGTTCTGAGGAAAGAGGATAATATAGCATTACTTACTTTTAATTTGCTATTGGATTGCTATGTTCAAGCAGTTCTGAGTGATACGCACTCTTATTGAAGAGAGGGATTCTGGACATAGATAATTAAAGTCATTTATGTTTATTTTCCCTCACTACCAAACAAGATGTCTTCCAATATTAAAACTAATTTGCCTTTCTTTAGCAGTCTTTGCTTGTTTGAAAGCAGCTCAGATATATATGCTAGGATTTGAGAAAAAAATTCTAGGACTAAAAACTTGTGAGGCCTATTTTACAGAATGAATGATTAGTAGGCCCACACCTAAGGTTCCTTTTACCAGCAAATAATTTTTAATGGTTAGATGCATGCCAGTTATATGTTGATTACACTCATTTCGATTTCCCTACGGATTTACAGGATTTTGTTATTTCAATTTAAAAGGTAGCTTAATACCATTTGACTGTATAGGTTGCTTCCAATTTAAGAGTATCACATCTTCAAGATCATCCATTTTGGTCCACGTAGGGGCACTAAGTCCTTCAGGCACATCTTCTTTTGTCCTGGCTCTAACGGCTTTGCTGAATCCTCGCCCATAGCTGTTCCATGCAGAAATCCTATACTCATACGTCATATAAGGCTCCAGGTTCACATCTGAAAAGGGAGAAATTGAACAGCGAGCTTTTAAAAACATTTTTTTTACCATCATATTGAAAATGAATATAAAAACTTTTAAAAACTTAAAAATAAATGCTTAATGCTAGAACTCTCATCTCTTAATCTCTAATTCATAAGAAAAAACACTTTATGTGTTTATTGGATGCAAAGATACGGAACTCCACAGAAAAGAATTCACTTTCTCTGATCAAATAATGGGTAACATGAAAGGAATGACTGAAAACCTAAAGTACTAGACTAACGTACACTGGATGTTAGTGTTTCCCCACTTCTGTATGGGGAAGTTTACCAACCTACTTTTATAGTTTTATACTATAAATCTTACCAATTATTACATCATTTATATTACATTAAATTATTATATAATTATATATAATGTAATATATAAAATATAATGGATTATATATAATATATAGTTACTATGATATACAAGACTGGAAACTTGGCTTATCATGTTTAGTGAATATAACTGGTTATATATGGATATAATATGTATATAGTATATATATAAAATATTTATTTATATATAAATTTATACATGTATATAATATATATGTTATACATATACATGTGTAAACATGTATATGTTTATACATAATTTATATATATATAATGTATATTTATATATAAAATTATACATGTATATAATATATATGTATAACATATACATGTATAAATTTATATATAAATATAATATTTATAATTGTATATAATTATTTATAATTATATATAATATTATAATTATATATTTATTTATATATACTATATAATGAATATATATTTTATATATATACTATTTATATATATTTTATATATATACTATATACATATATATGTTTTTATATATATATTTATATATAGGGTTATAAGTGGTTAGTGGTTAGTGGAATGCACAATCCACCACACATCCTTCCCACTTTTGCCAAACCAGAACTGAAACCCAAACCCAAAACAACCAATCTAAACAAAAGAATTAAACCAAACTGTTGAGTGTTTTGTACTGGCAATGATTTTATTAGATAATCATCCATGTGATTCAATGGCATGCCAAAAGTCTTTGTTCAGTTTTAAGCTTTGGTAACTTCAGAAACACAAATGCTACAAATTTACAAAAAAACAAACAAAGTGAAAAATTTAATTGGCTAAATCTGTTTAATTTTGTGAATTTTGCCTATGTTTGTACCTATGCATTTTTGTGTGGTGGTTTCTGGATGACTTCTCGGAGGGGAGATCAGAAGAAGAGGTCATTCCTTGGCTTCTCAGCCACTTGCTCTCTCTTCATGTGGGGTTGAGTCTCCGTCCATTCATGTGGGTTTGTTTACTGCATTTTCCTTACATATATTTCCTTACCATAAACCCTGACCTGCCTACTTTATAGAATTAGTATGAAAATAAAATGCATGAAGTTATGTGCCAAAATATCTTAAAATGTAAACTGCTATAAAATAGAAGGGCTTATCTTCCGTCTTCATTTTTCTCTGGTAAGGGGGCATCTGCCACTTGTTACCTGGGATGACCACTGGTGGGTGCCCAGATCACCCTTCTGTCCTGGTCAGAGGCCTCCTGCCTAGGGTCTAATTTTCCCAGTTTTCTCTGCAACTTGGGATTATCACGTGACTCAGATCTCAACAACAGAAGAAGCACAACAGTGATATGGGCAACCAGTGTCTCACTTCCTAAGAGGAATCACTTTCCCTCCATTGACCTTCTCATCCCCTTTCGGTGGTCTGGAAGCAGGATGTTGTGGTGACCCAGGTTGCACCATGGGAAGGACGGTAGCACCAGAAACATCACGAGCCATCACCTGGAAGGAATCTGGATCCCTGAATGACTGTAGGGCCCAGCTGCCCAGACCATCCACATACTCACATGAGGTCAGTCTATTTTTCAATCAATTGGCTGCAGCAGACTGAGCTGCTCATTGCTAATAACTGTTCTTTCCAACCCTTCCGGCCCACATCACCAGTTCTAATTTCAGTTGCAGCAGCCTGCCACGCTGTGTTTCTTGTTCTTTCCTCCATGGCATTTCATTCTTTTCTACTCTCTCATCTCTTATCCTCATTTCTTTGTTTCCCCGGGAGGCCTGGTCTTTTAAAAACGCTCCTAGCTCATGAAAGAATTCTTTTTGTTTTACACATAAGGAAGCATCGTTGAAATCTTGCCTTCCCTCAACAATCTCTCTCATTTCTGAGTTCTTTTTTGCTTTGCCAGAATTTTCAACTCAACTCTTTTTTAAAAAAAGAAAAGAAAATACCCCCCCCACACACACACCTTTTGTAATCTCAAAATCATTATGTATGTTATAAGGGGTTAGTCTTCAAATAACAGAGGGTTTTGCTTTTGGGGGGGGGTATGCTCACTCAATTTTTACTTGTTACTGGCTTAAACGTCCCATGCATACTTGTCTGCAATCATTTCTTCAGCTGATAGTTCTTCAAAAACGCATGTACGGGATCGTGTCGTTCTATTGCTGAAAAAGCTTTAATATCGCCTCATTGCTGCCTGCTTAGTGTGGTAAAAAAGGCCTTCGTCTGCTGACCCCTGCTCTTTGGCCTCAACCCCATGGTTCCTCCTCTCCTTCGCAAGGCTACATGCATATCAAGGGCCTTGTTTTTCACATCTTACTGGGCTTTCTCTCACTTCCTGTACTTTGCACACGTTGCCTTCTCTGCCTACCTTCCCTTCCTGTGAACTGACATGTTTCTACTTGTTCTTCAGTTCCTAGCTCAGGCAGGACATCCTTCACAAGTCTTTCCTAACCTCTTCAGTCTGGGTTAGATGTCCTTGCAATGCCCTTGAAAAGCACCCTATGCTTACTTCTGTCACAGTCCTTACGTGGATGTATTTCTCCCATTACAGGGTACTCATAGTTGGCCCCTGTCTGTTCATACGGGCTTCAAATCCCTGATGGGAATTCTTACTTATTCGTTTTCATAGCTGGTGGGCTACCAGTGTGGGGACTGGTTATTAGTAAAAATTTAAGAAATATTTTTTGATAAATGAAATGATTGTATGCGTGAATGAATTTGGGTGAGCTCTGGTGTTGTTTAGCTTTTAACTTTAAATTCCTAAGAAAGGTGGATTTCTTAGTCCAAATTGGTCTCGATGGTACTTGTTTTAGCATGATTTAGGTGCTTTGTTTTCTTCTTGGAAGAGAAACTTTTGTTATTTTTCATATTTAATTTATAGTATTCTTTGGTAGGCAAAGCAATCTAAAATATGGATGTTTAAATAAGTTAAACATTTTCTCCTCTGGAGAAGGCTATTGCAAATACGTCTTAAGGGACCTTCAAAATCTTGACTTGACTTCAAAAGACAGATAAAAGTGCAGAATTCTCTTGGATCATGTGCATCTAGACCAAACCCACTAATCTGGAAATGAGGATCCTTAAATCTATAACTGGGTGTGGAAAGAAATTGGAGGGTTTAAGGAATTGTTCTCTATTCTGAGGACTTTCCTGATTAAATGCATTCCAATAAATGTTTTTGTTTTGTTTTGTTTTGTTTGCTTAAAGTGTGTTAATCCAAGAATGAGCTAAGCTAAGCAAGGGCATCTTGTTCATACTGCTGTTTCAATCTCGTAGGAGGGATGGAACAAAGGTCCAGATGCACGTGACACAGGTAGAAGCAAACGTCATGCTGATGTGCGAGAGGAGAGAGACACTGGGCTTGAGAAGCCTGCACTGGGAACGAGAATGTTCACTCACACCCGGGGAATGACGAAGAAGGACATTTCAGGTGGAAGAAATACGTGAGGGGAGTTTGGAGCACAGTGCGAGGACCTCCTACACCACGAAGAGTCTTCTAAATCTGCAGGTCTTGAGGGCGACGTGATTTACATCTGACATCTTCCCTTAGCAAGTTACTTTTATAGATCTGATCCTCAGTCTCTTCATCTGTTCAATGACCATACTTCCGTGATTGCTTTGTGGGTGAATTAGGGTAAGGTTTTAAAGCATCTAGCACATCCCTGGAACCTTATCTTTGTTCCTGCTTTCCCTCCTTAATCTACTTCCTCACTCCAGCATCTTGCCTTATTTTTTTGTAATCTTAAGGTCTGCCATTATCACCCACCATTGGTTAAGTAAGGCAGAATGGTGAGTCATGATGGAACAGAGCAGTTTAGTTAACCTTAGCTTGCTTGAATTATGTCACTTAAATGTATTCTATTTGACTCTAGATGATGGTTGATTTTATATATATATATGTATATACACACACACACACACACACACCCCCCACATACATACATACACACAGCTGCACACACACATACACACACACACACACACACACTTAAGTTTTCAAAAGGCAGAAACAAACTCTGTAGGGACTTAAGTAAATGGACAAATAATAAAAATTTAATAGAGGACAGAACTATTTTGGAGATGATCTTAAACTTTATAGTGTTTTTCACTCAGTTTAGCCAAGCCTGAGAACCACTATTTCAGAGGAACTCAGCAGGGCGAAGATGGGGCCTGAAAATTAATATTTTCAGTAACTGTGAAGGTTATTGTTCCCAAGACAATAGCCATTTAGTGGCAACACCAGGCTGTGGGAGAGTGCCGTCTCCAGACCCAGACCCAAGATCAGGAAAGGGATACTTTAAGCGCCTGCCCAGAATAATGCTGTGAGGTCTTACTGGTGATCAGACAGGTTTCTTCCTGTTTCCTGCCTACAGGTACAGCAACATTCATGCTTTGCATTTATTGAAAGCCTGCATTCACACTTTTAAGAAAGAAAATGGGGCTCACTGATGATTAACTGGGTATACCATAAAAGAACACATAAGCTATTTCCCTGTTCTGAATTTTCTACATGTTTACTTTAGAGCAGTATATACCTTTGTCTGAATTTAGACTTTCCACTTTTTTTGAACTACTAACTTTGAACAGATCCAAAGTGTGCCTTTAATTACCTTGTAACTAGCTAGCCCATAGTATGAAGAAATTAACTGATACTAGGTTAAGGAGGGGGTTGACATCAGGATGAAACAAGGATGCATTTTCTGCAGCTTTTCACTATCCCTCCTAAGCCACGGACAGGTGGCCCGGTTTCTGTTACCTGTGAAGGAGAACGTGTTTGCACTTCCCGTGTGAACGGTCTCTTCAGCAGACGAGCATATTTCGTCTGTTGATTCCTTGCCGGGGGAATCATGAGGTCCTCTGATCACAGCACAAACATGGCTGGTGAAGTTGAAGTCACACCTGCCGCAGTACGCTGTGGCTTCCAGAGATGCTGGGCAGAGAGTCCCACACTCTCCGTTTTCCTGAGTGGTGGAGGTGGGGAGAGGAGATTTAAAAATTACGTTTGGACAGGGGCGCCTGGGTCACTTAGCTAGTGGAGCATCAGACTCATGGTTTCAGCTCAGCTCATGATCTCCTGGGTCCTGATCTCATGGGCTGTGGAATCCAGCCCTGCGTGGGGCTCTGTGCTCAGTAGGGAGTCTGCTTGAGCGTCTCTCCCTCTGCCCCTCCCCCCAACCCACAGGTGCTCTCTCTTTCTCTCTAAAATAAATAAACAAGTCTTTTAAAAATTTGCATTTAGATGTACATCGGGCAGGTTTCTACAAATGAAAATGAGATTTTCTTCCACTTAGCTCATGAATAAATGTCTCAAGACTTATGAAAAAAAGTGGAGGTGGTGCGTATACTAGAAAGCAGTTCTGGTGTGGATGACATACATAGGGATTCAGAGTCCTGTTTTGCCACTTCCTACTTCTGTGACCTTGAGCACGTCACATACACTCTCGAAGGCTCAGCTCCTTCCGTCAGAAAATGGAAATTACATTTACCATGCAGGTTTGTTATGTGCATCAAACGAGATAACACCTATAAATAGCTTACACTTAGATATAACTATATAAGATGATCATAAATATAATTTAACCCACTGAGCCACCCAGGCACCCCTATTATAAATATAATTTAAATACAAAAAAGAGCAGAAGTAATTATTTTACTATTGTTACTTTGACAGTTTTCTAATGGAGCTTTAGAGAAAATAATGAGATATTTGAGAATCTGTACGTTGGTGCTGTAGGGCAAGTTGGACTTCTCAGAAGTATTCCTTGTCCAAATTTTAAAAAATCTACATATTTCATGAACTCTCATTATAGTTATTATTATTTACATTTGTAAACCTTTCCTCTGATGAGTCTCTGGACTTTTTATAGTTATTGGTAAGTACGAGTGTGTTCTAGTGTCAGAAAATGAAGTATTTCATCATCCCAGATTACAGGAGGTATAAATAAGGCAACAATTTTGGCACGCAAAACTTTCCTTCATCTTTCCTTTCCATAGGCGGCTTAATTAATTAATTAATTAATGTTAGAGAAAGAGCATGGGCAGGGGAAGGAGCAGGTGTGGGGGGGAGGAGGAGACGGTATCTCAGGCAGACTGTACTGAGCAGGGAGCCTGGCCTGGGGCTCCACCTCACGATCTTAACATCATGACTTGAACCGAAACCAAGAGTTGGATGTTCAACCGACCGAGCCACCCAGGCACCATAGATGGCATAACGTATTTAAAATAATTTTTTGCTGTTTAAAATTGATCTACATTCAAACTCTCTTACCTCATATACGTAAAATTATTCTCCCAAAGGTTGTCAAAGTAAATCTGCTTCAGAAAGCTACAGTAGGATTTCCATGTGAATATAGTGAATTGAACACCTGCACTTAGCTTCGTCTCCTCGTGAAGCCCAACTAGATGACCGTTAAAGAATAGAGAAAGTCCAAGGAAACAGGAAGGGCACTAATAACCACAGGACAGCCCAGACATTTTTGGAAGCTAGGAACTGGATGAATGTGGCAGAGACCATACCATGTGCCCAGTAACGTCTATTTTGTTTTTTCTCCCTAGGGATACTAGATTTGCAAGTCCAGCTGAGTAGGAAAAGGCACATAACTAGAAATGTCCATGCGCTTACTCTGCAGAAAGGATGTATTTTTGCTTGTATGTGAGACTCGAACATGTGTAATCATCCACTCTCTCCTCTTTCCCATTGCACTCGGAGGGTCATGTGTGAAGCCCCACAAGATGGAAGGGATTGGGCCCCTGAGACATTCCTTGGAGGAGAGCTGCCTAACTCACATTGGACTGCAATGTGAAAATAAATTTTTTTTAATTTTATTCTATTGACCCATTTCATATGTGACTGTACTTGTTTTTATTTTGGCCTAGTCTAGCATGTCCTAGCTAAAACATAAATTAGAACTTTGAAGTTAGATATTGTCTCAACAACAATAAAGTCCTAAATCTCATGGCATTGGCTTAACTTTTAGGTGGGCAGTGGCAAAGAAATACATACTGGGGTTTGGAAAGTTGGGGAACTCTGTTATGCTGTGGCTAAATATTTGGTAAAATCATGACCTGGGATAACTATCAAAGTAAGCCAGTGCTACCGAGATCATAGCCCTAAGGGAGGAGGTTATAATTGAAAACATTAGTAATAGGTTTGTTTGCATTTTGGTAAAGGGTTACAAATGAGAAAGAGCTTAGAGAAGATTTGGTGAAATTAAAAGGAAAAGAGAGAGTCAACTGGAAGATACAGGCCAGCAGCCAGAGTGGGAAAACCAAATACAAGTCTGCATATTGCACAGTGAGAATCCCAGTGCCCTTTCCTACTGATTCTCTGTATGCTGTCAGCCAAGCATATGTCTTATCCTGATCTAGGATGCATTATTAAGGACAGTTAATTAAGCAGATATTCTAAGGATTCTTGGTAATGTGACTCCCTGACACAAAACCATCCTGCCACATGATTGGGCTACTGTTCGCTCCCCACTAACGGATGCGTCTGCGCAATGAGCTCTCACTTGGCCTCTAAAGGAAAGAGCAGATTTAAAAACATAGAGAAAAGAACTGAGAGGGAGCAGAAACAAAACAAGGCAAAGAAGAAAACTAAAATAGTATCAAACAAATGAGACAATTCAAGGAAAAATGCAAATAAACAACAAGGAAACAATAAACAATGGGATTAGTATTTCCAGAATGATAAAAAAGGTATCCCACAAATGGAACAAAAGTGGGATGCCATGAACAAATAATAGCCAACAAAAACAAAAGAACACTGAAAAACTAAAAAAAAAAAAAAAAAAAAAAAGAACCTAAAAAATAGAAAATA
The DNA here is from genome assembly GCF_963455335.1 of Martes martes. Lineage (NCBI taxonomy): Eukaryota > Metazoa > Chordata > Mammalia > Carnivora > Mustelidae > Martes > Martes martes. Next base: position 15,522,960 of record NC_137903.1, on the reverse strand, counting down.
AAAAATATGATAGCTAAATAAAATCAATCAATTAAAACAAAGGTTGGAAGATGAAGCTAAGGCAAAATCTGATCGTGTTGAAAAAGATGAAGAGTTAACTAATCAACAGTTAAGAAATAAAAAGAAAAGATGGAAAGTCTAACACCAAACTAATCAGTAAAAACCGAGATTAAGAAGAGAGCAAATTATCAAAGAAATAATAAAACAGCATTCCCCAGAACTAAAGGTCATAAGATCTCACACTGAAAAAATCCACAAAAAGTACAGCTTCATGAATAATAATAATAATATCATCCCCAAAGAGACATATTGTCATGAAATTTTATTTTTTTTCAAAATTTTTAATGAAATTTTAGAAAAACAGAATAAAGAGAATCTGTTCAAACCTTTTATAGGAAAAACAACATGGGTACCTAAGAAGAAACAGGAATCAGAAGAGCAATGAAAGTTTAAAAACGCAGACATGATGTCAAAATCCTCAGTGGAAATAATTTTTAACCTTGCATCGTTTACCTAGTCAAGCTATCAATCCAGTGGGAGGCTCAAAAAATGATCATTTCAAATGTCAAGCTCTCAAAAAATTTACCTTTTACGCACCCATACCCCAAATGATATTTCTCCAAAAGAAGGCATAAAGGCAAGAAAAGGGGACCCTTGGATTGAGAACACAGGGACACCAACACAGGGAGGGAAGTAAAAGGGATTCCCAAACCCACAGTTAGAGAAGACTTGCAGGGGGAGAAATCCTACAGCAGTCTAGCCCTGATTGGAGCAGGAGATAGAAGTCTCCAGAAAAGAGGTCTTCAGGAAACAAAATGCAATCCATAACTTGATCTTTACCTATAACACACTGCTTGATTTGGCATTCAGAAATATTATCCTAATAATAATAATTTAAATATGAATATTTGATATGATTATATCATTATTAATTGGCCTTCCTAAAGCCAAGTTAAGTCAATTTAAAAGATCATGGGTATAGCCTGAACATTGTCCTTGCATCACAGAAGCTACATCTTCCTGGAACCAAAATGAGACGCCTATGAAACAAATGTGAGTGAGCAGTAATGAAGCAAATAGTTGTGAGCAGTGGTGTCCTTTTTGAGACTAACAAGTTTTCTATCTTCATCTTTCAAATATGAGTGCCCCTTTTAGAGTTTTCCACATAGATGCTTCTTATCTGGTCATTTTTAAAGACATGTCCTTGCAAAGCACCTCAGTGTCTCAGTCGGTTAAGCATCTGCCTTAACTCAGGTCATGATCTTGGGGTCCTGCGACGGAGCCCCCCATCATGTTCCACGCTCAGCAGGGAGTCTGCTTCTACCTCTCCTTCTCCCTCTCCCCGCCCCCACTGCTTCACTCTCTGTTCTCTCTCTCAAATAAACAAACAAAATCTTAAAAAAAAAAAAAAGTCATGTCCTTGTAACATCACCAGCTTTTTAAGACTCTGTATTTCAGAAAAATTTCTTAGTCCAAACTTCTGAAAAAACCAACCTGTGGGTGCATAGTGTTGGATTGACTTCATAGAATTGGCTATTTATTTTTTTTTTAGATTTTATTTATTTATTTGCCAGAGAGAGAGAGAGAAAACATGCAGGGGGCACAGCAGGCAGAGGCAGAGGGAGAAGCAGACTCCCCCTGAACAAGGAGCCCGATGCGGGACTCAATCCCAGGACCCAGAGATCATGACCTGAGCTGAAGGCAGACACTTAACTGACTGAGCTACCCAGGCACCCCTGGAATAGGCTATTTTAAAGTTGTGTATAGGTCAGACCAATTGCTAAAAAAAATTTGTAGATGAAAAACTATTTTTGAAGGGTATTTTGTATGATTATTCACTTCATAAAGTACTTACTCTCTTTAACAACTTCATGAGTTGTCTTAATTGTTGCAAAGTGCTTGCTGGAACCCTAACAATCTCGAGACTTACTTTACAACTCACGTATATGGCGTCTACACAATGACTGTACAGTTGTATTGGTTGGCAAGAGCCCTTCCATGGTCTATGACCCAAACACCCTTTTGCAACCATCTCCTAATAGCGGATTGCTACAGAACAGAGTAGGGTGTCTGGTTTTTTGAAGTCCACAATCCGTTCTTTAAACTGATAGGTTTCTGGAGCCCTGGGTCAAGTTTAATGCTAACAAAACATGACATGTCAGTCCGTGAAGCATCTCAACATCCAAACAAATGGTACACTCAGAGGCCTGTTCACTGTCATGGTTGGCAGGCATTTGCTGATCTTCCGCTGTCTCAAGGAATAGGATATAAGCACAAGTGAATTTGCTGGATCTTAAAGTCTCTATCAAAAGAAACTGTTGGATTATGGTTAGAGGCCCAGGGGGGAGAAGACAGGCTCTCTCTCCATTTCCATCCCCAGCACCCATGGACGTAAAACGGCACGACGCAGAGGTCCCAGCTGACAAGTGCTGGCCCTTTCGGCACAGACTTTCGGTCCTGCACTGATCTGGAGTGCTGGGTAAAGCTTCCTGAGAACAGCTAATCATTATTAATTCCTTTAGAATTCATTGCAATAACATCAATCACAGTGAACTCATTTGGTATTAATATGGATGTAATGTGAAAATGAATAATGCACACAGGAGTTTTTATATTCCTATTTTAGAAAAATAGTTATGAACAATGTATTTCTCTTTCCATTGTCAAATCAGCACCTCTGAGAGGTTTTCTATCAATTACCTTCATCATCATTCCAGTTGAAATCTTGTCAGAGCAAACATATTTCAAAGGATTATATCCAACCCCATTACAGCATTTCTGGCTCTTTGGAATAAGTTCAGTCTCACAGCATTTTACTGGCACTGGGTCATTCTTTTTAACATGTGCTTTAGACTCTCCACTGGAAGCTGAGCAGCATATGGTATCTGACATAGTCACATAATCCTGCCCACAACAGAACATCCCTGCAACAATAAAACGTTATATATGAATATGAAATAAAAAAAGGAAGAAAACGGAGACTGCTATAAAGTTTGGTATAAAAATGTCAGACTCAGGCAGTTGCTGAAATGGTACAATACCTAAGGTAGCATTTCCTTACCAAGGTGATTTAAATGTGCAGTGAGGGTCCTTCTACCAAGAGCACTAGACACTAATTAGGTAAAGAACACTCAGGAGGAAGGGTTCCAAAACCATTCAGCAGGGCCAGACTTCTCCCAAGCTCCATAAAAAAAAAGCCCTGATTTCCGTCACGAGAATCACCTGCCCACTTTGGGATGATAATATCGTCTTGCAGGGGAAGGGATAAAGTCCAGGGGATCAGAGGAAAGCTCTAGCAATCTGCAAGGGAGAAAAGGTCACCGAGGCACTCTGGGATGAGAGCCTGAACAGGAGAGAGAGAGGTAGGACCATCCTGTCATTGGAGATGCTATGGTAGGAGTCGTACAAGTTTTTGCCTGGCTTTGTCGAGAGTGCACGTATTTGCTTCTTGTGAATCCAGCAGCAATGATAACCATTCTTTCTTCATGAGATAAGTTTCTTCAAAACCATCTGAGCCTGCTCACCGATCAGGTGAACAATTTGGTCACTGTTTTTTGAGCAGCACTGTGTTCTAGACCCATCCCTGGACATGGATGAGAGGTTGGAGGCAGGGACAGAAAGATCCTGTAAGGGGGAACATTGATCGCCCCACTTGTTGAGGAAAGACATATGTGCCTTTCACACCAACAAAACTCCTTTCTTGCACCAAATTCAGTTTAACTGCCTGTGTTCACATCATTTAGATCTTGCCATAGAAGAGATACAACAGAAATTTAGACATACAAGCCTGAATAAATAAACAATACTCTAGAGTCAGATTAAGCCAGAAATGAAGGTGCCTATACCCTATGTCACAGTGCTATTATATCAGAATTTATATCCAGTGATAAAGCAGCACAGTGTGATGAATGATTTACTTTAATTAGAATTTTGTTTATTTATTATTAGTCCTGACTGATAACACAAAGAACCTCAACTTCAAAGTGCCCCGGGGTCTTGAATTGTTTGTTCTGGTCCTGTACAAACACCTACATTATGAAAGACACTCCTAATAATAGACCAGCGAGTTTTAAGTGCTTTTTATTTAAAAAAATTATCGAAAGTAGACACTGGCTTGGTACATACCTTAAGAAAAATGTTTAGCCACACATGACTCCAAAGAACTCTCTCACTGATCTTTCCACTTTAAAAAAATATCTCCCAATATTTTAAGATGATGTATATTGATCATAACTCAGTTTCTGCATGCCATCTAAGTGTGGTAAATGTTCGAAGTAATTGGTTTAAACGTAAACTGTTTTCTTTGGTGCTTTATTAATAAATTTCATTGTTTTAACATTTCCAGGAAAGATTTTTTTTCATATAAATACACACAGCAGAGTTATCATTGTAATCTGAGTTTTGATTATGGTAAAATGGTAAAACTGACACATTACACAAATCTAGAGCTTCAAGTTTTGTATTGTTTGGACATTTTTTTTTCCCTGCTGCCTTCTGATCAGACATTTAAATACAACCTTGGGCTTTCCACCGTCATTTTTTTCTCTAGCAGTTTTCTTAAAATAATTCATGTTTCCATTTTAAAGAGCAATCTGAAAACTGAAAACTGGCCCTTTAGGGAGCAGAATACATTCTCCCCTTCTACTCCCAAGTTACTTGATGGTTTCACCATGCTTTAAGTATAAAATCAAAATGCAGACATTGACCTAATTCAAAACTCCTAATCAGTCATCTGATCGCTCTGAGGGACTTTTGACAGGTCAACTAAAATTTTGATAATGAACTGTTTTTACACTAGGAAAAAAAAAAGGCTGCTTTCTTTCACGAAGAGCTTCATCTTTGTTTCACTGAATTAAAATTTTCAGCCAAGATTCCACTCTCATAACAAGAAGTGACTCCCTTTCTAGTTTCTTTGGTAAACCATTACTTCTTTAATTATTATCAACCTTGTTCCAGTGTGATAAATTGCTAATTACTTAATACCCTAATCAGCGTTCATTCTTTGCACAGATAAACTGTGACAGTGCCATTAATTTAAATAGTAATTTCACTTAATGGCCAGAACGGCACACCAGATTTTTATGCAGCATTTTCTGAAGACTGCATCCATCACTGCAATATTCTGACATAAAGATGTCTGACGTGCACTAACTCACTTAGGGAGAGCAGATGTTGCAGAGCAGAGTTTGGTACTAATTCCCATAGTGCATCACTTCAGCATGAATGAGCTGCAAATTCAGAGACAGACAATCTTCTGAAACTGCATTGCAATAACTTTTGACCCCTGCCTAATTTATCACATGTAGCACTTGACTTTTGAACTCTGACACGTAGAATGCACAATTTTAAATATGCCAAAAGAGAAACAAAACAGGTCACAGATCGATCTATTGTTGATGGATTGATCTATTTTTCCAGAGGCTGTTCTTTAAAATTTGTACAAAGGTGAAGATGCTTTTTGGACAGATGTTACCAAAGTGGTACAGTACACATAGAGCTACTAGATATTTATTTTTGATATCAAACTGCAATATATTTTATCTTCCCAACAGAGTATATATCCAACAGATAGCTTCCATTTTATTGGATACAACAGAGAAAACAGTGAAGGAAAGAATCTTCTACTCACAATACCATGAATAGTTTCAATACATTACTAACATTCATTTAATGGCCAGGGCTGACAAGGAAAGCATTTATAAACATATAGTACTGATGAATTTCTAAATTGTTAATTCTGTAAAATAGGCATTCCATTTTTCTAGAAAAAGAAAGGCCAAGAATTATGAATCATGCTTTTGAGATAAAAACAGTAAAGTAGGAAAGAACACAGTCGAGAACATGACAAATTAATGTGCAACTCTGGGACTGATCATGGGGACATTTTAAGCCAAGGGACTATATTTTAGGCCTATAAGACTGAAAAAAAGTTTTGTGATTAGTCATTCTTAGGACAAACTTATAAAATTGGTGGCAGAATATGAAAGAAAAGAGATGCATGCTTGTCTCCACCAGTAGATGGCCCCATGGCTACCACCACAAAACTGACAAAGAAAGGGTAGAACAAACATGCTCCCCAAATTGTTGAGATGTGTTTTTTTCCTATATTACACCTTTCAAAAATTCTTATGTCACATGGAAATCTTTCTGGAAAATATTCTTTAGTACAGCTCCTTCATGATGGATTTCTGTGCTATATTTCCCTCTTTGCAAAGTTTCCAGATCCCGTCTTCTATGTAGTCAGTCGTTCTGCAGAAGTCCGACTCCAGGAAATGGAAACTCAGTATTCTATTACAAAGCAGTTCCAACCTAGATTTTCCTATCTAAGGCTTCATGGATAACCTTTATAATAGAAATCAGGCAATATGTTCCAAAGGTATGGCTTGATCGGTTTCTCACGGGTAACAAAAAATCCTGGCCTCTTTGAATGGTAGGGAGACTTTAATGTTCATCTCTTTATGCTAAAAGATACAATCAAGTCCAATCCAAGATTAGTGGCATCAATGACAAAACCATACAAGCAAACACTAAGAATAAAAAGAGTAATAAAGAGGTTTAAAATACACCCAAAGAAAATGGTTAAGAATACATATCCACCACAATGACGAGCGTGACTTTCATCCCGAGATACCTGTATAACACTCCTACACAACTCATCTGCCCAGAGAGAGCAGTAAAAACATAAACGCTACCCCAGCACTTCTGTTCCAACAGCATCTGTTAATTCACTCCATTTATAAAATACATATTGACAAAGACAACTGAACTGGGACCAGGGAGATTTGATTTGGTGTGAGAAAGTCAATTCAATGTGATTTTGTTAAAGGGCTCCTGCAGGCAAATAAAAGAGTTTAAGTAATAAAGTACATAAAGAGATGTTTTACGAGCCAGCCTGGTCTTATGGCAGGCACACAATGCCAGACAGTGAGAGAGGCCAGGCTTAGGAACAATATTATGAGATCCAAACCCTCGTGTAGCAGGTATGGTGTTGCTAGGTTGAGGAGAAAAAGGACCATATGGATATTCTGGAAGGTCACTGAGGTCACAGTCATTAGGGGCGACAGGAGGGAGCGGCAGCAGTGAGAGGAAAAAGACAGGTGGAATGTGTCTATTTTCACTGAAACCTGCAGGAAGGTCAAGAGAATAAAAAGAGGGTCTTTTCCTTTTAAAAAGTATCATTCCTTACGTCCACCATGATTACCAGCCTTGGCAGAATCGCAGAATGTGGTGAGAAGCTCTAGAGTGAATCTTGATTCACTGGAGCTGTGTAATGTTGCAATTTGTTTAAGAAATATTTGACAAGCATGGAAAATCACAGTGAAGTCAGTAAGAAGTGATTCTGAAGTTGGGGCCCAAGGATGGGCTTCAGGGGTATATGAAATTGCAAGCAAACTTCTGCGTAGTCGTGGCAGTGCGGCTTCGTAACTTCGTAACAATTCTTAAGGAGTGTATAGTCCCTGAAATATTAGGAGCCATTGTCCTAATGGACAGTTACCTCTACTTCATCTCTTAAAACAGGTACGTTTTATTTTTTGGCGATAGTGTTCTGACTTATCTTTCCTTCTCCTTCACATTCATTTGCCACCAAAAAATTTGTTGCCTTAAGTCATGGTTCTTATCATCACATTGGCCCCTTCCTTGGTTACTTAGTAACGTTCAGATCCTTTTGCCTACTCAGACCAGTCTCCCTCTATTTCCTTGCACACAGTGTATCCCTCCAACAAACCCAACTGCTCACTACTACTTGGACATGCTTCACAGACTGCCAGTTTCACACTTTGGCTCAAGCTATGCCCTTTGGCTGAAATGTCCTTCTTCCCTCTACACATCTCAAAATCTTACTCATTATTTGAGGTTCCAATCTAATGGTTTAGCTTTTTCCATCACCTTGACTGCAGTGATCTCTCAGTCTTAAGAATATACTTGTGTTCATCCCTCTCTGATGGACTGTGTTTAACCTTATAGGGTCTTTCCTCCTTGATTAGATTATAAGTCCTTAAGGATAAAAATGGAATCAGCGATTTTTACAATCGCAAGCACCAAGAATAGTGTATTGAGCATAGTCACTACACAATACATTTTTATCAAAGGAAGGAATATGGCAATTGACTAAAAAAAGGTAACAGATGAACAGATGTTAAAATGAGACATTTTTGTTGTTATGTTAAAACTCTGACTCATTATGGTATGGAGGGGGCAATGCTTTTGCATCCCCCCAACCTGGCATCCATTGTTCTGTCTTTAAGGGATGTAATTTTAGCTGCTCATCTAAAAGAGGAGATACTCAACTGGTTAATTAAAGCACAGGGTAACTAATTAAGTGCCATGATTTTCTAGTATACATAATAACCATGCCTTAAAGCAGTGATTTACAAAGTTTGGTCTGAGGACCCCTTTACACTCTTACAAATAATCGAGGACTCCAAATAGCTTTTGTTTATGTGGGTTATATCTGTTGATAAATACTGGGTTAGAGCCTAAAACAAAAATTTTTGAAATATGTATTCATTAATTCATTTAAGTAATAATAAATATATAACATGTTAACAAAATATTTATGAAAAATAAATACATTTTCCAAACTGAGAAGAGTGAGTGAGAAGAATGACATTGTTTTGCATTTTTGCAAAGCCTCTCTAATGTCTGGTTTACTAGAAGGAATTAACTTCTCATACCTGCTTCTGCATTCAATTGTTGCAATATCACATGCCATGTAACCTCTGAAAAACTCCACTGTATACTCATGAGAGAATGAGTTTGAAAAAGGCATATAATAGGTTAGCATTATTATGAAAATCATTTTGATCTCACAGACCACCTGCAAACATCTCTCTGCCAAGAATCTGACCCTTAGAAGTCCCAGATCATTCTTTAAACGTCACTGTCTCAGGGCTTAGCACTCATATGTCATACCCCCTCTTCTAACTTTGGCCTACATTAGGTATGTTGTCAAAGGGAGAGTTTATAATGCCTCTTTTTTTCCCCAGTATTCCTGAAAATGTTTGCAACCTGAGTTTATTATATTGGTCCTGCTTAGTAGACCTGACATACATTGCTATGGCTTGCGTGGGAGAGTATCCAATGCTCCTCCAACTATCAGAGTGATCAAAGAAGTTAAGAGCATGGACTCTGTCACCATTTAGATGGAGTTAGAATCCATTCTTAGACACAGTTTCAAGAATTCACAGGCAAATCTCTCAGCCTCCCTTGCATTTAGGCGTCGACAGATAGCTGAGTTCTAGTTCAGTGAAATGTTAATTAAAATATTTGCTATTCCTAGACCTGGCAAATAAAAAAAGAACTCAGACACATGTTATTCCATGCTCTTTTCCCCTTCTGGCTGCAGAAATAGATACAACTCCCAGGTGACCACAGAATCTGGCAGTTCAACAGGTAGCTCATAACTAGGAAAGAGAGCTGACCTACAGATCGGCTCATATCTCAGTGCTATTATATAAGAAAAAGTAAACCCCTGTTGTATTTGAGCCTTTACAAATTTGGGAGTTTCATTTATAATAGCAATTAATGTTACCGGAAGTAAGGCAGCCACTTGCTACTTATGTGATCCGGGGATGGTTTCTTACTTTTGTGAGAAATGCCTCCATTTCCTCATCTCGAAATTGGAGAGACTAGTACTTACCTCATAGGGTTGATGCAAGGTTTAAGTGTGTTATAAATGTGCGGATGTATACAAGGTACAAAAAACTCCGCTTTGCAAATAGTGAACACAGAATGTTGTTTACTTTTTGCCATAGTTGTATCTTATTTCCTGACTATTGTGTACATATTTTAGCCAGTAAGCAGTGTCTAGGAGACACGTGACCAGGCTGGATTCCTTGACTGGACTTCAGTTATCTTTAGAACACTAACTTCTTAAGGCTACAATTCATGGGGACATTTTTTTTTTTTTTAAAGATCTTATCTATTTGACAGAGAACACAAGTAGGCAGAGAGGCAGGCAGAGAGAGAGAGGAGGAAGCAGGCTCCCTGCCAAGCAGAGAGCCCAACGCAGGGCTTGATCCCAGGACCCTGGGATCATGACCTGAGCCGAAGGCAGAGGCTTTAACCCACCAAGCCACCCAGGTGCCCCCATGGGGAAATTTTTTGAAAGGACTATGTGTCTCCACTGAACTCTTGTGTATCATATGATTCAATGCATCATTCATTTTAAAAGACCTTGGCAAGTTACTTTTTGGTTTTGTTTCTTGGTTTTACCTGGCAAAGTCAACTTTCTTGCTACCTTATTATACTGAAGATCCAGGAGTCCTGTGCCATGTATTGGAGGAAATCCTTAAATTGGAGGGGGAGGCTAAATGAAAGTGTCCTAATTGAAACCTAATTCTGTTGTATATAGGGCAACTATCCATCATCACGATTTTCTGGACAGTTGATGCAGATCAACAAATCACATGGGACTATCAAATAGTTTGACAGTATGTATATTAATATCTTCCTCTAAATATGTCCTTCTGGGTTGGGTTAAAGAAGAATGCATAGATAGGTGAACCTGGTGGTGGGTATTAAGGAGGGCACGTATTGCATGGAGCACTGGGTGTGGTGTATAAACAATGAATCTTGGAACACTGAAAAAATAAAATTAAATTTAAAAAAAAGAATGCATAGGTGGATGTAGTGTGGATCCAGATGGGTGATTTATGACTTTATAGAATAGTAAATGCCTTGGAAACACACTTGATGGTTGACCAAAGATAAAATGAAAAATTAGAAATCAGGTATTTTCTGGTTCAAAAAAGGAAAAAAAAAAACTTTCCCATACTGGGAATACTGAAATTTAGTTATGAATAATATAATTAAGCATTTCTTATGTACTTAAGGGCTATGAAAATACTGAGAGTCTAGTATTCTTGTTAAGGCACAAGATTCAGGATTGAATCCTGAATCTAGGATTCAATCCTAGGATTGATAACTTTTAAAATTGTTTTGATTGATTAGTCTTGTTCTTGAAGTGCTCTTCTTAGCAATTTTCATCAGAACTTTACATAGAAGAGAAGGTGTACAAAAATATGGTAAATTTAACAATAATAGTTCAATAAATAACTATTACTGGTATTATGGGTAACACTGATGTTTTTTTTTTAAAAGAAGAAATTATAGAAAAACAATAGGAAATTCATAGTTCATCTGCATCAAGATATAATGATGTCCTGAAATAATGCTCAGAGAAGGGCTGGAGTTCCAACACTTTCAGGTTACACAAGCAGATTTACCCTGAAGCTGATGAAGCTTGAATTTCAGGCTTTGTTTACATGAGCCCCCTTCAAGGTAGGCACAGTCACATATTTTTATAAAATTAGCAAATGTAAAATATTTAACTACAATTTGTTATGGCCTCTGTCTCTTGCCCCTTTAACTTGCCTTCTGTCTTATTTTTCCTTGTATTGATTAAAATAGGAGAGTGATCATGTACATTTTTGAAATCTAACTAAGAGGAAGTTGATTTGGGGAAATATTAAGTCTGGGTTCAGTAGCTATGTTTATATGACTTCTGTCACCTCTATCAAAAAGTCATTAAGGCTTGAATAGGTCATTTTAACTGCAATTTGGGAAGACAAAGAATGTGAGAAATTACAGACTCCTAATTTGGATACATGTAAAGGGAAGCTTTAAAGAAAGAGAAAGATCAGACAGAAAAATTAATGGAATATGAAACAAAAGTTGTAAAACTGAACAACAGAATCACTTGAAAGAGTCTGCCATCGAGAAGAGAATTATAACAAAATAAATTTTAAATTATAACAAAGGTACTAAACTATTAAAAGAAAATGATGGATCTAGGATCGAAGCATAAATTATTACAAATTATGAAGATAGGTAACTCATAAATATATTGGAAAAATTTATACTTTTGCTGATGTGTAGATAAAATAGTGACATCATGATAACGTACAACTCAAATTCAATCATATAATAAGGATATCCATGAAAAACTGGTTAATGATTTGTCAGTTCAACAAATATTTAAGATGAGTCACTGAAAATCACCTTAAGTCAAGAAAACTTAAAATGCCCTTAAATCTTATAAAGATCCTTGGTAGATATTTCTCCAAATTTGACAATAATCCTTAAACATTTACATAAAATTACAATAATAAATTTTGAAGCTTAAAGCCACTTTCTGAAACTTGAAATAATTAAAAATGTTTTAATTAATCACATGGCAGAAAAAATGAGTTGTCTTTCTAGAGCTAAATGGTACAAAACCATTGTCCCATGAAGCGGTGATCAAAGATATAAGTTAAATGTGTCAGGAGGAGAAAAGAGGGATGTCAGAAGTTATAGAATCCAAACATAACTATTTTTATGTTAGTGGGATTTGCTAGATTTCCTTTTTTTGGTTTGTAATTTTTATAATTTAGTGCCTCCTTCTAAGTAAATACTATTTTTATATTTTGTCTTATCTTAATCATTTCATTTTCTTTCCTTAAAAAGGGTACCCCAAATTATATAACTTTCAGGCACCCCAAAATCTGTATCTGACTACCATGTGATCTTAGACACTGTCTAATCTCTATGCCTCAGTTTCCTCATTTTTAAAATGTAAACAATAATAGTATCTATCTAGTAAGATATTTATAAGGATTAATAGAAAAAAGAGACTAATTGAGGTAATAATGTATAAAACATTGGGCATAGTACCTGGCTGATAGTAAGTACTCCATCAATGATAATGATTGTTCTTACAATTAGTGTTAATTTATGGGGTCCCTGGGTGGCTCAGTTATTAAGCGTCTGCCTTAAGCTCAGATCATGGTCCTGGGATCTAACCCTGTATCGGGCTCCCCACTCAGTGAGGAGCTTGCTTCTCCTTTTCCCTCTGCCTGCTGCTCCCCCTACTTGTGCTCATGCTGTCTCTGTCAAATAAATAAATAAATAAAAACTTCTAAAAAATAGTGTTAAATTAATAGCCAAAAAAGAATAACAGCAAAATAATTGACATAGTGTCATCAATAATAATTTTACATATTGTTTGCATTTCCTAGGAAATATTCTCTTGATCCAGAACCAATGCATTCATGTGTGTTTTGGTTTTGGTTTACAGTGGATATGACACTTTTCAAGAGGAAAGCATTTCAATCTGTTTTAATTAAATGCATCACATGAACATGGAAAATGTGAATTTACATTTTTATTTGTGATATAAAATGTACTTAAGTTTTGCATTCGAGATAATTAACATGAGCTTTAACTCCTTATTTGCTTTATATCTAGGGCAAGATTTTCAACCTCCCCGTTTCTCAGATTCTCCACCCTGAAAGGTACACAAGAGCTCCTTACCTGGAAGGCGGCTGTATGCCATGCCCTCTTCTTCTCCACCACAGCATTCTAAATCTTTGCTCACAATCTGTCCACCACAGCACTGCTGGCCATAGCCATCATGAAGCCTCCCAGCACAGCAAATCTGGTTTCCTGAGGAGGAGTAAGGCATTCTACCACAGCAGGAGTCGCCGATGCCAGTGGAAACCCGATTGTGCTGTTCATCTGGACAACATACTTCACCTGTCAATTTAGGACAATAACAATCATTGCATAGTTAAAAAAATATGCTTTGACTCACAATGAAATTTTATCAGTCATATTGCAGATGCCAACTGGTTAATGGAATTATTAGAAAGAATGCTGTCATTTTGGAGTTGCAAAATTTTCAATACAACTTAAAAATTTTTGTATTAAAGATGTATAAACATGTATCTACTCATATACACAGGTGGTAACTTAGAGGTAACGCTATGTTGCCTATTTCCTCTCTCACCCCTAAGAAATGTGTACGTTAGGTCTGGTAACATGATTAAGTAACATTATAAAAAAGTTTGCCTACAAATACTTTTCTATCTATGTCATGTATTTTTTTGGAAAGTGGAGTGGATTCAGAAATTAACCTAAAAGTTGGATTCCCTAGATTATGTTTTTTTAACCAATTTATAATCACTTAAGCAAACAAAATACTTTCAATGTGAAGATCAATTAAAAGAGAGGAGATAAAAATACTATATTCAAGTCAGCACATCAGTACTTTGCTGGGCTGTGGCAGACACTGAATTTCACTAATGTAGTTGTACCCACACGCTCCCTTTACATGATATTCCGGGAAACTTGAAACAAGAATAAGATAGTCTTTTGCCTAGTGCCATGGTATCAAAGTTTAAATTTTATAAATGTCAATAGGCAGCATTTGTGGGGGTAGGAAGATGCTCTAAAAGACAGAACAACTCTAAAGGACAAAAAAAAAAAAAAATTTCATCTTTTAAGGATACCTTGGAAAGGACTACTAACAACTTGGTGGATCTAAAATTAAAGCTGCACTTCTCCTCTCTAGCTCATGACCTAACTCTCAGTTGACCTCCTTTCTGAACCCTTGGACCCTGACTCTCTCCTCCCTCTTGCCTCACTCTTCTTTCTTCTGTGTCTTCAACAGATCCTCTTCTCTTCACTTCACCCTTTAAAATATATCTTTCTCTCTGGACAATATTCCTTCATTTTATCTTATAAGGTCTATAAGTATATTGACTAGCCTCTGGCAGGTCTTAAAGCTCTAAACCATGGTCCAGATAAGATTTACATAATCTAGTTAATAACTTGCCAAACCTTAAGAAAAGGAAGACTCAAATTCACTAAAAACAATTAGGATTCCCTTAGGAATTTATGGTCCTGGACTTCCTGATCTCTATCAATTAGTTTATCTAAGTGTGAGGTCGAAATATTCTAAAGCTTGGTTAGTAAGAACAAGATGAATTGCTTACCAAAATGATATTAAAAATATGGGGCAATATTTATCTATGGATACATATGTAAAGAATATAAAAAATGGGAACAAGAATGCCTAGCAGGTATCCTTGAAGTCTTTCTTGTCCATATTCATAGGTCAAAAATCCATCCTAGTAAATGAAATGTACAAATTACTAGAAATACACAACCTAAAAGACTGAATCATGAAGAAATAGAAATTTTGAATAGACCTATAACTATTAACAAGATTGAATAACTTATTAGAAATCTCCCAACAAAGAAAAACTCTAGACCAGATGATTTCACTGGTGAATTTTATCAAACATTTAAAGAATTGATACTAACCCTTCTCAAACTCTTCTAAGAAACTGAAGGGGAATAAATACTTCCTAACAAAATTTATGAGGTCAGCTTTGCCCTGATACCAAAACCAGACAAGACAATTTAAGAAAAAACAAAACAAAAACTACAGACCAATATCCTTTATGAAAATTGATGTAAAAATCCTAACAAAATGCTAGCAAACTGAATTAAAGAGCATATTTAAATGATTATCCAACATAACCAAGTGGGATTTACTCCTGAAAAGAATGCAAAGATGGTTCAGCACATGAAAGTCAGTGTGATATACCATATTAACAGAATGAATAAAGACAAACACAAGATTACCTCAAATGATATAGAAAAAGCACTTGACAAAATTCAACACCATTCTATTATAAAAACATTAAATAAACTAGGTATAGAAGGAAACTACCACAACACAAAACAGAGCATATATGAAAAACCCACAGCTAACATTACAATCAACAGTGAAAGTTTTTCCCCTAAGATCAGGAAGACAAGGCTGTCAGCTTTTGCCACTTCTATTCAACATAATATTGGGATTTATAGCCAGAGCAATTAGACAAGAAAAAGAAATTAGGAGCATCCCAACCGAAAAGGAAGAAGTAAAATTATCTCTGTTCACAGGAATGCAATTTTATATGTAGAAAACCCTAAAGATTCAACAAGAAACCTGTTAAGACTAATAAAAGAATTCAACAAAGTTTCAGGATACAAAACCAACAAGTAAAAATTAGTGTTTCTATACACTAAACATGAATAATCTGAAGAGGAAATTTTTTTAAAAAAGTAATTCCATTTACAATAGTTTAAAAAATACTTAAGAATAAGCTTAACCAAGAAGGTAGAAGACTTGAACACTGAAAACTACAAAATGTTGATGAAAGAAATTAAAGAAGACACAAATAAATTTGACATCCCATGTTCATGGATCAGAAGATGATACCGTTAAGATGTCAATACTACCCAAAGTGATCTACAGATTCAATGCAATCTCTATCAAAATCTCAAAAATATTTTTTGCATAAATAGAAAATCTATCCCCAAGTTGCAATGGAATCTCAAGGACCCCAAATAGCCAAAACAATTTTGAAAAAGAACAAAGTTGGAGATCTCACACTTCCTCATTTCAAAACTTACTATAAAGATACAATCAATACTACAAAGATAAAATTAATAATCAAAATGGTGTGGTCCTGGTACAAAGACAGACATACAGACTGACAGAATAGAATAGAGAGCCCAGAAATGAAACTACAAAAATAACCAAATAATTTTCAACAAGGGTGTCAAGACCATTTAATGATGAAAGGACTATCTTTTCAATAAATGGTACTTGGAAAAGTAAATATTCACATGCAAAAGAATGAAGTTGAACCCTTACCTTATATCATGTACAAAAATTAATTCAACATGGACCAAAGACCTGAATGTAAAGATAAAATTATAAAATTCTTAGAAGAAACATAAGGGGAAATCTTCAAGACATTGGACTTGGCAACAATCTGTTGATTATGACATCAAAAGTACAAGGCAACAAAAGAAAAATAGATGTATTACACCTCATCAAAATTTAAAAGTGTTATGCATCAAAAGACACTAATGACTATATAAAAAGGCAAACCATAGGAGAAAATATTTGTAAGTTATATAACTGATAAGGGACAAACACCCCAAATTTCTAAAGAATTCCTGCGACTCAACAACGAAAACACAAACAACACATTAAAAAAATGGCTAAAAGACTCATCTAGATATTTCTCCAAAGAAGATGTACAGATGGCCACTAATCATGTGGAAAGATGTTGAATATTTTTAATTATTAAGAAAATGCATATCAAAATCACTATGAGATACTACTTCATAGTCAGAAGAACAGCTATTATAAAATAAGCAAACAGAAAATAATATGTTATCAAGGAATTAGAGAAATTGGGTCTTCTTCATATAATAAACTTGCACATTGTTGTGGGGAATATAATATAGTATAGCTTCTGTGAAAAACACTAAGGCAGTTCCTCAAAAAAATTCACACAGAATTTCCTTATGATTCAGGAATTTTACTTCTGAGTATAAAGTTAAAAAAAAATGTATGCAAAGCAGGACTCAAACAGGTATTTGTACACCAGTGTTCATAGCAGTATTGTTCACAAAAGTCATAAGGTGGAAACACTCCAAATATTCATCAGTAGATGAATGGACAAAGAAAATGTGGTATATCCATACTATGGAATGTTATTCAGTCTAAAAGACAGAAGAAATTCTCACATATTTTAGAATACAGATGAACCCTGAAAACATATTAAGTGTATATGAAGTACATAGAGTAGTCAAATTCATAGAGACAGAAAATAGAATGGTAGTTATCAGGGGCTAGGGGCTAGGGACAACAGGGAGTTAATGTTTAATGGAAACAGAGTTTCAGTTTGGGAAGATAGAATGTTCTGGAAATGGTGGTGGTGGTGATTTCACAAGCATGTGAATACATTCAGGCTACTGAAATATGCACCTAAAAATGGTAAAAACTATAAATTTTGTTACGTATACTTTACT
Organism: Martes martes; assembly: GCF_963455335.1. Lineage (NCBI taxonomy): Eukaryota > Metazoa > Chordata > Mammalia > Carnivora > Mustelidae > Martes > Martes martes. Next base: position 15,505,317 of record NC_137903.1, on the reverse strand, counting down.
ACAATAAAAAAGTCCAGTTCCATAAACAGGGGAAACATAATTCCATGCCTAGTTTCAGAAACCACTTAGTTACCACTAGGAATACTCTGTTCTCAATGGAAGTCAAGATTTCAATAATTCATTGGAAATCAGAAGATAGGATAGTAGACAATGCCTTCTCTCTAAATTAGAAGAACTTGATGAACACTTGGAAAATACTTTGGCTCAAAAAAAAAAATGGATCAAACTAATAGATTTTCAGATTAAGCAGTTAAATAAAGGAAGAACAAGGACATATCCATGTCTAGTCTACACAAAGACGAATGTCATTATTGTAAGGAAAAGGGACAATGGAAGAACATTTGCTCTACTTTAGCTAGAAAGAATCAAAAAAGGAAAAAGACAAACACTGGCTGGCACAAGAACCTCTTTCTGTGAAAGCAGCTGCTTTTGGTCAATCCATAACTGCCTTTAACACAAAAAAAGAGAACTTTTCATGCAGTGGTAGAAATTGAAGTTTTCATACCTAATTGATATTGGGGTTACACTATTATAAATTCTACTATGTTTCTATCACTCCTTCCTAGGAATAACCTGTCTCAGAGGTAGACATTTCAAATACATTCCAGACTCTCCCTTTATCTTTGTCTTCAATCAACATACTTTTCTGCTAACTTTGTATTTTTTCCACTCTGGTGCATTTGATGGGAGGAGATCTGCTTTGTTAATGGGATGCTAGTACTAAATGTGTATCCACAAGCCTGTTTCTTGAACTCCCACCAGAATCCCCAGCCTATAATTTGATGATGGCACAGACTAACTATCTAATTCCTGATGACTTCATGATCTACATCTCAGACCTTGAATCATAGTCACTGGGGCAAGGAGAGTTTAGATATGGGATTCATAGAAGAGGCTAAACCCTTAAAGGTCTCTATAAACCTGACTATGTCCTTCTTGAAACTGGCTAAAAATTCACTTAAAAAAAAAAAAAAAGGTGGTTGTTGAAGAAAATCAGGTCCATTGTACCCACATAACTCCAGAAAAGACTTCTTAGTCCCTATTGCAATCCTTATAATATCTTATTCATTCCATCCAAAAAATAAATGACTTGTCTACTACTTTGTCCAAGATTTAAGGGCCATTAACAAGATTGTGCCTCCTCACTTCTCATAGTTCCCAACCTAATACCATCCTCTCTCCAGTCCCCGAGACATTTGCTCAGAATAATAGATCTATGGGTAGCAGTTTTTCATATACTGTTGCACTCACACTCCCAGTATCTTTTTTTATTCACTTGGGATAATTATGCCCCAAGAGTTTACAGAAATGCCACTTTAATTTTCATAATTATTTAACCATAGCATTAGAGTGATAAGCAGAATATGACCTCCTGGAGATGTCCATGTACTGATCTCTGGAATCTGTGAATACGTTATGTTAATGGCAAAAGGGGATTAAAGCAGCATGATGGAATTGAGTTTGATAATGCTATGTGAGAAAGGACTGACTACAATCGCAAGGCTGGAAGATGGTAGGAGACCCGTACGCAAGGAATGCGGGCAGCCTCTGCAAGGTGGAAAAGGATTCTTTAAGGCAGTCTGGCTTGATACACTGTTTCTGGCCCAGTGAGACCCATTTGGAACTTCTGACCATGAGAAATGTCAGGTAATAAAACTGTGTTGTTTTAAGCCACCACATTTCTGGTAATTTGTTACAAGGAGCCCTAGGAAACTATACACTAAAGATTCTTGGTTTCCGCTTTAAAACTCCACTCTTACACAATGTGTGGATGATCTTCCGTTATGTTCCTGTGAAAGCTTGACAAATTGATTCTCTGTATTTGTTGACAGTGGTAACACAGAAATGACATAGTTTCCAAGCATCCGTGTTTTCAGAACAAAGCACATTTCCTAGGGTCTGGATTTGAAACTGTGAGGTCATGCAAAATAGAAAGTCTCTTTCTCTTTAAAGGTTGGAAGCTATTTGTGACTTCCCTAGTCAATTGCTGAAAGCCAGCTTAGATAAAGGATTGCTTGGTCTCTTAGAATCAACAAGAATCAATGAGGATTCCTGGACTCATAGGATCTCAATGTCCATTAGACATTTGATTCTTAGCTTTTATGAACTGGTTGCCCTTTAACAGAATTGGATGAAAGTGGACACACCTGAGTCTTTGCTCTAGAATAATTCATAAGAGACAATCTCTTGTCACCTACAGGATGCCTCTTAACCTCATGTACTCTAATGCTCCCCAATTCTTATCAACCTTTCCTTCTATTTGCACATGAAAGCTTTGGGGGTTCTAATTCCAGAAGTCAGAGAAATCAGAGACGTAAGTTTCCCACTAATATTACTTACTTTAAATAACCTAATGAAGGTCAGACAACTAATAAGTGAAAGAAATGAGATGTGAAGCCAGGCAGTTTGACTCCAAAGTCTGTCATTTTTATCCACTAGTTACTCAGCATCAAACCAGCAAACCCCTATACAGAATTTTCTTTTATTAGAATATGATCATATACATAATTACCTGAAATAACGACCTTAGTCTCTAACTGGGACATTTTTGCTTGCTTTCTTTAAATAGGAATTTTCAATGTAATTTTAATGGAGATAAATTTTCTTTCTTTCTGCTCTACCAATATGCCAGAAAAGCATATTAAATTACATGTATGAAGTCATCACATTATTATATAATACAGTATCTCTAATGGATCGATCTAATTTTTAATCATACAAATTTCAGTCTCCACTAACAGAGTGACTTGATCTTGTTCCTATGTCTTACTTTTCCTTTTTATAGAATAGAAATAGAATTCTAAGGCATATGACTTCAACATTTTTTTTATTAAAAAAAATCACCCATTTAAAATTGACCTATTGGGGTGATGCATAATTCTATGAATTTTAACATAAAGATACAATTAGGATACAGATGAGTTTCATCACCCCCCAAAACTCCATACTATTCTTTCAGTCACGTGCTCCTCTCACCCATCACCATTGGCAACCACTGATTTGTTTCCCATCCCCACAGCTTGTCCTTTCACATGTCATAGAAATGGAATCTCCCAGGACGTAACTTTTGCGACTGGCTTCCTCCTTTCCCTTTCCCTTTCCTTTCTTTCCTCTTCTCTTCTCTTTTTCCTTTCCTTTTCTTTCTTTCTTTCTTTCTTTCTTTCTTTCTTTCTTTCTTTCTTTCTTCCTTCCTTCCTTCCTTCCTTCCTTCCTTCCTTTCAGGATTTTATTTATTTATTTGACAGAGTGCGAGCACAAGCAGGGCTGGCAGCCGAGGAAGTGGGAGAAGCAGGCTCTCCACTGAGCAGGGAGCCTGATGTCTGGCTTGATCTCAGGACCCTGGGGTTATGACCTGAGCTGAAGGCAAACGCTTAATGGACTGAGCCACCCAGGAGCCCCAAGACTGGCTCCTTTCACTCAGCATAGTATCTTTCTGGTATTTATTAGTAGTTTGTTCCTTTTGATTCCTGGGTAGTATTCCTTTGTGAGGATACACCACAGTTTGTTCCTTTACCCACTGAAGGACATTTGAGCTATTTCTGGCTTTGGGCAATTATGAGTAGAACTGCTATAAACATTTGTGAGCAGGTTTTTGTGTAAACACAAGTTTTCATTTCTCTAGGGAAATTACCAAGGAGTGGGTCAGGGCATAATCAGTTTTCTCTCAAGGTATGAAATCCTGGAATGTAGGGGACTGTTGGCTTAGTTGATAGTCTTTAAAAGGATCCTTTTTTTTTTTTTTTTAAGATTTTACTTATTTATTTGTCAGAGAGAGAGAGAGAGCACAAGCAGGGGGGGCAGCAGGCAGAGGGAGAAGCAGGGTTTTGCTGAGCAAGGAGCCCAAAACAGGACTCCATCCAAGGACATGGGATCATGTGGGATCATGATTTGCACCAAAAGCAGATGCTTAATAGACTGAGCCATCCAGGCATCCCTTTTCTTCCTCCCTTCCTCCCCTCCTCTTTCTTTCTCTCTCTCTCTTTCCTTCCTTCTTTTCTTCCTTCCTTCCTAAGGATTTTACTTATTTATTTGTCAGAGAGAGAGAGTGAAAGGATCTTAAAACATGGTATGCATAAGCAGAAGGAAATTCTAAATTTTTCTTCTACTAGAGGCCAAAAAAGGAGGAAAGACCTTATTGTGAACAGTAAAGTTATTGTACTTGCTACATTCCTCTGGGTAAAAGGATTTTCAAACTTGGTCTCAAATGTGGTTGCCATAGTTTTTAAATCTCCACAGCCAGAGAGCAGTGCATCTTCTTGGCAAACTAACATAACGTGGTAGAGGGGCAGCATAGTTAGTTAAATATCATTTAGGACAACTGTGGGTTTAGAAGAAACATAGTGTGTGTGTGTGTGTGTGTGTGTGTGTGTGTGTGTATGGGAGAATATATATTTTGGGGAAAACCAACATTTTTTAAAGCCAGTTTTGAGGATAACAAATATTAATTAGTTTAGATATTTTCTTATTCAGTCATTGACAGAAGAAAATGCTTTATAAAAAGAGATGTGGATTATATCAATGAGAACCAAAACTGATTCTTTTTCCCTCAAAAAAGGTCTATTAGACGTAAGATACAAGGATCAGTCACCTTCTCATTAACCTCTCAAAATGAATCTATTCCACGACAGGCTTGAAAATGTTTTCTCTCTAAAAGCTACCATGCAGTCTTCACAGTTAATTGTTATTCTTATCAAAGAATGACCCACATTAACATTTAGCTTGAGGTCATTAGCATATTTATAAAAAAAGGGGAGTGGAATAGGCATTCTTTCCTCTGCCACTCTTTGTTGTAGAGTGCTATAAAGGAAAGTTGTGAGAAAAATACGAAGTAAATATTATTAACCAATATTTCAGACTTATCTATAAATATCAAAATGCCTATATCCATCTTAGCCTGGAACTGACAGAGTACTGATTGAATTTTAATTGCATTTAGATACAAGATGGTTTGGGGTCACTATGGTTTCTTTCTTGATGTAAACAGTGTTAAAGTAGTTAACAAAGACCACTGGCTGAGGATAGAGGTCACAATATAATCTCTTCATTTAGGTACATTGAGATTAATGATTGCAGCAAAACACTCTCTTTGATTATCCCATGAGATTGCATATTTTTTTCCTTGACAATACGGTAGGCATTCTAATACTGTGAAAAATGAACTACTTAAAAGGAATCCAGATATGGACCATGCTCAACAGTTTGGAAGATATTGAAATGTTTGAGGTTTGAATGAGCATGTGTCATATACAGATCATGAAGGTTTTCAAAACTCTTGCTTCAAAAATTACTTATTAAAAAGTTTTTTATAATGTCAATAAATGACTTTTGGATTTTCATGGCTTATTTTATCTTTAGGAAAAAGGAGTTAAGTTTATTTGATTATTTTTTATTTTTTATTTTTTTAGAAAGAGGGAGAGACTACAAGGGCAGGGAGGGGCCCAGGAAGAGGGAGAGAGTCTTAAGCAGACTCCAGTGCTGAGCATGGAGCCCAACGCAGGGCCTGATCCCACAACTTTGAGATCATGACCTGAGCCAAAACCGAGTCAGATGCTCAACTGACTGAGCCATCCAGGAACCTTGGAGTTTTTTCTTTTAATTAGATTGTTTTCTTAGCTTGAAATCTGACACTTGTGTTAGGATTGAGAAAGGTGAAATGCAAATTTAAGAGTTAACAGACATGATGGATACAACCAATGATTTTTCGTCAAAGTTAAGGGACAGAGAATATTTTCTCAGTTTCATCAGTTCACTGCAAATCACAATATCAAAAATTTTCAAGAGACTTGGTAATAAAACCACTATTATTTAGTTCTATGTTAGAATTAAGAGAAAAGCATGGTATGGTCCATTAGTCTAAACAACAGGAAAGAAGACAACAGAACATGCCCATCTCATCTATTTAATTATATTTTTCAGGGCAACTTTTTTGCAGGGGAAAGAATATAGGAAATGTAGTAGAAAACTCCCAAAGTGTGAACTATTTTGAGAGAGTAAAGTATTTGGCAGAGTCTGATTAGTTGTTAACACGATAATTTCAGGGTAAAGAAGTTATCCTTCTCTACAAAATCCTTATTTCCAACACCATTGTTTTTTCTTACTTGGAAAATCTAGTTGATTAGGAGTTACTTAATTATGAAAGTATTTTTGCAAAAGAATAAGAACAGCATTGCTATAAAGACAGATTTTTCTATTAGTATTAAGGAAAAATTATGAAGATTAGAGAGTCTCTGCCTTGAATAAACTTGCATATATTTAATGACCTCACCTTCCCTTTTTGCTCTAGAATTTTTACAAAAGAGATTTCTCTCTCACATACCTTGGACAAACATATTTATGCCAAACACAAAGGTACACTGAATAATAACCTGAATTAACTGGATGTTTAACATAAATTCCTAGTTAAACTAGGTATCCCGAAGCATTCAGCTTTTCTTGGACATCTTCTCTTTATCCCATATCTGTTTTCTTTGCTTCTGAAGACATAGGCATTAAACTTAGGTGGTAGGAAAAAAAAAATCTGTATTGTCAATGGCTTTCTCAGGATAAATAGTAACTGTCAGTGGCAATAATGAAGAGGTTTAAAAGTCTGAAATAGTCACTTTAAAAACTATGTTAACATATATTAACATATTTGGGTTTATAAGAATAAATATTTGACTTTTTCTCTTTCCCCCATTGTTTTGCTTCTTAGAGTCCACAGATGAGTGAAATCTATGGTATTTGTCTCTCTCTGACTGACTTACTTTGCTTAGCATTATACTCTCTAGCTCCATCCACTGTGTTGCAAATAGCAAGATTGTATCCTTTTTGATGGCTAAGTAATAATCCATATACCACATCTTCTTTATCTGTTCATCAGTCAATGGACATATGGGCTCTTTCCATAATCGGCTGTAGTTGATACTGCTGTTATAAACATTAGGGTGAACAGATTCTTAACTATAGAAAACAAACTGGAGGGTTTGCTGGAAGGGAGGTTGGGGGGAGCATGGGTTAAATGGGTGGTGGGTATTGTATGAATACCAAGTATATACAAGCGACGAATCACTAAATTCTACACTTGAAACTAACATTACACTGTATGTTAACTAACTGGAATTTAAATAAAAACTTGGAAAAAAATAATAAAGTAAATAACAGATTAAAAAAAAAAGGGTAAGTCGAGTTGAGCATGGATTTTGGAAAGACATGTGGAGATTTGCCCTTCAGGTCTTCCACTCCCAATAATCTGAATCTGGCTATGTTATCAATCCTTTCTGAATCTATTTCCTTGTTTATAAACTTCAGATAAAACACCAATATCCTACAGTTGTGGAAAGTATATAAGGTATCATATGTAAAACCTTTACATTCAGAGCCTGTCAGAGACTTTGTGTTTTATAAATACCAAATGTTATCATCTTTATTCTCAATTGTACAGTTTTGTGTAGTTGAAATTTGGACAGTGCTTATTTGGTCGCTCAAAGCAAGAAAGAAAACGGGGGTGTGAGGAGGGAAAAATCTCTCTTTGCTATTCTTCGCAGCAGCAACCTTCTTTCTGCCCTACCACAGACAGTGGACTAGTCTCTGATAAATGGAATTTGTGTTTATAATCCATCCAGGGACAATGCATGTATAGTCCAGAATAGAAATGGAGGAAATGAAGAATGGCTTCATGGGGTGGAACACTTAGAAATTCACAGAATTTATGGTGAAAATGCTTAGCCATGGGAAGAAATAAAGTAAAAAATAAAGGGAGTTACCAGGTCTTAATAAATTTCCTTATGTGGTAGACACCATAAGTCCCTTGTATTCCCTCTCTTTTAGTACCTACCTAGTCTTGCTTAGATTTCAACAAAGCTGAAAGAAGAAATAATATTTAAAAGCAGGAGGCTGGTTATGTGTTAGTCATTAAATTTTTGTTGAGGAGGTGCTTGAAATAGTTGATGGGCATGAGTCATGGGTTGGCTTTTTCAGGTTCCCAGACTACTGATGTAAGGGCCAAGGGCAGCCGCCCAAGATGGCCCACTCTGGCATGAAGATTTTTTTAAGCCAAAGGCAATCGAGACCATGAAGGCTGAAGAGAAACTTTTGCCCCTCCCTTAAATACACAGAAGAATCCAAATTGGCTGTCTTTTCCAGAATAAGGATTATTAGCAGAGATAAATTTCATCTGAGTTACCCATCTGTATGGCAGGGCAAACAACTAATTACCAAACATCTGCTTTTCTTCTTGTTGCTCTGTGAAATGCATTCCTTTCCTCTGATGTCCCAGGTCACTACCCCCTCCCCCTTAGTTCAGAATGACATATAGACCTCATTTTGCGTGACTGTCCTCACTGTCTTTGGAATTTCATTGTTTGTGTGGATTCCTGGTAGGCACGGTATTAAATCTGATTTTCTCCTGTTAATCAGTCCCCTGCCAATTTGATTTTAGTCCACCTAGAAGGTGCTTGAAGAGGACAGGAATTCTTGCTCTCCAACACTGAACACACCTGGAAATGATCCTCACCTGGTAAAATTCTAGTGTAATACCCAGAACAGCAGTGATGATCTGGTTGAGCCTCTCGTATTTGGCCGCCACAACAAACCGCAGTTGAATTCAAAACGAACGGGATATATTTCTCTTCACAGCAGTGGTGCCCAGGCTGGGGGTCGTGGAGAACCCCATTACAGCAAACCTGAAGGTGGGAATTGGGGTTAAAGAAATATCAGTTTAATTAAAAGTACTAGACCGTCATATCTCATGTGATACAATTATACTCTAGTCGCCCTTGACCTGAGACCAAATGTAGTATATTATTGATAAAAATTCGAAAGTTTGAAAAGTGCATTTTCCCATCATCATTTAAATTTTATATATGCTATGATACAATGTAGCTTTTTTAGACTTCAAGCATGTTTTGTGCTCTGTTATCACACTCTATAAATATGAATTCTCTTTTGAATGTCAGTGCTCCCAATGTAAAGAGGATTTAGAATTGTAAGTAAAAAATTGCCTTCATATATGTGTTTTTATTTTAATCAGTGTTTAATTTGAAAACACATTTATGGAAATCTATCTCTCATCGATCTTTCCTTTTTTTTAATAAATAGCCTTTTCCTTATAATTTATATGATCACTTATTTACAAACCCGATCTTCAGACAAGGTAATCTCAACAGACTCTAACATTTACATATATATATATATATATACATATATATATATACACACACATGTACACACACACACACACACATATATACACACACATATATACATGTATATGTCATAGGCCACCATTATTTAAAAAAGAAATTTATATGGAAATTAATTTTGAAAAGCCCTTTTAATGATGTGTTTTTTTCCAGGAGCTGTAGAAGAAATTATGTGCTTGAACAATCAAATAATTATTTGCATGCTCACTTGAGGTCTGAGAGACTGATATTCTGTATATATAACAAATCAAATGCTAAATAGTTGCTGAAATGTAGCCTCAGAACCTACACTTGGCATAAGTCACGTAAATTAGATAGAAGCTTCCTGTGGCAGGCAAAATCAACCACTATTTAGAGGTGTTTCTCTTTTTCCATTTTGCACATTGCTATTTCTAGCATGCACCAACTCGTGAATCAAGCTCAGAACGTGGGCTAAGTCTTCAAACACCACTAGTGTAGTACTTCATTCATTTTTCAAAAATTACCAGAGAACAAAGAAATAGGGCTCTTAAATTCAAAGTTTACTCCTGCAGGTAGCCATGCTAAATCAACTGTGATAAATTTCCTTTTCTGTATTTAGTTATTAGCAGTGAGGATTCAGAATTAGTCTCCCGCCAGAGATAAACTGGGTGATCCTTCTCTTTGACGCCATACTCTGTGTGAAAAGTAAATTTGAAATTATGCCTCATGTTTAAGACTTAAGCAAAAAATTGTCATGTGTTTATGGGGGATTTAAGGATGCTGGTCATTTTTGCTTTCAGGGGAAAACAATGCTCACCTTCTTCTTGTTTTATGACAGTGACCTAAAATCTTGCTCTTTATTGTGTGATCTTAAAGGATTTGTTAAAGTCCAATTCTCATAAAGAGAACTTCTAGACATTGAAGTACGTCTAGCCCTTTTCTTCAGCAAGCTTCTCTAGTCCTTATCATTTTCTTCTGGAATCTTCACTGGGGTGTTTATTTAGTTTTGGTGCATTAGAACTGGTTCACTCCTATCTTTCCACTGCCGTTCTCAGGCTCCTCTAGCCACATGAAACTTGTGAATTTTTCTAGTGCCCTTTGACCCAGATCATTGGTGGGTTCCCAAAGTGATATGCTCAAGCAATTATTTCTCTTGGGAGGTCTCCACGTAAACAGAATTATGTCTTAATTTCTAATTCAAGTTTCAAGTTAGCTGTCTCAGAAAACACAAACAGAAATTTCAATAACTTGAGCTGATAAATGTGTACCTAATATCTGAATAGCCTTTTCCTTGTCCTATAGTTTTCCTAAAGCAAGTCTGTAATGTAGTGATTCTCAAAATACAGTTCCTGGAACAGATGCAAAGGCATCACCTGGGGACATGTTAGAAATGCAAATTTTCACACTCCACCTAAGATTTACCAAATTTGAGTTTCTGGGGGCAGGACCTGCAATCCGTGTTTTAACAAGCCTTCTAGGTCTGATGTTCACTGGGGTTTGAATACATGGTAAATTTTTCATATGTATTTTGAGTCCTCCTGATAAATTGTGGTGATTCAGCCTAAAAATTCTTAGTCTCTTTTCTGTCTCTTTCCAACTTCTCACCCAAGAAATATATATTCATAGTTAACTCTAAATAGAAATTTACAAACGATTGCTTTCTCTTGAGATTTTAATTGACTTCCTTTATTCTCTTTAACTGTCAATACCTGTGTATGTCCTTAATCCTTAAAAAGAAAAATAAGCCTTTGCTTAAAGCATCAACGATTTCTTTCTTTCTCCCAGAGAACATTTTTTAATGGGCAAATTTATTCCAGCATTTTTCCCTTCAAAAATTCTGAATTTAATTTTATTTTATGGAGGTATGTTCATCAGATAGTATACACTTAATGGCCTAAAATAATGTAAAACTTAGGCATAATGGCAATTCAGGAGCCTACGTACAAAAAAAAAAAAAGTATAGATAGTAACTGCTAGATTTAAAACATTTCTTAGATGATAGCCACTGCTTGGCCAGTGTCAGCTGTAATAATTTGTATTTTGATCCATATTGCTTCAACAACTCACTTCCTTAATTACTGTGTCTTTTTGCAGTGAATCTTTTGAATTTAGTAACAGTTTTAGTACATTAAATGTGTGACGTTGTTGTTGACAAATAGGAACATTATTTCATTAGGTGAAATCCTACCTTCAAAGTAAGCATTCTCTGCATCATTTGTCAATAAAAGCCATTTGCAAACTCCTATGTCTGGCTGTGTTATTGATCTGATTCCTAAACTGCAACTAATATGAACATTAATCTGCAAATGGCCATAATTTTAAAATATTTCTGCCAAACCATGGAAGGTCTTGCTCACAGTTACTCATCAGTGTTGTGTAAACTAACAGCCACTTGTAGCTGAATGGATTTGTTGCAAGGAAAATTCAAGTCATTCAATCAAATACAAATTCGGGAGTTCCTTGCCATTTCAATAAACTAATATTTCCTGTGAAGATGATAAAAAATGAGAAGGCTAAGATGCTCATGAGGATGAGAGGGTTTTTATAAGCATCCTTTCTTTTCCTTGGGGTCTTCCTGATAGACTAGTGGAAAAATTGATTATGACAAACCATGGTTTAAGAAGCAAGTGATTTCACCAGGAGTGTTTAGTGAGAAAAACATATTTCACTGACTCATATGAAAAGATATACCTTAGCTTCAGGAGAATAGCACCTATGTCCACAGATGGTTTTAGGTTTTTGACACTTCACTGCCTTGCAGAGCTCGCCCCTGTGGTCCTTTCTTAACTTCTGGGTTTTAGGGCATGAAAGCCATGTTTTACGTAAGACATCATATCCGAGAATGATACCATTTGGCTTCCCTGGAGACATCCAATCAACTTGAAGGGATCTGCAATGGATAGAATAATCAATACCTCTGAAAAGATAACATTTAACATCACTGCTCTCAGCCTCATGTACTTTCAGTTAATCTCCCAGACTGGTCAAAAGGTCCATTTTGTCAACAACTTCTTAATTAAGAAGCTGAAGCAAAAGAATATATATAACTACCATACAATATGTTTAGAGAATCAATGAAAACCATGTAAGCTTTTGGGAGGATAACATATGACGAGAGTCCAGTGATCTCCCACTTGAAACTACAGAGACAAAAGAGTACCACTGTTTTGGTTAATCAGGAAAACGAACAGGAAAATTTGGTTGGATAAGGAAAAGTAAGACACAGGTAATATGAAAAAGTGGTAAATAAGGTGGGAATTAGAACATGTTGCAGACCTCATCTCACCATCTCCTTTGCCTTCCTTTCCCAGCTCACACATAGCTGTTCATAGATATGTAGCTAGAAAACCACAGTGGGAGCCTCTGAAGGTTCCTAGGCAATTTCAGCTTTCTTGACACAGCCATCACCTGCCCCTTCTCCCTTTCTGCTAAACATGATGTCTGCAACTTCAGCAGTCAACTTGCAGCCACTTGAGAAACATCATAAGAATCTCCAAGAGAGGCACCATGTTATTTGGTACAGGTGAACCAATACCAGTTACAATTTACAATCTTTAGAACTATTTACTTAAGCCTCTGTTGTTGGGTGTCTTGTTACTTGTAGCCAATATAAATGTGCCAATTGAAAAAATCTTATTATCAGTGGATAAACTTACCAACTGGTAAAAAAAATTGATAAATTTATTATTTATAAATTATATCATGATAAACTAAATATAATATCCTTCCAAATATACTTTGCTTAGACATATCTTGATATTTGACTAATATAAACAGATTTGTTTCTCTAATAATTTTTTAAAAGATTATTTATTTATTTATTTGAGACAGAGAGAAAGAGCGCATGAGCATGGTGGGGGAGAGGAGAGTGAAAGGGAGAAGCAGACTCCTCAGTGAGCAGGAAGACATACATGGGGCTGGATCGCAGGCCCCTGAGATCATGACCCAAACTGAAGGCAGAAGTTTAACCTACTGAGCCACCCAGGAGCCCCTCTAATAATTCTTTAAATATCATAGTTGGACATGTTTTGTGGCAAGAAATATAGGAATTGGAAATTCCCATAACAAATACATTTACATCATTGTATTCTATGGGATGCTTGATTCTTAAAAGTAGAGCAACAATTTCATTCTAAATATGAGTATACTATTCTGGGGGGAGGTTGGTATATAATAAGGGCATAGTATTCGACTAAAACTTTATTGCAGTCTCAATGGTCTATTAATATTTCTTTTGTTGAAATAAATGAAATCATAACATTAAGCTGTCCACTAGGAATCAACCCTGAATAAGATGATTTGCTCTCATGTTAATGTTCTAGAACTTTAATTTTGCAGTTAGGACTACTTGCCAGAATGATACAGCCTAGATGACACACCATACTATCTTTAGCATTTTTAAAATAAGCTCTATAAGCAGAATAGTTAAAAATTTTAATAAAGCCCCAGAGATTTGGATGTGACATATTCTTGAAACTTATTTAGCATGGCAAAGGAAGTCTTCCTATTTTACATGGAAATGTAAAATAATAATTACTTTTATTCTCATTATTTTCAAAAAAAGGGTAGAACTTTGACATTCAAGATTAATTCTACTTTTAAAATTCTAAAATTTCCAACTATAACAATTAGCCAATTACAAACAGTTATCAGGCACTTTCACATAGAAAACATCCAGTAGGTACTTTGGAAGACAGCAAGCACACATAAGCTTAGTCCCTATACTTTAAAGCTCTTACAATAAAAATCTTACAATAACTTGTGTGACCACTTTTCTGCCATTGTGTTAAATGGTATTTTTCTTATACCTTTCATTTTAAGAAGAAATGTATCTTTACAGGCAAAATTACTGGACCCTATCAGAATTCCAAGTGACATCACATATTAGGAATTCAATTAAGCCCAAACATTTACATTAAAAAGCAGCAGTCAAGATAAACCTTGACATTTTAATAGACTGCTAAAAAAAAAAAAAAAGAAAATCATTATTTCATTTTCTTGGGGGTACAAACATAACACATTCACTAATAAGACTCTGTAGATAGGAAATTAATGTCACCTACAAAAGAACAGTTTCATAGGTGACTTGTATAGTCACCATTATTATTCTAAGGTCTTTATCCAACTTTCAAAATTAATTCTACATTTTCCAGATACCTCTTTTGTATTCACTGCATAATCAACCATAGGAAAGACTACATTTAAGTGACATTCAAGGGTCTGACTATTCTACAAAAGCCAGTGAATTAGTAAAGTCTAGAAAACACCATGTAGAATACCACACCATTGTAACTTCTTCTTCTAGCAGAAAATAGGTGTGGAGTGAGACTACTTATATTTTTAGTGATAACATGAACAGTTTTGCTTTTGAGGATCTGAATCAGGTACAAGAAGATAAATGATCAAAGAAGAGTAACAAGTTTAACACCTATACTACACCTCTCATTAGAACCAAAGAAAATGACACGGAAAACCTTTGGTTGCTGATTTGAAATGAAATGGAAAAATGACACGGAAAAACCTTTGGTTGCTGATTTGAAATGAAAGACATCTCTGAGAAATATGCACCATTATTATCTGGATTGATGGTTTCATTCCTTTAATGTTTAAGAATAAAATAGAAGAAATACCCTTATATCATAGGCATGAACGTTAAATATCAGGGAAACAAACTGAAGCTTTTTGGTATAGATTAGTAAAGGCTGTATGCTCATGCAGAAAAATCAACCAACTGTAAGTCCTTGAATGGATTTTTTGGGTAGATTTGTTCATAAAGTCATGATTGGAGTTTATTTAACTCCAGAACACTAGGGACTAAAATTAAGCTACCTTAATAAAGTTTCGGATGACAACCATTATATCTACACATATTTTGATACATGGATTCATTGATATTGTTCAGACATTTTAGCTGGAGTTTTTTTTTTTTTCTTTTTAATTACATCACATTGTTAGTAGATCTACTATTCTACTTCTGTTACTACTATATACTACTGTGGCCACCACCACAATAATCACCACTTTCAATTCTTACTTTGGGAAGTACAAAATAACATTGAGGATAGAAAGGAGTATGGAAAAAATCATTTCTTTTTCACCCACCCTTATACAGATGAATATTAACATGTTACAGGTCAGACAGACTTTTTTATGAAGAATTAGGGTTCCCCGTGGTACTCTTTCACATTTTATTCTAGTATTTTATTACCATTTTGTCAAAATGTTCTTGCTTGAGCCAAAGAAAAAAAATCTTCATATACTTTGACGTATCAGTCTAGATTGTGGATCTGGATTACCTGATCATGTTTACAAAGACTTTTTTCCCCTCTATTTAACTTGGTTATTTTTGTCAGTTATTTATGTAACACTTAAGTTCTTCCAGATTATGGCTACCACAAATGATCAGGTAACTTTTAATATAGAATTAAATAAATGTTGTATGATGAAAATATTAACTCTCATCTCCCAAATCAAGTCATTGCATATTTGATTATCTATGAGAATATTTAACATAACTTGTAATAGCTGAAAAATCAAAAGACGAAATGTGAGTCCTTGGGTAATAGTTAATATAAAACACACATAAGCAAAGATCACTGTTTCTAGACTAAACAATGAGGATCTCATGGGACAAATGCCTGTGGACTTGAATTCAGGAATGAGGATGGGAAGGAAATGGCAGGAAAATCAACATAAGCAAAAGTGAAGGGTGGGAATCATCCTACATGTGTATGGAAGAGTAATGTGACCAACTTGATAAATGAATAAGCCACATCTGGCAATAAAGGAGGGAAATTTGAATAAAAGAAAAAAGTTTATGGAGTCCCTCAGATACCATGTGGAGTTTGATAGCAAAGTGGTATGACTGTGCAGTGTTGTCACTACCAGAAGATAAAGCCCCATTAGAATTAGTGACCTGACAGGTTAGAGTAGAAGAGACCTGGGGTAGACAGAAATGTCAGTGAGCTACATTAGTAACTCAAGGACAAAAGAATGTTGAATGGGATTTCCCTCCTGTATGGGATTTTGAACTACAGCCCCAAACAGGATGACAGATAATGAATTCCTCCATTTACAAGTAGGAAATATTTCACCTCTAAAGGGAACAGCAAGAGTCTATTGATTTCTGAAGATAAAACTGCTCTTTCACATTGACCCATCACCCAAAATAACCAAAAATAAACAGAATTCTAAGAGAGTTTTAGAAACTCTCACTAAATATTTAGTGACTATGTATTAAATGCCTCCTATATGCTGGGCACTGTTCTATATTCTTCAGTGAACAAGACAGATAAAATCTTCCTTTTATACAAAACTTACATTTTCCTTGGTGAAGAGGGACAGTAAAGAAACACATAATTATATCATATGTCAGGGGGGTGGTCTGAGAAGGCCTGGTTCTTCCAGGCAGAAATTTCAAAGAAGGGATAAAGCAAGCCCAGAGGAATTTCTGGGCAGAGGGAAGCAGGAAGTGTAAAGGCACAGAGACAGCAATGTGCTTGGCTTGTTGAAGAGTCAGTAAATCTAATAGGACTGGACTGGACTGAGCAAGAGACAGAATGTTGGAAAATGAGATTGTGTGGGTGTCGGGAGGCTGGAATGGGGGTTTGCTGATGGCGTAGGATTTTGCATAACACAGAAATAACTGGATTTGTTTTTGAGTGTGTTGGAAAGCCATCGGAGGTTTTTGAGGCCAGGAGCAAAAGAGGAGTTATTTACTTAGTGAAGAGTGACATCAAATCCACCCCTTAAATTCTGCTAACATCCGGGAAGCTGAAGAAGGCATTCCGAACACGTAACTTAGAGAAGCTGGAAGCAGAGAAATGGGAAGCCCTTGTTTCTCATGGTACTTGATACTTGATACTTATTGAGATACAGAAATGTCTAAATCTAATCTGTTGTTGTGCCAGGAGAATAGTAAGGAGTTCAGGAACAGCTTGACATGGAGCTTGACAGTCTATATAAGCAAAGAAAAGGTGCTTTCCTTTAGAGAAAGATAAGAGAATCCTGATGGCTAGGTATTATCCAGAGTAGCTGCAGTGGAAAGATAAAATGAAGAGTGCCACATAGCACAGATCAGTGAGGTTCTCTTCAACCATGCAACCTCGTAACTCACCTCGGCTTGAGCCAGCTTAAAGGTACACTGCTCACGATGGCAGCCTTCTAGGAAGAGGAGACTCCAGCAAGAAGAGTCCTTGGGATGTCCTACTCTGTTGGCACCACAACAGATCAGTTATGGAGGGCAACCCTCATGTCCGGGAACGTGGATATGTGGAGATCCTCTCAGGACCTCTCAAGGGAAACGCAACTGTCCCAGGAAAGTGTCACCTGACACATGGAGGGCTTTGATGGTCACTCGGTGCTGTCAGTGAAATAATAACATTGACACACTAGATTAAAGGGGACAGGAAAGAAAGAGCAAGGAGAAGGGAATGGGCAAAGTGTGATCAAGCTGAGTCTGTGACATGGTAGAATCTTTGAACCAGACATGAGCTTAATATTTTGCTAAAGACAGAAAAGACTTTTTAATGCTGGATAATGAATCTTAATTACCAAAGTAAGACTCATAACTAAAAATAATACAAAAGCCATAAGATGTTTCTGAGAGGCTTTCAAGACTTGAAGAGAGGACAACCAAAGGATTATGTTTAAGGCAGCAAACTAGTGGGAAAAGAGCAAAGACTTTACCTCTCTGTATCTCAATGAATTAAGACAGCTACATAAACGGGTTACATAATCTTAAACGATGAAAACATGAGCCAGGGTGGTGGTGATGGAAATGGAGATGAGGAACACATTTAAGATGATGCGTCAAAAGGAAACGTACTAAAATTGCTATTTAGTCAACTCAGGAGATTAAAAAAATTCAAAGATCTAAGTCTTTAATAGTATGCAGGTGGTGGTGCATTTGTGAAAATGGCTGTTGGAAAAGATAATGAGTTAGGTGAGAATGAGCTGCTGAGGTTTGAGGCAGTGGAAGCAATGGGTGGAGAGCACTACAGAAAATCAGTGGACAACTGCATACATGAGACTAGAGTGTGGGGAGAAAACAGAGCCAGAGATCTTTGAGACATCAGAATGACCCAAACTGTGATGTTTAAATTATCTGATTAGGAGGGAGAGCCTTTCTATTTAGGACAACCATAATGAAGAAATGGATTTGGAATGGACCCATTAAAAGAAATGGATGGGGGTTCAGAGTGCAGGGGACAGTGTAGCCGTTCAAGGCCAGAGTGCATGAGGAAGAGATGGATTTGGCTGAAATCCACATGGTCTACCTCAGGGACTGAGCAGCTTCTGCGGAAGTTAAAGGAGTTTGGGAAAGAGAGGTTGCTGAGGAAACGGCGGGGGTACTGATGGCAGAGACTTAAGAGTAAGCTCGATATTCTGTAAAGTCTTTGAGTCAAACAATGTGTCTGTTATCAGAACTCACTGGCCATTAAGATAATAACTGCTGAATTATAATATTGGATTGAATCTGTACAACAGTAGTAAATGTACTTCAAATGATCCCTTTCAAGAGGGATCCTTTAAAGACCCTAACAGAGGGATACCTGGCTGGCTCAGTCAGTAGAGTATGCCACTCCTGATGTTAGGGTTGTGAGTCTGAACACATGTTGGGCATACAGCCTACTTAAAAAAAGAAAGAAAAAAAGAAAGAAAGACTCTAACAGAAAATTCCAGGTCAAATTAAAATGTGTCTCCAGTTGTCCATATTGGTGAGAGAGGAAGTTTAAATATGGGCGAAGAAGAAGACTGATTTGACATATTACATCTAGAGCCCAACGTTCTATTAAAAAAAGATCAAGTTTTTTCACACAAAATATAAAATTTTACTCCAGTCACTGAAAAAAAATGAGAAAGGGAAAATTAATACAAAAAAAGTCATACTCTTAAAAAAAAAAAAAAAGAGGCCTCAAAATTTCACCTCAAATTTGGTGAGCTGAAAGAGGAAAATCTTTTTCCCCAAGCTATAACCTCTTGTGCTATTTTCAACCCTAAACTAAGTAATTTGAAAATATAAGGGGATTTATAAATGATGATAGTGGTTTAACCTTCACAGCCTGTGCTGCTATCATAAAGGCTTCTGAAAAGTTCATATGTAAAAATATAATTTATATCATTCAGTAGCTTCAAGCAAATTTTCAAACAATTATTTGCGAATGCTACAAAGACATTATACCACAGGCTCCTCTTCAATAAAACAGCCCTGAACTGATTTGGAGCTGAAAACACTGCCATGGTTCCAATTAAAAACAATGAAAGACATGATGTGTGTTCTCTCTCTGCTTTCCTTTGACCCTTTCCATTTCCATGGAAATCATGCACTTTGGAATACTAGCAGTAACTAATAAAATCTCTTTCTTGTTTATATTCTTTTACTTCTTTTTTTTTTTTAAGCTTATCCATGTATAGAGAATAAATAAGTAAACTTTCCAGGCAGCCCAGCACCAAGTGAAGCCATCAGCTCCCCTGTTTGTCATATTTTAGCCCAAACCGAAGCCAGCCAGCTATCTTCATCCAGCATAGACTCCACATTCTCGAGGACCAGAATTAATGAATTAACTATTGATTAAATTCCACTCTAGCAAATCCACCAAGGCAAATAAATGAACTACCCAGGGCACGTGTAGGCCATGGCCAGACATGTCTGGGCTATCGATCACTAGTTAGTATTCTTTTGGGATATAGAAGCAGCTGATGATAATATGACAAGTATGGAAAATGTAATGTAGAAGCAGAGTTTATTTCTGGAGGAACAGTGTAAAGAACTAGAAGTGCTCATGTGATCCTTCGACATTGTTTGCTATAGTGTCTTTGGTTTATATGTAATAGGAAAAGCATGCATAAGTGCTTGTGCTGCAGACATTATGAGACATAAATTAAGACAAATACAAAGATGACTTGATGCATTCCATGGATATAATCAAACAGGCTGATATACTATCTGTATATGTTATTAAAATATATGAAACTTAAATGTTACTGACAATTGTGCCCTACCAAAAATAAACAAAGAATCCAAGAAATATGCGTCTTATTAGAAACCAAGTTGTTCTAAGTGCTATAGAAGTTAACTCAGTCTACTGACATTTTTCTGAAAAACTTCTCATTTGATTTTGCCCATTGCTAATACAAAAGAGATTTTTTTGAACCAAAATAAAAACATAACTAACAAGTATACATTGCCAGAAGTATAATAAAATTACACAAATAATAACATGCACATAGGAGGCTAACTGCTTTGGTGTTGGTATAATTTTGATTAATGGCTTGGCAGCCTATGGCTGCTCATTAGAGTCTTGCCTTTGGAAAATGTTGCTCTTCTATGATGAATCATTTTTAGAAAGGAAAGATTTTCCTTGCCAATATTTGGTTGTGAATGATTTCTATCAAGTTTTTTCTTAAAAAAAAAAAAAATGGAAGTAAGGAAGGTAGAAAGAAAGAGAAAAACAACAAAAAGGAAATAAAGTTGGAATGGCTGGATGGCTCAGTCAATTAAATGCCTGACTCTTGGTTTCAGCTCAGGTCATGATGTCAGGGTTCTGGACACTGAGCTTCTGCTCAGTGGTGAGTCTGCCTGAGATTCTCTCTCCCTCCGCCCTGGCCCCTCCCCTAAAAATAAATAAGCAAATCTTTTTTTTTAAAAAAAGGAAATAAGGGGGCGCCTGGGTGGCTCAGTGGGTTAAAGCCTCTGCCTTCGGCTCAGGTCATGATCTCAGGGTCCTGGGATCAAGCCCCACATTGGGCTCTCTGCTCAGCAGGGAGCCTGCTTCCTCTTCTCTCGCTGCCTGCCTCTCTGCCTACTCGTGATCTCTGTCAAATAAATAAATAAAATCTTTAAAAAAAAAAAAAGGAAATAAGTTTGCCAAAGGGATTAGAATTAAAAAAATATGTATGTGGTTGAGAGGGACTTTCTTTGACTGGCCAAGATGGAGTAGACCTGTTACCACCTCTCTCTCTGACTGATCAACACTAAAAAGTGTGCAAAACAGGAAACAACCACCCGAGGATTCTGAAAAGTTAACAATAGAGACAGATCAGGAAGGGAGCCAAAACTTGGAGAAAAAAAGATGAAAGATTGAATTTGTCATAGTTTCTTCTATTTCCCCAGTTTAACCCAAGAGCAGCTCCAGCGTAGAACTATGAACTGGGCAAGAAAAATCTATGTAAGAAACCCTCTTTCTGGCCAGAGTACAAAAAGACCTTATAACCCAGAGAGTGTGAGGGAAATCCCTGTTTTGTTTTTTTTCTTTTTTCCTCTGGACTCTGCTCTGAGGACGACTCTAGTCAAGGAGCTGCACTATAGTAGTCCTGGTCAGACAAGAATCTAAAATCCCAAGAAAAAGTCTCTTTCTGACCAGAGGAAGCAGGACAAGAAGCTCCTGTGGTCAAAAAAAAAAAATGGTGTGGGGGAGGGTATCCCTCTTTTTCCTTCTATTTTCTCTCATCTTATTACCCCCAAAACAGTCTCATTTGCATAAAATGTAAGGTAACTTGGAAAGCCAAAATTCCAAAAGAAACCATGTCTTTTTAAACAATCCCACAGAGGAAGTACAAGGAAAATCTGGAAAACCTAGACATTGTGGGAGAAATCTCACAGAAGAGAAAGCAAGGTGATCTTCTAATTCTATGTATGCACCAACACAAGTCCCGACTCAACTCCAAACTATACATGCACGGTTGCTTCCTATACGAAATCTGAGCTGCACAGCAAAGACGTTGAGACCTGAACCATTACAAAATCCCTCAAACAAATACCAGATTAGCCACTGAAAAGTGCATGCATGGAGCAGACATGAAGCAGCATAGCAAAAGTTTTGAAAAATGCACTGACATTGGAACCATTGGGCATACAAAGCAAGACAGAATTTGTAGTCTGAAGTTAACCAAATGATTACCTGCTAAATGAAGAAAACTAAAATTTCATCCCTCAAATTTTTAATAGGACTCAAATGATCACAACCTAATATTTAAAACGTCTAGGAAACAATCCAAAATCACTCAAAATTACACAAATCAAAAGAAAGCTGAAGTGGTTATCTGAATATCAGACAAGTTATCATTGATAATGAGAAAATTATCAAGAAAGAAAAAGGATATTACACCATGATGAAAGAATCAATTTACCAAGACATAGCAATCCTGAACATGTATGTACCTAATAATAAAGCATGAAAATACATGGGGCAAAAAACGGATAGCTCTAAAAAAGAAATAGATAAGCCACAATTATATTTGGAGATTTCAACATTCTTCTCACAATGTTTTTGAGATCAATGCCAGGGAATGTAACAAAGGCTTTCATCAGTCCAACTGTAGTCTTCCACTTGATCATGAGTTTTAGCTTTGCCTTTCAACCTAGCTTTCCACTGATCCTAGGAAGCCTTAATTCCTATAAACCTGTTTGTTTCTCCTGAGAATACACTTCTGATCTCCTGGGAGTGGAATATGCCAGAAGTAGACATATGCATGCATAATATGGAGGTGAGAAACCTTGAATTTTTTGATGATTAATTTTATGCATCAACTTGACTGAGCCACAAGGTGCTCAGATATTTGGCTAAGTATTACTTCTGGTTACATCTGTGAGGTTGTTTCCTAGGAGATTAGCATGTGAAATGGTGGACTTGGTTAAGCAGATTGCCTAGCCCTTGTAGGTGGGCATTACCCAATCAGCTGAGAATCCAAATAGAACAGAAAAGTTGAAGAAGGGGAAATTCCCTTTCTTTACCTGACTACTTGAGCTAAGACATCAGTCTTCTCCTGTTCTCAGCTTTGGACTGGAACCTACACCATTTGTTTCCCTGATCCTCAAACCTTTGAGAGACTACACCACCAGCTTTCCTGGGTCTTTAGTTTTGGGTTCTGTTTCTCAGGAGAATACTGACTAATTATAGGTTCCAACGAGTTTTTTTTCGGACTTTTACTAATCCTATGATTCCAGCTTTGAACCTTAACCCATCTTCCTCTTCTTTACTATCTTTAAAGTTTGTAAGTGCTTAGACACTGAGGTTCTCTGCAGGGCAAATTAGTTTTTTTTTTCCATCATTATGTCCCTCTGCCAACCAACACTTTGGTTGTAAACGTTCTCCACTGCACCAAGTCATTTGTTTCTCCTTGCCAAATATTGCTTCCAAAACTGTGTTAAAATCTCTGTTCTGTTGTTTTCCTTACTCTTGTTGTAAAACAGCCTTTTTAATGTTTTTGCCATCAGCTTAGTATATTTGAGAGTAAATTTGAACCACAACTAAAAAAATACTTTTCCTCTGCTAGTATCTGTAGGAATCTTTCTTTTAAATCTATTTTATTCATTTATTCATGACAGAGAGAGAAAGAGAGGCAGAGGGAGAAGCAGGCTTGCAGGACTCGATCCCAGGACTCTGGGATCACGACCTGAGCCAAAGGCAGATGCTTAACCAACTGAGCCACCCAAGTGCCCTGCAGGAATCTTTTTAAAGGAAAAAGGTATTCTGGAAACGCAGACACAGATGAGCATTTTTAAATTTCTAATAAAGCTTACAGATTTTTACCTACAGCTGAATATGTAATTTAAGACATATTCTTTATGCCATTCACCTGGGCTTGAGTCATGAGGATGTTAACAGACAAGAAATTTGACATCATCCACCCAGCTAACTATAACTCTTCCTTGAGTTCTTTGACTGGACTCAAATGTTGCATCTTTCATGATGCCTTCACTGATAATCCTGGGTAGAGTTTGGTGTTTTTCTCTTTATGTTTTTCCTGCACATTATAAACATAGATTATGGTGTTTTTCACATTGTTCTGTAAACATTTGTTTAGGGCCGTGTCTCCAGTCAGTGGACTGAAACTTTGAAAAATTAAAACCATGCCTTATACATTTTTTGTATTACTTTTTCTTCTTATATTATTATAGCCACAAATGTATCTGCCGGTAGCTTTTCATTTGATTATTTCGCCTCTGCAGAGTAGGCAATTCTGTGGATAGATGGGGAAAATCTGATGGGATTATCAATTAATTAGCACATCTGAAATTAGATGAGTATCTATAGAGTGTTGGATAAAAGATGTATTCAAGGAGACAAGATATGATCTTTGCCCTGAACAGCCAAGCATCCAGTTACTTGGGGTTTTCTAATTATTTTAATCTTTAGTTCTAGTAGAGAGATTTTTAAACTGATTTTTAGAAAGACGTAGAAACTTCAATATGTTGCAGAGGAATCCTTCAGAATTGAAATCTCTTATAACAGATAAATTATTTTGGTCAGCATGTATATGTGGGAGGTGTGGGTGTATGTGTAATGGTGAAGGGTGATACATTTGGGTGGGTGAAAAGAATGATGTGGGAGTACTCAGATTTCTTTCTCTAGCCTCAGATTGATGTAGTGAGAAGAACAATTGTCATCTCACTTTTGGCTTGGGAAACTTCATGTTAAATCTTTTTATTACTATTATTATAACTTGAATTGAAAAGAGACTCATTTTCAAACTATGGCTATTTCTCAGCAACAAATGGAGATCCTACCAAGAGTCTGATGATATTGGCAATGGTTATACAAAGATTATCTCCCCTGTTTATTTTATAGATGTTTCTAGGTTTAGGGCAATCTGTTATATGTGCATCTATTTTTTTCAAAGAGATTAACTTAGAAGGTAGTTAACCTAATTAAAATTATATTCTTTGCATTACCAAAGGATTCACTTAAGGACACATTTAGTGTATGTGCTGCCGAAGTGAGCACTAAGGACACATTTAAATATGGAAAATATTTTGTGCTTTTAAGCATTTGTTCACAGGTTACTAAATAAAGGGAAGTAATTCTGGAAAATCAGGAACATTAAAACTTAAATATTAGATGATGTGTCCAGTGAAGATCAATAACTAATAATACAAAAATTCTGATTTACAGATTTTTGGGCGGGGAGAGAAGGATAAAGGGAGAGAAAGAGAATGTTACGTAGGTTCCACGCCCAGTGCAAAGCCCGACATGGGGCTTGATTTCACAACCCTAAAACCATGACCTGAGCCAAAATCAAGAATCTGATGCCTTACTGACTGAGCCATCCAGGTACCTCTTGATGTGTACAGATTTTTATAGCAACCTTTTAAATGAGATTGTCATTGCTGGGATGAAATCTTTGATTTTTAATTTTCATTGCTTATGATAAGCTCTTTAGATTAACTGGCAAAAAATCTTACCTTGAAGTGATGCCATGAATTGTGGGCGTTGGTATATCACTTGGGGTATCTTCCACAGTGGTGATTTGGGTTCCATTACTCTTCATACAGGCGTATTTGGTACAGACTTCAACCTGTAGACATTAGTTTACAAAAGAATACATCCAATTATTTTCAAAGCATAGACTGCCAGTGGGTTGAATCCACACACCCTCATTTCACAGGACTCTCCTGTAGTTCTCTACAACTTCTTGGAGTTCTATTAATATTAATTTTTGATGCTAATTGACTCCACTGGGACAAAATCAGCATAGAATATAGAAAGGAGCTCAAGACAACTGATTTAGTGATGAAAATGGTGATGTTTAGCCTCTGGTTCCAACCATTAAGAAAGAGACAGACATAGTAATCTATCTGGAGCACAGTTGAGGAATGGAAGATGTTTAGGTGGCAGTTTGCAAGCAGAATAGGTTATCACTGCGTACAGCTCTCTAGATCTATAACCAGGTTGTGTAATGATGATATCTCCCGGAAGTCTTGACACTTTACAATGAATAGCCTAAATGCTAATGTGGAATAGAAGAAAAATGAAACCTAGAGAAGCCTTTCAGTGTGGCTGAGCTCTTTATATCCATTGGTTTCAGCTGCAATTGTATTTTTTACCTTAATCACAGCAGAAAATCATCATTTACCCCTTTAATTCTGCCACCTAATCTGAATAAAAACAGAGGAGGGTGGAGTAACTAAGGTTAGAAATGGGGTTCATCAAACATTAGTAACCCAAAAGGAACACATGTGGCAACGGGGAGGGGAGAGACGAATGCATGTACGAAAGATTGCCGGTGGAACATCCATAAAGCCACATCATTCTGTTCCCAATGAAAGGGTAAGCCAAAGAGAATCTGTACTTTTTCCAACACTAATTTACTTTCAGCATCTAATACATAAATGGAGGAGGAAAGCTGGATGCAGAGGAATCATAAACACTGAGGCTGAACTTAGATGTTAGTGCAGAGAACAAGTGAAGCAATTCTCTGAATATCCACT
The DNA here is from genome assembly GCF_963455335.1 of Martes martes. Taxonomy (NCBI): domain Eukaryota; kingdom Metazoa; phylum Chordata; class Mammalia; order Carnivora; family Mustelidae; genus Martes; species Martes martes. The sequence continues at coordinate 15,478,965 of NC_137903.1, read as the reverse complement.
GGCAACGAGAAAAGACAAATGCAATTATTACTGTATTTAGCAGTTATGTCATTTATTCATAGGGCACTTTACACCTAAATAGGAGCTGAGGTATATTTTTATGATGCTGTTTAAGTTGTGATCCTTATTTATGCAATAGAGTCTTTGAGGTAATATTTAGTAGATATTTGGACATTATCAAGGTCCACCACTCTGAGTATGTCCCATGAAACCCCAAATAATTTAAAGGCAAAGAAACTTAAAATGTACTTGAATTAATGACAACAGAACTTCATGCATATTGGGAAATATTTGACACGTATGGTGCATAATGAGGTAACTCGAAATCAATTCAACTGCATTTATTACGTAAATAATATGTGCTCAAAATTATAATGGGCACTGGGACAAATTTTATTGAGTCCTCACAAGTCCATTTCATCAGTTCGTGAATTGGGGGTTAGGGAAATCAGGGAAGAAGATCAAACTGGTAAGATAGGACATATCTGATCTGGATTTTACTTACCCTATTGTCTTATCATCTAAAGAGCTCTAAGTCCCAAACTACTTAGCTATATTCAGATGGTTCTCCAGAAAGCTTCTATTTTGAGTGTGGAGACATTTGCCAATATTGTTCTCATCCTTACTACAGTCATGCTCCATGTCTCCAACTCTGGAGCAGCTTCCTGCCGCAACACTCCACTGCATAACGTGAACGAAACACAAATATAAAGGTCTACAGATTCATATTAAAAATAAAATTGAGGGCGCCTGGCTGGCTCAGTGGGTTAAAGCCTCTGCCTTCGGCTCAGGTCATGATCTCGGGGTCCTGGGATCGAGCCCCGCCTCGGGCTCTCTGCTCAGCGGGGAGCCTGCTTCTCTCTTCTCTCTCTTCTTCTTCTTCTCTGCCTGCCTCTCTGCCTACTGGTGATCTCTGTCAAATAAATAAATAAAATCTTTAAAAAATAAATAAATAAAAATAAAAATAAAATTGACTCAAAAATTGAAAATATGATTCCATTTAAAAAGGGATACATAAAGGAGTTTATTCAAAAAAGGAGATATTTTCATTGGCATCTGTGTGTCTGCTTTCTCATCACTGGCTATTTTACAGAGGAGGTTAACATACAGAACCTTAATTCTAAAGTATTAGGCGTATCAATTAGATGCATATTTTAAATGGGGCCAAATCATCTTTGACATCATAAATGAAAATCTTTGGTATTTGGTTTTCAAATTTCCAGTGATGTAACAACTACTTCAAGCAGTATTCCTGGAATGTGAAGAGCTTCACAAAAATATAGTTATCAAGAAAAAGATTATCTTAGTTCCTAATAACACAATTTAAGTATTAGATTCTAATTTGGTCTCTTGTCTCCTTTTCTTTTTCCATGTACTAAATCTGATCAAAACGCACTCTCGGCAGGCCACTAGCGACTCAGGTCAGTAGGTCTGAGCGAAGCCTTTCACAGTAGAACATGCCTGAAGCACTGACACATCAACTCCTGCTGTATGGTCAGAAAGTTGGATCAGGATGCGTGTGCACAGCACCCAGTGATCTCACCGTACATTGTATTTTGAGTCCTGGTAAAACAAATGACGAAGTTACCTTTTGAGGACTCAATGTCTTTCTCCACGAGGGCCCCAACGAGAATGATCCAGTCTATCACCTTCCTAAACTAACCTTGTTCATAAAGTCTATTTTGAGTATGATTTTTATTTTATAATTTGAGTATGATTTTTGAGTATGATTTTTATTTTGAGTATGATTTTTATTTTATAATTTTACCTATATGATGTATGGGCACATATGGACTCACTCGAAAAGCTGTGGACATAAGCATCTGTCTGCATGTTCCATGCTAAGATGACTCAGGTCAGTTCATGGAAATCACAGAGTGTAATGAAAAATAATCAACATACCTTTCTTCTTTTGTCAAATATCTTTTTGCTTTCTGAAGAAGGTAGGCCTAGCAGTAGGAGAGGCTAAAGCATTGGTTGTAGCCAGACGATTGTGTGGGTTTCACCTTCAAATGTGCGGGAAAGTAGGGTACAGCAAAATGAAGAAGGTAGCACTTAATGGACAAAGCCAGTGAAAAGTTTCTGTGGTCAAACAAAATTTCTATGTTTAATGTCTTTTGAAAATTATTTACAAAGGTCTTTTGTTAGAAGCAGCACAGTTTCTTGAAAAGCTTACCAAATTGCCACCCTCCTCTATGAACTTTGAGTTTCTGAAACATTCTGTTTTTATCATTAATTTCCACATTTGGCCTTGTTATCTTTTACATCGTAGCACGGTAATAAGATTTCCAATGCCTTGGGGAAAAGTTCCTTGTTATACATGCCTTCGTTGTCTCTATATTTTTTTTCTATTTTGAAGGTCAGTAGATCTCCAAGAGATCTGTGAGCTGGGCCTCGCATGGTCAATGCATTCTGAAAGCGGAAGCCGACTTCGGTCACATAAATACGTACATGTTTTTCCAGGGCAGGTTCAAGGGTTCATCAGAGTCTCAAAGAAGGGTCAAGGGCAAAAAAGTTTAAATACAACTCTTCACATAGGTGAGGGTTGCCACCCATGTGGCAAAACCCTTTAATACCTTCTTGTCTGCCATATAGTCACTTTTCTTGTTGCCTTCAGAATCACAGAATGCCAGAGGTGGATAGAATGTTTTAAGTTGGGGAGTCCATTGTCCTTACAAAAAAGATAACTGACACCAAACAGGTTATGTAACTTCCTTGAGGATATTAAATTAGTAAACAGCGGATGTAGGGATAAAAAAAAATGTCTCCACATTCACAGGCTGATTCTGCTTTTGATAGCAGTAAAAGAAGGAGGCAGGACAAAAGCAAACTGCATGGCAGAATTTCCTGCCAATATATGACTTGCCTCATTTTGCCTGCCTGTGAGAATATCATCACCATTGTTTTCCAAATTACCATTATCTTCTCTCCAGAGACTCCTGTGTTTGCCCGCAGCAAATAGATTTAATCCTAATCAGTTTATCTCTTTTCTCTCCCCTCCCCCGGTAAATAAATAATCTGTAACCAAGACTGAAGGTGTCCACCGAGAGACACAGCCTAGCATGTTTTATTTAACATACCTACAAACCTAACCATCAAAAAACAGTGTTCTAACCTGAATGTCATAGACAGTGAAGGGAGACAGGTCTCTCAGAATGAAAGACCCAGGCACATTCATTCCAGTCTTGTAGAGCTTATTATTTACATAGACGGAATATTCAGTGACAACACCATTTGGGTTTGAAGGAGATGTCCAGATGACACGTACAGCTGTACTGTTGATGATGACAACCTCTGGAGGAAGCATGCCCTGAGGCTCTAGAATTAAAGGAAGAAACTGAATAAACTCCAGCTGTCTCTGAAAAAGCACTTGTTAAACTCAATGCAGATTAGTATTTAGGTTTAGCAAAGGGTTCGTTGCTTATCTGCTTTTCTCTGATGAAGTTATCACAGTCTGTAGTCCTCTGTAAATTGGCTTATTATACTCTCAGTTAGAAACCATAAGAATTGGTGGTAAAATGCTTTATACCACCAGCATAGTGCTAATCTTCAATACTATGTGACCAGTGGGATATGATGATAAATTATTCACCCATCTGCAGCACTAACACATATCTATTATTTGTCTCTTTCCCCATCCCTTCACCCCATACCTCAGGGGGGAAAAAAAGGAAAAAAGAAAATTTGCTCCTTAAGCAAAAAATAAAACTCAAATACATTGAGGCTGAGGCTGGTGGAACATAAAAAATCATTTGATGTTACTAGCTTGTAACTCAAGCAATATGAAGCAATAATGCAATATTGTCATTATGTAAATGATTTTGAATGTTGATTACCATAGGTAATGATGAAATCTAACATTAGGAAAAAAATCTTGCTTGGCGTTAAATTACACAATTATTCAAGCATGTCAGAAATAACTATGCAAAGACCTATTTTTATCATAAGAACCCATCTTAACTAGCTGAAAAATTGTCCTTGTGATCCATTCTATTTTATAAACAAAAGGTGTTGACCTTTGGCACCACAAAGGGAAATGGGTTCCACACTTAAAGTGCTCTGCTAATGACCTGGAACACTTGCTTGGGAGGTAATGATATTATAATGTTTATAATGAGACTTTATAAAGCCAAAAAGATTAGAAAGACCATTCCAAACACATTTCAGATTCACAAGTTGCTTCCCTTGCTTCCTCCCCCTTGCTAACTGGCTTAGAAATGAGTCATAGGCAATTTTTCTCAGTGGCTGAACTTCCACCTACCATTTCTGGTGACTCAGGGAGAGCCCTCACGGTGCCTGGCTGTCGTTTTGAAAAGCATACTGCTTCTGAGAGCAAATCTTAAAAAAAAGAAGTTTCTAAATGTCACCATTTATTGATGTGAACTCAGCTCCCAACTCAGCATACACCGAAAAGAACAGGCACAAACTGGGCTAATCTCCCATTATTAGAGCCTGGTGCTGCTGTCTCTAAGGGACTGTGTATTGATCTGCCACTTGATGACAGCGAGCACTTAAGCATTTTAGCCCCAACCCCCTTCCCTCCAACACCGGAAATTTTATAATGGAGGGATGACTGATCTCAACCTCAGCAAGAATCAATCAATTTCATTTGCATGTCTGAAGCCAAGTGTCCCTTGAAATCTGGACTCACCCCCATCGAAAGTGGTTGCGCGCAGTACTTCACTGGTGATGCTGTGGACTCCATTGAAGACAGAGATAAAAATCCGATACTCTGTGTTTGGATTTAAGTGGCTGATGACATGAGAGTTTACATCTGGGAGGATTTTGAGAGATTCATTTGAGGTAGCAGAACTCCAAAAAAGTGTGTAATATTCAACATCACCTTGTAGGTCTTGAAAGGCTGTGAACAACAAATGCAGGATACTGTAATTGTGCCTGATCTAAAAGGGTTTCTCAGGGGGACAAAAAAACAGACGATAAACTTCATCTTCAGCTGTATCTAGATGGGGGAAATGGAATGCTTATGGAAACTTCTTTATGGTGGCATTGGTTTTTATTTCTTAAAAAAAAAGTTTATTTTTCTTCCCCTCATCCTATGATTAATTATATAGAAACTTACCTTTATAGGAAAATAAACTTTTAAATTTCTTTTAAATATTTTAATTATGCTACTAGCTTTAAATATTTAATTATGCTATTAGTTATTCAACTAATCTTCAGAACTTTAATGTAACAGTTATAAAAGGAAACTAAGAGTAAAAGAAAGTATTCAAAACATGGAACGACTTCCATTTCTAAGCAACATCATCCTTGAGAGGAGTCCATGCTAATGCAAATCAGGGCATTTCCTGACATTGATCCTAGAACTTGAGGCATTTTTGAAAGTACTAAATGCTACCTAAAAGAATGTTAGACAGATATCCTGTTATGTACACTGTTGATGTTGCAGAGTGATACAGCATACTCTCCTTAAGGATTTGCTCAGTAGGATCCCAGGATGATATCTGAATTTTTATCAAGGTTCTCATTCTTTCCTCCTACTTCATTTTGTTTCTATGATGTAGACAAATGTTTAAAGGGTGCCAAAATCAATCACTCACTGTCTCACGAATATAACTCATCAATTCCTCAACCATCATCCTTTCAAAGACAGGCTTACTGTTTTCTTTTTCTGCTTTTACCCAATTTCTCCTTTCTTTGCTCTAAGTTCTGCTTCACATTACCTTTCTACAACGATGCTTGGTGGGAATGCGAGCTGGTACAGGTGCTCTGAAAAATAGTACAGAGATTCCTCGAGAAGTTAAAAGTAGAGCTGTCCTATGACCCAACAATTTCACTACTGGGTATTTACCCCAAAGATACGGATGTAGTGAAAATAGGGCACATGGACCCCAATGTTCATAGCAGCAAAGTCCACAACAGCCAAACTATGGAAGGAGCCATATGTCCTTCAACAGATGAATGGATAAAGAAGAAATGGTTCATATATACAATGGAATACTACTCAGCCATCAGAAAGGATGACTACCTACCATTTAAATTGACATGGATGGGTTATCATGCTAAGCGAAATAAGTCAATCAGAGAAAGACAATTGTTATATGGTTTAACTTATATGTGGAACATAAGGAATAGTGCAGAGGAACACAGGAGGGAAAACTGAATGGGAAGAAATCAGAGAGGGAGAAAATCCATGAGAGATTTTTGACTCTGGGAAACAAACTGAGGGTTGCAGAAAGGAGAGAGGTGTGGCATTAAGGAGGATACGAGATCTGATGTGCACTGGATGTGATACACAACTAGCAAATCATTGAACACTACATCAAAAACTAATGATGCACTATATGTTGGCTAATTGAATTTAAATTTAAAAAGTACATAGATTAACTAAAAAATTAAAAAAAAAGAAATAAAATAAAAAGAAGCCATAAAACAGCTATATTTTCTTAGGTAGGAAATAGTGTAAGTATACTATATAGTGTACTGCTCTACTTAGATTAGTATTATTTTTAAAGACCTTAAGAAGAAACTATTACCTTGGTTCATGTTAGGATTGTGGGGTGGAATGCTTGTTTAAAAACCTCCTGATATTGTATGTAAAAGTATGCGTCAAAATAGTTCAGTAGCACTAGTGCAAAGACAGAAGAAAATGTGGCATTTCTCTTTATGGTCATTAAAGTACAGTGTCTCTGATATGTGAGTACATAGCATATGGCCACTTAAGGGAATATGTCTTTAAAGGATGTATGACTTCATTTAAGGACCCCTTTTTGATAAGATCTTGGGAGTCTTGCATAAAAACTGAATGCTGAACACAGTACTGCTTTGATCTTATTTCTAGCACCAGGTTTGAAATGTCAGTATGGTTGGAAGAATCTATAGTAAGAGATCTTTAGTAACAAACATTGGAAGACTCTGGGGATTAAGATTTTCTTTTCTCTGATGTCACAACATGCAAGCACCTTCAATAATGAGGTCATTATTGTGCATTGGCAGGAGCTGGTTATTCATATCCATCAATATTTTCCCAGATGATGTTAGTCAAGTATAGCAAAGCCATTGGTGCTGTGAATGCAAAAGTTTCCTCTTTCATTAGAATTATTTTTTACTGGCTTACAATAGTATTTCTCATTAATTTATGGCAGCTGAGGTATAATGGAAAGTGTACTAGATTTGAAGTTTATGTTGTATTTTAGTTTGTTAAGTGAGGACTCTTGTTAGAGATACAAGCACTAAAGATATAATTTGATGAAGTGCTTTCAAACATTACTGGCAACTATAAATGGGTTTTACCTGTGTTGTTAAACATCCCTGATATCTCTCCCATCAAGTTTCAATCAATGTACTTATGTATATACATTGAAAATATTGTGACTAGCACTGTAAGTTCAAGATGAACAAAGATTTTGTGTTGACATCTGGATAAAATTCCAGTAGATGCAAATTCTTAGCCATGTACCATATATCAACCCACTTGAAACAGAACAAAACCTATAGTCCCTCAAAAGATAGAAAAAGATGGCAATTGAGTTCCATTGGTTATGCCTTACTCCATGATATAGAGGCCTCTCTAACCAGATTTCTGCATTATCTTGCCTCTCACCAACATCTACTTAAACATTTCTTTTCACTCATTCATTTAGTGCAGAGTCCAAAACACAGAAAAATAGTAGAAAACACATTATATCTTCATATCCTAGTTATCTTAGGACAAGTTCTAGGAGTATTATATGCACAGTATACTTTTTAATTGTTCAAACAAGTTTTTAAACTTCAGTGGGTTCTTCCCAAGTCACTGAACTGTCTAAGAAACAGGAGATACATCCTTAGTTCAATAGACCAGCACAAAATTAAAGGCTGCTGACCTTGAGTCTACCTCTGAGAGGGGAATGCTATTGGAATTGAAATAGCTAGAATGAGGAGCCAAGTAAATTTCACCTTCCCCGCATATTGGTAAAAGCTGAGCCTGAATATAGTTCCCTTTTTTAAAAGAGAAAACATTAAGTCACAAGATTTCTTCGTAGCACGAGAGAGGGAAAACAGAGTCTAGAAACTTCAAAAGCAGATTTGTGTGTATATGTATTACTTTTATGAGAATGAGATGGAAGTTTTAGAAAACATTTGCATTGTGTTCTTAAATAACAAAGGGGGGACATGCCTTTATGAAAAGGGAGCTTCTATGAAACATGTACCTATGATCATGAAAAGACAGATATAAAGACAAAGATGTTAACTGCTCTTGCTTAAATAAGATAGCAAGGAAACATAAAAAGCAATGGCAGAATTCAAATCTGCCTGGAAAGGAGAAAAAAGCAGATTAAAAGTACACAGTAGGAAAGAATGGAGAGGAAAATGACTAAGAAGAAATCAATGAAATTCAGAATTATAGATATTGAGGACAGAGAATAAAAATATCTAATCAACTTAAAAAATAAATGGAATAAATAATGATGAACATAAAATTCCCCATGAAACCTGATCCAACATAAAGGTTTATGTCCATAAATTGAATTAACATGGTTTTGATCAAAATAATGAGAATATATCCAAACACAGACATATCATGGAACATTCTAACATTTCAAAGGTAAGCTTAATGTTAAAAGATTATCTACAAAGGAGAAAAAGTCAGGCGAGTTTCAGACTTCTCATCCAGAACATCAAATACTGGGAGACAATGGAACAATTTCATCAGGTTTTGAGGGAAAACATTTTGATACAAGAATTTCATACACATCTAAGTAATTATTTATGTGCAAATGCAACAAAAAAAGACTTTCTTATTTAGGACAAAAATTTAAATATATATATGTATATGTACATATATATATATATATATATATGAGTAATTATTTAACTTATTTAACTTTAACAATAAAATTTCCCCAATAATGTTATCCAGAAAATAAAAAGGGTGACTCAAGATCCAGAATTCAAGACTGGGAAAGTTTTAGAATTGATAATAAAAATCAAAACTATTTGGAGAAAATAATTATGTAAAAATAAATATATAATAATTTATAACCAAACATTGAAAATGGCAGGTAAGAAGATCAAGGAAAGTAACAGTACACTGAATTCATACATAAAATAGGAAGTCATGAAAAAAAGAGAAAGATAGCACTAACCCACCAATAGCATTAATAGGACAAATAGCATTTAACTTTAGAAATCATTACAGAAGATAAAGTTAGCATTCACCAACACCCATGTCTTTTCACTTTTTGTCAAATAGCCAGAATATATTTTCTGGGCTTCTTGCATCTGGGTAAGGTCATGCGACCAGTTTGTGCTCTTTTTAGAGCAATTGGCCATTTCCAATTGTCTTTAGTTTTCCCACCTGGAGGACTTGAAGGCCCAAGGGAATGGTGGATCTACTAGATGGAAGGAGCCAAGGTCCTTAAGCCACCCCAGAGAGTTTAGAAGGGGTAAGGAAGAGTTACAGAAATCTCAGATTTATGGTTTTGGTTTCTGGGTGGATCTCATTACATAAAATAGAAAACATAGGAGTAAAAAAAAGAAAACATAGGAGTAATTACAGGATGGACACTTGTTCCACTTGAGACTTCTTGAATTTGAAGTGTTTTTCTGGTAACCAGGTGGACTTAGACATCAAAGTGTGAATATCTGAGTTAGAGTTACATGATTTGGAGCTGTTCATGCTAGCATGTGTTTGAAACAATAAGAAAATTTGTTAAGTTTGTTCAGATATTCTAATCCTATGATGTGCAACCCATATTTTCTAGATCAAATAAATTTATCTGAGTACAGGTGTTCCTCTAACTGTAGCATATCAATCAGGCCACCTCAGTGAGTTGAAGAAGATGCTTATAAACTTTGGACATAATTTTTGCTATTAAATGCCATTTTGGGTGGTAATCTCTATATATCGGTCAGAAATGTGATCTTAGCTGTAACAGTTCTCAAATATACAAGAGTTTCCTCTCCTTTGTAATAGATTCCCAAGTAATTTAAAACAGTTGTTAGGTGAGCTAGCTGTAAGTTCTCTTGCTAAAGCACTTAGGTAATGCCCCTCACATACTGTTGGATTATTTTTAGAGGTTACTATTAAAGATTATATCTATTTTTTTATTTGATATTATTTGACAGAGAGAGAGAACACACAAGCAGGGGGAGCAGCAGGTGGGGGGAGAAGGTCTTCCCATGAGCAAGGAGCCCAATGTGGGGCTCGATCCCAGGACCATGGGGTCATGACCTAAGCCAGAGGCAGACACTTAACCAAGTGAGCAACACAGGCATTCCTACATATTACTATTAATGTCGATTACATCCTCTACATTTTTAGCATCTACATTAGGGTCAGCCAATGATGGTCCATGGGCAAACTCTGGCCTCTAGGTCAAATGTGACCTGCCACCTGGTTATATATAACCTGCAAGCCAAGCATGGTTTTTACATTTTTTAAATGGCTGGGGAAAAAAGATCAAAAGAATAGTATTTTGTGACATGTGAAAATTATATGAAAATTTTATCTCAGTGTCCGTAATAAACTGTTCCTGGAACACAGCTATGCTTGTGTAGGTGTCATCTATTGCTGTGTTTGTGCTACAATGGCAGAGTTAAGCAGTTGCCACATAGACTATATAGCACACAAAGCCTGAAGTATTTACTATCTGGCTTTTTACAAAAAACATCTGTGGCAATTACAGCAAACCACTCCATTCAACAGGTGTCTAGATTTGTCTAGGATTGACTTCTTTAGCTGCATCTCTCATTAGCAGGCTCCTTGGGAGGAGGTAATTTTGTTCAAATGTAAAAACTTGGAAGGATACCATTAAGGTTATTTTATAATAGAAGTGTATCTTGCTCATAGATTCTCAAATCAGTGTTCAATTTCCCAAGTTCAACATGCAGAGCTTTGTGTCATTAACCAAATACTTCTTGGAAAATGTGAGGAACCAAAACTACTTCTTGTGGGGCACTTGGCTGGCTCAGTCAGTATAGCATGAGACTCTTGATCTCTGGGTTGTGAATTCGAGTCCTACGTTGAGGGAAGAGTTTACAAAAAAAATTTTTTTTAAATCAAATTACTTCCTTAAAAAATTCTTTGCTCTGCAAGAGAAAATTGCTTACATAAAGAAGTGATCCAAGCCAGGCTCCTTATCTTTCCCAAAAAGATTTCTCATGCCTTCTATCTAATTTATGCATAGTCAGAAACAAACACCTGTATTTAGGAAATCCTCCCAGCTACTTAGTCTTTCATTGTGTTCCAACTCCTATCAATAGCCTGCCAGAGAAAATTGTATTTAAAGGAAATTGTATATGAGATATGTTAATTACTCATCATGCTATATTAAGCAATAGTAGCAGGATAGATAACTTCTGCTCCTTAAGCGAATTCATATGGGCAAACAGGGACTGAGAGAGTTAACTGAACTGTGGTAACCAAGAGGCACTGATAAAAGTTGACTTAAATGAAATAGATGTTAATTTATATCTCACATAATATAGCCCCCAAATGATTGAATCAGATGGTGTTTTATTTCAACAGCCCAGGTTCCTTCTCTTATGTGTTTGGGCTCTTTTAGGGTTGTCGTCCATGTCTGCAGAGTTGAAACTGAGAGAACTGCCGTGTCTACATTCCAGTTCAGGGAAATTATGAAGAGAGAACAGAGAAGGACATAGCTAATGTTTTGTGCTTATGACACCAAAAGACATACATCATTTCTTTTCACATTTTACTGGCACAAACATAGGCACAACGCCATGACTAACTCCAAGGCTGGTAAGTGTGTGTAGTGTCTAGGTTGATGGGCATGGGGAACACCACCTTCAAGGGGAAAGGGGTAGGAAATGATACTACGCGATGGTTGGTGGTTCTACCTTTTAGTCAGGTTAGGTCATTATAAAGGGATATCTCCTCTTTGCCTATCTTCAACTCACCATAGAAAAGCTTTTATCTGAATGCCATGACCAAATTTTTATTATAAATGGCTTTCCAATTTTTTTTTTATCTTTTGTAAAATTGATGTTGAAAACACTGTCCACATTTTAAAGACACAGTAATACTTTATACTGATACTAAACGATTACTCAGTTCTAAACATATATTATCTCATTTCATCCCTGTCACAACATTTTAAAGATATTGGATGAGGAAACCAGGATTCAGTGAGGTTAAGTGGCTTGCTTTAGTCATAGTGCTAAGAAAATACTGGGACTGGGATCCAAACTCAAGTTTCCCTGATTCCAAAGTTTATTTTTTAAAATCATCCCTTCATAAGGCTTCATAGGAATTTGTAATTTTCCTAGTTAGGAGAAGCTGAAACAGTGAAAATAGATGGAATCACCCACAGGAGAATTGGAGGGTGAAAAAAATTTCACCCAATCATTTGATTTTTCAAATCAATCCCCAAATCATCATCTTTATGTGAGATCTTCTAATTGTTAAATGTTGGAAAAATATTATTTAAGAAAAATACTATAGGCAAAACAGTGTAGGGGGGATGGGGAAGTAAATGTGGTCTGTGGGCTGCCAGTTTGCTATATGAACCCTAAAAAGGAACTGAAGGAATGTGGGGGTGCTTTTACCTCACATGAGACCACATGGTGAAGCAGACATTCAAAATGAGTGCTTCTAAAATGCTCAATAACATTCCTATTAATCTGCGGTTAGTAAAAATTTACCAGAAATACGCAGCTATCAAAATGGTGTATCTGCGGGAGATCACAGTTAAGACAGAATATGGTTTTTTAAAAATACATTTTTATGTTTTTTTGAAAGGCAATCTTTAATAAGTAAATATTTATAAGTGTATCCAATTGATTTTCATCCTACAGTTTTGTGCCTTTTAGCATATTCCACAATGTGCCAAACGTATCCAGGAAACCAAGGAAACAACTTAAATTAAAATTGCAAAAAAGAGGTGGCCCTATCACAGAGGAGTGACTAGTTAATTTACTTAGGCTAGCAGGTTGCACGAAGGAAGAAAATGATAATGCAACAAGCTTTGGGAGAGCTGACCCTCTTCTGAGAGTTAACCTTTGTGCTCACAAATAGTTATCTGAAATATTTCTAAGGTATGAATGGAAATAACAGCAGATTGCATTACCTACATCCCGAAGGTCAGAGGTTCAGATTACCAAGGTAATGAAACTTCAGCGAGCTGCTGCAGATCTATTAGGTTTGTCAGTTTTTATAAGCACGCTTACTTCAGGCATGCAATTATAACGTAAAGGACCTATACTGGCAAAAATTCAGCAGCTGGATCTTAACAGCAGTATTCAAATGTCAGATGAGGGGGAGGACATCTACCTTTATGAGCAGGCTTTTAAGATGAGTCAGGTGGTGAGGGTAAAGTAGAGAGGAAGAAGGAGATGAATGCAAATATATCAGACATAAAAATCCATCTCCAGATAAAAACTTTGTATTTTTCCCAGAGGTGTCTCAGAGGGTAATCATAAGCATCAATTAACTTCCATTCTTCCATTTAAATGGCTTAAGAGATCCCAACAGAGGTGACACAGATTATTAGAAACCAGCAACTTTATAAAAACCCTAGGGTGATCGTCTTCTGTAAAAATGGGTTATTTAGTGGCACCGTAGATCAACAGAGCTGGTACAGATTTTAATTTACCGTTAATGTCACCTGATCCTGGTTTTAATTCACAACTGATAAAATATAACACGGAGGCAAATCCACTCAGGTGTTCTAAATGAAACAGGAAGCTTGTCTTCGGCTGGCACGAAACTCAAAGGGTGGATGAAAATCACGTGATTCCTATTCCCTAGGTATCCCCAGCCAAGAGTAGTTTTACAGCTATGCAGACCCGAACCATAGATGGTTACCCCAGCAGGTACAGTTCTCTTTCATGAGACAAATATTTCACTTGGGGATTTGCGAATCAGATGTTTCTCAATATGTGGTACTATTCTAGCAAGTTTTGATTCAACTCTATGCCAGATCTCAAGTGGTACTTCTAAGAATGGTTACAACACCTATTTCCATGATAATAAATTCAGTGTTGTTTTCTAATGGTGATAATGGATCACTACAAATTAACAGGTCTGCTGTTAAATGCTATTCTGTGGACCAACAAGATCTGAAATATCAGTTTTTGTGTTTCTAAAGTTGCAGGAGCAGATTAGATCCATCTGTAAGCTCTTCTAACTGCCCATAAAGGTGTCCTTTGAATAGGGTCAGGGCGAGGCCCCTGCATCATTGAAGCAAGCCCAGGGGTGATGTCCAGGTTCCATTTTCCTTTGTCAAGTTGGAACTCTGCCTACAACCAGCGCTGAAGATGATTCCCTCGGAAAAATCCCTCATATGACTGCAATCCTGTCAATGGTTCTTGCTAATAAGTACTGAGTTACAAGATGGGTGGCAGAACTTTCTGTGGGAAAGCGCACAGTATTGCATTCTAACAAATTAATACATGGACATTTCTATCCCAACTGGTTGGTGTGACAGAAATTACTTTCCCAACCAAAAGGAATGGAAGAGGACGAGAAGGCCCAAGAAGGATGTCAAAGTAGGGAGAGAGTGTCTGGCTCTGAAGAGTAGCACAAGCATCTCAGCTTTTTGTTGTTTTTATTTTTTAATGCGTCCAATTTAAATTCACGTTGGTATAATACACTAAGGGGAACTAAGGGCATGAGAAGCTGACTTACTTGGTTTAGCCCACGTCACATCTATGGCAGTGTGGTTAAGAACAGTCGCAGTGAGGTTGGTGCCCCTCTTTGGCAGACCAGCTAATGTTGTCACGGTAGCTCCTTGGCTCGGTGTAAAACCCACGCTGTTGTGTACAAACACCTTATACTCGTACGTCGTAAACCTGAAAGGTCATTTTTCGAAAAGTCATTACAAATTTCTCTTTTACGGAAAACAAAACACACGCATTGCTTTTTCCTTACAAAATACAGTATTCCCAAAATGCACAATATTCTGTTTCCCCCTACAGAAGAGAATTATCTTCTTTTTCCTCCCTCCACAAAAAACATGCCACTATCTTTGTAGCTCTGGAGCCTTCACCACAGTGTCAGGGAAAATATTTTATTAGGAATGCTAAAGCAAATAACCGCTGTTTAAAACAAATGCGGTTTATCGTTTTCTCACTCTTATTGTTTTCGGAAGTGGTGAGGATTACAGCTCAATTCAAGATGCAATTACAAACCTGGCAACAGGCCAGCGTTCTATCTGAATTTGATCCAGACAGTTTTATGCTCTTCTTTTGGGGAACTCATCCATTTTCAAATATCAGAATCCCTCATCACCATTTTCTTCCTACACCTATCCTTCCCTCCCATAATCTCATTGGGAGACTGATAAACCCCTAAATTAAATCGTAACTGTGACCAAAGGGTACAACATTCTCCCGCTGAGAGTTTTGCTACAGCGAGCTGCATTTTGCTATCGTGTGAACATATTTACTTGAGTCAATACAGTGGAAACTGAATATTGCTTTGCAGAAGGAGAAAACTGGACATGGGGATGTGAGATGATGAGGACTTTCCAAGTCATGTATTAAATCAATGATAAAGTAAAGCCATCATTTTTTTTAAATCCTTTTTGGCTCTTTCAGGCAGAAGACTATCATGCTCTCTTCATTTGGTTCAAAACTGCCCAGATAGGAAAATTCTATTTATAGACACAGTCAGGCTTTGCGTGGACAATGGCTTAGACCATGACATTTGCTTAAACATGTTGCACAACACATCACTATCCCCGGGATCATCCAGTATGCAGGGTATATGCTGGCCTTAGATCACCATCACCTTTTTTGAGTTTACGATGTCATCCAAGGCACCCTGCATCCAATGCAGGGCCCATGGAATGTGTCTCAGCAAGTCACAACTTATCAGGCTTGACAAAGGGGGAATGCCATTTATAGGGTTGTGTCAAATAATTCTGCCAGGATTCTCACTGCATTTTGCTGCCACCTATATTGAAGTCTGCTTCTACTGCTTGCTGAAGTCATCTTGTTTTTCACTCATGGTCCAAAGATATTTTTGCAGGGCTGTGACTCAGTCACATATAAGGTGTTGGTCTGTTGTAGTGATAGGTAAGGATAGTGATTTCTTTGAGGCTCTTTACCTATTTCCCCCAAATAAGTACTAGCATCAAATTTTCTACATTTGTTTGCTTTACCCTTTCTTCTTCTGCCTTATTTTCTTTCTTTCTTTCTTTTTTTTTTTTCTGCTTTGTATGCTGTAATGGGTTGAATTCTGTGCTCCCAACCCCTAACCAGTATGTTTAAGTCCCAACCCCTGGTACCTGTGAATGTGAACTTATTTGGAGATAGGGATTTTGCAGACACAGTCAAGTCGAGGTCATACTAGGTTCAGGAAAGCCCAAAATGCAACGGACTGATGTCTTTATAAAAACAGAGGAAAATTTTGAGACAGATACAGACATACACAGGGAGAAGAAGGCCTTGTGAAGATAGGCAGAAATTGAAGTTATACTGCCATGAGCCAAGGAACAACTGGGAACATCATAAGTTGGAACAGGCAAGAAACAATTTTTCTCCAGAGACTGAAGGAAGCATGACCCTGACAACACCTTAATTTTGGACTTTTGGCCTCCAGAAGTGCAAGACAATAAATTTCTATTGTTTTTTGTCACCCAGTTCATTTCTAGCAGCTAGAGGAAACTACCACAAATGTTTTTCGGCAAGTGCCAAATAGTCAACATGAGCAAGACAGCTGAAAGATAATAATAGCATTTACTTAGTAGTTAGTATGTTTCAGGGATTTTCCACATGGGTTAACTCACTCGTTCCTCACAATTACCCTATGAGAACAACTATTTTGGAAAAGGAGGAAAATAAGGCTCAAAAAGTTAAATAAATTGTCCAAGTTGTCAAGCTGGTAAGTGGGACAGCAGAGATTCAAACCCAGACAATCCAATTCTAGAGCTTGCTCTTTTAACCACAATGTAATGCTCCCACCATAATAATGATGGCGATAATAGTAATAATCATCATAAGGGTAATCTGATCTGTCAGTACTTGGATGACGTCATATCACTGGGGCTTGACCTTTGAGTTATTTTTCTAGCGCTGGGGATAGATTTTTGCTTATATATCCAGTCGCACCCAATTTCCTCTGTAACCACTAGTATGAATTTGAAAGATGATGAGTTGGGGATAAGAGGTAGCGAGTCTGTGACAATGGAATGATACAAAAGCTAATGGCTCACTTGGGAATTGAACCAGCGACCTTGGCTTCGTTAGCTTTCTCCCTGAGTGAAATACTTTTAATTGTGTTTTACTTCATGAAATGGCTTAACACAAATTTCGCTAGAATCTGGATGCCTAATCTTCTCTCCTACAACAGTTGAATCTTTCTTTCACATGTTTATGGTATTATACATTTAGTAACCTTGATGGCTTTAAAGTGATACCATTTGTGTGGTTCTTTTCTGCAACTGGAATGAACAACATCACTGACTAAATGATACACTGTAAACAACTCCTGTAGGGACTTTAGGCTACTCCATCATAATGTGGCTGTGCTGAAATATACAATTTATACGTGCACAGAAGAAATTGAGGTCATATAGATAATTGGAGTGCCCATTTCCAAAGTAATACTAAAATTTTTGAGTGAGACATGGCCGTAGAATATTTCCACTTCAAATAATAAAATACCTGCTCCATTTTACAGATAAGAAAACTGAGACCCTGAGAAGTGAAGTGGATTTGCCTAAGGCTCTACAACTAGTTAAGATGACTCAGCAAGCCTCTAGTCTCATTTCTAATCTCAAATTCTTTCTATTATTCATCATTTTATTTAATTGGGAAATCAACAGGCATTTGACTTGATGTCATGCATCTGTCTTTTGCATTTTCTTTAACTTTCAATTGGTTAAGTTAAATTTTTAAGGATGTAAAATCTTGAATTCTCTTCAATAAAATACTAAAATACATCGTTTTCATTACATCCAAAACCTAATCTTTATGTTTGTCAGTGTATATCCTTGTGACTATATGTGTCAGTTTATATTTTTCCACTTCATGTCAAAAAAGAATATATGTATTAGTGTACTTAAAGAGGTTTTTTTTTCTGTCCACTCGAGGTACGCTCATTTTTGGATGGACTGAGGTGTTGATTATTGACATGAAATGTGACATTCCATTTAGTTAATAATAAAAGGATACTTTTAAAAGAAAAATGCTAGAGTCATTGATATTATATACTCATGCAAAACTTAGGTATATCAAACCAATTTCTTCTCTAAATACTAATTGTGTTTCGTAGGGACATCTTCAAAAATGTACCATTTCAAACTCAATAGGAAACAGCTTTTGAAATCTGTGAAGTGAATGTACACTTCATATGGGGCTTATTCTATACCCAGTAAAACCAACTGTTTGAGGTCAATTTAGGAAGACTGGGTTATTATAATACTTATTCTCTAAATTACTCATTTGTCTGAGACCACCCTCAAGGTCTCCCTTCACCAACACACAGAAAACGGAAAACTTTGTTGTGTTATAAGAAATAATTATGGTATTTTTCCGTATAAAAGATAATTTATACTAAAAACTTATTTATAGTAATGTACTCATTTCAAGGTTCAGTTATTCTTGCTCAAGTGGATTAGAAAGTTAGGTTCCGTTTAGATGTTGACGTTTTTATGACCCAGGAATCTGTTTATTCACAGAGTAGCAAATTTCATAAATGAATGAATGGATATTTCATAGTTACTAAAGCATTCAGTCTCATAACTTTCAGGTCATATATGATTTGGTAAACTAGTGTCACAAAAATCTACCTATCCAACAAAGAAATAAGCTCTACTAAAACTTAGCAAGATGTTTCTTTTACACATTATACTGTCTGTCATGTTGCTGCATCATTTCATTCATTCATTCATTCATTCGTTCACTCATTTAAGAATATTTGTTGATGGTGGGGAAATGGACATTGGGGAGGGTATGTGCTATGATGAGTACTGTGAAATGTGTAAACCTGGCGATTCACAGACCTGTACCCCTGGGGATAAAAATACATTATATGTTTATTAAAATAAAAAAAATTTTAAAAAAGTAAAATAAAATAAGGTTTTCAACAGTTGAAAAAAAAAAGAATATTTGTTGAACACTAACAACATTCTAGATGCTAAACATAATGAACATGCTATCTGTTCTACTGGAGAACATACATATTTACAGAAATATGTTTTTAAATGAGAACCCCTAAAATATGGGTTCATTTATTTCCTTTTCTTCCAACATGCATCTAGTTGAACCTCATCCAGTCATACAGTCTTCACGGAGGAGGTAATACTTGGGCTAGGTATTGATGACAAGTGGCATTTTGTGCAACGAAGACATTTGTCTAGTGGGAAGCATCATTCCAGGGCAAAACGTGCGAAGGCTTGTATCTTGAAAGGGTCTGATGTGTTTTTGTAACCAATAAAATTCTACAGTGCAGCCACAGAATGCCTCAGGTTATTTTCATCAGAATTAAAAATGTGTCAACTTTATTGATGTCCTAACAGAATTCATGTGTCAATATTGTCACCAATATAAATCATGCTTCTGAAAACACAAGCTACTCACTTTCTTCTTCCACTAACTCTTCTTCATATCTGCCATAGCCCAGCACGTGCTGCAGTACAGCATCACACATGGGAGGATTTGAGAAACCTCAGATAGCTAACTGTTCCTTACATCCCCAAATCCTTTGAGGGAATGAACAAACAAGCAAGCAAAAATGCAACACTTGTTTCTACTGCTTAAATCTGCAGTATATATACACACATATATATATATATATATTTCATTGACAGTATCTGCTACTTCTTTATACCACTTACTTACCGTTTCTAAAAATGCTACTGAAGATTTTTTCTTTTGATATTGAAGAGTAATGCTTATCACCCTTGAAAGTTTTCATAACATGGTACTTTCCAGATTGAGAGAGGGAAAGCTGCTGCTGTCATATTATTGTGGCCATCTATAATTGTGCTGCCAGAATGCCACACCTAAAATAATTTTGCTGTAATTTCTGTCTTTGCTCTACTATGTTATCACATTAGAAAGAAATGCAAAGAAACTAGTTTGGGTTTGTTTTTGTTTTTTTTTTTAATTTGTTTGTTTGTTTTTTGGTTTTGAATAAAACATGAGGGAAAAAAAATCTCCTAAGACAAAAATGCATTCTTCCACATTTGGAGACTCATTTTTCATGAGGTAAGGTTTCATATGATGGCACTTGCAAAAGGATAGCTTGAGGTAAATTTAGAGCGATGAAAAAAATCTCAATGGAGAAACACACTGTGACTCTACTACTTTAATTTAAATGTGAAATAGACACATATTTGCTCATTTTGAATAAGTCTCTTCCTATGAGATGGCACAATTACGTGTACAGAAGTTGGCTTTCATTCTGAGACCCGACTTTTATTCACATTTTGACATTAATGAAGAAAATAAGAGGATCTACTTCACATTAGTGGTCATGGGAGAAAAGCCTTCCTTCCACTTCCACTTCTTCTTCTTCTTCTTTTTTTTTTTTGCAACTGACACTGTTTACTGAAACCACAGTTCTACAAAAGCATGAAAACCCCAAATACAAAGCAGTACCCAGAGCTGCCTGTGAAAAGAACACCCAGGAGAGGAACTGGAAGAGAGGGAAGCCCAGGAGCAAGGTATTAAGAAGAAGGTAGAAGATAAAAGGGTAAGGCTGAAGGTTCCAGCAGTCCCTGGCTTCTATAGGCTACATTGGCTACAACCGGGGGAATGGGTATGGGGAGGGTTTCCTACCTCCCCCTGCTTTCCCTTGGCAGATCCCACCAGGTCTCCTGAAACTTGCCCTGTCTTTCCATATTAGCAAAGCAGGACATGTCATCTGTGTACATTTGATCTTATTGCAAAGGAGGGGAATGAAAGGTCTATTCTTTTGAATATTATCTCCCAGAAACTACATCTTTTTAGGGCTTGAAAGATTTCATTTTGGAAGGTTTAAAAAAATTAGAATCTATGCCAATAAAATTTAAACTTAGATTTTATGATATATTTAGCTAAAGAATTTAATTTTAAAACACTCAAGTCCAACTATTTTTTGAAAATAAGATGAATATTTAATTTTGAATACTTTCATTTATTTATTAAAAGATTTATTTACAGGGCATCTGGGTGGCTTAGAAGGTTAAGCATCTACTTTTGGCTCCTCATCAGTGGGGAGCCTGCTTCTCCCTCTCCCTCTGCCACTCCCTTCACTCATGCTCTCTTGGCTCTATGTCTCTGTCAAATAAATAAATAAAATCTTTTTATTTTTATTTTTTTCATTTTTATTATTTTTTTAAGATTTTATTTATTCATTTGACAGATGGAGATCACAAGTAGGCAGAGAGGCAGGCAGAGAGAGAGGAGGAAGCAGGCTCCCTGCTGAGCAGAGAGCCGGATGCAGGGCTCGATCCCAGGACCCTGGGATCAGGACCTGAGCCGAAGGCAGAGGCTTTAACCCACTGAGCCACCCAGGCACCCCTAAATAAAATCTTTTTAAAAAAGATTTATTTACTTATTTTAGAGGCGGGGTAGAGGGGCAAAGGGAGAGAGAGAATCCTCAAGCAGACTCCCCATTGAGCATGGAGCCAGACATGGGACTCAAGCTCAGGATCCTGAGATCATGACCCACACTGAAATAAAGAGCCAGATAATTAACCAACTACACCACCCAGGCACCCTGAATACTTTCATTTAAAGATAAGACAATTCATGGATCCTTGAGGAGTCACATGGAAGTCTCTTTCCATTGCAAAGAAGTACATTTAGAAAAGGAACAGGAGTTGGAACATACCTCCCTTTATAAATTTAATTGAAGCTAAGGTACTATTATCTACAAGTCAACATTTTCCTTAAAATAGAAAAAATAACTTATTATTTCTTATAACTTGTTCCTCCTGCATCAAATCCAAAACAAAAAGGAGGGTATGCCATCACTGTGTTCTTGGTAGTTTTATCTGATCACTCAGAAAACAAGGCACTGGAAATCATAAGGGTGGGCTGATGTTTACAATGAGGAGTTCGCTGCCCCCCATTAAACCTTGCCTGGCTCACCTCAGCATCAGATGATAACAGCATGTTCACCAGGTTTTCTAAGTGATGAAAATGTCAGGGAACCTAAAGTTATGGTTCCCCCAACAACCATAACTTGACTATTTTGCACAGAATTATTAAGGAAGAAAAGTTAGAAACTGACAAATCATATAAACTTACAGTTACATGGAGTTCATGTCTACATAGAGCAAAAATTCAATAATGAGACAACTTAACTGTGTAGCTCAGATAAAATCACCCCTTTCCTAAGACAATCATAGGAACAAAGCTATTTTTGTTTAAACTAAATTATTTAGATAATTAGCTCAGAATATTCCATTCTGTACATGGAGATAAAATGGGAAAAATAACTACTAGAATGATTTGAACTTCAGAATATAATAATAATTTATATTAAATTGATGTGTTTTCTATCTATCATAAACATACAGCTAACCAAAATAGATCATTTGACCAAGGAAATTGACTTCAATTTATATTTATATTCACAGATACATTCATAAAGGGATGCCCAGTGAATCTTAATTTTACTTTTTATATCAAGAAAAGTGCCATTTTAAAAACGGATTCTAGATATAGCTGTGGTGATATCAGGTCAAGATGGAGAGAGACACTTCAGTATTCCACTTATTTATGTATATGTAAGATAAGAAAGAAAGAAGGAATGATGGAGTCTGAGGAGAATAGGAAATTGCTTGTTCTCTTAAAGGCTTTAGAATTCAATTAGTCCTCCCCACTCCAAAAAATAGCAACCAAACAAATAAGTCAAGAAGACAAAAGCCAAAGGGTAGGGTCATTAAGGAGCTGTGAGACAGGTGTGTAACAAAGTGAGCAGAGAGCTCGGGTCCTCCCCTCTGCAGTCTGAGAGACCCCTGGCTTACCAGCAGGGGCCGTGAGCCCTAGCTGCTAGCAGTCAAGGTGGGTAATGGCAGCCTCTACCGAGAAAGATCACTTTGTAGAAGAAGAACGGTCACAGCACACAGTGCCCATCAGTGGACTAATTTCCAGTTTTCTCTCAGAGCTGTGAGAGAACCCTCCACGGGCTGAAGGGGACCCTAGCTTTTTTTTTGGGGGGGGGGACTTACAAAGGGTAGAGGGCTAGAAAAAAAACGTTCTCATCGTATGAAGACTCACACTGTTTATTTTTAATATTAAAAAGATATGCATATTGTTTTTTTACCACAAGCTGCTTACATGGGTCATAGCAGTTATTTGAATAAAAAAGTTTTTTTTTTTCTTTTTTCTTTTTTGCTAGTCTTAGCAGGAAAAAAAAAAAATCCCTTGGCATTTAGTATTATGAGGCTAGCCAAAATACCACTCAGCATATTTTGTTAGATATATACTTCCCTTTTAGAAATAGCTGTCATCCCTATGTTTATGTCACCTTACACTTCAACTTGATTTCTGGGGATTTAACTATACCTCTTTTCTTAGATCTTAGATTTGGACTTCTCATTAAAAATTCTTAGAGGTATCACTAAAATTTCAATAATAAATATTTGGCTTTGGCTCTCTTTTATAACTTTTCATTTCTTCTACAAAGAAACATTAACTTTCTGAGATTTATTCTCTTTTTCAAACATCTCATGGCTAAACATCTGATTCAGTAATGTTAAATAGTCAAGGTCTGTTTATTTTAGACAGGGTATATTTAAGGCCTTCGGAGTTCACAGATCGTAGAAAGCTACTTTTCTATATGATTTCCCTATGCAGTACTGGTGACTAAGTAGTGAACTGGGATGATAGCAATTAATACAAGGGAGCCTGGGTTGCTCAGTTGGTTAAGCATCTGTCTTTGGCTCAGGTCATGATCCCAGGGTCCTGGGATTGAGCCCCGCTCTACCCTTTCCCCTCCCCCCACATGCTCTTTCTCTCTCAAATAAATAAATAAAATCTTAAAAAAAAAAGCAGGGGCGCCTGGGTGGCTCAGTGGGTTAAAGCCTCTGCCTTCGGCTCAGGTCATGATCTCGGGGTCCTGGGATCGAGCCCCGCATCGGGCTCTCTGGTCAGCAGGGAGCCTGCTTCCCTTCCTCCCTCTCTGCCTGCCTCTCTGCCTACTTGTGATCTCTGTCTGTCAAATAAATAAATAAATAAATCTTGGGGGAAAAAAAAAAAAAGCAATTAGTACACACATAGTCGTGGGTGTGGTGTGTTTTCCTCCACTAGACTGTGAGTGAGGTCTTTGAGGCCAAGGGTTATGCTGAATTCATTTTTGTCTTATCCTAGTGCCTTTCAGCAAGAAGAAATTGCTGAATACATGAATTTCTTCAACTGAAGTGGTAATTATAGAATGATGTTGGATGAAGTAAATGATTAAAAATAGTGAACAGTCTAGTGACCATGATACTTTAGGTTGACTTACCAAAAATTGGCAATTTCCTGTGGTTCACTTTATAGCTTCATCAGATTCATGCTGCCTCCCCACCCCCCAGAACCTTACAATATCTATAAGGTTTTCCCATCACAATCCTTTAAGATGGATGGAGATTTTCCCTAGTTCTACCCATTCCCCTAAAGAGAATAACAATACAATTAACATTCCTAAGGCACAGAGAAATGAAATAACCCACCCTTTCCTGAGTTAACATATTCTTTCATTTAACAACTATTCCTGGGCCCAGGATGTGCAGACAGTAGTCTAGGGACTGAAGGTTCAGAAGTCATGAAGGCAAAGCCCTGCCTCAGGGTGGATCTGACAATACAATGGGGTGTCCAGACAAGTCCCCAGGCCCGTACATTACTGACTCTAGTGATATGTGAGGGTGTTGTAAGAATACAGGGGGCAGCTGAGTCAGACCAGGAAGAGTGGGCAGGGAAGCCCACTAGGAAACTTCCAGGCCAGCGTGAGATGGATAAGCTAGTCAGACAAAGAGGGAGGGCAGTGACGGGGAGAAGCTGACCCAGGAAGTGTGGCACATCACAGGCCCTGGAAGTGAGGTGAACGAGGCTGGGACAAGCCTAGGTGAGGAACAGGAGGGAGGAAGGCCAGAGCTGTAAACAGCGGTCAGAGTAGAGCCAGTCAGTGGTGAGTCCAGGGAAATAATAAAGCTTATAGAAAAGTTATTGAAAAACATGTCTGAAAAGCATTCATAAAACACTATTTGTGGGGTTTTGTTTTGTTTTGTTTTCTGGTGATTTGATTACATTGCTTGGACTCATCAAAGCTGAGAAATCATTCAATTCCATCCAATCTCTTCATTTTATTGACAAAGTTAAGCCTGGAGAAGTTACATGAGTTGCGTGAAGTCCCAAACCCGGTTCTCCAGCGCTTCATGAAACACACCCAGGTCAGCGGGCTCTCCCACAAGGTGCTCTTTGCTGACATCCTGTTTGCCTGTCTCCTGATTCCTTTAAACCCTAGGTTGAATTCTTTCAAATCTGAGGTGTGCCAACTAAACAATTTTTTGTGGGTTGGATCAGTGACTTGTAACAATTATTTTCCAGAAGTAGTAAGCATTTGGTTAGTGCCCAGTCACTCCCTCCTCCTCCCCCATTTTATAGATGTTCAATTTTCCCAAATTCCTCTATTAAGTTTTCATGTCTTGCTAGAGCTGAAACATGTACAAGTTTGAATTCAAAAGGCTTATTTAAGTGTACAGTTAAGATGGCAAACATGAAACATGCTGACTGTTGCAGTCCGATGATTAACGCCACAGATAATCACCGAACATGTTTTATTGCACAACTGATAACATGCGCACACAATGAAGACACAAAGATACTCTGAACTAGTCAACGTGCGCAAGACTAAATGCCAGCATTTGTTTTTATAGTTTTTGTAATCTCACCTGCTAAGACCCTTATCTTCATAAAACCACTGAGTTCCTGAATAAATATTGTGCCACAGATTTAAATCTTCTGGGGGATTTGATGCAAGTGGTTGCTGGATTTTACGTCTCAGAAGCTCATATCTAAAGCAAAAGACGAGCAGAAACATTGGGATTATCTCAACTAATGTTATTACCAAAACTCAGGTTGCTTCATAGGATGAGTGTCTGGTGTGTGCACATAAACGAAAAGAAAACATCTTAATTTACAATCACGAAGTTTTTTTTCCAGATAATCACTGTCTTCTGGCTCAAGTTTCAGGTATTCAATTATTTTGAAACAATCAGCTACATTCACATTTTACTATTATCAGTAAGAATGATAACATTTTAGATTTCTTCTATTTCAGATTTGCCAAAACATTATCACCAGTTTCACACAAAGTGGAAATACGAAATGCTTATAAAGTTAATGGTTTTCTAAGACATCAACCCATCAGTGCTTTATAAATAATGATAATATTATCAACTTGCTACTCTTGGCTGAGTGTCAAGTTGAGGTTGTTAAAAAGCTATTTCAGAATCACACACGTTTCTTTCATCTTATCTATGTCCCTGACCACATTCTTTACAAGTTTCCAGATAATAATACCCTGCCAGAGAATTATTGTGTTAGCTTCAGAATTTTGAGGCATTTTTGTGTAAATGTATCATTCAGAACAGGCATCGAGTTTGTCTAACATATAATAAAAACATATTCTGAAAATCAAGAGAAGGATTACATCAAAAATTGTTAGAACAGTGATTGTTGTTTGAAGGGGTTTTAGAGCTTCACAAAATTATATTTCTATCTCGAACTTCTATGGCTCCATATAAGTCGAGATACACAATATGAAATTGTACTCAAGTTATGAGTGGGGCTATCCAATTAGGAATTAGTTCTACATTCATACGTGAGTAAAAGCCTCCCTTCTTTCTTTCTTTCTTTCTTTCCTTCCTTCCTGGAGATAAGGCCATAGCAAAATCCAAATGCACAGTCACTTTCTCTTACCTCAGATTGGGTCCGTTTGGTCTGGATGGTGGCTGCCACGAAATTCCAACATATGATTCACTTAGTGGAACCACCAACAATGGGTTAATGCCCTGAGGTAGGGTTGGGTGGGTGGTAACATGGGTAGGTAAACTCTCTGTGCACCCTCCTAGGTACCCGTTACCTCCTGAGCAAGCCACAATGGTGACAGAGTAATTAGTGAAAGGAATCAGATGAGTAATTACTTGACTTAACACTGAGGGAGTCACATTGGTTATTGTGATACGAGGATCCGGCATGCGGATCTCATAGCTAAGCATGTCTCCATTCTGCATGAGTGGGGGTTTCCAAGTGACCTGAAATAAAAGATAAATTTAGAATCAGTGTGACAACACAGGAACAGAGCAAGTGAACTTCACAAGACCTAGAATTTTGCCGTGCCTTGTTTTCACTTAAGCCACTTTCTAAATGCCTCCTTTCGACTTAGCCTTTTGCACTAGACAGTAATGAAGGGTTTGGGATCAATTAGCAGTACACCAGGAACTAAATGAAATGCTGTTTCCTGGGTTTGGCTTTTCGTCGTGATACTTTCTAGGACTGTCAGACTAATACACACCTTAGTGATTCATCTCCACTGTGGGTGTTCTAAAGGACACAGAGCACACACATGGAGGAAATTCACACATCCGCAGGCATCAATGGGGCAGCGGCAGGATTTGACAGTTTTCTTGTTTATAACTCAATTAAATGAAACATCAGAACTCCCTGCTTTGCATTATTAGTATGTACTCTAAATATGTCACTACTTTTTTTTTTTTTTTTTGATGGTGAGGGTGGAGGAATCAGACATTGCATTTTCTGAGGATGCACAATTGAGTTCCTGAATCTCACATGCACATCATGTAGAAAGTAAAGCAATAGCAAATTCTAGTCTCAGATATAAGAGATAAGCCTTGAAAAAGGCAAGCAAAGGATGATCCTGTTTAACTAACACATGGGCCTGAGCAGCAGAAAAAAAAGAAAGAAACATTTTGTAATGGAATATTACAATGTTTAATATTTCTTTTTTTTTTTTTTTTGGCTAAATTTTTTAAGGCCATAGTGGTAACACGTTCATGCTTTGGGGGTAAAAGAACCCTAGAAAAATGTATATAGGCCATTAAAAAAATTACTTTTTTACATACTATTCTGATTCCTCTCTTATCATTGTCTGGCAATGTCCCTTAAATTTTGGAGTATATATTTCATCTCCTAAATAGCCTGTAAGCTTCTTGATGGCAGGGCCTAAATTGTATGCCCATTTAATGCCATGCACACGGAGACAGAATTCAGTAAGTAACTGTACTCACAGCTGATTAGATTGTATGTTTTCCCTTAGCATAGTTATTTTGAAAATTTAAAAGACATATTTCCAGAGTAAATATATATTAATAGCCACATTTGTAACTCTATACAAAATCAAAGTCAGAAAAAAGTAACAAAAATTAGGATAGAGAAGGATCAACATTTTCTATCTTAAATCAAAGGGAAAAGAGTTTCTTCCAGAAGGAATATCACCTGGGATTTTCAGAGGGCATTCTTACTAATAAGTGGCAACAAAATGGGCTCCCACCACATGTCAGTTGTCTAGTTGCTTGACGACTGTGTCCTAATTTATAATTAGCAATGACCCAGTATCTATTCAGATTTTACTACATGGCTTGCAACTGTTAATTTTAAAAACTTCTTGGAGTGGCCCACACTGTGCTAGGGCGAGAAGAAGGTTTAAATGTGTTCCTTATGAGCATAGCGGATGTGTCTGGATGTAGAGAAGATCAAAGAAACCTAAAGAGCAAAGGTTGTAGAAAAGATACAGGATTCTATTTGTTTTGGAGGTGAAATGCTCAGTGGACACACAAAAAAAAGGAGTCAAGGTCAAACTCAGGGCTTCTTGATTCTTGTTACGTACGTGAAAAATGGAAGGGTTATGATAGCTAAATTCAACCCTACTGATATGTGGAATACCACTTCTTTGCCTCTCAAGCCAGAACATTCTGAGTTCAGGTCAAGGTCTGGCAGCACTTGAAAGAATTAAAACTTAGGAGACAGTCTGTGCAGTTGAGCTAATAGTAAATTGATTTGGAACTTGGTATTGCGGCTGAGAAAAACCATTCACAACATAAAACTTGAAGGGTGCTTGGGTGGCTCACTCAGTTAAGCATCTGCCTTCAGCTCAGGTCATGATTCCAGACTCCTGGGATCGAGCCCTGTGTGGGGCTTCTTGCTCAGTGGGGACTCGGCATCTCCCTCTCTCTCTCTGACCCTCACCCCACTCATGCTCATGTTCTCTCTCTCAAATGAAATAAAATCTTTAAAATAAAGAGATAAATCTTGGATAAGATATCTAGAAGAGGTTAAGAGATTTGATGTAATGACACTGGAGACAGTCATTTGATCTTTGGGAAAAAAAAATGCAATTTTCTCTACTATAAATGTTTACATCAAGCAATGAGCTATTTTTCTCATTTAAAAAGTTAGACTTAGAAAATGTCTTTTTGACAGTATTGAATTGGAAGACATGAATCTACTTCTACAGAAATTTTTCGAAGGACGTTTACGTGGAGAAGGCCATTGTCCTTATGGTCAGTAAGCTAAGAGAAGTGGCATCTAATTGGATTACCTTCCTGGAAATACCCTGCAGCCATTATTAAAAATAAATGTGTCTAAGATTTTTAAGGAGCCAGCTAGCTAAATATTGTATTCTATTCTTTCCTAGGCTTAAGACCATATTTACTATAGTATGGCCAAAATGTATGAGATTAACACTTTCAGTTTAACTTCCCATGGTTTTTTATATATACATGGGCCACAGGGAGGATTATGGAGTATTGCCGAATCCCAGAAAACTAGCACCAAAAAGTCTCTTCCTGACTTGAATAAGCGAGAGGTAGATGTTCTCTAAAACAGTAATTTTACATTGAAATCTATTACACAGAATTGTAGTTATTGGCTAGAAATAAAATGCTTAACTTCAGAGGTGTCTTGCCTACCCTAATTATTTTTTAGTTGAGTGTTTCTTAGATTTCCAATTTTCTTTTCAGTTATTATTTTTTGGATGCCTTCATGTCTACATGTGATTGCATGACTCTAAGACTACTTAATCAATACAACATACGGATATACAAGGACCAACAGTGTGGAATACTTGACTCCACATAGCAATTCCTCTTAACAACGGACTCCCTGGCAAAGCTTCTCACATGGAATAAACTGTACAATAAATATTTGTTGAAATAAAATTAAATTTTCTCTTTCAAAATGTCATCCTTTTCTTTTAAAATTGTTAACATTACTTTCTCATTTCAGATATTAGATTTGCATTTTGAAACTAGAGAAAGAGTATATATATATATAGTATTTATATATTTATAATATATAGATATAGATATAGATATATAGTTGATTATGGCCTTCACCTCTACCTTCTTCCCATCCCTCTCCACTGCCAGCTACCACTCTTAAAAGGAATAGGTAATATTTTGAGATATAGTCTCCCATACTTTCTGGTATGCTCATATAACCAAAGCAAATATACCCACACATATATAAGCTTTCTCTTTTTTAATTTTTTTTTACATGATATGTTTATTCTACACCTGTTAATCTGCAACTTAATTTTTACACTTAACAATAGAGGATACACTCATTCTTTTTTCCATTACATAATATTCCTTTCATGACTGAAAACAAATTATTCAGTTTTTATCCTACTGATATTTCCTTACTGCTAAAAACAATATTTGAAAATATATGCATACATATTGTATTTGTTTTTTTTTTTTGGATAGATTAGCAAGAATTGCTATGCCAGAAGGTATATTATGTTTAATTTTAATCATTATTGAGGGATTACTTTCTAAAAGGTTGAGGTAATTCACTTTATCACAGACAATGAAAGAAAGTTTCCATGATCTGCTTCCTCACAAACTATTAAAATTACTACTCCTTTTAGTTTTTGCTTGTTTATTACTATATTATTTCTCTAATTATTTCTTTATTATTACTTATTTCTCTATTAGTTTGCATTCTCTTGGCTTTTTTGGCAAGGTACAAATATTTCCAAATATTACTGACCCTTTGCATATCTCCCCTCTAAATTATCCATATTTTTCACATTATTTTCTATTGAATTACCTTTTTATCTTAAATTATTAAAAGTTCTTTGTATATTATGGGGAAATAACCTATTTTTCTATAATGTATATTACAGCTGTATTTTACCAATCTATCTCTTGGAGTTTAACATTTTTGTTTTGTTTTGTTTTTTGTTTTTTTTCTTTTTTGAGGGAGTCTTATGGCCAGCAAGAAACAATCAAATTATTTTCTAGCTATATATAACCATTTTTCTTTTTTAAAAATCTTTTCTTTTTCTTTAATTTTAAAGATTTAATTTGTTTATCAGAGAGAGAGTGCACAAGCAGGGTTGGGAAGGGCAGAGGGAGAGAGAGGAGCAGGCTCCCCTCTGAACAGGGAGCCAACCATCATGGGGCTCTAATCCCAGAACCCCAGGATCAGGATGTGAGCTGAAGGCAGACCCTTAATCAAGTGTGCCACCTATGTGCCCCTAGCTTTTCCTTTAAGTCATAGTTTCTGGTTTTTGTTTTGTTTTGTTTTTCTTTGGAAAGATCCCTCTAATCTTTAAATTATATAAAATTCTTTTTCTAAGCTTTCTATTTTTTCACATTAAAATTTTAATTTATTGGAATTTAGTTATGATATAATAAAAAGATCTTTTTTTCTTACACATGAATTGTCAGGCCAGTACCATTTTTTTTAAAAACCATTATTTCCCACTGAAATAAAATGTTGCTTCTATAATAAGTTAAGTTCTCACGTATACTTGTACCTGTATCTAACCTCTAGTCTGCTCAAGTGATCATTTGTCTATTGTTATGCTAACACCATACCATGTCATGATTCAGTGGCTTTATGGTAAGTTGAAATACTGAAGATGTCACCTTGGCATTTTTTTCTTTCACAATTTTCTGGACTAGTTTGACTATTTAACCTTCTTTATATAACTTAAAATGATTTTATCCAGTTTGAAACAAAATATTATTAGTAGTAGTCATCATTGCTATTTTATTTTCTTCCATAAGATGCTACACATATATATAAATAATATATATTATCATTTGATTTAAGCAGACATCAGCGACAGGTCCACCTTCATGAACGGGTGATAGTGGTGATTAAAACAACTCTTTTTACTCTGGGTTATTATCAGATTTGTAAATGAGCAGCACTAAGAGTATACACCCTAGTAACACAATGCATGGACAGAATCCGGTGGACACTGCTACTCCTTGTAGCCCACGATCACAGTGGGTGTCTTTAGCAGTCTGAGCGGAGCGCAAGCTCTGACAGTTGAGGACTGAGAACTGCAGGCCTACTGTCTTTCATTCTGCTTTAGCTGTGGAAGGTGAGGCTGCGCTCGAGTCATCACCATCGAAGTTTTTTTTTTGCCACATCACAGTTACATGACATAACTGCATGTTTTATTTTCTATTAGTCTTCAATTGTACTCAAGACCATCCAAAAAAACCCAAAAAACCAAAAACCCCAAATCTTGCCATTTGCAATGACGTGGATGGAACTAGAGGGTATTATGTTAAGCAAAATAAGTCAATCAGAGAAAGACAATTATCATATGATCTCACCGACTTGAGGAATTCGAGAAACAAGATAGAAGATCATAGGGGAAGGGAGGGAAAAACGAAACAAGATGAAACCAGGAAGGGAGACAAACCATAAAAGATTCTAAATCTCGGAAATAAACTGAGGGTTGCTGGAGGAGAAGGGGGTGGAATCTATGGGGTGGCTGGATGATGGACATTGGAGAGGGTATGTGCTACGGTGAGGAAAAACAAATAAATAAATGAAAAAAATTAAAAACAAAACAAAACAAAACGGCTTCAGTGTAGCAACCTCTAAACCATTATAAGCAACCTTGTAAATCTTGTACTTTTATAAAGTGAACAGTTGAGTTTTAAACACCAGCAATCCTAGAAATCGACTTTACCTTAATCTGATTTTACATTGAATTTTTGCTAGAAATGGCTGCTAAATCTTATAAGTCCTTTTTCTATTGCATCTATTGATAAAAAAAATTATATGAGCTTTCTCTGTTGATCAGTTGACTTAGGAAGTATGTTGATAGATGTCATGACATTAAACCATCCTTACATTTTTGGAGTCAAGCCAAATGTCTCCTGGAGTGTCATTCTTTTAATATACTCCCTGATTCAATTTGCTAATATTTTATTGAAAAGTTCTGAATCTATATTCATATATGAAATTAGTCTATAGTTTTACCGAACTATTTTTTTCAAGTTTTAGTAGAGCACTTTTGCCAACTTTAGAAAATGCAATGAATTTTCTTACATGATTAAATACCAAATAAACCTGCATGGTTTTTACTTTTTCAGGTAACCTCTCTGACATCATATATTATTTATTTTCTTTATAATCAAATAATCAAAAACAGAATTAAGAATATGACTTTGATATACAGCTGTGCTCTCCAATTTTCCCTTCTTAAAGCTCAAATGTATGCCAAGTCATATCACCTTTTTGCACTTATTATCATGTTATTTGTTTTCCATTTGACCTAAGTAAGTATATGGAGTTTTCCCTGCATTCCTTGTTAGATCACGACTTCTTACAGGCAGGATGGGGTGGTGGTGAACAGAACATACGGCCCAATATAGAAAGAACTAGGAAGAAATACCAGTCCAGTCCTGTTCTCCCCCATCCTATTGACTGGTATTCTTTATTCCTCTTAAGCTGATTTTTTCTTCTACCAAGTCCTTGTCACTTCTGGGCATATTATATATTTATTCGTGTAGTTCTGTCTAAAATGTAAGTTCCATGAAAGTAAGGATTCTGTTTTGGTCTCTGGTGTTTCCTCAGTGCTTAAATCAGGAAGAAATGTCCCTGCTCAATAAATGTTAGCAGAACTGAAGTTACTATTGTTGTTGTTGTTAATATAAGTGATGATTTCCTTCATCCTAATACTCAGAATGACTCTATGTAGTAAATGTCGAATCAATTTCTGAACCGGTGCATTAATGACAATACTTGTCATTAATATTTCATGTATACGCAATTTTAACGTTTAGATCTTATGTTTTACAGAGAGAAATCACTCTACTGCAGTCACATGCTTTTGTGTGTCAGGTAAGCCGTATCACTGGAAGATGTAGGTTAGCAATCTTAAGATCTTTCTGAACATAATGTGAGCCAATTATACTGAAGCACAAATATGTCGCTTTAATATTTAAATATGTATCAGCCTAAACTAGATTCAGTTGAATATTCCTGAAGAGTCTCTTCATTGATAACTTTTTCTTTTCTAGATAGAAATAAAATGAGAATTAATTAATGATTTAAAATTATGATTTAAAAAAAAAAAAAAAACCTTTTGTTAATGTAACATGGCCATATATTTCAGGTACCTTCTTAGAGATTTGAGATTCCTGACCTGGTAGGTGAGAGCCTGGGACATGGTGCTCCCCAGCCAAGCTAAACTAAATTTTACTCTAGCAAGCCGACGAGCCCCGTACATGGTTTCATCCTGGGATGAGGTTACAAAACCAAAAGTGGGAATTTAAAAAAAAAAGAAGAAGAAGAAAAAGCAAGGCCACTTGTTTTGGTACTTTTGATCGTTATTTTTATATGCCGAATTAAGTAGCATTGTGCATGGAGACATTACTCTTCTGAAAATATTTGTTCTTTTTTTCAGATCTGACTAGTTATTAAATTTTTGTCATAGAGAATCCAGGAAAATGTCCAGTCCATATGTAGCTTTGCCTCTGAGAAGGGACAGTGCTTAAGTCGCATTGTATCGATTGGTATTGCTACTGAAGTTTTGTAAGATTCCCTCAGGATTAAAACAAAAAGTTATTTCTGGAATGATTAATGACTCTAGGTTTGTTTGGGATTTTGTTTGGTTTTTCTTTCGAATGAAGAGTGGTTTTAAGATTGCCCAATCTGACTAATAAACATTATATGCCATGTACTTCAAATTAATTTGCTTTTAGTGGGTGATCAACAGAATTTGATATACTTTTGCTATTTCTATCAAAAAGGTGTGTTGCTTTCCTAGTCTCTCGTTGAAATTAAAAACGGCTTTTAAAAATAGCTCTTAGTTTGCGGGTCAAATTAAATTTCTTCAACAATCTACACTGTTTAGCAACATCTAGTGTTTGCTTTTGTGGGGGAGAGAGAACACACAACATAGATCCAAGTGATAATTTCAACAGATGAACTTTGCTGTTATGCAAATATCCTTTGTTTTGTGCTCTGGTGAGCAAGCTACTGTACCAATACTTTTGGCAGTAGTACAAGACTGAATCCATGGAAGCATGTGTGTATTTACACAAAAGAGGCTTCTAAGCTACAAAACTCCCTCCTGTTTGGTTACACTAATTTCCCTTG